>NC_051076.1:11012312-11687363 GCF_004664715.2 Peromyscus leucopus | reverse complement strand
TCTAATAATTATATGGGCTACTGAAGACAATGGCATTAAAGTAACGAAGGATAAACTTGAGTATTTAAAAGATTTTAAAAATTCAATTTAATTTAGTTTTGCAATCCTGGATCAGGGCCAGTAAACTTTTCCTGTAAGCAAACAAGTAGTACGTGTTTTAAGCTTTGAGACACACAAACTCTCTAGTGGGCACCATTTGCCTTTCTTTCTTTGACTAGTTTGACTTATCACACTCAAAGCTTGGATTTATTAACCACGGCCCCGAGTGTCTGTCCAGTAGAAGCTATACGGTGTGGTATTGCCACAGAAACACTTTGGTTACTGCCGAATGTGCTGGTAATGAGTTCTCTCAGAACACAGACTAGTGTTGAAGGGTCCTCTCAGTGTCTAAGAGCTCTTGCTGGCAAATTCGCCTTGCCACCCTGAAGGATCTTACAGTGGCAGGTGCAGCAGCTCCCAGAGGATGTGGAATTGTGTTAAATGCCAGCAAGGCCTGGGAAACCAGCTCAATGGGCTTGTGGCTCACCCTCTTGGATACCTATCTGGCCTCTTGGGCTCATTGCTGGTTCAATTATAAACAAAATCAATCTACTCAGCTCTGCCCAATTTCCTGTGGATCTTCTATCCACACTACCTTTTCATTCAGTTGACTGCCATTCATAGTGTGGGCATGGGAAGCTGTACTAGGAAGTGAAGAGGACAGATTCTAACCTGGTGGCTCCAGGTAAGGAATAACCATGGGCCCAATGCCTTTGTGCTCACTTAAAGTCACAGCCTCAAATGTGTGGCATCTGGGGGTATAATAATTCTGCCTACTCTAGCTTTAAAGGTGAATTTTGCAATTTTTGAAAAGGTCCTTAGAATCACATTGCAGAATTAAAGGGTGTATTATAATTATCAATATCAATAGTAATAAAAGTTTATTAAAGGTCATTAAAATGAAAGGGGATGGCTCTAGATCCATCAATCTGAATTGACTCCCTCCTCTTGTGTTAATTAGAAAACTCAGATAATGGTTCTATGGGGGAGTAGAGGGAAAATTTAATTACGAAAGTTTAATGGGCCACTATCTACTTCCTGCCAGATTAAAAACTGATGATTTACACAATTTTAGATACTACCACAGGCTTTTCTAACAAAACATGTTGCAGAGTATTGGCAAAGTTTATCTAGAACCTTCTATTCACTGTAAAACAATGCCAGCAAACACCACACTTGCATGTTCCTTTTAAAATACTAAACCTGTGTTAATGGTGTCAGTTCCCTGTCTACGAATACTTGCAACTTGAAGATAATAGTGATCAGAAAGTGCAGATTCTTCTATTTTCAGAAGTTCAAAGTGCAATCACACCCAATAAAGGATGGCTGGGGAAATGGATGCGTGCCGTGGGGAGACAGGTAGGGGAACTGCTCCTTAAGGTTTCCAGCTTTGGCTTCATTGGCTGTGCCCTTTAGGAGCATCAGCACTACAATCATGTCCCTCATCCAGGGCCTCCTGCTTCTGCCTTGAAAGATGGGTTCCGTGGAAAACAAGGAATTAGAGGATGTGGTGGCACAAAAAAGATGAGACAGAGAGAGCTCATTCTGATCTCTGATTTGTTGTTCACGTGGTGTAGCACAGAGACACTGAAAGGTTATGTTTCATTCTGGCTTGGAAATGTAGGCTAACTGCATGACCAAACACACAGAGGGACTGGCAATATGGTTCAGTGGGTAAAGGCACTTGCCACCAAGCCTGAAGACCCGTGTTCAATTCCCAGGATCCTTGGGTGGAAGGACAGAATAACTCACACTGATTGTCTTCTGACCTCCAGATGTGTGCCATGGCCTGGGTACACCCTCACACAAACACACCCCCACACACATGCATGCACACAGAATAACTAAGTTACTAACATGATCGCCACTCACATAAACCAATCCTGAGTCTGTTCCTATGTAGTCTGTAGACCCCAGCCCCCTTGCTTTAAAAACCCTGTCCCATTGCTACTCGGGATCTCTCCTGCTCTGCTGTTCCATCAGATGGACAGAGAGCCCTGAGTTAACTTGTAACAATACAGAGACTCTTTGCTTTTCCATTGGATTCAGTCTCTTGGTGGTCTTTGGGGGACTCTGGGTACAACAGCAGAGAACCAGGGCCTGATTGCATAGTTTCCCAGAGCTTGAGGTGCCTTCTCCCAAGCTGGCTTGTTCACTTCTTAGCACATGTGAAAAGAATAGTGACGGCTGTCCCGACCCTGGAGAAGTGGACTTCATGAGACGGTGTCTGCGTAAGAGCTTTCCACCACGTCAGTTTTCCCTTGTGTAACAACTTGTCTGCATGAAAGAAATTCTCAAAAATATAAACAAAAGTAAGCAGAGAAAGTGAGTTGTTTGGGGGAAAATATTACCTGATCTTCTTACACCATATACCAAAGCAAATTATATTAAGTTAAATATATTTAGTTCAACATAAAACACAAACGTGCTTTTAAAACTAGAACATATAGTTGAGTAGTTCCCTAGTTTTGGAATGAAAATTTTCTTTTTAAATTGTGTACAAAATGGACAAACCTTCAAAGGAGAACATGGATACATCTGAGCAAAGAAACCTGCAAAGATATCTGCCCTAAAGTCAAACCATTAAAATGGAAAAAATCATTTGAATATGGCTGATAAAGGACTAATATCTTTACAACCCAAAAGAGCTGCTTTGAATGAAGGAAACTTTAATTCTGTGGAGGAATGGGAGAATAGATATAAACCAATAATCCATGAAAGTCTTTCAAAATTCATTTTTAACCCACAACCAAATAAATACCAATGGAATGACATTATTTGTTTTAAAAGTTGTAACTACTTCCTCTATAAGAGGAAAATCATGTCTGGTACTGAAAACCTACCCATCTACCCAGGGCTAGTGATGTTAGTGATGTCATGGATCCTGGAGGAGACTCGATAGCCCCCACTTTATTAGGTTACCATAATACCTAACAATATCCTATGTCTGTCCTTGTGCCCACAGGTAAGTGTAATCCCCACTCCTCTCAAAGAAACTCCTCTCTGCAATAGATGGAGTCCATTACAGAAAACCACAACTCATCATAGTGCAGAGTTGTGGAGCGTACCCCCAATTAATATATCTACAACACAAATCCTGCACCCAAGGCTCAGAGATCCCTGCAGAAGAGGGCTGTCAGATTGTAAGAGCCAGGGGAACAGGGAGTTTGCTGTGACGTTATGTATCCCAGTAACATCAGAAGCTATATCCATGAAGTCTCATCAACATGGCCGCCTAAACAGGAGCTGAATAAGAACAACACCAGCAGGTGTGCTAATGCGGACAGGAAAGCCCTGGAGGCCTAAGCTCCTGACAAAGGACTGCTGGCAACGGGGATGTGAGAGCAGAAGTACTTCCCCGTGAAACAGCACACCAGTTAGTTATCCAGTCATCGGAGTCAGATGATCAACTCTGAACATGTGCATACAGTAACATTATAGAGCCTGAGCAAGTTGTAGTCTTGTATTTAGGGATATGTGTGTGTGTGTGTGTGTGTATATGTGTGTGTGTGTGTGTGTGTGTGTGTATGTGTGTGTGTGTGTGTATGTGTGTGTGTGTATGTGTGCGTGTGTGTGTGTGTGTGTATATGTGTGCGTGTGTGTGTGTGTGTGTGTGTGTGTGTGTGTGTATGTTTGTGTGTGCCTGTGTGCGTGTAAAACCAATAAAAGAAAAAGAGACCATGAATTTGAGAGAGAGTAAGGAAGTACACATGGGATGGTTTGGAGGAAGGAAAGGGAAGGGAAAATGATCTAACTATAGTATAATCTCAAAAAATTAACATTTAGTTTTTTTTAAAGCAAATTATTAAAGTAAGTTTAAGTAAATTATTAACAACATGGAATTGCTTTACCCATTTTTTTTCACTTGGTACATAGGAAAAAATGTTTTGGGTTTGAAGGTTTTAAAATTGTATTTTCAAACTAATTTTAAGAAAATGAAAATACTTTAATTACAAACAGACTCTAAATTACATACACTGTATAACCCAAACTTATAGAATAAATATTAGTAAATTTTATCAGTGATTATTTGAATGATGAAAGATAAAAAAGAGCAGTAAAATCTTTCTTAATTGTGTAATTGCAAATGATTTTTATCTATATGCCTCTGTTTTATACATTTCTCATGATGAGACTAAACATTTTTAACACATGAAGTTATTGAACAAAAATATACAATAGGCATTCATTCAGTCTATACATGACACATTCCTCAATTCCTAGGACTTGAGAGGCTGGAGTGGGAGAATCCAGAATTCAATACTAGCCTGGCCTCGTGAGCTGAGAACAGTGTAACCTTGTCTCAAATAAAATGATTTTAATTAGTAAGATGCAAACAGTAGCAGGAATGTGTTTCTCTTTGAGATCATCGTGACTAAGACCAAGGGAGTTAGTTGGGGTTACTTGCAGAAGCGTGGCAAAAGAGTTGCTTATAAGACTGTGGGCAGCTGTGGCTGGCTATACCACTGGAGAAAAAAGTCTTCCTCTCCAGTATCAATTAACCACTTATGAATCTTCAGGAAAGGGTGGGGTCTTCTCCTTTCTTCATTCCCTCCCCACTTTCATGATGGGAAGTTAAAAAAAGCCTGCTCTTGTGCAGGTCTCCTAGCTGATCATAGTGCTGGTGGTTCCAGGGCTTAAGGTGGGTCTTCAAGATGGAGGTATCTTGGTCTTCAGATTCTAATTATGTGGAAAGAATGTTAGAGGAAATCATTCCATGTTTTAAATAAGTAATCATTTTAAGTCCCATTGGTTTTCTAACTCATTTAAAAATACAGACCAGTAATTTCCCACAGTCCATCACCCCAAATATTGAAAAACTTTAAAAAATTATTTTATACCTTAATATACTAAGAATATGTTCATATAAAGCATATATGTATCCACACAGTACACACACACACACACACACACACACACACGTGTGCGCATGCGCGCACACACAAAGCTTATATAAAATAGAAATATAAGTGGTATTATAAAAATAAAATCTTAAAAACCATGTATTGGTTGATGACACAAAAGGCAGAAGCTAATAGAAGCTGTGACTGAACACACTTCACTTATTTTGGATATTCTTGGCTCATTCTTTGTCATGCAGTGATCTTAAGGTCTTGTTTTCAGGTCTTTATTTCAGCAAAGAATTTCAAGTATATCATCATTGTAAAACATGTGTCTCACAAAGAAACAGAGATCCAAACAGAAGAAGTTTATTCTTGGCCCATCTTACTAAATCGTGGCATTCATTTTTCAATCCAAGCTCAGTTATGGAAAGGTATTTATTGTTGGCAAAATCATGGGCAAAGCAGACAGTCTCACATCTTACCAGTAGGAATATGAATTGGTAGACCATTCATTAAGACAATTCGGCACCTTCTATATTACAAGCTTGCAATGTGCTTTTGGATGCAAATATTAGACCCCTTTGGATTTAAGTAGCAGTTGTGCAAGCATGTGTGTAAATGGCACATAAAATATGGTCACTCGATGTAGTGTTGTTTGCAATAGCCAAAGATTACAGTAAACATAGATGCTTATCGTTCAGGGACTGATAAACCAGTCAGGGAACTATACATGAGAACAGTGGATAGCCACAATAAAGGACGCAGAAACTCTTTACGTACTGGTATGGAAATGGCTCCAAGTGAAAAAAAAAATTAGGGGAAGTGTGTTTACAGGCTACGACCATTTCTGTTATGAAAGGAGGGGACGAGAAGGAGAAGGCAGTCACAGCAGGCTGTTACACATACCGAGCACAGCTCTGTCAGGACGGTGAGCTTCTGGGACTTCTGGTAGCCTCCAGAACTGAAATCTCCGGAGTGGGAAAGCTGGCCATGGTGGTTCCTGCCTGTCACCTCAGCACTTAGGAGGTAAAGGCAGGATGATCAGAATTTCAAGGTCATCCTTAGCTACCAAGCAAATTTGAGATAAGCCTTGGCGACCTGAGATCCAGTCTCAAAACAGACAAACAAGACAGAAAAACATAAAGGAAGAGAGAGGAAGGGAAGAGGAACTGACGCTGGAGGCGTGGGAGGGGGATGTCAGGAGCAATGGCTTGGGTTATTGCACCTTTGGCCCTTAGGTGTGCAATGTAAGATTATCACTTCTTTAAAATTGGTTACGTTGTTATGCATAATTATTTTGACTACATCGATAACATCCCATAGTGTGTCGGCTAACACACTGTAGCCAGGGGATCCACTGCCAGTGTTTCTTGCACTGTGAACATCTCAGCACTCAGCAGGTTCCACGTGGCAGAGGAGGGCCTGAGAGTCGAGTGGCGTCTGTCCTTGCCAGCGATCAGCAGAGCCCAACTTCTGTTCTTTGAACTTCTTTGTAAAATACACATAAATAAAGTTGAGTTATTATCATTTCCAAACCCTACAGGATTCTCTTAAATCCTCCTAATCCAGCCGTCTTACCCCAAGAACAGACCCCTGGTATGGCTTCCCAGCCTCAGAGTTAGCTGAAAGATAAGGAGTTAGTCCTGTGTCCTGCTCTCTAGCAATGAGCAACGTTACACCTGCCATAAATCCAAGTAGTCTTAGCCTCAAGCTAAGTCGGTGGGGAAGGGAAGTCACGTGAGAAGACTTTGCTGTCTTTCTCTGCACCGCATACAGTACAAACTACATTTGGGTCACGCTGCACATTCCGATGGAATGTCTGCTTTTGGTTACGACGATTATCTTCACATCCGAAATGTTTTTTTTTTTTTTTTCTTTAAAAATAAAGAGACATTTATGCAAAGGACAAGAAGTGCCCACAGCAAAACAGACAAAGAGGACAACTCAGTTTGCATCACTGCCCTTTCTAGCTTGGCTCTGACGTTCCGCACCACGGAGCCCCACAGCAAGCAGGCTCGGGGTCGTCAGCCGGGACCCTTCTCTCTGCAGTAGTTCTCTTGCCCCAAGCCATCTGTGTGACTTCTGGACACCACTGTGTCACAAGCACACTCTTGAACATTTCAGGAGAACATTTAAGTTCACTCTAAAGTCAATTGCTAACAAGTCGGACTACTGAGCAGGTGGAACCACGCGACAGCCACACATGTTCAGAACCTCCTTGTCTTATTACGTCACGTGTTCAAGGGGCCCAAAGACAAAAATGAAACAATAAAATAGCTATAGTTTGAACACGTGTTGAATAGAAAGCATCCCCAAAGCACTTTAAAATTGTAGGACAAAGGAGGAGCCGTGCAGATCATAGTGAACACACAGTAAGGAAAATCATCGCATAGGCAGCAAAAGACATGTGGTCTTACCAGCTCTTCCAGTTTCCCTGCAAATAATAAATCTGATGTGCGCTTCCCAGATCGCCTTTTTAGTTTATGTGTGTATGAGTGTGTATACGCATGTGTCTGGAGGCCAGAGGTCAATCTCGGATACTCTTCCGTTGTTCACCTGTGTCTTACTGGCCGAGGCTCACCCATTCAGCTAGCATGGCAGAATAGCAAGCCTCAGGAGTCCATCTGTTCCTACCTTCCGGTACTGAGAGCCCAGGCAGGCACTGCCACACCAGGATTGTTTTTAAAATGTTTTTTGATATTATAAATTAATTAACTCATTTTATCTTTCTCTTTCCTTCTTTATCCAAATCCTCCCATATATCCTTCCTTGCTCTCCTTCAAATTCTCAACCTCTTTTTTTTTCATTAATTGTTGTCACATGTTGTGTGTGTGTTCATGTGTTCCTAAATATATCAACACAACCTTTTCAGTCTGTATAATGCTACATGTAAGTACATATTTTCAAAGATTTGAATAAGCAATTCATGTTCTGTTTCCTGGGGAAGACTATTTCACCAGCTCTCAGCTTTCCTTAGTTGCCTGTAGTTCTCGGCGTAGGGTTGAAGCCTCCTGGGCTTCCTCCCATCGCCCCTAATTCCTCCTGACTCCTGTCCACATTAGCATGTCTGCTGCTGTCCTGTTAGTGAGATATGTATGGGTGTAGTCTCCCACATGTCTAGAGACAGGATTTCACAGGGGATTCCCTGATGCTCTGGCTCTTACAGTCTTCCCGTTTCTCTTCTGCAATGTTCCCTGAGCACCAAGGTGCATGAATCGTCCTGTGATGTGCTGATTGGGACAGGGCTCCACAGCTCTACATTTTGGTTGGTGGTAGTTCTATGTAATGGTCTCCATTTTGCAAAACCAAGTTTCCTTGATACAGTTATTTGCGGGCTTAAGGACAGATATTTAGGCTGTAGTTATGGATTTTGCTGGCTTAGCAAAGCGGTGCACAGCAGGCATTTTATTATGTGGATCTGAACTCATGTCTTCCTGTGTCGTGGTCACTCTGCTAACTGAAACTTCTCCCAGACTCCACATTGCTCATTTTACCAAGGCTTAGTCATCAACTAGATTCATTTAGTATGGAAACTTCTGCCTCTAACTTTCCTCAAAAATTTCAACTACACCTCACCTTAGTTCCTAAGGACACAGAACCAATGTCCCTTTTCTACTTCCAGAGCACTTCTTGGGCAATATTTCACTTGCACGCAGATACACACACTTGAACTTGTATGCACACACAGATACACACACAGGGCAATCTGGAAAGTGCAAGTTTGATTTTGAGCTTAGTTTGTGCAAAGAAAAATATGGAAGAACTAGAACATGTATCATTTGATCTAGTCTAAATGTAGCAATTTGTGTAGGGGGTGGTTTTTTTCAATGCCTATTCTTTTTTCAATTTTATTATTTTTATCATTTTCTGTGTATATGATGTAGTGTGTATGTGTGTGTGTGTGTGTGTGTGTGTGTGTGTGTGTGTGTGTGTGTGTTGGGGGTATGTATGCTATGCTGTGTATGTGGAGGACAGGACAGCTTTGTGGAGTTGATTCTCTCCATCCACCTTTGCCTGGGACTCGGGGATGGATCTCAGGCTTCACACTTGTCCAACAAGCAGGTTTACCCACTGAGCAATCTTGTCAACCCCATTCAACATTTATGATATGCCCTTGCTGCATTCTGGCTTAGTCTATGTGGCTGAGTCTTATTGGTGAAATTATTAAGGCAACTCCACGTAGTTAAAAGGGAGGTTTATTTTGTGGGGTAACTTACAAGTGAAGGGATAGTTAACAGGGTCTGGGAAAGGTGTAGCACAGTCCGGCGGTGTTCTCCTGAGAACTCTGCTCGGTCTACCTCCAGTGTCCAGAGTCCAGGAACCAAGAGAGCCGGCCCATCTGGAACTCGGGTCTTCAGTGTCCTCTCTCGGCCCCGCCTTGTAGGCGTGATGGTTACGGAAGCCTCAATGGGGCTTGGAACTTCCAGATCAGAGCTGGAATGGCTACCCACTACAGAGTCTGCTGCTTAAAATGAACTATCCAGAGAAGACCATGCCTTCATCACATTTGATTGGTGTTTGCTTTGCTTGACAGTTTTGGGTTATTCAGAAAAAAAAAAAAATAGAGTGAATGGGATGTAATTTGATTTGATTATATAAACACAGAATTTTTTCCTCTCTTACATCACTTTGATTTTTCTAGTTACCCTTTAAGCAGCATTTCCACGTACTCTCGACCCCCTGTAATCACTGCAGCTGCAAGCCCTCCAAGTATTCCTAAAGCTGTGGGTTTGTTTTTGGACTTGAGTTAAGATGATGATTGGCACATAATTATCAATGACCAGAAAAGAATGGACTGTGATTTCAGAGCCATTTTCTTGAAGTAATTGAATGATTTTCATCAAGAAAATTTCCCAACTGCAGGATCTATAGTAAACATGCTATGGTAACCAATGACAACCAGTGCAGAAACTGAGTTGTTAGGGTAGGTCCCTCGTGTCTTCCTGGCTCTTTTCCTCTCAGCTCCCAATCACCTCCAACTGTATGTTATATTCTTTCTCTTGTCTGGAAAATAATTTTTAAAATATCTTTATGTAAAAACTATCAAGATTTAAAGGTAATGAGTATTTGCATTTGAATAGAAAAAGTGCCTAAAAATCTTAAAGGAATGATTTTGAACATGAAGCTCTGTATGTGAATCAAAATGTCTTTTTTGGACAAATGAGAAAATGATCCTGGAAAAAGAATTCAATTGGGAATCCAGAGATTGGTGTCTCTCTCAGACTGGCAGACTGGCTCACTGCTGCCATTTTTGTTTTGAGATAAAGTGGTACACTATAGTTCAGACTGAATTCAAACTCGAGGCAATCCTCCTGCTTCAGCCTCCCAAGTTCTGGGATGACAGAAATGCAGCACTGTGCCTAGTACCTGGCTTGCTCTTCATGCTTTAGATTGTCATTGCATGTGGACAGGCAATTTGTGTCCTCCGTTCAGAATGCAGCTGTTGAAACCCTCATCCCATTCTAATGCTAGTTAGACTTGAGACCATCTGCAGCTAACTAGGGAATGAGGGCAAAGCCCTTATAAAAACATGCCAGATGCTAACTATCTCTTCTCCTGCGTCATAGGGAGCTGGCAGTTTGTAGCTTCGAAGAGAGTCTTCAGCAGAAAGGTTAGACTGACCCTGACCTCAGGCTTCAAGCCTCCAGAACTGTGAAAAATAAACTGTTGTTGAAAAAGCACCCTACTTATGGCATGTTGTTACAGCAGTCTAGACTAAATAAGATAAGTGCATCTGTGGCTGTCTCAGACACTAGGGATGCATCATAATTGGACTGATGGGGCATTTCTTTATCAGAGTTCATAAAATAATAGTAAGTGATGCATCTAAAAACACACATGCCTGCTCAGAAACACTAAAACATGTTGAATATGACATTTAGCGATTTATACATAGACTTGTCCAGTCCTTCTTCATATTCCTTTCTACTCCGTGTACAGTAGATCATTGTATCCTTAGATTGGATGGTTCATTGCAGATGGTCTGAGGAACTCACATTTGGAATCATGCAGGAAAGAGGTATTAAGATGTTTAGGCAAAAATGTTTCCATTGAAATAGATGATTTCAAACATTGGCTTTAACATATTATTTATCTTTAATGAAATTATACAAATGCCCTTGAATTTTTTTCTGGGAAAACAATTTCTACATCTAAAAAGAAAACATTTAGTAAGTAGAAGCACACTAGTTTCTACATGTACCAATATTGTGATAACTGTTTTACCTACAGTAATTTGTTCAATTCTTGAGCTTGTCAGACCCGTGTAATCATCACTCCATGAAGCAACAGAGCCTGTAGCAAATATTCTGAAGAATCTATAGAAATAGCTTAATGGATAATAAGTAGGAAACCTCAAATGAGATGCTATTAATTCTGCAGAAACAGTGTAAATTTGGAATTCTCACACTGAAAAAAAGCAACATGTGGAATTAAAAGTTAGTTCAGAGGAGCTCTTGACAGATAAGACACAGGAGAACACAAGAGAAAACAGGAGTCATCTGAACAGAAATAAATTAAGAAAAAGGAGCAGAGCCCCAGGGCTGAATGAGAGTATCAGGCTTTAAAAGATGTGATCAACCATGGGCTCGGACAGCTCAGTGAGCAAAGGCATTTTCTGCTAAGCCTGGCAACCTGAGTTTGATTCCCAAGATCTAAATGGTGGAAAAGTAGAATAAAGTCCTCCAAGCTGTTCTCTGAACTCCACTAGCATTGTGGAGCATTTACACACACACATACACACACACACACACACACACACACACACACACACACACACTTAAATTTATATAGTCTTCCACAAGGATGAATCCTCTAACTGGTTATTGAATACCAATTGTTCAGTCCTGAAATCATATACATAAAAATTACACTAAATGAACTGAGCAAGTTGTATTTATTCGTGTGTGTGTGTGTGTGTGTGTGTGTGTGTGTGTGTGTGTGTGTATACAACCAAAAAATTAAATCACAGGAAGTTCACTCAATGGGAGTTAGTGAACACTACCAACCAGGGGTCTGTTTTCCACCAGGAAAGCCACTTGTCAACATTTACCAGCCAGAGCTTGTTAAGTTCCTCAGTGGTAGATCATTTGCTTTGTATATACAAGGTTCTGGGTTTGATCCTTGACATTGAAAAATAAGGAAACAGTGAAAAACCTAAACAATCAAATAAAACCATGCCCTAGCTTATCACTACACAGTAAGTGTAGGGAAAGAGCCCTAGAGTGATGGACACCTTCCCCTTAGACACAATGCAGACAAAAGTTTAAGTGGTAAGAAGTGCTACAGATCTAGAGGAAAGGGGAACACTGTTTCATTGCTAGTGAGACTGCAAACAGGTACAGCCTCTATGGAAATCAGGGTGGAGGAAACTGAAAATTGATCTCCCACAAGAGCAGCTGTATCACCCTCCGGCATATACCCAAAGGAATCTACATCTTACTGCATAGATACTTGCTCATCCATGCTCATTGCTGCTCAATTAATAATAGCCAGGAATTGTAAAAAGCCTAGATGGTCATCAACTGGTGAATGGACAATGAAGATGTGGTATATTTATACAATGGAATATTATTCAGCTGTTAAGAAAAAATGAAATTCGCTGGTAAATGGATGCAGATATAAGCAATCACCCTGAGTGGGGTAATTCAGACCCCAAAAGACCAATGTTGCATGTTTTCTTTTATATGCGGATGTTAGTTTTTAAGTTTTAGATGAGTGCATTTTAATTAGGATAATCACAATAAGATAAGTAAGGACCAGGAAAGAGAAGGGGGTTTTCCAAAGAAGAAGAAATAGAATACAATGTTACAAAGAGGTAAAGGGGAAATGAGAATAGGAGGGTTAAATGAGAGGGGGATAAGAGACCAGAGTAAAGGAGGGAATATGGGAAGGGACAACTAACATTAAGGGCCCTTTGAAAAGATATATGGAAAACTGCTACTGCAGAAACTTCCTAAAGTGTACACATACATGAAAAGACTTTAAATGGAACCACCATATAAAGAGGGAGACAGTGACTCAACTAGACATCTTATGCCATCAAGTAAAACCCCCTGTGCCAGGAATGAGTTACATCTTGTTGAGTCATTGGCCAAAGGTGTCCCACAGACTCCCCCAAACATCACAGACTATTGCCACTGCTATTGGTCACCCTCCACAGCCTGATGGTAATGTCTTATTGCTAAAACACCATTCATTTACCTCATCAAACACAGAGAAATTGAGCTGGTAGCCAACTAGAAGGTCTAGCCCCTACTGACTGGAGTTCATGGTTCTTGAAGTTACTTTGCAACACTATCATAGAGTAGAAAAGTAATCGTGGATATCACCCAGCTACAAACCCTATGACCTACAACAATGACCTGTATTCTAAATGAGCTGGTGTGATAGTGCCATAGGTGTTATGGGAGTAGCCAACCACTTTTTGATTGGATTGAAGGCTCACTCCATGACATGGAATTCATATGTGACAGTGCTAATGTGGCCAAGAATCTGATACTAGAGAGGCCATGGGCACTAGGGGACAACATACTATCATTCTGCTAAGAAACATAGCAATACATTGATCCCTAATGACATATTACTGCACCCATAGATCAGTGCATCACTCAACCCTGATCATAGAAGTTTCTTCTTGCAGTTGATGGTCATTAATAGACACTCACAACTAGACAATATATAAACAGAGGCTTTGGAACACTCATCCCTAAGTGGGATGTCTTTATCAATCCCCTCCCCTCAAGGCTTAGAGATCTATGTGGAAGAAGAGGTGGAAAGATTCGAAGAGCCAGAGGTGATGGGTGACTCCAAGAAAAGGGCATCTACTAGATACAACAGGACAAATACACATACCAACTTAGACTGTGAAAGCATACACAAGACCTGTATATATTGAAACAAGACAAAAGCCAAGTGCAGAAAAGAGGAAGTGAAGATCAAGTCCCATCTTTAACCAATAATCTACTTGGTATTGATACCTGCTGGGAGAAGGAAATCAGTTTTCCTCGGTGGTGTGACATTGGTATACCAACCACACTCTCGGGGAGGCTACTTACTCAGGAGTAGTTGGCCAACACAAAATGGATGTCATGCTCTTCTCACTCTTTTGAGTTTGTTTTTGTACTTTTTGTCTTACTGGTTTTGTGTTTATTTTGATTTTCATGTTTGGTTTTTGATTTTTATTTTTATTTTTTGATTTTAATTTGAGAGAGAGAAAGAGAGAAAGAGAAAACATGAAGTTGGGTATGTAGGGAAGGGGGAAGGATGTGGGAGGGGGAAGAATAGGATCAAAATATATTATATGAATTTTTTAATTAAAAAATATAAATGAAGGTAAAGAGTAGACATTTTTAGTATAAGAGCTGAGAGCCTTAGTCATCAGATGGCGTGTGCTGTGATGTACACTGCTCTTGCATGGCTCTTGAGGTGCAGTGGAACATCATAAGAAAAGGAGAGATGAGTACAGAAATGGATAATCATGTATTTATGATATCAATTATCTTCAGGTCAAATTCCTTAAAATTAAGTAGAGTATTTACAACAAAATAATATCACAATGTAAGGTGTAGAACAACAATTGAACAGAATTTTGGAAGAGCCTCAATGGAAATATGGTCTTTAAAATTTCTGCATTGCATATGTAGTCAGTAATATCAAGTCCAGGTAGACTATAAATATAGATATAAATTGAAATCTCTAGAGAAAGCAGTATAAAATAAAACAGTGGAGTGCATAGAACGGAATACATTTAACATAAAATGACTCAAAAAGAGGTAATAAGTAAGAATATAGTTAATAACTAGATAATGAAAATATAAAATCATGTATACTTATATTATTACACATTATATGCAAATAGAATATGCATTTTAGTTCCAAAAGAAAATTACCAGAAAATAAAATAAGACTGATCTATTATTCATCGTCCATACAGATACATTTCAGAAATTAAGACACAAACAGACTGGAAGCAAAGGAGTAGGAAATATTGTAATATAAACCAATCTCAAAGATAGTGTCACAATGAGGACTCAACTCATTTGGAAGACAGCGATCTCCAATATGTATGAGCCTAACATCTGGAAGAAAGCAATCTCCAATGTGTCTGAACCTAACATCTGGAAGAGAGCAATCTCCAATGTGCATGAGCCTAACATCTGGAAGAGAACAATCTCCAATGTGCATGAGCCTAACATCTGGAAGAGAGCAATCTCCAATGTGTATGAGCCTAACATCTGGAAGAAAGCAATCTCTAATGTGTAT
Source organism: Peromyscus leucopus (assembly GCF_004664715.2). Taxonomy (NCBI): domain Eukaryota; kingdom Metazoa; phylum Chordata; class Mammalia; order Rodentia; family Cricetidae; genus Peromyscus; species Peromyscus leucopus. Next base: position 11,672,217 of record NC_051076.1, on the reverse strand, counting down.
GATTTCCTTTGGGAAGATAGCTTTGCTGGGCATGGGATCCTGTTGACAGGACTTTGTTGCACTAATAACAAATCCCCAAAAGACTTAAAGCCAAAGTGACACAGAAAGATGAGATTTGCACCAGAGCTGAGGAGTCAATGTCCTTTCCCTCTTTGTTTTTGTTTTAATATAGACTAATAGAATGAACACACCTATAAAAAAAGTAGATTGAACCACAAGAGCACTTGCTCAGTTATGTTCATATCAGCATTGTTTGTAATAGCCAAAACCTGGAAACAACCTAGATGCCCTTCAACTGAAGAATGGATAAATAAATTGTGGCATATATACACAATGGAATACTACTCAGCAGAGAAAAGCAATGACATCATGAGATTTGCAGGCAAATGGATGGATCTAGAAAAAATCATCCTGAGTGAGGTAACCCAGACTCAGAAAGACAAATATGGTATGTACTCACTCATAGGAAGATGCTAGATGTGAAACAAGGATGACTGGACTGCTACTCACATCACCAGTGAGGCTACCTGGAAAACGGGACCCCAAGAAAGACACAGAGAAATGGATAAGATCTACATGAACAGCCTGGACATGAGTGGGAGCAATGAAGGGCGAGGGTCAAGGGAAAGAGAGGGGGAGATCCTAGCTGGATCAAGAAAAGAGAGGGAGAACAAGGAATAGGAGACCATGGTAAATGAAGACCACATGAGAAAAGGAAGAAACAAAGAGCTAAACAGGCCCACAGAAATCCACAAAGATACCCTCACAAAAGACTGCTGGCAATGGTCGAGAGACAGCCTGGAACTGACCTACTCTGGTGATGGAATGGCCAAACACCCTAATAGTTGTGCCAGAAACCCCATCCAAGGACTGAGGAATCTGGATGCAGACATCCACGGCTAGGTCCCTGGTAGAGCACTGGGAGTCTAATTAGTGAGAAAGAGGAGGGTGTATATGAGCGAGAATTGTTGAAACCAAGGTTAGATAAATCACAGGGACAAATAACCAAATGAATGGAAACACATGAACTATGAACCAAAGGCTGAGGGGCCCCCAACTGGATCAGGCCCACTGAATAGGTGAGGCAGTCGATTGGCTTGATCTGTTTGGGAGGCATCTAGGCAGTGGTACCAGGTCCTGGGCTCGTTGCATGAGTTAGCTGTTTGAAACCTGGGACTTATGCAAGGACGCTTGGCTCAATCTGGGAAGAGGGGACTGGACATGCCTGGACTGAGTCTATCAGGTCTATCCCAGTCCTCGGGGGAGACCTTGATCTGGAGGAGGTGAGAATGGGGGGTGTGCTGGGGGGGAAGGGGAGGGGGACAGGAAGGGAGAGAACAAGGGAATCTGTGGCTATTATGTAGAACTGAATAGTATTGTAAAAAAAAAAAAAAAGAAAGAAAAACATAAAACAAAAAGGAAGAAGTTTTCAAAAAAAAAAAAGTAGATTGAAGTAATATTCTCAATTTATCTAAGTCTCCTACTAGTCTAGCTATCCACCAAAGAACACATAATTTTCGTGAGTTCATACACAACTCATTAAGATAATTTGTATACAAGGCCATGAAATACATCAGCAGGATCATACCCATTATACTCATACTCTTACTAATTAAATATTGATAATAAATACCAGGTTAATCTCCCAAAATTTGGAACTAGATAACATGTGCTTCTAAGCAACTCTCAGGTCAAAAAAGAAATAACAAGAGAAGTTAGAAAAAGGGTTTGTTGAATGATAATAAGAGCAGACGAGTTAGGAAGGGCATCCTGAGAAGCGTTTAAAGGGGAGTTCTTGCTTTCAAGTGCTGATGTTAGGTTAAAGTTCTAAAAACCACTATCTAAGCTGGCACCCTGAGATGAAGAAAGCTAGAAAATCAGCAAAATAGAAGACAGAGGAAAAAAATCAAGAGTCCAAAGCTGATGCTTTTAGAATATTTGATGAGCAAACTTCTAGCCAAACTGTTCAAGACAAAAGGGGAAACAGCATTTAATGCAGTGTAAAGTTAATCACTACAGAGCCTACAGGTCAGTTTGTTTTTATATTTTAGTGGTTCCTCTAGAAAGTAATACACGTTACCATATCTATACTGAATTATTTCTAATGAGACAGAAAACATTACTCCAGTATGTCACCCATTCCTTCATCTTTTTACATAGTATTGTGATACCTATCAAAAATGCATATATTACAATTATATATAACAAGTTTATACAACACTGTTATAATTATTGTTTTATATGCTTGTACATCTCTTAAAGATGATGGAAAAAAGATCACAAATTCCTACATATAAATGTAGTAAATTCTATATCCTGTCCTTTATCATTACATAAACACATAGTTATCTTTATCACAGCCCTTTGTTTTTGTTTTAATATGAATCCAAATTACTGAGTGGTGTTGCTTTCTGTCTGAAGAAATCCTTTAGACCCTCTTTTCAGGGGTTCTATTTGTAATGGGATTTTGAGCTTGGTTTATGTGGGGATGTCTTTATTTTACCTTTGGGAAGATAGTTTTGCTGGGTATGGGATCCTGTTGACAGGACTTGGTTGCACTTCTCGACAGATTTCCCCTCTCTGACCTCTGGCCTCCATCGCTCTGATGGAGGTCAGCTCTTAAGTCCTTTGTGGTTTTCGTTTCATGGCTCTTAATGTGATCTCTGACTCTCAACAATTCATCTCTGGACTATCTAAGATCTCCCTGACTTTGTTCTACTTGAAGCACATGCTGGTTGAGCCTTGTGAATATGTAGACTACTATTCTCAACTGAAATTGGGAAGTTTATAGCCATTATTCACCAAATGATTTTCCAAGTTCCTGATTTCTCACTTCTAATACTTCTGTTAAACCCATATGGCTACATCACATGGTGTTTTGTAGTTCCCTAAGGTTTGCAAATTTCTTTTTTCTCTGTGTTCTTCAGGTTGCACAGTCTCTATTGATCTACAAGCTCATTGGTTCCTCTGACAATTCATATATATTGTTGAGCCCTCTATTGAGATACCTTTTCATTTAGATTACTATAATTTTCAGTTCTGTAACTCTATTTAGTTCTTTTTCTGAAGTCAATGTTTCATTATAAAATGCATTTAAGACATCCAGAAAAATTGCAGACAGTACAGTAAGTTCCCATACCTGTTTCCCCCTATTATTAACCTCTAACATTAGTAAGGAATGCTGATTATAATAAATAACTCAAAGCTGACATGTGCTGTACTTCTGGTCTTTTGCATAGATTATATCTCTTAGTGGAAGGGTAAGTATTTTATATAATCTATTAGCGTGACTATGTGTTGATTCTATGCCTCTGAGACTGTCTTTTTTTCCAGCTGCTTATGTTTTTAATTGATTTATTGGAAGACATCTTTTTTCTTCTTTCTTATTAAGAGGTTTTCTATTCATTTTACATATCAACCACAAATTCCCCTGTCCTCCCTCCTCCCACACCCCAGCCTTCCCCCACAACTAACACCCCATTTCCACCTCCTCCAAGGCAAGGCCTCCCTTGGGGAGTCAGCAGAGTCTGGTACATTCAGCTGAGGCAGGTCCAAGTCCCTCCTCCCTGCACCAAGGCTGTGCAAAGTGTCTCACCATAGGCACTAGGTTCCAAAAAGCCGGCTCATGCACGGCGGACAGGCCCCACTCCCACTGTCTGGGGTCCCTAAACAGTTCAAGCTAAACAACTGTCTCACTTATCCAGAGGGCCTAGTCCAGTACCATGGGGGCTCCTCAGCTATTGGTCCACAGTTCATGTGTTCCACTAGTTTGGGTAGTTGTCTCTGTACTTTTTCCAGTCATGGTCTCGATATTTCTTGCTCATAGAATCCCTCCTCTCGTGATTGGACTCCTGAAGCTCCACCTGGGACCCAGTGGTGAATCTCTGCATCTACTTCCATCAGTCACTGGATGAGGGTTCCACCATGACAGTTGGAAGACATCTTTAAGGTCTGTTTTCTCTGTAGTACTCATTCTAGGATGTTTCTGCTCAGATTTTTGCCTCCTTTAGCTTTTTACCTATCACCTTAGGACTTTACCAGTTACTGGTTAAATTATGTACTCAACTCTGCATAGTCTATTTCTTTTAGGCGTGGTTGTTTTGGAGACTTCTCACAGTTCAGAGAGTTTATAATATCTGCATCTGGCTAGCAGTAAATGGCTCAGAGGTGCTTTTCCTTGGTACCCCTGAGAAGCTGCAATGAGGAGTATGAATGCTTTCTAAACCTTCAGGACCTAGGGTGTGTTGTCCTCTCTCAGATTTCCTGCAGTGGCTGTGGTCAGGGAGCTTATTTATGGTTTAGCCAGTGGTGAGTCATATTTCTCCCTGAAGTTGCTGGAACCAGTAAGCTCTCCACAATTTTTCTGATAGGCTTTTATGTGGCATAATCCTTTAAAATCTGCCTCATGTCTGATTGGATTGGGGGTGTGGCCAAAGCCTGGACACACACTCCTCCTAGCAAATCACAAGGTTGACTGTGATTCTGGCTGGACTATTGGGTTGCCACCACCTGTCTCTAAATATTAATTGTCTCCTGAAGCTAAAAGCCTCGTCTTAATTGCATCTGTCAGAATAGCCATTATTTTTGACAAGGACCCTAAGCATGGCACTCCATATGCTGTTCTATGTAAAGGCAGCTCCCATATGCAAAGCTCCGGAACTTTCCATACAAGCCATCTTCTTTTCCTCCCCTCTGTAGAAATTAAGGGTCATCACACTCCAGCTGAGGGTGGGTGACTCATCTTTTATTTAGTGATCTGGTTGCTGATTCTGAAAGTGAATGATAACTGCTGGTCACTAAGGCTTACCCTTGTGTCCTATAAGCAAGAAGACACGGGGACATAAGATGAGAGAGGAAGGGTGTCATCAGCACCACAAGGGGTAGGCCTGCTAAAATTGGCACAGCCATTCAATCCCTGAGATGAGTGGGACAAGAGGACACAGTTCTCTGGGCCATGCTCTCTGGTAACAGAATTTGTGCCACAGTGCAATGGGATGATAAACATTGGTGGCACCACAGTGAGATGGGATGAGAAATACTGGTGGCCATTCCTTTCCGTATGGAACCACAGATGCAGGGTGAGGGCTAAGGGAAGGCCCCAAAATTAGAGGAAATAGGGTAAGATGGGAATTAGACCCTTAATGTCTACTGAGATATAGAGATTTGCGGAATTGGTGTTCTATCTGCTATACACTCTCAATATCTTAGCATAGCTGCTTTGTTAGGAAGAGGTTGGCAAAGTCCCTTAGAGAACCATTCCAGAAGTACTACATCCACAGATCTGAGGTATCAGTAACAGATGCAATCAACGATAACTTCATGCCTATGAGATGGTTTAGACCAAATAAATGAATTCCTTGAAATTTATCAAACAATCATCAGAAGACATGGAACCTACCTTTCCTATGAATAATATAATTGGTATAAGACTTGATTATATTCCTTCAAGTGAATTTGAAGAATAGTTCTCACAGAGATGCTTTAAGGCTGGAGAGATGGCTCAGCAGTTGGGAACACTGGATTCTCTTCCAGAGTACCTACATAGCAGCTCACAACTGCCTGTAACTCCTATTTCACGGGAGCCAGTGGTGTCTTTTGGCCAGTGAGGACACTACACTCATGTAGTATACAGACATAAATGCAGGCAAATATTGATACATATACAATTTTTTAATTTGAAAAAGAGAGCTGCTCCATGATTTTGCCATTTCATTTCTATCTTGGTGGACACCTTGGAACCATTACTTTTTTAAGCCCCCTAATCAATAAAATTCATTGTAGGACACAAGGTCTTCTCTTTCTATATTGTTAGAAAGCTTCTGAAGGCTTAATTAAGAGTATTGAAGTAGAGCATATATGGTGGAAAGACTCATATTCTAAAACATGCTCCCCTATCATGAAGAGCATTCTACATATTTTATTTTATGGCCTGTTTCTCCTCATGAGAAATGGAGTGGAGAATTGTCACAGCTTTGTCTATTTAGTCCCCAGCCTGCCCAAATGCTCCCATTTCAATGGCATCAATGTTCATGCTGAAGTGATGTTGAACTTGGGTAGACTGCCTGCCCGCTGTCAGTGGGGAGACACCACATGTGAGGTGCTAACTGAGGAAAGAATCCTGTTGTTCCCACAAAGCTGCTCTTGCTGGTCTACTACCTGCGTCATTAACAATGATAAATGACAAAGTTGAAGGACAAGAGGTGCATTTGGCACATTACCCTGGAATAAGGCAATGAAATGTTCTAATGGCACCTGGATTGGCCTTAGCCATTCTATGTGCAGAAATCTCTGATACATTTGGTGCCAAACTGTTGACTTCCCTCTCCAAGAAGGAGTGATCTTCAAAATCTACTCGGCTCCTCAGAGCCAGTCAGTAAGTTTAAGCCTGCCAGACTTTCCCTGATGTCAAGAAGTACCACTGTTTCTGGTGTTTAATAAGTCTTTAATAGACGTGTTTTCTTTTTATAAATGTCTGCCAAGACTTCCCATATTTTATAACTGAATTTTTCATCTATTATTCCAGTCTACTGAGCTCTGTTGAAGCTGCCTCTGTGATCCAACAGATAATTAATTTCAGCTTTATACCAGCTCAGAGTGTGAGCAACATATCCTCAGGCCCATCAGGCCCTGGTTTTCTCATCCATGAAGTGGGGATAATTATAACATCAAATCCAAAATTTCCCTACCATTATCACATGAGTTAATTTGTCGAAATTTTGTAGTAAATTCCCAGTACCTTAAATACCATTGCTGTTATCATTATCCAAACTTGAGACTAAGTCCTACATCCCAGCACCCAGGCAGATATAAACCTCCTCCATGGACCCATGGGCTCATCATCAAAATCCTTTAGTGTTCTCATTTATTCCATGGCATTACTGTTGTTGGGTAGCACCATAGTTATCATTCTTATGAGAAGGAAAATAAGAGATTTTGTTCCATATATTCCTCAAATCAAGGTGTGACATGAATTCTCAGGTTAAAATGTAGATAACTGAACTCTGAACATGAAATTTGCATTGTTATTTCCTCTGTGAACATCTGACATTCTGAATCTTTAGAGACTCTTCAAGCATTTACTCTGCTCTAACAAGAACTCTCTGTGTGCTCAATAATTGCCATCGTATTAGAAGAAAAAGAGCCAAGCATGCATTATATCCTGGAAATCTTAGAGTCTAAGGAAATGAAGGTAGTCAACATTTAATGGAAATTTATAACTAGATAGTACAAGGGCCAGGAAGAAGGTTTAGTGAGGTGTCCCTAAGGACAAGTGCTGGAGCTGAATTCAGAGCTGGTACAGTTGGGCATTTGAAGAAGTAAGTGTGTGTGTGATGGGATGCAGAAGTAAGTGTGTATATGGGGGGTGTGTGTGGTGGGATGCAGAAGTAAGTGTAGTGAGGGGGGTAAGTGGGGGGTGGGGGCACATGGTGGGATGCAGAAGTAAGTGTGTGTGGTGGGATGCAGAAGTAAGTGTGGGGGGGTAGGGGAATGGGTGTGGGTGGGTGTGGGTGTATGGTGGGATGCAGAAGTAAGTGTGGGGGGTGGGGGGTGCATGGGTATGAGTGTGTGTTGGAATGCAGAAGCAAGCATGTGTCAGATGTAGGAACAGCAAAAAGGCAGCTGTTGAGATCAGGGAAGGAGACAGTAGACCCCCATTGTGGGAACTGGCAGCGAGGACTGAAGTCCCTGAGAAGTCCGTGGACATGTTGATGCTCCTGCACATTGATTGGCTGACTAGAACGTTGAGGTTGTGGAGCACTGGGGTATTACAGGTTGAGAGCCAGGATTATCTTAAGCTAGCTTTTAACAGTCACTTTTCATCAGCCTTTGCATCCGACCTAACATCAAGAAAACCTTCAGAATGTATTAACCTAGTGGACCACTAACTTCCAACAACTCTAAAACTAAAGACGTCCTCACACAGTATCTGAAACCTATAGCAGTTTCCTTTCGGTGCCTGTAACCCGCCAACCTGATGTCCTTGTCAGTGGCGTTTGGTAAATTCACTGATTTAGTCTGAGGGTAAAAGTTCATGCGGGACTAAAAGGTGGCTCAGTGGATAGAGGCCTGGTGACCTGAGTTCTGTCACTGTGCGAGGAGAGGACTGTCTCCTAAAGCTGTCCTTTGACCTCTGTGTACATGATGACAAGTGCACATCTGTGCATGCACAAGTGTGTGCACGCACACACGAGAGAGATTAATTATTTTTTTAATGTAGTCACTTCTGCTGTGGAACGTGGCTTCCAGAACAACCTGAGTCTATCTTCCTCACACATGGTTACTTACATTTGGCTCAAAATAAACTGTTCCTTATTTCCTTTGGAGCAAGAACTGTATTTGACCTCAGACTTGAGAACTGATACTAAAGAGGTGGTGACCGTGGATTGGTACAAATTAGTGAATAACACTAGGGGGTAGTTGAGTTGATGCCAAGTTGCTTATTCAATGAATCACTGCTTATTAGAAGACTTGAAGAAGTTCTTTAGACCAAGGAGGCTGATTGCATATGGCTGTTCTCTGAGTCTCTACGGCAGTGACTGGGATGTAGCTGCTCTCTAAGACTGATGAGTTTTTATGACAGAAATGTTGTCTTCTTTCTGGAAAGTCATGGAAGGTCACCTTGCTCCCAACATCACTGCAGACCAGGAGGCCCAGGACAGCCCAGGGACTGTGATGCCCCTCACCCAGCATGCTTATCAGCAGTGAGACAACAGTTATTCCTGTCCCCCTGACAGCCCACAGTGAAAACAGACTGTGCAGGTGGGTCTCTTCTTTGTGTGCAAGAGCAAAAACTAAATATAACTTCCAATTTAGTCCCTTTGCATGCATATGTGAGTCTTTTTGTTCTCCATACTGTGGGGAAGAAGAAAAACTTGACAGGATGATTAACTCTAGAATTGTTCAGTTCCACCCACTGACCCACTCTGTGTGTGTGTGTGTGTGCGTATGTGTGTGTGTGTGTGTGTGTGCGCGCGCGCGCGCGCGCGCGCGCGCGCATGTGTGCACGTGTGCAGGGGCATGCATGTACATGTGTGTTCATGCATGTACTTAGGTCTTTACCATCTGAGCCATCTTCCTAGCCCTTCAACCTAGTCTTAACTGAGGCTTTGTCTCTCCTCAGTTTTCAACTTGAGCCCCAGTACTTTTTGAAACCACCAAAATAATGAAAATCAAATCTCTTTCATATAAACATGGTACCTCAATAAATTTTTTAGGACCTCCCCATCACGGTGCATGACATTTCCTGCAGTTTGGAGGCCAAGCCTTCAGTGAGTGAGAGGGTGTCGTATGTAGGGTCAAGCGGTGTCAACCGCCACTCTGACCAGTTCTTGCCAACTGATTCAACTGTTAATCCTGGACTGATTCGTTTCAAGAACCCCAGGAAGTATCTTACTTCTTTCAGTCGTTGTCACAAAATCTTAATGGCCCCTTCAAACAAAAATGTACCTCGCAGGCCTAGTAACTGACCTATTTGATTCCAACATAGATCATAATAATTTACCAGTGCCACTTACTGACTGGAGAGTTTGATTGCCTTCTTTGCCTCCGGGTGCTAGAAGAAAAGAGCTTTGTGACTGAAAGGGTTAAGTGGATTTTATTATAATGTGTTCCTGTTTCATTCGCTCCCTTCAGCTTCTTCACAAAATGTTAATCTAATTGTGATACTATCAGTTTGATGACAATATGACAAGACAGACAAATTTGATTTTATTCTCCACAGACCAAAGCATATGCTGCTTGGAAGGCTTTGACAGAGAGAAGGACATAAAACAAATGGAGTTCATGAATATACAATCTTTATGGTACACAATAGTGACATCTAGACGTCAGAGACTAGGTGGGTGAGCCTGAGACTTTACTATTGAGATTAATGGGTACGTAAAAAGGTGCCAACAGAGAGTACTACAGTTTATGTTAAAAATGTCGATGTGGATAAGAATAATTTTCTTCTCAAGATGGATGATACACTTAATGGCTGGGAGACATTTGGGCTCAGTAGCAGTGCCTCCAAAGTAATTTTTTTGTTGTTATTGTAAATTATATAATCTTAACTGCAATTATAGTTCTGTTCCGGTAAAGGTCAAGTTAGCACTGTGGATGGTTATGAAGCAAAAATGGAAATTCGTGTATGGGGTCCCCTGTTGATCGCTTATGAATGATTTCAAGTAAGATGATTTTTTTGGTAACTCTATTTCTCATTTAATGTAATACAGCAAGTAAAGACAGCACACATTAACAAAACACAAATTAGATTTCTCTAAGTAAACATGCATCTTCTAATGGAGTGGGACTGTTGGAGAAAGGACGGTATGAAGGTTAAAGACTCCAGGCAAATGGGGAAGGTTTGTGCTCAAGAAAATCAGAAGCACAAGAATTGAAAAATTCTTTGCTGAGTTTAAATCTCAGCTTGTAGTTTGGTTTTCCAGAACACAAAATCCAGCATGGCTCCTGCCATTGGCTTCCTGAAGTTGACTCTGACATTGAGACTCAGCCCACCTTGGTGAAAGGCTTGACGATGATTGTCTCAGTAGCTGGTTGCTAAGCAGTGGATTTTGGATCTTCCTATGGTAATGAGTTTGAAGGGATTCAATCCAGGTCCAATTTTAATCTCAATCTTTTTCTTTATTTCACAAAGAAATATAAATGCCAAGCTCACAATATGAAATATATGAACATAGAATGTGCCAAATTTTAAAGATTTCTTCTTTTTAATATAGTTCCTGAAATAAAAACTCTACAACGATATACTTAGAATTAATTCTGGCAAAACATATCTTGAAAGCTTTCCATTAATTATACAATTTTTATCTATGAGAACTTTCCCATGGTTCCAATCAACAGGAAAATTTACAGAATACACTGATAAATAGAAAGGGCCACATTGACCTTTATACTTTGAAGGTCATCTATGATTATAATCACAATTCCTCCCAAAAGCTGCCATCTCATGCTGTCAGTCCCAGCACTCCCTAGGAAAGGATGACTCTCCTGTCTACCCAGATCCCATGTACCCCTCTTTATCTCTTTCATGGCCTCTTTTTTATTAATTGTTATTACCTGCGTATATGTATATGTTTCTAAATACATAAATACAACCTGCTCAGTCTATACAGTGCAAGTTGTATGTATATGTTTTCAGGGCTGACCATTCAGCAGTGGGTAACTGCTTGATGTACTCTTCCCTGGAGAAGACTATCTCTGTCCAACTCAGTATTTCTCGGTTGCCTTTATGTAGGGTTGAGGCCTCCTGCCCGCCCCCCAACAACCCCTGTCCATGTGAGCATGTCTGTTGTTTCTCTTGTTCTGTTCATTCTTAGGTAGTGATGTTGACAGGATGGTGGAGAGTGGGGGTGGTTAAGATTATATACTGCCCATACACATGGAATTTTTTTAAAAAATACGTAATTTTAAATAGATGGTGGAGACGAGAGGAGAAACAGATTTGCCTGTTGTTCCGGCAGCAGTTAGGTGTTCTGAACTTTAAACAAGCTATCTGACACCTTTGTAAATAATTCTATCAAGTAGTTGTTCTTACCTTTTTTTTAAGAGAGAAAACTTTAGTAGAACGTCAATTTTGAAGACCTGATAAGGCCAACTTGGAACTCAAGATGAACTCTGAAGAAATCCTGAGATCGTTCCAGAATAACTATCATGGAAATCCATCTGGCTTTTTTTTTTTTTTCTGTCATGACTATGGTTGATCAACATTTTGCCCACCATATGAGCTAGCAAAGGGACACTTTCGGTTCAACATAGTTCACAGCATCCTACGTCTAATAGACTCCAGACAAAGGGAAAAGGTGACTTTCTCTTAAGTGAGGCTGGTGAGCTGTTTGGTGACATGTTCAACAAGAGTACATCAATGTTCAGTCTGGTATCACTGTATGACAGGATGAACAGGCACTTGGAGGCTACACTGGACCCATAGGGAGCTGGGGTCCACGTGTGATGCTCTGTAACTATTGAGCTCTGGTCTGCGGCAGGGCACCAGCTTTCTTCCTCCTCACAGACTGTGCCCTGGTTCAATCACACATAGGACTGCTTGTCAAGTCTAGCCAAATTTAAGATCTCTCTCTCTCTCTCTCTCTCTCTCTCTCTCTCTCTCTCTCTCTCTCTCTCTCACACACACACACACACACACACACACACACACACACACACACCCATATACAAACACATATACACACATGCACATTGAAGCCCACAGAGAGTTCCTTATAGACATATCTGGACAAATATTAAGTAGCAGTATTTTATTTCCATGAAAGGATTAAAATAGGTTAAAAAAAATACTTCTGGCTTTTTGTGAGCATACTAGAAGGCCTTGTGCTAAACCAATTGAATTCTTTTTAGCTCAATATTCTTACCTGGAAAATATGTGATTAGATTGATTCATATGTAGATAACCACTTGATCATGGAGCAATTTCTAACCCATCTAAACTCACTGTTAATTGAACATAAATCAATTTTATTAAAGCATAGTTTTCCTCACATTACAAAGACGGATGTCCTATTGAAGTCATATAATACAATCTCAAGCCAAATGTGTGTGCCTATTTATGAACATGTCTGTATGTACACATGCACATGTATACATAAATATTTTTGTGATTATTAACACTTTAGTATGTGTTAATAAAATTAGGCATTTTGCTTGGTCTCTGTCTGCACTCCCTTTGTAGAAGAGCCTCGTTATCTATATACTCATTACACTCTGTGATGTTTCAGGCTCAGCTCCCTTATCACTGGGTGTGGCTTTTTCCATCCACAAAGGTATTTCTTTTCAGCTGTGTATTTGTACTATGATGCAATCTCATGACTTCACTTTCTTGAGCCAGTGATGGGTGGATACTGTAGGTCAAGTGGAAATTTTGACACAGATGGGACACCCGCTCATGTGAACAGGGGAGAAAACTGAATGGATGATTCCGCAAGGCTAGGGGTTGATGGCAACTACCAGAGGCTTGCCAGAGCTTTCCAGGAGGATGTGACTCTGCCCCCACCTCAGATCCACACTTGTGTATGTTAATATGGGAAGAGAACATAGTTTTTTTTTTTTAAATCACCCAGGCTCTGGTAATTAAGAAAATCATGCTTGACATGAATACAATGCTATTTGGTTTGTGTTGCTGGAGAGCTTCTCTCCAGGTTCCACCAAGCCCTGCAGTCCCACAATCCACGTATAAAATAATCACTCAGACGCTTATAATACTTATAAACTGTATGGCCGTGGCAGGCTTCTTGCTAACTGTTCTTTTATCTTAAATTAACTCATTTTTATAAATCTATACCTTGCCACATGGCTGGTGGCTTACCGGCATCTTTACATGCTGCTTGTCCTGGTGGTGGCTGCAGTGTGTCTCCCTCTCCTTCTTCCTGTTTCCCCAATTCTCCTCTCTCTTTGTCCCGCCTATACTTCCTGCCTGGTCACTGGCCATCAGTGTTTTATTTATATAGAGTGATATCCACAGCAGGTTTGAATATGAAATGTTCCTCATAAGCCAATGGCTAATGTGTTTGGACACTTGCATGTGTGCCCCACCCGACTCCACCCAGCTGGAGGTATTGTTTTGAGAGGTCGTGGAACCTTTAAGAAGTGGGATGTGGCTTGGAGGGTGGGTCACTGCGGGAGGGTGGTCTTGAGGGTGATGGCCTGGACTGTTTCTAGCCCCAGCTCTCTGCTTCCTGATTGGAGCCACATAACAAGCCTGTACTACACAGACCCAGCCACTTCACCCCCTCCTGTGATGGACTATAGCTCATGAGTCATGAGCCAGAATAACGCTCTCCTTGCTTAAGGTGCCTCCATTGTGCATTTTATGTCACTGAGTTATAAAGGTAACAGAAGCACCCTCTTAAGGGGGTGGGTGATTCCTGTCCCTCCTACCTAGTCTTGAGATTTCTAGGAGTAGGGTCATTGGAAGTTCCAGCCCTACCCCAACGGTGTCTGGGCCACTTGACTCTGTGTATTCCCAGAGCTGCTTGAACACAGTTTCTCTGGCTTTCCTCACGTACTGTGTGAGCCTGCCCACTGATGATGGTGCCCCTTTGCTGGGAAACAAGTCATTCTCTTCTCTCCAGGGGTCTTTAAGTAATAAAAATTGGTGTCTTCCAACTGAGGGCCTAGAATGAGCAAGTGTGAGTTCCCCACCACGGGTGGGAAGTGGCTACTATGATGCACTTGTGACATCCCTGTGGGATTCAGGGAGTCATTAAAAGGCAATTATATAAAGCAGACACCATCACTGTCCACACTGAAAGGACTGGGAGGAGCTGGGGTGGGTGGTTGAACCCTGCTTCCTGTGAGAAGGTCCAACTTATGTTTCAAATGGATCCCAAGGCAATAAAACAGTGGACGTTCCTACTAAGTGAATGTAGGGGGAAATGAAAGTGCGCTGTCCAATCCACAAAGATGTGAAAAGATCCATCGATTGCTCTCGCTTCCATATAGCCTTCCCTGCCATCCCTTCTCCATCACAGTGGACAGTGCCTTCTGATCCGTGAGCCCAGCCCTTCCTCTCAGACATGGCTTTTATCAGACATTCTTCCCAGCTATAAGCAAATTATCCCAGATGGAAGGCCTGTGGTGAGAAGTGGGACTCCGCTGCGCTAACCTGGTCCACATAGTTCTTGGGCCTTTGCGGGCGGGTTTGTAGGTGAAATGTGAAGTTTGAGCTTCCAGCTAGAGAAGTGGTGAGATGCTGTAAGTGGAGTTTTGTGGGCAGCTGTGGTTTAAGCTCACAAGACTGGAGTGGGGACAGCAAAAACTGGGCCCGTGAGGTTTCTGATAGGAACAAGGATTCTATCAGAAACTGGCTCCATGTGATGTCACCTTTTGGCAAAGAATCTGGCTGCATTTCACCCTTGTCTTGAAGTTTTGAGTGAGACTGAATGCAAAGGCAAGGAACTAAGTTAGTTTGGTGGAGGAAATTGCAAGCCAGCATAAAATGTCCAGGTTTTAACATGGTTGCTGCCCACCACTTAAAAAAAAAAATTTAACACGAGCAATGTGCGGAGCAGAAGTGTGAAAAGCAAGTGGTGTGGGTAGGAAAGGAGATGAATGTGGTTGAAGTTCCACACAGGTGTAGAGAAACAGAACTCAGGGAGTTCACAGAGTGAATAATAAAAAGGGGCCTATGCAGGAGAACAAAGTGGTAATACTCAGAACCGTGTACGACCGACCCTCAAAATCGCTGTGCCATACTATTCAATTTATCTGATATTTTAAAAACTGTAAAGGACATTATTCCAAATCTTTAACAATCAATCATCAGGGAACAAGGAATCTTTTGTACAAGTAAAGGAGATGCTTCTTTTCTTTATTGTGGTATTTGGGGACAAGCACAATGTCAGACCATCTTACTGAATCCTACGTTGAACGTAGACTTTCAACTGTAGTTTACAACACATGAATTTTTATCTCAAAGACTTCATTGAGATAAAAGTTGGCATGAGTCCAAATAAACCTGAGCCAGGAGACCATTCAACAAAACTTGAAGCAGTTTGCTTGGGTATCCTTTGCTCCTTGAACTTAAGAAATTGCTTATTAACACTTTGCCAATGTTTTTAATTAAAATTCCCAATTTTGAAATTCTTAAATTACAAAAGCGCTAGAAGAGTCGTACTGTAAATATTTATATGCCTTTCAATGTCTTAAAACATTTTAGCTAATCTCTGATAATACATTTCATCCATTTATACAATATACCATGACCCTGTCTTCCTCAATTCCTCTTTCCCACTCCCCCGTCATCCTCTAACGTGGCCCTCTCCCACCCTCACATCCCCTTCTTTCTCTTCTTAAAACAGCAGCTTGAGTTCTATTAGTGCTGACAGCTGGAATGTCGACTGTCTTGTTGGCTTGGTCTTGGGTAGGTCTTGTGCTGGTAACCATGGCTGCAGCCAGTCATGAGTAGATTGGCCACATCCAGGAGCTAGTGCTTCACGGCCTGACTCCCCATCCTCCAGCTCTTAACATTGAAGGGCTTTGCCTTTTAAAAGGCAAAGCTGCTAAACACTTGGGTGCCAAGCATATTGCTCACACTGTGAGTCACCATGAAGTCATAGCACAACAGCCCTTCTTTGATCCTTGCCAAGCTGAGAGACGGCTGTGAGGCAGGAGGATAACTCAGAGGAGGTTAGTATGATTTAGCTAAAATTGCTGCACTGCCAAACCACTGATAGTCTCCAGAGATGTAGAAATAAAATTGTTTCAATATACTTCATTATGATTTGATTGCAAAAAAATGAGTAGTCATTTCAACACATTTAGGCCTTTTTAATTTTTTTAAGCAAATACTAATGATGCCTTCCCATAAGAATTCCAGTGTCCTCCTGATTATTAAGGAAGCCTGGGCATGAGAGAGCAATCACTTGGTTTCACTGTTTTCTTCAGTTTCCTGGGTACCACATCTGCTTGCTTCAGAAACCACACTGTAATTTCAGGGAACATGTGTGAACTGCATTTTTGCGGTATGATGTGTTGTCCAGAAAGTCCCTGGCCAGCGTCGTCCAGGCAGCAGAGATCCATCAGATGGTGGCTGTGGCAGATGGCAGCTTTTGTGGAAATCTAGTGACATATGGTCCGCGTTCACAGTGCTGGCCCTGCATGTCACCCTGTGGCTCATTGCAGCAAGAGCCCCAGTTCTCCCAGCCTCTGGTTTGTGTTGCCTGGACCAGTCCCTGTAGTATTCTGTTCAACACGCCAGCCACACCCTTTCAGGGATCACATGCCACACGCAAGCTTGTGCTGTCTGTTACCTACTCTTTCTTCCCCATGATTCCTCGTGGGTCTTTACAGCACACCTATGCAATGCTCAAGAGTCTGTGGTGACTTCTAATTACTAAGGAGATCCCAGGCAGGCTCCATGGTGGGACTACGAGTGTGCAGATGATATGCATCTCAGACGGCCAAACGGCAGCTTGTCGTCAAATAGCACTGTTCCTTTCCAGCTCTGCGCCATGATTTTTTTCTTGCCAGAACACCAGCCATAATCTTCTCCACTGATTCCCTACCTTCTCTGCATTCTTTTTCCCTTACTGAGGTACACCACTCATTCAAGCCCTCTCCTTCCTCCAGGAAGCCATTCTTTACCTGGTCCCCTTGCAGAGCTGGGGCAATATCTTTCCATTTATCCATCTATTCTGTCTAGTGTTACTGATGTGTCCATGTATCACTTTGAAATATATATTTGTCTAGATTTTTTCACTAGTCTTTGTTTTGTGAAGCAGATTATAAGCAGTTCAATGCCTTATGCTTCTATACATACATATGTATGATTTATTATGTGTGTATTATATATATATATATATTTATATTTCCTAGGGTACCCTTTGTAAGCTCAGATATTAAAATTAATCTTTAAATTGAGGTGAATGCCCATGAGAAAAAGTTATGATGAATTTACTTCCAACTTCTTTTTAAATTTTTTCTTTTTTTTTTCCATTTCTTTATTTGGCTTTTCAAGACAGGGTTTCTCTGTGTAGCCCTGGCTGTCCTGGAACTTGCTCTGGAGACCAGACTGGCCTCGAACTCACAGAGATCTGCCTGCCTCTGCCTCCCTGAGTGCTGGGATTAAAGTTAAATTTTTATTTGAGTATTTTTTTAATTTAGTCTGTCTGCCTGTCTGCCTGCCCCCCCTCTCTGTGTATGTATGTATGTATATTTCTTCCATCATGCGGGTCCCAGTAAGTAAACCTAGATCTTCAGGCATAATAATGGTAAGCATCACCAAGCCACTGGCTGGAGAATTTGAACTTATGTTCAAGATTCCCTAAATCTGAAACTGATTGCCTGAGTCTAGGTGTATGTGTGTGTGGGGGGGGTTGATTCTCTTGGGCTCAGCGGGCTTCTTGTGCGGGGTTGGCAGATGCCTGGGTGCTCTGGAAGGAGTGCTATTGCCCCCAGAACCCCTTCTCATCCTCAGTGAAGGAGGGGACCATCTTTCTCCTTCAATGAGAACATGGTGTCATAAATGTGATTTAGATGCTCTGTCTCAGAACACAAACTGTACAGGGAATGCCAAGTGCAGAGTTCGAGCAAGCATTCACTTCTCCAGTGAAATGAATCAGAGTCTCCAGTCCTCCTGATTATAGTACTTCGAAAAGATGTTCTTGGTCAACAGGACACATGCTGTGCTTTCTTGAAATACCATGTCCTGTGTTAATGAGTATGTGCTATTAAAGCAGTAGGGTACTCAGCCCAAGGAGGACCTCACGCTCAAAATCCCAAATTTCAATTCTTTCGAACCCAATACCATATGCTCACCTTTCTCTCAAAGGCCATTTAAAAAGATAGTGTCTCCGTTTCGGTTCTGCCACATATGAATGAAGCAGGTGTAGCACTGGCCCCTCAGAACACTCTAGTATTTGAAGGCGGGTGCTATCTTTAGTGGACACACTGGAATTCGTTCTCATCTCATTTGCCGAGCGCTCTATCATTAAAGTGTCATTGAGAACCGACACTACTTAATTTTAGCAGCCTTCGCCTCTCGTTCGCGGCAAGAACAGCTCTAAGTGGAGAGGAGCGCAAATGACAGAGCCAGGGGTAGTCTTACACCTCTCTCAGCATTTTATCTAACAGAGCAGCCTCCCAGGGAATAGAGGACGGCGCATTACAAAGCCAAACTCTCCTCTGGTGCCGGCAAATGGACATTTAGTCTTCGGATTGCAGGCACCACACAGATGAGCCTGTCATGAATATACCGGGGACGTGGATACTCGGGAACATTATCCAGCCTGTTGTGTTTTCCTTCCTCTCAAAATATCCTTGGTTTTTTTTTTTTTTTTTTATTTCGGGTGTGGCCAAATTAGAAAAGAAAAAAGAAAGAAAGAAAATGGCTTTAGAGATCAGCTGTCCCCTGCAGGCCAGAGTGGGACCTTTTTACCTCTTTGCAAATTACAGAGCTCTGGAGATTTCCCCCTATTAATTGCATAATTGCTTTTCCTGCCAAAGTAATTTGAACCCTTGGGGGTTAAGAAAATCACTTACTGTGAAATAGTGGCAATTTTTAACCCATTCAGCTGGCATTTCTTCGCCTAATTAAATGTAAAAGGGACTCTCCTGCTGCCCAGGGTGTGTGGGTTTCTGTGGCTGCTCAAATCTCTGTGCACTGGATGACTAGCATCTAAACCCTGGTAGAGTCATTACCTTCAGCTCCGTACGCCCTGACTATTTGCACTGCTGTTTTGTGCAGGAGAAAACTTTATTTAAGCATTGACTTATCTGTAATATTTGTATCCATGCATTAAAAAAATAAAATAAAATAAAACCAAAGCCATTATCAGTCTTAGAGAATATTTGGCCGCTGGGAAAATATCTTGTTGCCCGCTGGCTTTCACAGCCGATCAAAGGCTTTTCATAGAAATCCAAGTTATTATCCTAACGTATGAAAACTTGGGCCTAGAGGCTTCATGACTTTTCCAAGGTCGCACCTGAAGTCAACTTCTGGATCCCAAATTATCCCTGCCTTTCTTTCTCCTTGTGTCTTGCTTTAGTACAAGTCACATTGTTGCTCTTGTGGACTGTTCATAAGAAGAAATTTAGGGCACAGTTTATAGTTTTAAGTAGTTGATGTACTTGGAGTTTTTTGAAAGTTAGAAAATTGACCTAGCACAGGCATTCCTTTCTCAGAAGAACAGTGTTTTATTGCTTTCAAGAAATGGGCTCTGGCTGGGCTGTGTGAAGGGTTCACAACACACCCCCACGGTCACATATACCAGGCGGACACTTCCGCCTAGCCAGTTCCAGGTCAGGATAGGCATTTCCGGGTCAGGGCTTCTCTCCTAACCAGGATACCTGGCCGACCTGGACTCCTCTGCCTAGCCAGTTCCAGGTCAAGATAGCCATTTCTGGGGCAAGGCGTCTTGCGTGACCAGGATCCGTAATGTTTCATGGCCACGTAAGCACGCAACATGGCCATGTGATCTATGCACATGCGTGGAGTAGTGACGTGACCTGGCCACACCCAGCCTTTTAAAAACCGAGCGCCATGTTCCCAGTTCCTTCTTCTTCTCCACGCACGTGTCTCTCCCACAGGCCTGCGCACTCTCTATCCCTTTATCTCTAATAAAACTCTTATAAGCAGATTCTGTCGTGTTTCGTGACATTTCCTTGCAGGGTAAGAAAACAATTCGGCCAAATAACTAACATTGTGGGCACAGTCTAGCATGAAAGAAACATCCATTTCTAGTCAGTTTTGTCTTCCACATACCATCTAGATAAAGGGATTGCTCTCTGTTTAGTTCCTCGGATTAACTTGTTCTGTCACATCTACCTGAGTTAGTTTGTCTTCATTTTATCTTTTCTTTTTCTGTTTTTAGTTCTATTGTCCCATACATTCAATCATCAGATGAACCAGTTGACAAAATTACATGAAGTTCTTCCAAAGTTAAAATAAGCCCTTCAAAAAGCTCATGTCCATCAGCTGAAAAAGTAAGGCTATCCTATAATCACAATCAATATTTGTTTCCCCCTAAAGAATCAAGTTGTCAGAAGGGCTGTAGCTCAGTGGTTGAACACTTTACTTGTGTGCACAAAGCCCCGGCCTGAATATCAGGCATAGCCAAAAAGTCATAATGAAATTGGAAATAATCTTTTAATGGATGTGGCAGAAGCATGGGGTGAGACAACAAGTGCAGAGGTAGATGGTAATTGAGGGAGGGAGGGCGGGGGGGAGAGAGAGAGAGAGAGAGAGAGAGAGAGAGAGAGAGAGAGAGAGGCTGTACTGTTTAGATTCACTCCTTAGCTAATAGGGAACCTAAGTATTGAAAAGAAGACTTTATGTCCAGTTGTCCAGGGACCAAGCTGGGGTCAGATATGATCAGCGTCTGTTTTTGTGTGCTCTACGTATAACACCAACCACTGGACACGAAAGCCCAGCCACTGTTTCTTTAAAATCCCAAATATTCTTATACATCTTTCTTTCATACTGTCTTAAGCCACACAAGCAACTGTAAGTGGCATGTGTGGAGGTGAACTTTTCAACTGACTTCAGGCTGTTTCGGTTACAAATAAATTCTTGGCACAAACAGTCGTTATTCACCCTGGCAATTTCTTGACCTTCTTTGGGGGCACAGAACAGCATCATTAATCCAGGCTGAGTGGCACACTAAGCCACCTTGTTCTTTTGTGCTCTTGTCATCGAGGAGATCTAAAGTAAGCGGGTCCACCTTGCCATCTGCGATGTCAAGCAGCACCACTGTGCTGGGGACAAAGCCCTTCCTGGTTCCTAACTCTCGCTCGGGGTGTTCATTCAAAACAGGCGTGAGTCGAACGTAGGTGGTGTTTGGAAGAAAGAGGGGGAGGGAACCCAGAGTGTGGGCTGGGATGTTAAAGAACTGAGGAGCTGAGACTAGATTATGGGAAACCCAAGCTGCTGGCTTCAGGAATGAAGACCCCTCTGGGGCCTCACTCTCTGAAGTGAGCTAGGGACGAGGAGACCAGCAGCAGAGTGGAGTACATGGGAGCCGTTCTACTGGGGTGCAGTGAGCACCAGAGCAGGTTCACAGTAGCAGGGACGCTAAAGGTAGTGGAACTCGGAAGATCCTGCTGAGAACACCGGGCAAGAGAAGCCACGTGCCTCACACTGATGTTTCAGGACTGCTGGGCTACCAGGAGAGGGATATATTTTCTAAAACCTAGGAAGCAGGATGCCATCGCCTCCTGGGTAATTTATTTTTATTTGGAATGATGCTGGGGTGCCTTTGTAATTGTCAAGTAGTGAAGTTCATAGGCAAAAATAAAGTCTCAGATGGAGAGAATTCTTCCTCTTCACAGAGGAGTTGAGGAGCTGGGTGGTTAGCAAGGGAGAAAAAGTAAAAGGAAGACTTCAGAAAGAGAGTCGGATCTTCAGGGAATGGAACACTATCGTGATGGACAAAGCATGAGGGAAGGCTTGGAGAAGCAAACAAACCAAGCCTAGAGCAGTGGAGGAGTCAAGGATGGAGAGGTCTACAGAGAAGGTGGCCAAGCTACCACAAGGGAATTGTGTAATAACTGGGGGACCCAACCACTCACTTGAGCAGAAGTGACAGATGTGAAAGACAAATGGGCCTTCAAAAGGTGAGTTAGATGAGTCCCAGTAGCCCACAGACTGACAAGTTATCAAGACAAGAGGTTTATTTTAGCGTATGGTTCTGTTGTCCACAGAGGGGCATGGGTGATGATGGCTTCCTTGCTGGTGAGTCACAGACAGTACAGAGCACCACTGCACAGTGAGAGATGGTGAGCCTGTGCTTAGGCACTGGTCGGTCTCTTATAAAGCCACCGGTACCTGGTTGTTGTGAGGGCCGCACACTAATGACCATGTCTAGATTTGATTACCTCCCCAAAGGGTGCCACCTCAACACTGGAGCAGATCAGATGTCCACTTCTTGAATATCTCACAGTGCAGATTACACTCCAACACTAATTACAGAGAGACAAACCCTATGGAAAGCAAGGCGTTCGGGAAAAACCTCTCTGAAAGCATGAAGGAGCCTGGCAGAGATGGGAAGGTGAAAACTGGGCATGAGGAGTGTCTGCTGGGGGGAACTGGCCTGCTTTTGTGGTGAGACAATGATCAAATCATGAAGAGGAGAGAGACAACAGAGCTAGATCTGGGAATGGGAAGTCCTGCAGAGACAGTGGCCTGGGTGGGTGAGGGGGACTGTGAGAAGCAGGAGTGTCAGTCTCTCAGGAATTTGCAGGTAGTGGGGGAGGGGATGTGTGCAATCAAAAGGAGAGGTTGATGAAAGGAAAGCCGAATAGCCACATAGCCACCTGTGGGAGATGGCAAGCAGATCTATAGTGCTCACCTGGCACAAAAATCTACTCAAAGCCCGGCGCAGTGACACATGGCTTTAATCCCAGCACTCAGGAGGCAGAGGCAGGTGGATCTCTGTCTGAGGCCAGCCTGGGCTACAGAGTGAGCTCCAGGACAGCCGGATCTACACAGAGACATCCTGTCTCGAAACACCAAGCCAAACCAAAACAGCAGCAACAACTCAACCGGAGCAGATACATTGACAACATAAGACCTGAAACTCTCCTACTGTTACCAGAAATGGGAAATACTTCAAGACATAGCTGTGAGTAAGGGCCTTCTGAGAAAGACCCATAGGCAATAATTCCAAGGATTCCCAAATGGGATCACATGAAGTTAAAAAGATCAGCACGTAAAGGGACCTGTCACCAGAGTGAAGACAAAACCTCCAGAATGGAAAAATTCTTCGCCAGCTATACATCAGACAGGGGATTAGAATTAAGACTATGTAAAGAGCTATAAAAATTGAACACCAAAGGCTAGAAAGATGGCTCAGTGGCTAAGAACACTGGCTGTTCTTCCAAAAGACCAGGGTTTGATTTCCCACACCCACATGGTTGCTCACAACCATCTGCGACTTCAGTTCCAGGGAGAGGACATGCTCCTCTGGCATCCTTGGCTACTAGGCACACACATCATGCACAGACACAGAGAATTAAACACCGGCAGCCCAAATATCCAGCCAATGAGTGGGCTAATAATGCACTGAACAGACAATTCTCAAGAGAACAAATCCAAAGACAAATAAATATTTTAAAAAGTGTTTAACATTTTAACTTCCAAGGAAATGTAAATTAAATCTACTCTGAGGTTACATTTCACCCAAGTCAGAAGGAATAGCATGAATCAAAAAAAAAAAAAAAAAAAAAGACAGCAAATCTTGGCAAAAGAGGAACCGTTATCATGTAGATGGGAGTGGAAACAGTAGCCACTATGGGAATCAGTATGAAGGGGCCCTCAAAACGATAAAAATAAAACGACCCATATATTCTAGTTATACTACTCCTGTGTATACGCCAGGGCTCTCTGTCAACATGCCACAAAGACACTTGTCCATCCACGTTTACTGCTGCACTACCCACAATAGCCAGGAGGTGGGGCTAACTTAGACATCCACCAACAATCGAATAAAGAGAGTGTGGTCCATATACACAGCGGAATGTTATTCAGCTGTAAAGAAGATAAAACCATGACATTTGCTGGGAAAAATGGGGGCAGGGTGGAAATTGCTATGTTCAGTCAATAGTCAGATTCAGAAAGACAAAAACTGCATGTTTTTTTCCTCATACAAAGAACTTAGATTTAAATGTGTGTGTGTGTGTGTGTGTGTGTGTGTGTGTGTGTGTGTGTGTGTGTAGAAAAGACACCACAGCAGGGAAGAAGAAGTCTTAACAAGGGAAGAGGTGGGAAAGAGAGGGCGGTGGAGCATGTGAAACATGGAGACAGAATGTGTGGGTGCTCTCTGGAGCCAGGAAGGACCAGTGAGAGAGAGGCATGGGAGTTCACCTGGGGAGAGGGACAAATTCTAGCACAGTGCATATGACAACGTCATAAGGAAACACGGTCCTCTCTATGCTAACTCTGAAAACCACTTTTTAAAGGTTCAAATGAACTAGAAGGCAAGGAATCAGCTCTTGTCAGCCATTGTCAATAAAATATGAGGCTACGGTGAACAAAAGGGGCAAGGGATTCAGGGTGCCCTGGAGTAGCTACTGCAGAAAATCCCACTTCTTGGCACAAGCATGTGTAGAGTGCTTTCTAGTCACCATGCATTCAGGACCGCCTTGAGAAGGCTGTCCAGGTGGGCTGGTGAGGTGGCTCCGTGGATAATGGCGCTTGCCACCAAACCCGACCACTTGAGTTTCTCCAGGACCTACGTGGTGGAAAAAGAGAAATGACTCCTGCAAGTTGTTCTCTGATCTCCACTTTGATGCCTACATTCACACCACACACACACACACACACACACACACACACACACACACACACAATCAATCAATCAATCAATCAATGCAATTTTTTTTAAAAAAAAAAAAAAAAAAGACAATGCAAGGATCGTAATTGGGAGCCAAGATTGACAGTCAGCCCCTAGACAAATCAAGACAGACTATGGAAGAGGGAAGCCATGAAGGGTGCTTGTGAGTCATTTCTTCAAGTACTGAGGATGCTTGAAGGTGAGTGGTGGAGTTCTGGAAGCAGAAAAGGACAGAGTGTCCACAGACCCAGACTGAGGAGAGCAAGCAAACTGAGAGATTGTGAGCATGAGAAAGGGGCTGGGAGATGTTCACTTGGTAAAGGTCTTGCCTTGCAGGCTAAGGACCTGAGTTCCATTTCCCAGGACCCAATTTAAAAAGCCCAGATGTGGTGGTGGCACACACCTGATTCCAGCACTGAGAAGCAGAGACAGATGGAGCACTGGGGGACCTCAGGCCAGCCAGTCTAGCCTACTGTGAGCTCCATGCCAATGAGAGAGTTTATCTCAAAGAACAAGTGAGACACCAAGGGATGACAGAGAGGCACTCCCCTGGCTTCTACATACATGTGTGCCTGCACATGCATGAACACGCTACAGCAGGACAAGAAGCCATGTATTTATCCAGGAACAGTCTCATCATGTCATAATTCCTTTTAGAAGTAGCTATAAAATAGAAACCTTTTGTCACTTTATTTTTTAAGAAAGAGTTTAGCATCTGTCTCCCAAGTGGTCACACTCCTGGAAAGGCAACATAAAACATACAAGCCCTGCAGTGGAGGATGAGCCCTCTTCAGGGCTTCTCAAGTGCTGAGAAAGAGCAGATTTCTGTTGGTTTTGTTTTCATCCCAATGTGCTGTGAGCAGATACTTTGTAAAATGGAATAGGAAATGAGTCACTAGGAGATGGATTCTGAAACCCAAATGCATATAAAATGTAAGCTCAAGTATTTGTATTACCAGATTTAAGAGACATCAAATTACATTGTCAAATTGCTGTGGCTTCCCAAACCCTCTCATTGCTCTATTTTGACATTTCATCTGAGGCCAGTTCCAGTGTATGGGCTGTGCTTTTAGTACCCAGAAGCAGCTACTGTCTTCCAGCTAGGACACATCAACACTCGACATTACCGTCTCGACAAGAGGACCTGTGTACCGGGAACCCAGTGGCAGCTACAATTTTGCAAGGGTCAGCATAGAATGCAAATGACCGTATAGAGTTCAGGGGTCTGGAGAGGCGGCTTAGCAGTTGAGCATGCTTGGTGCTCTCATAGAGGACCCAGATTTGGCTCCTAGCACCCACACTGAGTGGCTCACTTTCTGTAACTCGAGCTTGGGGGATCCGGCCCCCTCTTCTGTTCTCTGAGGGCACTTACACACACACAGCACATACACATACATACATTTTAAAAATATATTGAATCTTTTAAAAAAAGAAAGTGTAGAGTCCAGTTTTCAAAAAAAGAAAAAAGAACAAGAAAAACAAGTGCTGTAGAAGGTTTAGAAAAATAAAAGTCATTTCTTTTTTTGTACAGTCTCTCTTGTCTTGTCCTGATATTATTTGTTAATAAAAGTCGTTCTAAGTAAAGAAAAATTTAAGCTGCAACTTCCTGACGTCTGTGTCATCGTTCATCCCTGTATCACACAGGACAGTTTTAAATTCTAATAGAAGAGTAGATTCTGCCGTGTGAAGAATTGCCAGAATTACGCATTGCATATTCCATGGCCCAAACACACAGCTGTCCTTTCCTAGAGGACAATGGAGCATCTGTCATCTCACTTTATGACAGAAACATACTGGAGTGACACTGGCCCTTCAGCTCCCAGTTGAACAGGAAGGAAGTGTGGGACTTACTGCAGGTGATAAGGGGCCACGGGAGGCTTCTCTTTTTCTTCTGTGTGATTATTCCCAGCTTAAGAGGAGTGTGTGGATTTAACTCAGACAAGCGTGTGCTATGGTCCCTAGCCATTCACACATCTGTGGCAGAAATCACTTCACCTGTGTAAAGGTGTGTTGCATTTGTTTGCTCTGCCCTTGTTTAACTGTGTAAAGATGTGTTGCATCTGTTTCATCTGGCCTGCCTAAGGCACCTGATCGGTCTAATAAAAAACTGAACAGCCAATGGCGAGGCAGGAGAGGGGTAGACGGGGCTGGTAGGCAGAGAGAGTAAATAGGAGGAGCAATGTAGGCTTGAGAGAGAAGAAGGAGCAGAGAATGAGGGAGAAAGATAGGCACCCGCCTGAAGCCAGACGCCAGGCAGACAGACAGACACGAGAAGCAGTGGGAGCAGGACATACAGAAGGAAAGAAAAGTAAAAGGCCCCAAAGCAAAACATAGATGAATAGGAACAGTTAAGTTCTAAGATGTAGCAAGAAACTAGCATAAGATGAGGCCGAGCATTCATAACTAGAAATGAGTCTCCGGGTCGTGATTTGGGAGTTGGCTGGTGGTCTAAAAGAAAGCCCGCTGTGCACCTCTTGGAATGCCCTTGGACTCTTCCTGTGTTCCACGCCTTCCTGGCTCAGTGACAAAGCCGCCTCGTGTAGCTGGCAGTTCTCCACTTAAATCGAAAACGTTTGTTTTGGATGTGGCTGAACTCTTACATGTCAGGAATCCACAGGAATTCTGTGCTCATGGGCACTGTAAAGGGATGCCAGCAGTGCAGGCCTGAGCATCAGGTTCTTCTCTGCTCACAGCCATGTTCTCTTGTCCTGTCCGTCTTCATCACAGAATGCTACTTGTTTTATGTACCTAACTACAGTAAAGTTACATTTATAAAGTAGGCACAATGAAAGGTTAGTAACTAAGCTGGGATATAGCTCAGTGGTAAAGCAGTGGAATTGCATGTGTGAGACCCTGAGTTAGATTTCTGTGTGTGTGTGAGAGACAGACAGACAGACAGACAGACACACACACACACACACACACAGATATTCGTTTATATAGTAGGACAATTATAACCTGTAATAAGACTTAGAGGAATGCCTATGCACCCCCCTCCTCTGAAGATATGTTATTGCCCTGTATCCTCCAAAGTTTTCACCTCTGGAAAACACAGGTAAGTTCCATTCATGCAGTCTTGTTCATTTTATGATTTAATATAGTTAACATATTAAGTATAAAATAATTTTCATAAAATCATTTTATAACTTCTTTTTGGAAATAAGCTGGAAGGCTATCTGATTAGTAGCAATTATTAGGAAACTAGTAATTATTCTTTTAAAATGGACTTCCTTGTTTGAAGTGTGCACACATCGTATGAGAACACAATTAGATAGATAATTGGTTTTTGGTTGCAGAATCTCAACCATGGTCTAAAGGAAATATGACTGAAAAATGAATGTCACTGATGCCTGCTGTGGTGGTTGGTCGGTGCCTGCATGCCAGGCAGAAGATCAGTGCAAGTTCAAGGCCAGCCTGGTCCACGTGGTGAGTCCCAGGACAGCCAGGGCTACAAAGTCAGATGTTGTCTCAAAAACCCAAAAGTAAATAAGTAACATTTCTAAAAATCTCACCAGTCCTAAGTCACTTTTGCCAGAGCTCATACAGGAGTGTGAGAGCAGTAAGTGTCGTTGGAGCAAAAGGTAGGAAACGAAGTGACTACTTTGATAAAAACGTGCCTATTTGATGGGAAAGCTCTGGGTTTTTTTGTTTTTAAATTTAGACTCAAATTTTAATTTAACCTTTTTAAGGGCCTGTGTTATATTGCATTAGACCAAAGGGGCCCTCACATGGCCCAGACAGAGGCAACTGTCCTGTGTTATCTCACCTTAGACCAGAAGGGTCCTCACATGGCCCAGACAGAGGCAGCTAGTTTCAACAGAAGCAGACAGCAAGTTCTGGCCTCCATCCTTAGACATCACAACGCACTGTTAGCTTTCGATCCTGTATTGTGTTATTTCCACACATGGGTTTTTGTTTTGTTTGTTTTAGATTTGCTTTCAATATTTTCATTTTTTTAAAGCAGGGTGTAGACTAGCCTGGCTTTGAATTTTCATTCTTCCTGCCCCAGCCTCCCAGTGTCAGGATTATATGTGTGCACCACTGCAGCTGGCTTTTTGTTTGTTTCATATGAGCATTTTTATTTCTCACACCAAGTAAAAGGAATTTACTGAAAAAGCTGATGATATGGAGCATTGCTGGGATAGAGACAAGGTGAGTGTGGATTCATGAGAAAAATCTTCCAGTAGAAATAAAGCTTTTACTCTCAAGTGGCAGGGAGGAGAAATCTCCCTGCTGAGGCTGGTCTATCCTATGCTGCTTAAGAACTAGACTCCAGGAGCCAGGCCACTGGCCTCTGGTCCACTTGGTTTTCTGAAGCAAATGGGGAACCTGACCTGCCTATACCACACAGGAACCATCCTCCGGGCTCCTGCCACAGCCCACTTCAGCTTCCAGGAATTTTGCTCTAGCCTACACAGTCTCCTGCAGCAGATAGACCCCATTTAGGACCACCTTTGCTGCTCAGGACTTCCTGTAGTGGCTCCACAGGAGAAAGTGGACATCTCAACCCTGCTACAACTTGTCCTCTCCTGAATACTTACTGTAAAGGCCTCCACCCAAAGGAGAAAGACAAAGTGAGCAAAGAAAAGAAAGGTAAGCGGGACAGACACACGGCTGCTCTGTCTTGGGGCCACCTGATTGCTGAGTGAGTTCTCTGGAATTGCCACCCATCTTCAGTTAAAGGTGTCTGGGTTTTGAAGATTCACTTGTGTTAGTCACTTTTCTCATTGCTGTAGTAAAACATTCAGAAGGAGCAGCTGACGGGAGGAAAGATTTATCCTGGCTCCCGGTTTGAGGGGATACAACCATCTCGGCAGCGAAGGCGTGATGGTAGGTGGTTCTGTGGGGACACGAGCATGTGGCAGCTTGTGAAATCGTGCCGACCAGGAAGCGGAGAGACTGGGCAGGAAGAAAACTACTTCTTTAAAAGAAGAGCTGAACAAAACAACAAGAAACAAAAATTCCAAAGTGAAAAGAACATAACGGAAGACAAAAATCAGAGACCATTGTGTCTAAAGAAGGAGGTCAGTGTCAGCTGCCTCTGCCTGGGCAGGATGGAGGAGCCTGTATTCTATTACTAGAAGGCATAATCCTTTACAGAGGCGATGGAGCCAACCAAACCTTCAAAATCCACCTTGAGTCTCTTCCTCCAGAGAGGCCTCAACTCCCAGCAGTCCCACAACCTCCCCCACACAGTACCACTACCTGGTGACCAAGGAGAGCTCAAATGCATGAGCCGGCAAGAGATGTTTCACATTGGAACCATAACATTACTGAAGATTACTTACTGAATTCTGCTAACTTGACAAGTCATTGTTCACTTAAAATTTTACCCACATCTGCCAATACACATCACGTAAATGAATGGAACCTCCAAAGAACAACAACAACAACAAAAACAACAGTACTGAAACTGAGGTGATAGCTTCTGGGAGGGAGAATTTTTATTAAGGGTGTGGCCATTGGTAGGTCAACCGCTCTCCAGTGGATGGCACCACACCTAGAAGTGCATGCATGGTACAAATTGGACTTAATGGGACTCATAAATAATAAATTGGGGAACTTAGTTGGTGGAGCTGGATCTGGGAAGAGTAATGAATATGATCAAAATACATGGTATGAAATTCTCAAAGAATTAATAAAATATATTTAAAATTTCACGTATTCTGGTATTGACTTCATTTTGTGTAAATTTCCACAAAATGGGTATTATTCGTTGGTTAAAATGTTAAATAGGTAACATTTTGCTTGCAGTTTGTCACCATTTCTCATTTGTACCTCAGCTTTTCTCATAAGGGTCACAGTAAGTTTAGTTCAAGGACTAAGCAGTCATTTAGTACTATGTGGTGGGTCCTCAGTTCAGAAGTGGATGCTTGGCACCGAGAGGGGGAAACATTTGCACTCTTTGTAACAGGGACACTTTGGATACAGCTTTGGTAGGTATTTCTTATCTGGTGGTAGAGTTGTAAGATCTAACCTGTGAAAACGAATTCCTTCATCTTGATGCCCTCGGTGTAGGTTTAACTTCAGGGGGGAAGGTATCACCCCTGAATTGGCATGCGGAAAGGATATTAGAATCTGGGGAATGAGATGGGTTTCATCTTGGCCTCACACCAAAGCTGGCATGACTAAAAAGAGAGGCAGAATTCCTCTCCCACAGAAGCAAACTTTACTGTACAGCTGGTCATGTTTCCCTCTTCTTCAAAATCCCGACTTCCGTGGTACATTCTATTTCTGAGGAAAAACGTGATTTCTGCCCTTCCTTTAGAAACATTTGCTATCCTACTCTTTGCTGAGGTTTCTTGTGATCTGGTGTAAGTCAGGCATGCTTTGAAATTCATTTTTTTTTTGCCTCTCTTTAGCTAATATTTTTGTATGTTTGAGCCAGAATGTCAAAACTCCTTCTGCTTCTTTCTCAACTCCTCATTTTAAACCCTTTATCAAGCTGTACATCACAGCAGTTAGATATCCCCCAGACCTTTATCCAAAAAGCGATACATCAAATACACAGCATGCCAAGTTTTTCTGCCTGTTGAAAAAAAAATAGTATGTGCTTTTGTGTTTGGAATGAGATCTGACACATATATACATAAATATGTTTGAAATCCTCGAGTCTCCTCCAGACCTTCCCTTAAAAGATAGCAGAAGTGGCCCTTGATGGGGACATCTGGAGGATGGGGGAGACACAGGGGGAAATTGAACTTTCCAAGATCAGTACTTAACATAAAAATTTCATCACAATCTTTATCATCTTGCGGTGGTTGCAGAAAAGGGCCGGGCTCCCTCCACCTTTCACTTCCTAAAGTCGCCTGTTTTACCTTCAAATCTGATGAAGTGTCAAAGTCATTTACCAGTAATGAGTTCTGCTGCAAATTTTATTTTGCTTGGAATTTAATTAATGGGCCAAAGACTTTCCATTGTGATTTGAGCAAATGAATAATAAATCAGCAAAGGAGATTTGTCAGGGAAGGAACATCTGTTTCTTACAAGCGTTACAACATGACTACAGCTTGGCTGGGTATTACCAGCACAAAGACAGTAGGAGTCCTCTCCCGTGCAGCTTCCTTCATTTATTGCTCCACTGAAGGTGAACACAGAGCACTGTAATGGGCCTCTGGTGTTAATAAAAGCTTTGCGCTTCTCCAGCTTGGAGGTAGCCTCTTCCTTGAGGGTGCTACTGTCCTTAGTCCATGGTTTGTTGAGCCACGTCAGGATTCTGCAGCGTCAGTACTTTATTGGATGATTAATAAGGGAAAGACAAATTCATAAGCAGAAACAATATGAAATTACTATCATATTAGTGTTTGCTGCCAAGCTTTCTGCTGGGGTGGGGGGTAATGAGATTGTGATTGAAGTTAAGTACTTTGACTCGCACTGTCGAAAAGGAAAAAAATAAAAGGTCACTCGACCTGTTGGGTTTTGTCTAGTTAACCAGTAACAATCTACCCAGAATGATGACTTTTGTGGTAGTGCCAGCGATGATAGAGAAGAGAGAGGGGTGGAGGAGGGAGGGAGGGAGAAAGAGAGAGAAAGAGAGGAGAGGGAAGGAGGGAAAGAGACAGAGAGATCTACAAAGGTCTGCTCTTGGGAGGAAAGAGAACTTGCTCCCACTTTGTCTACTATTTATCACTGAAATGCACTTTGCTCCCACACATGGAGGAGGTCTAAGTGTCCATGAGGTGGGAATAAATCGCCTTATGAAAATTTGCTCTGCAGGGCTCACCATGACCCTGTGTGACGTCGATAATGTATGCAGAATGGTAATGGGCACTAATGTCACGCAGGAATAACTCCAGGTCCTACGTGTTACCCTTTGTAAAAAAAAAAAAAAAAAGAAAGAAAAAAGAAAAAGAAAGAAAGAAAGAAAAACCTTTTCTAGAAGGCTGGTAAGGTTTGATAAGGGGGATTTCTAGATTTATGATTTTTTAATTTGTGTCTGGAACACCCCTCCCAGAAATGCTTCCCTGATGAACTGGGTATCTCTCCCCAAACAATTCTTTCCAGCATCCTGCACACATTCACTGTCTCTGATATGCATCCTTCATGCAATTTCTGCCTCCCATAGCTCTGTGGAGTGAAAATAGGAAACATCAGCAGTGGGATTGAAGATGGGAAGCTCTCATTTTGGAGGGAATCTTGTAAGTACAAAGTCAACATGACCCTCTGAGCCTGCTCACCTCTCTCAGTGCTCAGTAATCCAGACCACTTAGTCATATACTGAAATTGCCATGAACACTTTGCCAAATTCATTCATTTTAAACATGAAAAAAATTCTTAATTTACTCCAAGAAATGTTTGTCAGGTAAAATATAGGACTTTTCATTGAAATCGAATTTCAGAACAATAACTATTTTACATACATTGAATACAAGCCCTCTGTGTTTTAGTTACTAAATCTGGCCGTTGTCACCAGGGATAGTTTTGTATTATGGATGTTTGAATTTCAAGCAATCAACATGTGATCTTCTGCCCCCAGTGACTTAGTATGTATCTACAAAGGAAGGGGGAGAGAAATGAGATCCTGTCACGGCTAAAATGCACATGGGGCAACGTTTGAATGTGCTCCAACATGCTTGGTGTGTAAAGTCGACCATATCAAGTGGACACAGGCAGATGCACTCACTGAAAGGTAAAGGCATCCACAAACACCTTATGTCCCTGAAGGGAAGACTCTTTTTTTTTCCCAATCGAATTTAAAAATTATTGATCTTGAATAATACCCAGGTACATCTGAAGTCATCAAATGTCTACTTGTAGAATTTACTTTAGAAATGTGTGTAAGTGTAATGTGCTAAGAAACATGCTCTCTCCATGCCTACATTTGATGGCAGTCTTTTCACTCTCCCCACACAGCTTTGATATCCATCCAAAGGCCCTGACAGTGGCCCTTCTTGCTCTTTCTTCTAGGCTGTTTCAACACAAAGCCACTGAATCTACACACGAAACCACCACTAAAAATGTTGTCCCTAGCTACAGTAACCATTCATATTATATCTGGCCTGCTTTCATTTTTTTAAAAAAAATAAATAGTTCATGTGAATATTTGAATTTCTCACAGCATGAATATTTACGGTTTGTTTTAGAATGATCTTCAAAACAATGATTATAGTGGCAGACAACATCCACAGGTGGGACTTGGAGTTTTGCTTCCTCCTCAGAATAGTTGGCTGAATTGGTCCACAAGGGTGGAGGGAACAGAAGCAGGAAACAGGGTTCAGATGGCTGTGGGTACAATGGAGACAGCCCTCCAGGAGATGACTTGGGTGAATCAGCTCAGCTTTATTCCAGAGAATAAGGAATATATAGGATTGGGGAGCTGGGGGACAAGCCCTAATCTGCATTAAGTGGCAAGTTCTATCATAAGGCTCTAGCACAAGTCTCAGTTATCCTAATTGCAGCAGGGGAGGTTACTAGCAGGAATCTGCGCCAAGGGTCAAGCTAAAGATAAATCAGGCAACTATCTAGCTTAGAGACAGCTTTCAGATAAGGTCAGTCCTCTGGACCCAGGGACTTTCTCCAGATAAGGGCAGGTAGAGGCAGGAAGTTTTGTTAGGGAGTCTCCATGTCACTGAGCTTTGGAAAAAGCTGCCAGGCCATGATAGACTGTGACCTCTGACCAGCCAGCAAGGCCTTCCAACAGGGACATGCATTCCAGAATGATCTCTAACTTGTTCTTTATTCCTTGAACTTTGTTTTTCATTAACCCACTTATTTTCATGAACAATCTTAAGGTGGGTCACTTGGGCTTCTTTTTTTTTTTTTTTTTTTTTTTTTTTTTTTTTTTTTTTTTTTTTTTTTTTTTGGTCAGGGGGCAGGGAGGTTCTGAGACAGAGTTTCTCTGTGTAACAGCCCTGGCTGTCCTGGAACTCACGCTGTAGACCAGGCTGGCCTCAAAATTCACAAAGCTCTGCTTGCCTCTGCCTCCCAAGTGCTGAAATTTAAGATATGTGCCACCTCTGCCCAGCATCTGTTCATTTTCTTCCCTTCTCCCCAAATATGTAACTTTTCAAAATGAAATAGTTGAGAAGATATCCATTGGGTCTGAGAAGGCTCACATGGCTTTAGATTTAAAGACTGTGCACCTATCTATTCTAAGCTCGCAGGAAGGTTTTAGGATTGGAAGGTGTCCAGGTCCCACCAGGAGATGACTGCCCTTTCGTGCATCCATGTATGCCTATAATCATTTTTCTTCTGAGTCACAGGAAACAGGAAAAGAGTCCCTCCCTGGACATATATACAGTGGCACCTCAGAAACTGGGAATCTACCCAGGCATGATCAAGAACAAAACAATTAATCAAGGCACAGGGAACAGAGTTGCAAGTGTATTATACCTCTGTGATTCCATCCTTCTTAATTGTCTAGGTAAATTATATGTTAAAGTGGAGGTAAGAGTTCTTGTATTTTATGTTTGAACACTTGGTATTAATTAAATGCCCAAGCTCATCTGGTATATTAGTCACCTAATTCTGGACATTAATCTTTGGTTTAATATAGTTAAATTGTGTGTGTCTGCATATAGTGGGCATTTAGATACCGGTGTGTCACATACACACACAGAACAGGGAAGAAGGTCATTATGGTACAAAAAGAGAAAATCAGCTCTTGAACTTGGCTTTTTTTTTAAAATATATACTCATAAGGCCAAAATGCATTTATTGGACTGGTTTTTGAAAGAAATTCATGATTATTTAAAAATTCCCAGTAAGTAGATCATTCTTAGGGCTATATAGTATCAGGTTGTAGAGCCCAGGTAAATTCTCTTTGGAGAGAAGTGTCACGAACGTGTTGAATAAATTAACTGGTAAGTTTAAGAAAAGCAAAAGAGAAGTTGATCTTTTCTTAAATAAACAGCCCTCGCCCCTAAGTGGACTGTGCAGGGATGACGTGAGGGTGGTTGTTTCGTCTGTCTCCTCCCACAGCCTTCAGAACTCCTCAGTTCCCCATCCATCTTTGCTTGGCTTCTGTTTCCATTTTCTCTTGTAAGTCTAGCCTCAAAAATCAACCTAGAATGTTCATGTTTGGAAATGAAGGGCTTAAGTGCCATAATGGATGATGTCATTTTCAGAGTGATGCCGCTGCATCCGCTCACTCATAAAACGCCTCATTTCTACTTCATCTGCACCACAGGATGATCCCCCAGGGGCACATCTCAGAGTCACCTGAGGGACTTTTTCCACTGCTGTCCCTTGATTCTGAGCTGAACAGGCCTCTTCCAGCACCCCGCTCTCCAATAATCTCTTTAACCGATGGGATATGTTGTAACCTTCGGGTGTGGGGGGGGGGGGGGCAGAAAAGAGTTTGGAGCCGATCAATCAAATGAAAAGCCAAATGTTTGGCCAATTGTTAATCATTCTCCATTCTGTTGCCACCCATGTGATCAAACATCCAGATGATCAGATAATCAATTATTGTCTTCTATCCACTATTTTGCCATCATGTAAATGTAGCTTTTGACCCAGTGAAATTTCCAGACTTTCTTTGACAGATTTCTAGGAGAGCTAAGAGCCTGGAGAATGCATTTTACTCTATTTTATTGGGGGATTCAATGCTTGATGGGCAGTGGAATTTCTTTCTGTGTTATGATAATATTTTTATGAACACCTAGTGATTACACAGAAATTTCTGTTCATAAAACAGAATCTAAAAGAAGAGCCACCTGTTTGCACTGCAGGTACCACCAGTTAGAATCACATTACCTAACTTGGGTATCTGTGTAGATTAAGCTACAGCTCATACTTTGCATTGGTGAGTTCTGCTACTTCCTGACCACCAGGAGTTCAAAGACTATCTAATGCACTTAAAGAAATGGCTCACAAAGTGAATACCAAGCCTGGCTGGAGATGCTCCCATGATGCATTAGAGTAGTACCTCACACCTCTGTGTAAAAAGAAGGGGTCTGCCTAGATTCCCGACTTCATTTATTTTAATATGGTTCAAATCAGTTTGTCTGAATTCAATATACAACTTGCAGGAAATTATTCTGTTTGTATTCAGCAAAACAGTTCTATGAGTAAACAGATCTAAGAGGAGGAAAGGTAAAAAGGTCTCCCACATCTCAGGACCAAAGTTGTTGGTAAAGAATTTATCATTTGCTGATCAATCATCTTTGTAAGACTCATATTCACTGGGAATTACAGGCTGATGGAAAATTCAGAAAGATGGTCATAGCTGTAGACTACTAAAAATGTTTTTCCACCAACCTGATAAATGTCTTGCTCCAGAACAGCTCTGAGAGGCTAAATCCTTGAGGATTCAGCCTGCCCGTGATCATTTCCCTAATGGCCAAAGACTGAACACGATAAGCATTAAAAAGCTGGGGTGAGAGTAGAGACGGCAGATAGAAGAAGTACACATATGGATCCATTAAGAAGTAAGTCCCGTCAGGCGGTGGTGACACACACCTTTAATCCCAGCACTTGGGAGGCAGAGCCAGGCAGATCTCTGTGAGTTCAAGGCCAGCCTAGTCTACAGAGTGAGATCCAGGACAGCACCAAAACTATGCAGAGAAGCCCTGTCTTGAAAAAAAAAAAAAAAAAAGGTAAGTCCCAACTTCTCAAAACCACTACATCTGGTTTCCTCCTTATTTGAATATATTCTCCTGCAAGCCAGGCATAGAGACACATGCCTGCAATGCCAGCACTTGGCATGTAGAAGCATGAGGAACAGGAGTTCAAGATCATCCTCATTAACATGGAGAGTTGAAGGTCAGCCTGTGCCAAGGGAGACCATGTTTCAAAAACTAAAACCAAAAAGTCCAAACTAATAATCTTCAATTCCAATTTCACTTTATCTGAAGCCATTGATAGATCTGATGTATTTCAGAATTTAAATTATGTCTTTTAGAAAGATACAGTAGATAAATAATATTTCAAAGAATTGAGTCTGCACCATATAATTAAGCACATTGAAATTTCAAAATTTCCCACTTAATGAATGGACGCATGGATGATGGATCTACAGATTGAGAAATTATATACCAATGTACTGGATTTTTACTGCTAAAAAACTCATAAAATTCTACTTTCAAGGCTTTTAGATTATCAAAACAGCTGATAATAGGTCTTGCAGGTACACACGTGCACAAGCATAGATATGTTTGCATATATATGTATATTCTTATACACACATGCACATACAAACATACACGTATGGATTCTTTATTTTATCATAGCTTCTAGCTATGCCACTACATCCTCAGAGTTGGGGTGACGTCTGTTTTACTTATCACTATGCCCCTAGTACCTGGCACCACAGCTGGCAATAACAGATACTAAAAACATAGTTATTAAATGTATGAATGAATGAACAGAACTACATTCTTTTATCTTAATGAGTCTTGGCTGTCCACTAAGCTCCTGTGAAATACTGTGCCCGTAATTAAGTGGCTCGGTGGTAGTTCCACAGAAGTCTTATATTTATTTCTATTTTGTTGTTTTGCCACAGAATGTATAATATTATACATGCAACAATGGAAACTAGTTTATTTTCATTTTCACAGCTGGTATTTTAACCATCCTTATCTTTCCAGCCCAAACACTGTAACCACATTCAGAATGATGGTATTCAGGTGGGGACGTACTCCCTGCCTCATTAAAGAAAGGCAGAATGCCATTGTTTTAACGTTATATTTTAATTAGCAGTCCTCGAATAACGTAAAAGGTATGATTCATAATGTTGATGTGAATTCTGTGTTTGGAAATTCAGAAAGACATTTTGCAAAGAGGGAGAAGAGAATGGGAGGAAAGCTAAGGGAGAGAGAAAAATAAGTGAAAGTCAAACTGTTGAAAGGTCAAATTTTCTGCAATTGCCAAATGTTCTAATTAAAAAAAGAGATCATTCACAATGGAATTCAAATAAAATAATTAAGAACAAATATAACCAAAAGTACCATAATTGTAAACTAAAAGTATTAAAAACTTGTTGAAATTAAAATTTTCCAAGTTAGTGTAAAAATATTACATTCATGGACTGAAGAGTTGAAGTTGCTGAGCATATAATGCTCCCTGAACTGACTTGCAGGATCAATGCAATACTTATCAAAATTACAACTACTTTTACTGTAGATGTGCACAGACTTCTCCAGAAATTCATACTGCAGTGCAGTGGTCCCAGAATAGCCAGATAGCCTTTGATGAGGAGGGCTCACACTTTCTAATTTCAGAGCTTCCTTTAATGCTGTAGTAAGCCAATCACTGGCAAGGTACTGATGTGGGGACAGACACACAGATCAATAGAGTGGGCTACGATTCAGAAATAGATCCTCAGAAATAGATCCACACATCTGTGGCCAACCAAGATTTGATGTGGATTTCAAGATGGTTCTGTGGGGGAAAGGTGGCCTTTCACCAACTAATACTGAAAAAAACTGGATATCTGTCTGTGACAGAATGACCTGAACCCCTATTTCATATGTAAGGCCAAATATTCCCCTAAATGAGTAGAAAACCCAGAAATAAAAGCTAAAACTGGAAAAGTAAGAAGAAAAAATACATAAGCAATCTTTGTGATCTCAGACTCAGCAATGGTTTCTTAGCTTTAGAACCAAGAATACAAGTAGCCAGAAAAAATATGTAAGAGATTGAGTGTATTGATATTAAAAATGTACATCAAGAAGCAATATTAGTACTCACTTGTGCACACACCCACAGGAACATATACATATATCAACACACACAAAACAATAAACACACATGTGCAAACACCCTCATGGACACAAACATATATTAACACACATACACAAAGTAATATCAGTACACACACACACACACACACACACACCCCAATATCAAGAAAGTTCAACCACCATGGTGCAAGACAAACATTCATGAGTCAGACGTCTGATAAGTTCAGATACTCAGATACTATATTCAACAGTCTTATATTTCAATACTATAAGGACAAATAACCAATTAAAATTTGATCATGGGTTTGAATAGACTTCTCTTGAGAGAGGATATACAAATATCCTACTATGCATGAAAAGATGCTCAATATTAGTACTCATTACCAATATGCAAATTCAACCACAACAAGAAACCACTTCATACCTACTTGGATAGCTAAGATTTAAAAATAAGGCGAGAATACAGGCATGGTGATGCATACCTGTTAGGAGGTGGAAGGAGGTGGATCAACAGTTCAAGACTAGCCTGAACCAGGTAATAAGTTCCAGGCTGGCTTCAGCTGTATAGTGTAGCCATGTCTCAAAAAACTAAAAGGCAGGAAAGGACAGGAGAGGGGGTAGGGAAGAAATATCTCTCTCTCTCTCTCAATCTCTCTCTTTCTCTACACACACACACACACACACACACACACACACACACACACACACCCCAGTGCAGCTTCTTGGTAATTTCTTCCTTCCTTCCTTCCTTCCTTCCTTCCTTCCTTCCTTCCTTCCTTCCTTCCTTCTTTCCTTCCTTCCTTTTTTCTTTTTTTTTTCTTTTTTTTTTTTTTTTTTTTTTTACACAGTTTCTCTGTGTAGCTTTGCTCCTTTCCTGGAACTCACTCTAGCTTGGTAATTTCTTAAACTCTTACATCTCATGATCTAGAATCTGACCCCAAGTATATATCCAAGAAACCTGAAAACATATTCATTGAAAACTTTGTATTGAAATGTTGGCAACAGCATTATTTAAAATAGGCATACATAGAGAAGCAGCAACTGGAATATTACTCTTACTGAGGGAAGAAGAAATGTGCAAAAGTGTTGGAATATTATTCTGCTGTGCCAAGAGGTAAGGTGCTGTTCTTGTTTCAACAGTGATGGGTCTTGAAAATATGATGTAAGTGAATGAAAGGAACAAATGAGAGGCAGAAGCCACTCGCTGCATGATTCCACGTGTGTGACAATTCTAAACCACAAAGATGGACAGCAAATGCTTCCTGGGTGCAGGAGCATCAGGGACAGGGAGAGATTGCTCATTCTGAGATGATGAGAATGTTCTAGAATTAGATTTAGATGAGGATGATGGTTAAATAACACAACAAGAATACGAAAAAAAAAACAATTTCATCATTTAAGATGATAAATTTGATGGTATGTACACATGCCTTAATTAAACGATAGATGTAGAAAATATTCTGAAGATATGTTCTTTATCATAAAGGATGAGATGTGTTCATTTGGAGCAGATGAAAGGGAAGGAGGTGAGTTTTGAAGCGGAGCTGGGAAGTAGTGGTGATGAGCTAACCATCTAAGAAACAGAGTATGAGTTGATTGAAGTTTTCATCAGAGAAGCTTCTAAGAGTTTCAAGCTTTCAAGAGAAGACAACTTGAACAGGTAGCATAAAACCCAGAGAATAATGAAGAGGAAAGACAAGGCAAGATGGCAGGCCAGAGAAGGACCAACTGCTCTTCTGAGGGTGCTGAGTCTGCATCTCAGTGAGCCGGCAGGGACACGAGGCACTTGCTGGCAAGCCTGAGACCTGAGTTCCATCTCTAGGACCCACGTG
This sequence comes from Peromyscus leucopus, assembly GCF_004664715.2. NCBI lineage: Eukaryota > Metazoa > Chordata > Mammalia > Rodentia > Cricetidae > Peromyscus > Peromyscus leucopus. The sequence continues at coordinate 11,630,979 of NC_051076.1, read as the reverse complement.
GTAGAAGGAGAGATGTGACTTCCACATGTGTGTCATGGCACTCACGGACCACACCCCCCACCACCTTACACAGATACATGATTTAAAAAAAAAAAAGTTGAATGCTGCAATTTTTTATGATCTGCAGTCTATGCTTTTGCCTATCTGATTTTGAGTACTTTTGTTTGCCAAGTTTGTAGAAACAAGTGCTACAATTCTTTGTTTATTTCTATAGTTATCCTACCACCAAATTCCTAATGCAAGCGTTGGCCAGTAGTCAACTTTGGTAACATAGATGAGTTAATTGTATTCAAGGGGGACGAGGTAGAGTTATTCACAGCTAAAGAAGAAAAACATGAGCTCAATATAATGTCAATCTAGAACAAGAGTTCTAAAAACACACAGACATTTGAGTAAAAAGAGATCTATGTAATAAAAAGTTTGAAAATGTTTCTCACACTTAACTCACTTAGAAAAAGTGATTTCCAAAAATTTCTATTAAAGCTATATTAAATCATTCAATTGCAGTGCAATTTAGTAACTAGACTTTTGATATACATAAACTAAAGTATGTTTTAAAGAAATAATGGATACATAAAATAACTAAACACATCCAATAGAAATAGAAGAAGTGGACTCAGCTCCTCTATTATATATATAACCTCAAAGGACAACAGGGAGGGAGAAAGTAGCCTAAGAACTAAATACAAAACCACCTTATCGCTTCTGAGCTACAGTCCACACGTGTGAAGCCTTCACCTAGAAGCTTTCAGAGGAAGCATCAGAGCCTCTCTGTCCACTTTGGGTTTCCAGCCAAAGTCAACCAGGGTCTCATCAGTAGTGCCCCCCTTGGCTCTCAATGAGCCATAGATAAGTAATGAAGTACGTTTCAGTTAATAATAAAAGGGGCTTGAAGGGAAAGGTGCCAGGCTTAATACATGGTTTGGAGCTGGCCACCTGGGACATATCTCTGTGTGTTTCCTGTTAACATTTATCTTTAAAGATGTAACATAATCTTCTGATATGTCTAGGAAGACCCTGGATCAAAACAGCAACCAGTGTTAACAAAGGCAAAGGTTGGGACCTCTACTTTTGAGATCGTTTTCTAAGATGACCCATCTCTTATCATTAGCCGCTACTGGACAATGAATGCGAGAAAGATTCAGAATGCGCTACGGCTGTGGACGGCTGCACCCTGAGATTCTGTTCGCACAACAATCGTATTTCCCCCCAACCTTCAGGCCGGATCTCATTTCCCAGTTAAACCCGTGCTGTTTTACTTCCTGAGAACTCTGATTTCATCCCAGAGAGGCTCTGTTGATTGTTCTTTCAATAAGAATGTAGAACATTCATTTACAAGAACTTCTTCACTATAGTTTCAGACTTCACAAAACTAAGTGAACGTTTTACTTGTTGGCGGAAATCATTTCAAGAGCAGGCAAGAAACACTGGTTCAAGAGGCCACGCCCACTGAAGACAGCCCCCATAAAGTGCGTGGGGAAGTTCATGGATTTGGAGTTATCATTTCTCTCTCAACCATGTCCTATTTGGAAGAGGATAATAGCGCCCGGCAGATCTTTTGTTTAGTGCTTCTTCTATATAGTAAAACACTGTAATTTAACAGCTTGCTGGGGGAACAAGGATTTGTTCCAGTTCCTGATTTAAATGTTTATGCTAATTGCTATTTATTGGCCCAGATGCAAATGATAGGTTGGCCAAAGTGAAATTTTATGAGGAGCAAACTCCCCCCTTTTGTGCAAATTGAAAAAGTGAACAAGAGGAGGATGAAATGAGCCGAAGATGGTCTTAATGGCTGCTTTTTAATGGGGAAGATAAAATTAAGACTGATTTACGCGGCCAACTCCCCTGTTTTCTCTTATCAGCTCATTTGGCAGGAAAAATGTAAAAGTAATTGTCCCTCTTTCAATGTGGGCCTCAAACCATTATTTATTGGCTGAAATTAATCGCTGTTTATCCTTCACTCACGTGGAAACCGCTCCATCAGCATTACGGTTCTCAGCAACTCAACTAGTCCCTTGCAATTTAGCCCACAGCAGCAAGCGTGGATCCTGATGAGGCGTGCCTTAATTTTCTGGGCTGTGGGAGTTAATGAAGACTCCTTCCTGAGGTGGACATATTTGTATTTCTACAACATTAATAACAAAGACCCATACTTTCTCTTTGGCAGCAAATAAACTTTTTTTTTTTTTAAAGAGGAAAAAAAAATTACCAGAGGCTCAGTGCATGCACAAACAGAACTATGAAACTGAACTGACTTCATGCACATCTTAAACGTGAAGCGATGTGGAGCCTCTTGCAGAGTCCTGTAGACCCAGTAACTCATGAAGACATCCTGGGGACTGCTAAAGAACAGATGAAGGAATCAGGCAAGGCTTGTGTTGAAGAATGACGTCTTGATCCTTTGTAGTTCCACCATGCCTCTCCTGAACACGGCTTGATGCATCCAATTGACCGCTTGCTTCTTTGCTTTTTTGTTTTTCTGGGGCAGATACCGGATCACCTCCTGTTCTTCCTCAGGGGACCATCTGGAAGCAGCAGTCTGCCCTGCAGATTCCTGTCTCCCTCTTCCCAATCAACCGCTCAATCACCAAGCATTTGTGCACACCTTCTGTGCCCGATCGGCTTCCTTAGCTGAGCGATAAGCAGGCCGGGCACGGGGCCCTCCAGGAGAGCAGAATGGGCCACTGCGCAGCAAGAGTTGAATTCAATCTCCTAGAAACTGTTCTTTGGGATTAAGTTGCAATTTTGGGCTTTTCTGAGATGTGCAGAGTTGTTCTAGGGTCCCCTTGGGTCTGTATTGATCTTCCTTGCCTTGCCTGAGTACGTGAGACTTTTTATTTAGGGGAATACTATGTGAACATTTCCAAACGTCAGTTCAAATCTGAATTACTTTGTTATATAATGAGTTTAACAGGTGTCTTAAACATAGATTCTTAGTTTTTATTTTTATTTTTTTAATTTGGCAGTTTTTCTTCCTGTGAAAAATCCACACATTTCATTCAATTGTGGTGTGTGTGTGTGTGTGTGTGTGTATGCGCGCGCGCGCGCGCGCATGTAGTGGAATTAGAACCCAAGGCTCTGCACATGAGACAAGTACTCCACAGTTGAGTTGCTGAGTTATTTCCCTAACGCTACTTCAGCTTTCTGATGAGCATTTGGTGTGTATGAAATCTGCATCCTGGTGTGTGTTGTGATTCAGACATTCTTCCACTCTTAGCAAATGTTTATTGTCAGATACCATTTAAGCAGGTGAGCCTCAGAAGAGTGACCTGCTGACGTGAAAGGCCCCACCTCCAGGCATCCCACTTTCTAATAGATTCTGGATGTCCTGAGAGCTCCCGGTCATTGGTGTCTCTCCATCCATGATTGCCAACGGCCACATGCCAGTCTGTTTACATGTTTCATAGGTCGCTTAGCCAGTTTACAGACTGGACATCATAATGAACAACATCTTTATGAATACTTGTTTTCTTTTGTTTCTGACTATCTCCTTTCTGAAGCTGGTGTGGTCTAATTTTAGAACCCAAGCGTCTTGGGCCAATCAGTCAGCACCCCAACCAACAGTCCCAAGAGTCAAATTTTCTGACTCAGTTTTTATCGTATGATCACACAGTGCATCTTGTTTCTCTTTCAAATTATGTAATTTAATTCTCTCTTTATATATATGTATATTATGTATATAAACCCTCTCTAGAGAGAGAGACATTATTCATCTATAATTTCACACTTCTTTGCTGTTGAGTAACCGCTTGTTACACTTACTGATTGTGTATAAGTGTGTGTGTCCCTGTTGGGGCACAAGTGTGAAGGGGGAGCCCGTTCTCTCCTTCCATGTAGGCCTCAGGGACCGAACCCGGGTCATCAGGTTTGGTGGGATACCTTTATCCACCGAGCATTTCCCCAGCCCCTTAGGTAACATTCTCCTGTAATAACCCCTTTTGAAACAGCCCTTCTGTTGCTCTGGCTCCTTAGGAGCTGGGCTCCGGGCTTATTCTTCTGTAATTTGAATATTTAAATGAAGTGCTACCAGAAGCAGGGCAAATACTCTGCAAGTGAAATGATAAATGAAACGGTTTGTGTTGATCTCAACAGTTCTAACCTTCCTGAAGAGTTTTCTCAAGTCCTATTACAATATTGATTTTTAAATCCATAGTATAGATTTTTATATATTGATACTGTCTTTTAACTATTTTTATTGGCCCTTCATTAGTATTGAACTGTATTAAAAATAAACAAACAAAATTGTCAATCTTTCTAACATAGGCTGTTTAAAAGAAAACCAAAGTCAAAAAATGGGGAGATGATGGGGTTTAGTGTGTACGCTGCTCATGCAGAGGACCATCTGTTTCTGAGCACCCATGTCGGGACGCTCGCCACTGTTTATGAGTCTGGCTCCAAGTGACCCCATGCCCTCTTCTGACCTTGACCTCTGTGGACACTCACTCGAGCTCACCCACGCAGTCACACACATATGCATATAGTTAAAAATACAAATAAAATCTTATTTCTAAACAGGTTTCTCTCTTACTGATGTAAAGGAAAACTGGTAGCCCCATTTTATTTGGGGTGTTCATGAACCCCGGTACACTAAGATGAAGACTTTAATGTTGGGTAGGGAACCTAGAGTAGCTCAGAATCCAACTAAGTCATTTCATTTGAAAAACTAAGTCATTTCACCATTGAACTGAGAACTCAGGAATAAAATAATCATCCGGTTTTGAAACTTTGTACATTCATACCATCGAAGACAAGGAACTCCACACAGGAACTGAATTCAGGGTGAAGCTTCCTAGACATGAAAACAACAAAGGAAAATCAAAAGTTCTGGTCAAAAAGCCATGTCAGATCGTTCAGAAAAACTAGGTTTCTTCTGGTAAGTTTTCTCAGATACAAAAGACTTTTTTTTTTTTAACATTTATTTCTTCTGATGGGGAGAGGCAAGCCCCTGTGGAGGTGGGGAGGACAATTTGCAGTAGTCTGTTCTCTCTTTCTACCTCATGGGTTCTGGGGGTCAAGCCTGGGTCTTTAGGCTTGGTAAGGAAGCACCTGTACCCTCGGGGCCATCTTGCGGGCTACAGGACTTCTTAGATTCCGTAGTGGGCTCCGAGGGTTAGAATGATTTCCAGAATCTTCAAAGACTCTCTGTTCCCTTCATCTTCCTATTCTCTTGGTCACTTTTGCAGTTTGGCAGTGCTATCATCAAAACTAGTCAGATCAATTCTTACGATTCTTCTAGAAAGTTCTCATGGAGGCAGCAACGTGCTGCCTAGTTCAACTTGACCCAACCTGGCATCTCTTGGGAGAAGTGTGTGAATGAAGAACTGTCTAGGTCAGGTCAGTCTGTTGGCGTGTCTATGGGGGATTGTCTCGATCTTTAATTGATGTGGGAGGACCCAGCCTACCACAAGCATCATCTCTACAGGGCAAAGGCTAGATTGTGTATGAGTAGAGAAAGCAAGCAAATAAGGAATCGTGTCTATTTTCTCCTTACTCTTGTCTGTGAATCTGATGCTCTGGGTTCTGGCCTTGACTTCCCCTTAGTGATGGACTGTAGCCTGGAACGAACCCTTCTCCCCCAATTTGCTTACTCTAAGGATATTGCAGCACAGCAACAGAATGGAAACTAGAATGTTCACCCGTCCTCTGAATACCTCTGATTCAAGGTACACTCAAATCCTCTTCATTAGCATGTATTTCCCTCTATTGACTTCCTGTTCACTAAATGCAGAAGCTAATTTGTAGTTTTTCTCTCTTATTTACATATCTAGATTTTATTGCCTCAGAATATATTTTCAACCATTTTCTAGACATGTTTACATTCTGTCTCCCAGACATTGCAAGATGTATGTAGAAAGATAGAATTATAAAACATTTACTTAGTGTTCACTTACATGTCATACAAACTGTTTTATTTCCACAACCATCATATGGCTGTTATACAGAAACTGAGGCCCAAAGGAGGGGGAGGGGTGGTTAACTTAGTTGTCCACAGTCAGAAAGATTGCTAGGGTAAGCCACTAGAATTTTCTGCCTCTTAAAACAGAATGTAAAAAGCTATGGAGACCCCAGTTTTATGAGCTGGGCTTCCTTCTGTGTCAGGGACTCATTGGGAAAGCTTCCTTGAATTCCCTTCTAAGCCAGAGTCACAAAGGGCTAGAGTTTGGGTTCCAAACCCCACTTAAACACCTGGTTGATGTGACTGCCCATCTGTAATTCCACTAGCTCAGATTAGCAGTGCCTGCACATACATGACAACACTCACACACATGCACAGCTCAGGCACACACACACACACACACACACACACACACACACACACACGAGAAAGAAGAGGTAGGATGTTCACTGGGGAGTGCCTGCATCCTAGGTCAAGTTCTTCTTCAGCCAGAAGTTGTAGCGATGAATGCTAGAGCCTTCATCTGGACTCTCCAGTGTGGTGGACACATGCCAAACACAACTACTTGCGAAAGGCAGCATTGGGATTCCCACTTGCAATGGGGCAGTCACCTGACATTTCTAATGTGTTCCTGCGATTCCACTTAGCATCCAGGATTTTGTTTGTGTTTTTAAAACACATTAAAGTGATACGAGGTGTATGAAAAATTCTAAAGGGATTTGAAGAACCATAGCGTAGCTTTAAAGTTAAAATCAGGTCTCAGTATCACCAAAGGGAAGAAAGAAAACTTACGGTTAAATAAAAAATGAAATGGATGCTAGGAGTTGGGACACAGTATCCTTAGTGCAGAGTTACTGTTACTGGTATTGCTTATGTTTTCCAGGCTGGGGATTTGATCAGAGAAGTCAAGTTTATCCTTCAAAGTAGTTGTAGAATTATCTTCCCTACCAAATATACTTACTTTAACAAACATAAGGGCTCCCCCTAAGCCAAATGAAACAGCCTCTATACTTGAGATACTCACTTACTTAGAAAAATAAAAAAGGAAGCAATTAGCTAAATGTGCAATTTTTTTTTCTTTCTAGAATTTGGATTTAAGTTACTGGCAAGGATGTATTCTTCTTGTGATATATATTTAGAAAAAAATGAAACAATTATGTAAGGATGTTTTTATTACTGAAAAGTGGAGGTTTTCACTGAATTCCGTTGCCTCTCTTGGGCATGTTTAATCCTGTGGCATTCCAAGATTGCCTTGGACACATTTGTTCCCATTCTTGATTCCTTTATTTAACCTTTGAGTTTGGAAAGGAGTTGCCTCTGTTCTCTCACATGTTATAAAGATTAAGGCTGACCTTCACAGTTTGCTTTATTAAATTCAAAACTTGAATCCCTTTTTTCTTTTTAATATGAGATGGTTTTATAAAATTGATCCACTTACAAATGATGTAGGAACTTGAGAGTCTCATTGAGGCTAGTCACCATTAATTAATTATAAGATGCATTAATTACTCTTTAATGATAATTACCCTATCTTCTCATCTCTTGCTGGATTTCTCATTGGTTTCACCCATGGCTTTCTGAGATTGAGTATTTAAGCTAGAAACTATTAGAAAACTAGGTTGGCTAGTAAATTTTCCTAAAATCCTCAGAAGTATGGGAAGTGCTTTATAAGTTGGTAAATACTAAGTTGTAAAAGGTTATAAAACTCTAAAGTTGTGATAATGTTTGTCTTAGACAAGTTGCTTTGACAAAATATCATAAAACCAATGGCTTATAAACAACAAGCTATTCCAAATAGTTCTGGTCATGAAGACCAAAGATAAATATATCTGCCAGAACTGGTTATTTCTCCATCATCATCAGGCATGGTGGCCAGCCCTTAAAGGATTTCTCTGAAATTGGCTTTATGGGGCACTCGTGAGGGTCCTCTTCATGATCTATCTGTTTATGACTCAAGATGTTTTCAGCCATCATGGGTATAGGTGGATGCCGAATCTACACTCCAGAGTTCTCAGACTGTGTGAGTATCTGGGGAGCCAAACTTTCACTCTCACTGTTTCACAACCCAGCTCGAATTTCTCTTCCTTTCTTTTTTTTTTTTTCAATTTATTTATTTATTATGTACACAGAAGAGGGCGCCAGATCTCATCACAGATGGTTGTGAGCCACCATGTGGGTGCTGGGAATTGAACTCGGGACCTCTGGAAGAGCAGTCAGTGCTCTTAACCTCTGAGCCATCTCTCCAGCCCCCTTCTCTTCCTTTCTTGTGCTCTCATTTCTCTCCTATTCTATTTCTACTCTACTCTTAACCGCCCCTGTGCGGCCACGTGTGATATTTTTATTTTTCCTATCCTCATTCTCTGGACTCAGTCAGTCCCCAGCTATGGTATTCCCTTCCTTACTAATATAGCAAAAGAACCAAGGAACTTCAAAAAAGAGAGAGGCTTATGTGGCTCAGAGTTTGAAGGCAGAAAGTTCCAGCCCTCCAGTGCTGTTTCTGGCCAGGGCAACCGTGGATGGACTGCAGCATGATGGATGACAGCAAGACCGGAGTGTTGCAGAATATTCCTTTACACTGTGTGAAGATGTGTCACTGTGATCGCTTTAATAAAGAGCTGCATGGTCAGTGGCTAGGCACGAAGAGGTCAGGCAGGACTTCTGGGGACAGAGAGGTCTCAGGAGAAGACGAAAGGCAGAGTCCCCAGCCAGACAAGGAGGAAGCAGGATGGGCAGAATGAGATGAGGTAATTAGTTCATGGAAGAATGTAGATTTAAAAATACGGGTTAATTTTAGTTATAAAAGCTAGTTAGAAACAAGCCTAAGCTCAGGCTGAGCTTTCATAATTAATTATAAGTTTCTGTGTCATGATTTGGGGGCTAGCAGTCCAAAAAAGCCTGCTACACTGAAATGTGTACAAGAGGAAGAGAGGTCATAGTAAGCCTGAGAAACAGTGTGGAGGGACCAGGCTTGCTCTTTTAATTCCTTCTGGGGGTAGCATTCTAAGTGACCTAATTATTGCCACAAGGCCCCACCTTTTGAAGATTCTACACCACCTCATAACATCGCCACCCTAAGGACCAATATTCCGATACAGGAACCTTTTGGGGGAACAAACCATATTCTAATCACGGCACCAAAATGTGAATTCCACTGCAAAATGCCCCTCACACTCCATCTAAAAAACACCCATTAACACTTGTCTAGGCTTCTAAGAGTCTAATTAACATACTCTTCAATAGGGATTATAATCCTATTCTAGCTTCCATTTACTTTCCAAGGACTTTTCCTGCTGATTTCAACACTCCAGCCAAGCATTGTAATTCATCTTTCCTTTAACTCTCCCAAGCTTTGTGTCTCTTCATCTCCTTTGTCTTCAGAGCACTTGTCCCCTCTTTAACTTGCTGAAAGCAGATCCATTTCCAGGTTGCAGCTGACGTACCATGAACTGCAGAGAGGAACGATTTGCCCTATGTGATGATATTGTACTCCCCAAAATATTATGCACCCTAAAAAATTATCTGGGGTCAGAGAACAGAACAGCCACTAGATATAGAGGCCAGAAAATGGTGGCACACACGCCTTTAATCCTAGCATTCCAGAGGCAGAGAGCTGTCTGCATTTCTGTGAATTTAAAGTCACACTGGAAAGAGCCAGGCATGGTAACAAGAGCCTTTAATTCCAGGAAGTGATGGCAGGAAGCAGAAAGGTATTTAAGGCATGAGGATGAGGAACTAGAGCTGGTTAAGCCTTTAGGCTTTTAGCAGCAGTTCAGCTGAGATTCATTCTGGATGAGGACACAGAGGCTTCCAGTCTGAGGAAACAGGATCAACTGAGGAAGCTGTGGCTTGTTCTGCTTCTCTGATCTTCCAGCGTTCACCCCAATACCTGGCTTCAGGTTTGTTTTCACTAGTAAGATCTTTTAAGATTCATGCTATAGCCTGAGCTCACAGGAACTTGTCTCTGTCTTCCTGGGTTATACCCTATGTGTGTGCATGCATGTGGGCATGCCTGTGTACATATATGTGGAAGTCAGAGGACAACTATCTTGCTCTTTTGCATGGTGTCTGTCTGTGGCCTGGAGCTTGCTGAGCAGGCCAGGCTGACTGACCAGTGACCCTCAGGAACCAGTCTGTTTCTGCATCCCCAGCACCATGATGATAAACATGCTTCTCTGTGTCACTTTTCATGTGGGTTCACGGGATCCAACACAAGCCCTTATGCTTATGCAGCAAACACTTAGTCAACTGATCTCTCTCTCTCTCTCTCTCTCTCTCTCTCTCTCTCTCTCTCTCTCCCTCCCTCCCCCTCCTTTCTTCCCTCCCTCCATTATTTCATCCATTTTTAAGGTTATTATTGCCCAGAGTCTGCCTGGTTCTACAGGTAGACATTTCCTAATATCTCCCAATCCCTTGATGACTGAGTCTTATTATCCTTATACATCCTTACATAATTGTCTCTAGTAGCTCAGTGTTTTGTAAATTCCAGACACAGAAGACAGGCTTGGATAACTACAGCTTTGTCACCAGCATTTGGAACTATTGGAATCTACAAGAGGTTTGGATTAACTGGAAGTCAGGTCATTGCGATGTCCTTTTTCTCTGCTCCACTTCAGTCACCAACAGGAGAAGATTTTTCCACCACTCCCCACTTGGCACAGTATTCTGTGGCACTGCGAAGGCCTAGACTTGACTTTACAGGCTCTACCTTAGGAAAAGGGCCACCATCTCAGACCACTTGCTGTATACTCAGTTCCAGAAAGGACCTCAGGAATGTGATGAACAGATACAGGGCAGTATCCTCCTGCCGACATCCTGTCTGTGGTTTATGGCCCTTCAAGTTATCAAGATAATCCTGTTGAGCAGTCCAGATTTCAAAAAAATCACCTTGTGCCATATCTATTCTACCCAATCCCAAGTTGCCAATTCCCGGCTTGTGGTTCTTTTCCCTATAAAAACTCTCTACACCTGGCCTCTTGGCCGCCGCCACATTTCCTTCCATCTGCTGTGAGGTGGCCCAGGTTGAACCTGAATAAGAGGACCCCTATGTGCTTCCATGGGAAACTGGCTTCTTGGTGGTCTCTGGGGGTTTCATGAAATGGGTTCAGTAGCACCACAGGCCTCAAAACAACAGAATCAGCCAGTCACAGACTGAAACCTCAGAAAACTTGAGCCAAAAGAAATCTTGCTCAAAGTTGATGATGTCAAGTCTTTTATGAGAGGGCTTTGAAGCTTAATACACTTGCCCATATCAGAGTCTTGATGTGGTTCATGGAGGTTGTTAGCCAGCAAGCCAACTTCAGTGAATCGTCACAAGACTTCCCAAACCTTTCCTTCCTAAAGGTGAGGGAGCAAACAGAATGCTGCTCAGTATTTTCTTAGATGAGGTACACTGAAGAGAGAAAAAGAAACAGCCCACTGGGGAATTTTGAAATGTCCTTGAAGAGTGTGAAATTAATAAAGGTATCTCCGGGCTTTTTTAAAGTGTCTTCTGATGTATGAAAAATGCCTGCATGGATTACAAATCCATCATACAGTGGGTGCTAATGGGAGCAAGGCCTGTGAAGGTAAAGCCGCTCAGACAGAACAAGGCAAGGCAGCGAGTACCTCTGTGGCACATGCTGAGCCACCTTAGGACCTGACGCAAATAAACTTCAGCAAGAACACTTACACTTGGACACCGCCACCCATTATCTCTTCTCTCCACACAGACAGGAAATGGATCTCAGGGTCTCACTTTGAGCTCGGAGGTTGTATTTATCCTGAAGGGGTCATATACTTACTTGTTAAATATTGCTTCATTTTAGAATATGAAAAATACTATTTCTGACTTTCAGAGGGATCCTGTCAGCAGGATGTAGTACAGAAGACAGCGGCCGTTACTTAAAAATTCTAAAGGAAAGGTAGATCTGGACCAGATTGTGGGAACTGGAGGCCACCACATGGGAACCAGAATGCTGCCAAAGTTCAACTGAGATGGGAAATGGGGCCTTGCCGAAGGTGCTGATGCTCAAGCTACAGTAACTCAGATTTCAGGCACTGAGATGGTGTTGAGTTTTTTGGACTGGAGAGCTCAGGTTCCTGAGCAGAGGTTAAACTGACCTAGACTTTTTGTACAAAATAAACTTTGATTTTCCCATTCCTTCAAAGGCCTGCTGCCAATTGCTTTAACTCCTATCCCAGTTTGATTCTTAAACTTTAATTCTGAGGGCAGTAAGTTTTTTATGTTTCATGTTTATTATTGGGAATGGCTCTCTATATTTGAAAGGTAATTATAGAGTTCTAGAGCACGTCATAAAATATGTACTGTAAGATACAATTCACATATCATACAACTCACTTATGTAAAGTGTCTGAGTCAGTGGGTTCTAAAATATTTACAGATATGTACACTATCACCATAGTCAACATAAAACTATTTCATTTTACCTTAGAAAGAAACCCAACCCCACCCACAAACTACCATGCATAGGAAACCAATGATACCATGCCTGTCTCTCTGCAATTACCTTGCTTTGAATGACATAGTGTTTTTAGAGATCATCCCTACTGTAGCCTGCAGCACGCATCAACACATCTATCTATCTATCTATCTATCTATCTATCTATCTATCTATCTATCTATCTACCTACTTCATTTATGTATTTATTGTATAACATTTTGTTGTATGGAAACCCTGTGTTTTCTTTATTTGCCAGCTAGTTCTTTAGAAGTTTCCTTCTAGTGGTAATCATAAGTGATGCTAACATAAACACTCATGTATGTTTTCCCATGGGTAGAGTAGAATTGCTGGCTCATACAGAAAGTCAGTGTTTCCGATTCTTTCCCAAGTGATGGAAGCACCTTATATCATCACCTCCAGCAGTTTTGGAGCCATGTGGATCCTCCTAGCCTCACCAACATTTGTTATTGTCTGACTTGACTGTAGCCTTCAGTGTGGAGTACTCTCCCGGGTTTATCAGCCATTTGCATGTCTTCATTGAGGTAATTAGATTCTAACAGTTAGATGGGTTGGCATATCCCTACCTGTGAGCCTAGCACTTGGGAGGCTGAGCCACGGGGCTGCTGTGCGTTCAAAACCAGTCTGGGCTACTTTGTGAGCACTAGGTCAGTCAAGGATACATAGTGAGATACTGGGCTGGTAAGTCTTTGTCAACTTGACCAAACTAGGACTACATGAGAGAGGGTGGTGGTCCTGGGTTGTATAACAAAGCAGGCTGAGTAAGACATCAGGAGCAAGCCAGTAAGCGGCATGCTCCTTGGGCTCTCCTTTGGTTCCTTCCTCCAGGTTCCTTCCTCCAGTTCTTGCCTTGACTTCCTTCAGAGATGAACTATTACCTTGAAATATAAGATAAAACAAACCTTTCCTCCTTGAGTTGCTTTCAGTCATCCTATTTATTAGAGTAACAGGAAACAAACTTGGATAGATACTGTCTCCAAATTTAATTAAATAAACATATTTAGTAATAAGTTTGCTTGAGTAATAATTTGAGTCATAAAGGTCTTCAAGCATCACAAAGGTGTGTGTGAGGGCATCTTTATTGTCATCTAATCTGAATACTTCATCCTGTGCCCTGACTGCATTCTCTTGATTACTGTTGCTTTGTACCAGTTGTCAAGTGTCAATGCTCTAAGGATTTTTTCCTCTTTTTTTTTTCCCTAAGATTACTTTACTTACTTTGGGTCCCTTATAACTCCATATAAATTTTAGAATTAAATTGTTAATTTATACATAAAAAGACAAAAACAAATAAACAAAAACAGCCAACATTGTCACAGCAATTGCAGTAAGCATCTGTTCAGTAGACATCTTCATTCTAATATTTTGCCTCCCAATCCATGAACATGACCTGTTTGTCTATTTATGTGGCCCCCTTTAGTGACTTCCTATACTATTTTTGTTTGTTCATTTTTTAAGAGTCTAAACTTATAATTCTCTTATTAAATTTCTTCCTAAGCATTTTATTTTATTTTTTCAAAGTAATTATGAATGTAATTGTCCTCATTGTTTTTTAGATTGTTCATTTGAAAGTATAAAGAATTATGATTGACTTTTGTGTATTGATCTTGTATCCTGCAACCCTGTGAAATTCATTTTGTTGTGATAACTTTTTAGTGGATTATTTAGAATTTTCTACAGAGATGGTCATGTCATTTCTGGATGGGGAAGGTGATACATCTCCCATTGTGGTGTGGATTCCTTTAATATTTTTTACTGTATAATTACCCATAAGCCTTCAGTACAAATGTCCAATAGAAGCAGACAGACTAGAGAAGCCTTGTCTTTCATCATTCAGTATCATCATTATACTGTTTGGGACATGATTAATTTTATTATAAATTTTCAGGGTCTTTTCTTTTTCTTTTTTCTTTCTTTTTTTTAATAGATTTCCTTAGTTTGTTGGATTTTAAATCACAGGCATTGGATTTTGTCAAAATGATTTTTACCCATGATCTATTGAGATGATCACATGGTTTGTGAGTTTTCTTTCTCATTCTGTTGTTATGACCTTTTTTATTTTATTATTTTATTTTTTCTTTTTACTCTAGTTGATCAGGGGTTGTTAAACCAAGCTTTTTTGTTTGGAATGAACCCCATTTGGCTATGCTCTATAATTCTCTTTTGTATTACTCTAGGTGCTATAGACACTTCAAGTTGTGTGCACTTTATCCAGTGTGCTCATGTTCCCAGCAACACGCTGAATACAAGAGAAATGTGAGCACTGCACTGATGAGTCAGCGCTTTGTGTTCATTGCTCAGTGTTGACACTTGGCTTGAACTCTGAGCATTCTTGGAAACAATTGACTTCCTGAAGGATTACAAGGAAGCTCACTCCATCGTATGGTAGTTGATGGCATTCTCATCAATCCACGTTGCCAAAGCAAAATAAAGTCCAGCCAACTCCTCACTGTTGCATGCCAGTAACTCTGTGCTTGTTTGTAGACCACTTAACTGGATGAGCTGTGGCTTCAAAACTGGGCTGTGAGTGGAAGCAATTGATGTATATCAGTCATGCCTGATATCCTGAGCACATTTATGTTCCATAGAGATAGCCTCAGGCTCACCACAGACTAGCCAATTGGAAAGCCATCTCAAGAAGCCAGAAGATGAACAAAGACAGCATACAATATTCTGGAATGCAAAGCCTCCTGGGGGAAAGCGTGTTATTGTGATAAACCAAGAATGATGAAGAAGTTTGAAGTCCAGCTTTGTATTTCAACCAACAAGGGATGCGATGATAGCGGACTTTTCTGAGCCCCGCATTGCCAGGGTGGGTCTCAAGCACAGCGGCAATTTCACCCCATGGTCAATTGACAGTCGAGTCTGGGTCTCTTGCATGTGTACAAAGTGCTTGGTATACACAAACCACGTGCTAATTGTTTGCTTGCTTACTTTCCTACCTTTTAGGGCAAGGTTTCATGGATCCAAGGATGGCCTTGAACTCAACATGCAGTTGCAGCCAACCCTGAACTTCTGACTCTACCTCCTGAGTCCTGGGACTGTGGGTGTGCACCAACAGCACAGTGTTCTTATGTTGGCTGGTGGTAGAACACAGGACTTTGTGCATGGAGGACAAGCTCTCTGCCCATGGAGCCACATTCACAGGCTGACCGATCGCTGTTTCTCAGATTCATGAATAGAGTCAACTGGCTGATCCATTTGATGGATGACACTGAATCATAATGGTTCTGACCAACAAATCAAAGCAGCTTCCAGAAAAAGAGGCTAAGATTTTCATAAAGTATCTTCAATACATAACTGTAGCTGTTGGGATCCTATGATGAGTTTTGAAGTATTTGACTTTAGCAAGGATACAACTTATCCAATCAAATTCTTGGATATCACCAGCGCTATCTTGATAGGCCAAGCTTGTCTTCAACTTACCTTCTCTCTTTTGCTGTTGGAAAACAATAACCAATTCCTATCAAATTTTCCTTAAAAAAAAAAAAATAGAAAGGAAAAACCAACAAACCCACAGTTTAAAACAACCCACAAGGTTAAAACACAACACACACATCAAGATCAAAAAAAGGACATTTTTATCTCCAACTAGTTCATTGTGTTTCCCAGTTCTAAGACACCTTCAATGATAATAGAGTTCCCAGGATTGTTAAAAGGATTATAATGAATTAAAAAATGACTGCAATTTTGGATTATAATTTTCAAAACATTAAAACATACATTCGAGAAGCAAGGAAATAGGATCTGCTTGGTTTTCAGTCATCAGTCCCCAGCCCACTAGGAAATCAAATCGCATTTAAAGCATATGTTTAATGTGGTGTGTGTTTCTGTTATGTCATGTGAAGATGACAATGAGGTACTTTAATGATAATACTGATGACCGTGGTACCCTTTAAGTCTCTCTTGGATACTTATCCAAGGGGTTTCACTTGTGGATAAATAGACGCCTGACTGTAACTATGCTAACCAATAACAATTATTCTCATCCTTTCAGAAACAAGGCTTCCCAGCTTTGTGCGGTTTCAAATGAAATCATTTGGTGTTTTAAACACAGAAACCAGCAGGTGGAAATTGGAGCAGAAGTGTTTCAGTTCCTGAGGGAAAGATTGTGTGTTGCCTGGAAAGCCAGACAAGGGTTAGCATGATACTCTTAGTACAGTTCCCTCTTGCTTCACGCCGTGCTTTTGGTTTCACAGGTGATTTTGTTTTGGGAAATGAATAGATGAAGAAATGCGTCTATTCTCAATGAATCCATCAGCTTAGAGAGCAGAAAGAATCCATTTTGGAAACACACACACACACACACACACACACACACACACACACACACACACACGCATCAGTCTCCCAACATATAGGTATATAATTTTCTTCACCCAGTGACTATATAGCCTAAACTGTAGAGTAGCAGCCACTTTGAGTTTAAGGCGTCTGAAGTCGGGTGACATTTTGGAATGTCTGCCCCTCCCCCACTATCTAGTGTCAGGGACTTTCTAGTTAATCTTCTTTAAGGTCCTATTCACTTAATGGAAATGCTTAGCTGCATAATTGCTTTGAGTCTAGTGCTGTTCCAAATGGAAAATATAATAATCTAATGGTATTGTCTCTATAAGCGAATGAGAATTTCAGGAGTGGCTGTTGGTGCCACCCATGTGATCCAGAGAGGTTAATGCAGTTAAAGTTATTTCACAGTCCATTAAGAAGCTTACGGTGACCTCACGACCTTTGCGCCAACAACACGGAATCCATTATCATCACAATGGAGGAGCCGTGGGTTCGGCTGACTTGACAATGGACCGGGGGAAATCCCAAGTTAGTACTTAGTTTAAAAAAATGCACTTTTCTTTCTGCTTCTTGGGTATGGCTATTAATATGCCCTCCTGTAATTTGTAACATTAACATTGCTGAAGGTAGGGAAAGGACAATGAAATGAAGATGTCAGAACTGCTGACTTAGTTCGGTGCCTGGTGATATTGGCAGTGTGTGGAGGTGGTAGATATCTAAGGGGAAAATCAAGACGAAGAAAGTCAAGGAACTCAGTTAAATTAATGATACATTATCTCGGGTTGTGAAATTCATTTAGGCGAATAATAGCTTTCCTCCATCACTGTTAAGGTTAGAATCCATTCTGGGATTTAAGATATGATTTAGAGAAAAACAAACACAAAGGAATACAATCCATCAAAACTACAGTATGTGTTACCAAACTCTGAATTCAAAGAATCACAGCTCTGCTGGAATTTCCCTCTCCAGACTCACCATCCCAACAGGATGCCACACTGCAGACAGCTATTGTTTACCTCTGCTCTGGCGAGTGATTGGGTGACAGTCTTCACTGCCACAGTTAAAGACATATTTAATGTAGGTTGTTAAAAAATAAAGATTTTATACAACTACTGATTGATGACAAATATTAATTAGTATTTTTGTCCTCTATGAACTTGAGTGTATAAGTCTCCTTGAAAGGAATAACAAGTGTGGACATTAAAATGAGACCTTGCATTACTTTATAACAATGGCGTGGGTGGGTGGGGGGACACCCAGATAGTCTTTACGCTAAAAATATTGTTTGTAAAGGGTTTAAGCTGTAAACACAGGCTCTGAAAGAGTCTTTTTATTCCCAGATCCTAAAAGGACGCATTTTCAAATAATTTAAGGAAAACATTTGCAGGTAATTAAAGAGCATAGATGTACTTTTCAAAGATAGTTCTTGTGTGGGCTGGGGGGCTGGGGGGTGGAGGTTTGTGGGGGGGGGGGGTGCGGCGGGGGGGGGAATAGGGGTCATTAGCACATCTCAACTCATTTCAACACAATAGGGATCCAGTGCTTATTATAACACTAATGTCACGCTCTGGGCACCAGAACAGAACCTGAGTTGATTTTCAGGACACATGGTGATGGCGTCCTTTCAGGGTTTGCTAGCTGAGGAAATCAGGAGGTTTCACCTGTGTCTGATGAAGCAAAAGGAAACCATGATAAAATATCAGCACTGAGTGAAACCCGTTCTCTCCAAGGAAAATTATTTAAACAGAATGCTTAATTCAGTGCTTGGAACTAGTGTTAAATCTACCCTTTGGGGATATTTAAAACTGAAAAGAATAGTATCTCATAGGAAGCCTTACTTCTGGATACATATAACTCACAAGTATTTGTTCAATAAATAGTTATTTAATCATTTGCTATTAAAAGAATTTACAGCAGGAGCCATCCCTACACTAACCTACAAGAACATAACAGAGAAAAAGGGATTATTTGGCTTCTGGAGTTTGACATTTTTTTAACTATTAAAACTCACCAGGGACATATTTTTTAATAAATCATTTAATTTAATTCTTTAATTTGTTGTATAATTCACAAAACAAAAATGGCCAAGTAAACTTTAGCTACCCATGACAATTCAGTGAAACTTAAGATGTTTCGGAGATGTACACTAATGGACTTTTCTATTTACTAAGCTTTATGGTTCTCTCTCTCTCTCTCTCTCTCTCTCTCTCTCTCTCTCTCTCTCTCTGGCAAATAGTTGCTTTAATAATCCACCTAATTTTCACCCTTGTGAGCATATCTTTCCAGATCAGGCAGAATTCCAGACAAGAGTGGTGAGTGAAGAGGATGAGATATTGGCCAGTAAGAAAAACAACCGAAGTAAATGAATTACAGGGGACAGGTGCTTTAAAGGGAAAAAACATGACATGAAGTGATCTTTGGTCAGAATGTTAAGTGAACACTCTGTGGCAAATGATGAGGGCCTGACCAAAATATGTAATTCTCTAATTCTCATATACAATATTAAAAATGATTTTTAAAAAGACATGTAGACACTCGGGTACCTGACACTGAAAACGGTGCATCCCACTGGGGATGACTTTTTAACAGCATAACTGATAATTATCACTGTTTCTGTTATTAGCATAGGTCTCAAACTGTTGATACAATTATTGCTTTTTAAAAACGTTTCTTAAATAATATTGCTACCTCCAATGGCTCCCCTCTTTTAGGTCTTTTCTTGAAAGGAAGCCCTCTTCCTTGATGAAATCTCTCTTTGTAAAAGAATTAATAACAGAAAAGGAAACACTCCAAAAACTCCATCCATAAATAAGCATGACTTATAGAAGCCGTGTTTGTCTGGTTCCAGGCTGAGGACACGGGCGAATTTGCTTTGCAAAGAGACGCCTCTGTTTGCCTAAAGAGAAAGTTCCCAAGGAGCTGGCAGAAAGCGAGAACGTGTGAACGCAGCTTCCAAAGTGGGTCTCAGACTTCAGTAGCCAAAAATAAACCGGTTCCTGGCTGAACGACATAAGTGCAATTGTGAAATTGATATCCCTCCTTGGCCGGGTCCCAGACAATATGTTGCCTTTCGGGGGCTGATCAACGTGATGGATGTGATCTGGGAAAGCCGGGGGTGGGGTGGGTGGGCGTGGGGGGATGGGTGGGGGCGCTTCTCTTTAATCAAACCCTGGACACACACACACACACACACACACACACACACACACACACACACACACACACACGGGTGGGGGAGAGAGGGAGAGAAGTGGGGAGAGAGAGAGAGAGAGAGAGAGAGAGAGAGAGAGAGAGAGAGAGAGAGAGAGAGAGAGAGAATAACACTATGAATATGCAAAGCTCTCTTCTGGGTCTCTTTAGAAATCTGAGGGGCACAAACAAAACTCCACCATGGAGGAAAAAGAACGAACTATTGACTGAGACATAAGATGGCAGTCACAGAACTGATGATGGCTTTTCAAAGTGAAATTCAGGAGTCACTTTAATGTCATAACAAACTTAGTAAACACATGTGTCCAGGTTTTGGTTTTCTTCTAAAGAAACAAATGGAGGTTTTTGATCTTTGTATTTAGCAGTCATGACCGAGAGCAAGGCTTATTTTCTCCTTTAATTTTTCTCCTCACTACAGATGTTTCCACCACAGATTTTAGTGTTTTGGTAATCTGTCATCAAAATAACACCCTAAGTCATAGAGGAAAAAAAAAGTCAACTAAAAATCTCCTGGGAATCAACATTAAACTTGCAGACACTGGTTTATTAGAGCTGTAAATTCTAAATGCCAGCTTCCTGAGTTTAAAGTCAAAGTGGTCACTTCAGTCAGACTCTTCCCCACTGCTATAGCGAGCAGGGTAGCATGTCTAGCACCGAGGTAACTATTAAATATTCCTGACTTAGGATAAACTGGCGTTGCCCTGTCTTCTGTTGCTACTGTGATGACTCAGATTGATTCCGGCTGAAAGGATCCGCACTGGGGTCTCATCTGGTTATTTTTCCGGTTTCCGTTAATGTCAAAAGGCTTCCAGATGGGTTAGCCTCACTGCAACCCCCACGTTGCTGTCCTGTTCGCACATAAGATGCAGGAGCCAGACTGTCAGCTAATTATGTCCCAAGCAATCAGCTAACGAAGCCCCACTGTTCTTGCCTGGAGAACCAGCCTTGTTTCAAAGCCGCTGCAAGAGGGGACAAAAATCAGGCCCTTTCAGAAAAGGAATCTGGAGGGAGGATTTTATCTAGCTCGACACTGCGTTTCCACACTGCTCTTGCATTGATGTCGTGAGATGTTGATGGCTGTTGTTTCTCCAGCAGCTGTGTGGAGGGAATCCTGGAGCTTCAGGGAGACCAGAGCTCATCACACACACACACTACTGTGGAAAAGACACATGACTTTGGTAAACCTCTATGATGTTGATTTTTACAAACTCAAACCAATACAGTACTTTCCTCTCCAAAAGACATCAGCGGTCTTAATTTCTTTAAACAATACGACCTTAGCTTTCTCCTGCAGAGACGGAATGTGGAAACAAATTTCCAGTAATTTCTGTGCGTGGAGATGAGATTGCTTGACATAGCAGACCAGAAGAATTCTCAAGATCCTTGGCCGGAGTGTAGAGGCTTTGGGATTGAAGGCACGCAGGCTCTGAGGGTGGTTTTGAGTGGTGTGTGGAATGATAGGTAAATACTTGTCAAAAAGCCCAGCATGGTGCCAGTATGGTGCTGGCACTCGGAAGTGACTACATCCCTGTAGGTGAACCCAACATTAGCTCTCAAGGTTTTGAACATACTCTGGTTGAGAGGTAGAGAGTTAGCCAACCAATAAGGCAACTGATTACCTGCTTGGACAAAACATTCACTAAGAAGAAGAAAGGACTGACATTGATACTATTTTTATTTGTTTCTTCATTGCTTATTTAATATAATAATCATTTTATGAGGAACATATCTTAAAATCTTACCAGGCAGGGGAAGCTAACTCAGGGGAAATAAATTATGAGACTACACCATTTCAGTAAACAGAGGTGTTGTTTGCACAGGACCAATGGACTCAGAACAGGAAAGCTTGTGGTTCGCAGCTGAAGTTGCCAGATTATTTCTCTAGGGGTGGATCTGAGAAGAGTTTTGGGCCCTTAGATTCTGGCAAACAGAGGAATAATCTCTTGGGATGTTGGTTACTCTATTACTGTGCTCTGATAATGAAGATTTAAAAATGTAAACCCTGCAAACTGAGTATGGCATCACATGCCTGGAATCCCAACATCCAGAAGGCTGAGACTGGAGGATCTGAAGTTTAAGGTCAAGCTTAGCTACATAAAAAGTTGGAATCTAGCCTGGGCTACATGAAGCACTGTCTCAAAATAAGAAAAGGATGTATTTACATGCAATTTTAAATTCTGCTGAATTAGGACTACAATCAAACTGGAATTTCAAGTATGTGACTTCTAGTATCCATGAGACTGTAGATGTTACCTGTCCCTCCAATGGTGACTACAGAGGCTCTGTTTGCTTTCTCTGAGATGCTTTTAATTGCAGTGAGTCAGGGAGAAAAATCTCTCTCCTGTCCTTCTTCCCTCCCTCCCTTTCATTTTAAGACCAGTTCTTACTCTAGTCAGGAGTGACTTGTAACCCACGATGTAGTCCAGATGGGGTTTGAGTTTGCAATGATCTTTCTGTCTCAGCCTTAGGAAAAAAAACTATATACAGTAATAATTCATAATCCATCCCATTGGAAGTTGGAAATCCAGAAATAAAAAATTATGAAAATTATAATTTTAATAACAATGGTTATAATTATTTTAGTACATGCTTGAGAAATACAGAAGATAATTTATGATTGTATATACACACACACATACATGCATACATCCTAAAGGTTTGTTAACTAGCATGTTTACATATGCATGAGGTGTCTGTCTTCATCCCATAGGCAATGCTTGGTACACAGACTGACAGAAATGCCTCAGCACCCTCAAGGACCTCTTGCTCTTGGGTTAGGTATCAGGGTTCTGAAGAAAGCACCCACTGTCTTTTCGGCTTCTTTCCTTCTAAAATGCAGCATTGTCATGAGTTGTGAACAAAGACTGTTTTTAGGAGGAAATTTGAAAGCAATGACTTGTTGTGACTGACAATGACTTGAAGCATAGAAGAAAATCACTAGCTACATGACACAGTTGAGAATTTCAGGGAACAGGAATGATGTTTCTTTTTTAAAAAATGTAATGTATTTGTTAATTCTTTGGGAATTTCATATGTGCATACAATGCATTTTGATCACACATTTACCCACACTCTGCCCTCTAACTCCTCCCAAATCCATCCTCCATCTCCCTACCCCTTTCCACTCCATGTTGGAATGCTGACTGGCTTGATCTTGCATTGGTCTTGTGCAGGCAACCGCAGCTGCTAAGAGCTCATGAACACAGCCTTCCTGTCATGTCCAGAACACACCATTTTGATCCAATTCATCTGGACCTCTGACCATTACTTGGGGCATAGAGGAAAGTCATATGCTAACTACAGTGACAAATTTCATAGTTTTTAAACTTCAACCTATTTTATCTATTGGGAAGAATGTTTTTATGTAGCTTTGAAATTAATGACCAAAGAAATCATACTCTGACTTGTTTCTTTCGGGGTGTCTTCTGTTTATTTTATTTTAAAAAGATTCTTTACCCTGTGCATTCTAGACCTCCATTTAGAGGGTCTTCCTTCAGCTCCTGTCAAGGAGGCCTATTAGGAAGTGAGTAAATTTAATAAACACGCAACCGCACTAACTGTGCATCAGCTAATTTGCATGTCTGTGTGGGTCCAAGAGCAGTCATTGTAGGCAAACAGCTGTCTGCCCTCTGTTCCTGTGAGTATGCAAATGAGGCGCTCAGAAGTGTGTCTCCATCAAAAATAGCAAACTAGGGCTGGAAGGCGTTTCAGAAGCAGCCTAGGATTGTCCCAGGACCCAGAAACAGAATCTGCTTGATAAGTTCATTCGATAGAGGCGGGAGGCGCAAAATAGAATGCAATACTTTTATTTTATGTTTTTCTATTTCATTCCGGAATAGTCACAAAGAAATTAAAACAAAACACAAATTCATTTTCAAGAAAAAGGACTCTATAAGTCAATTAGCTACTGCCTCTGCTGTCAATGGTAACAAGTATTTGCACTATTTATGTTATGGAATATGACACAAAGTATGACCTCAATATTGAGGACAGGAAGTGAGGTGACATCACTTAGTCCTCTGTTTAATTTTATCAGATCGACATAGCTTATATGACCTTCCAAAAACAGATCTGAGGGGCTGGACAGATGGCTCAGCAACCAAGAGAAACTACTGCTCTTACCAGAGCTCTGGCCTCAGCCCCCACGATGAACAGCTTACAACCACCTGTAAATCCTGCTCCAGGTGACCCAGTCTTCTTCTGGACTCCAAGGACACCTGTACTCAAGTGCATAGGCATATATGTGCGCATTTAAAAATAATAAAAATAAGCCTGGTGCCGGCAGGACTTGTGAAGCAGAGGCAGGCAGATATCTGTGAGTTCAAGGTCAGCCTAGTCTACAGTGAGTTCCAGGACAGCCAGAGCTACACAGAGAAACCCTGTTTCAAAAAGCAAAATGAATAAAAATAAATCTTAAAAGATAACAGATTTGAATATCTAAACTTTAAAGGTGTTATTGAGTTCTATCAAATTTTTTCTATTTTTAGAATTAATGATAAAATGAAATTTAAGCAACAAACTTTTTCTTAATACAAATAAATAACCTGTAAATTTGCTTGTCTTGATTTTTGAGTCAAGATCTCACATAGTATAAGTTAGCCTTGAACTTGTCATCTAAAAGACGCTGGCCTTAATTAAACTCCTGGTCGTCTCCCCCACACACACCGCCTCCACCTCCCAAGTGTAGAATTCCACATGTGTGCCACCACATTCAGCTAGTTTTTGTTTGTTTCTACTTTTATAAAAGCCATATGTGTGTTTTACATAAGGAAGAATCACTTAGCAATGGAAGAGAACCCCTTGGAAGGTAGTGAAAGGTACTGAAACTTATCTTCCTATGACAAGTGCTTTCATAAGAGAATTAGACTGTAAGGGGTAAACAAAGTCATTGGGACCACTTCCATAAATGACATCCATCGATACATTTATAATGACTGCCTGTTACTAGGACGATTTGCAGTGCTTTGTGCCTGTAAGAAGCCCTTTCTCAGTGGCTGTCCCTCTACAGAGTCACACTCTGAAGGATGGCGACTCGGCTTTGGAGTGTGTGTATGTGGGAGGGACTATCTCTGGGTGCTCCGGATACTGACCGACTCATGTAAATGAGTGTGGTAAACGTTGCCAAGCTCTTATTTGTCCTTCACCCGGAGTCCATATTGACTGCTTCAAAAACTCTTTGTATGAGCTATTATTTTCAAATTGTTTCCCGACTTATACTGCAATTGAAAATTGGACAGCTTTTCAATTGCTCTCGCATTCCAATTGATTACCAATACAGTTTTTCAGAATTAAGAATATCAGTCCATTCTCTTCCCTGGCATCATGTTGAGTCTGTGTGGCTTTCATTTAAATATTGCAGCATGGTTTGTGCCTGACTCTGTGTTAAGATAACACACCAGGCAATCAATTAGATTTATTATCTCTTCTCTTGACTCTAGGGTGTGTATCACTGTCGGGGGGAGGTGGGGAAAGACACAAAGCCCTAGACATAATGCTGCCTTCACTTCAAGGTCCCCTAGGATTACTACCAGAACTCAGTTCTGCTGCATCAGACGAGTCTCAAGGTTTACAGCATGTACTTTAGGTGGAGGTGTTTGTAATGAAGAAGTAGTTAATGTATTTCTGGAATAAATGCATTCTGATAGAGTTAGGTTATCAGATCAAATCAATAAATATTTATTGAGTGATCGCTATGAAGGAGTCAGGCTCAACCCTGGAGGGTGGGAAAGGAGAGCCTTACATACATCTTATGTGCTCAGAAACTCTTCAGGAAACACTCAAAGGTGGCTCAGTGTAAAAGGCAAAGAAAACAAAACCCTGGAATTTATGGAAGGCATCTGTGGATCTTTTACAATGATGCTGTGCTGTTCTCAGAGGTCCTGTGAGCATCAGTAGTGGTCCTTATTTCCTGATGAGACAAGCAGGGGCAGGGTAGAGCCCTTTCTCAAGGTCACACAGTGACAGAGAGGCAGAGCTGAATCTTTCACTGTGAGTGGATGTTTCCTGGCTTTGGGGTCAAACTGCCTGGGACCAATTGCTGGATGCTAAGAGGAGCCCCTTGCTCTGACTGGGCTTGTCCCTGTAACAGAAGCACAATTGTGGTGTAATTAATTGACATTAAGTTGCTAAAATTTAAATTGTCATAATGCACCATCCTCTATCAGTATAGGATTCTCCCTGTATATTTGGGTCTAAGACTTGTGTGTTTATATAACTGAAGGGAAACTACATATTTCTCTTTGCCTGCTCACTTAACACTTTGTCAGATTTTTAAATTTTTTATTTTTAATTTAATCAATTTCTTTTATTTTATGTTTATGCATGTTCTGCTTGTTGGATCCTTGGAACTAAGGTTACAGATGGTTGTGAGTGGTGCTGGGAAGTGAACCTGGGTCTTCTACGAGAGCAG
The DNA here is from genome assembly GCF_004664715.2 of Peromyscus leucopus. Classification (NCBI taxonomy): domain Eukaryota; kingdom Metazoa; phylum Chordata; class Mammalia; order Rodentia; family Cricetidae; genus Peromyscus; species Peromyscus leucopus. Next base: position 11,604,719 of record NC_051076.1, on the reverse strand, counting down.
CAAGTGCTCTTAACCACTGAGACATCTCCCCAGCCTTTTTGTCAGATTTGAAAAGTATACAGAAAGTTAGATTTTGGAGTAAATGTCCATCCACGTGGTCAGCACCCCACTGTTGTCTTTATATTTACTTTTCTTACTTTGTCAGATAGTCTAAACACCCACCAATCTCTCCTAATTCTAAAATACTTTAAGGTAAATCAGAAGCAGAAACTTTTAGGAATTATTTATACCATAATATAAAGAGACTTATAGTGATATGATAATGTGAGAGGAAATGATTATGATGTTCAAACAAATAAGTTCAAGATTGTCTTGAGCATTGGCTAGCCCAACATTTGTGTAAGGCTGCATTGTTTAGTTATTCTAATTATTATAGCAATCCCACACAATATAAACATGGATGGAAACAGTTGAACCAAGAAGAGAACTTGGGACTAGACACATGGCTCAGTGATAAAGCATTCTCCTAAAAAACTTAAAGCTTGGAGAGTGAAGGTCAAATCCAAGATCATTTAAGAGGTGGCCTAAACAAGAGTAAATGATTTCCCCCTTTCCAGTATGCATGTATTAAATATACCACTGTCCTTTTCCTCTTATGTATCTCAGGATAGCCTTGGACTCACAATGTAGTCAAAGATGAACTTGAACTTCTGGATCTCTAGCTTCCACCTTCTGGGTGCTGAGATGACAAGCATGCACCTCCATACCCTGTTTATGTGGAACATACACCTGGGGCCTTGTGCATGCTAGACAGGCACTGTACCCAGTGAGTCACCTCCCCAGCCCCGGCACGGTCTTTGTAGGACATATTTACCGTGGCTCATAGCTACATGAAGTTAGGTGTGAATTTTCCACTGATGGTATCATGCTGGCATTCAAAATACACATTCCTATTTTCCGATTAAGGCTGTTCAACCTGCAGTTCAATAGCTGGGACTGTGTGATAACTGCCTCATTAGGGTGCCTATGACCTCGGTGTTCTACACTTTGACAAAAGCTCCATGTCGAAATTCAATTCACATCCTCTCCATCTGATATTCTACTGCTTTGCAAGTTGCTCTTTATACTTAGTAATCAAGCTATTTCATGGTCTGTAAAGACTTCATAGTCTCTCATTCAATGACAGGCCATGACTACTTAATCTCTTTTGATGGATGCTTCTCTCATTTCTGTCTTTCTATTACAGTGCTAAGTAGGCATTCTTGTCTTCTTATTTCCATTCATATGTGTGATATTTATGGAGGACAACCTTAAAAGTATGACCACAGACATTGAGGAGGCTACCGGAGACGCAGAGTGATATTTTTTGACATGAACACTATGGAGTATCAACTGTGATATTGAGGATGTTTTAGACAGGTTGAATTTGAGAAGCCTTTGTGGATGTAACTGGGGTGTTTAGATGCCAGGGCTGCAAGGAGAAGGCAGGAGTGCTGAGGTTGACCTGGGATGGATTCCTGGGGTAGGATAAGATGAAATTAACCAGGGGAAAACATGAATGAAGCATGGGATCAAATTCCTTGAAAAGTTAGAATGTTCTAGATGTGTTCCAACGTTCATAGACTCGGCCACCGTGAAGACTGACAAGGACATTGCCGTGGGAAGAGTCTGAAGTGTCCTCCAAAGGCCCATCTACAAGGTTTGGTCACAAGTTTGTGGCATTATTGGAACTTGGTAGAACCTTTCAAAAGTGGGACATAGTGAGAGGAAGTCAGGTGACCGGGAGTATGATTTCAAGGGGACTTAGAGACTCGAGTCTGTTCTCTTTGCTTCCTGGTTACCCTGAAGTGAGCAGCCTTCTTCTGGGCCATCATAGGCCCAAAGCCAAGGACTCACTGAACTGTCTGAGATGGTGAGCAAAAGTGGGTTTTTTTTTTCCTTGTTGTGAGTTGATTTTTCTCAAGCATTTCATTCTAACAATGGGAAGTTAACACAGACTCAAAGCAGGAGACTTTGATGTTTGAGACGAGTTGAGAAGAAGCTTCTTCAAAAAGAGAATGTGGTCCAAGTGCTCCATATTGCTGAGGTGCAAATTCAGATAAAGATTATTGATTATTGAGTTTGGTGTGCAATTCTTTAAAAAGCTAAAAAGCATCAATAACAAGTATAAGAAGTAACTAACGGTATTATTATTTCAATTGATGATATTTTTTGAGCCTCCCATCACCACAGATTAAAAAAAGAAACAACTGTTTAGTAATCTATGAAAATGAGGGGAAATAGACATAGGCTCGGAACTCAGGCTTTCAATGTTTTAGGCTGTCAGTCAGCCAATATCAGAAAAACTTGTCACGTGTGAGACCGTCAGTTCAGACCGGATTCTAGCAGGAAACAGAAGTGTAACCTGGAAATGGTTTTCTAGCTGAGTACTGCAAATACCTCCCGCTCATCTCTCTGCTTCTACTCTTAACTCCCTGATGTCATTCCTGTTTCAGATGAACTGGGCTTTTATTTTTATCTATTTATTTTTAGATTTATTTATTTTTATTTTGTGTGTGTATGTGTGTTGTCTTGAATGTATGTACATGCACTTAGTGTGTGCCTGGTGCCTGGTGCCTGAGGAAGGAACTGGAATTACAGGAGGTCATGAGCCTTCCTGCTGGTGTTGGGATCTAACTTGGGTCTTCTGCAAGAGCAGCAAGTGCTCTTAACCTCTGAGCTATCTCGCTGTGCCCTGAACTGCTTTTCAAACACTGGGTCTGTGTGTAACTGTTGAATAATCTCATACAGGTAGCAGAAACCTTAGGCCTCTTCCATGGCCTGTGTCCTTATGATTCCCAAGACTCACTCTCTGTCTGTAATAGCTTTCCAATTCTTTCCCTTAAAAACTCCAAACTCTTGGACCTTGGGGCTTCATGCTTTCTTCATCCCTTTTAGAATTCTCTCTCAGCCTTGGGATTACAACGTCATTATTCCTAGACTTCATGCCTTCTAGGAAGGCGCTCTACCAACTGAACTGCATTCCCAGCTCTTTATTTTTACTAATGTTAAACTAGCTGAATATTAGCTTCTAAATAGTCTGTCCTCTCTCCACTGATTCATAGCGAGCCATTTCTCACTCAGGGAAAAACAAATGTCATGTGTGCTGTGATACTCTATCTGGCTTAAGTCATCTGTTGTCAGAAAAGATCAGCTGCTTTAGCTATTACTACCCCAGAGCCTGTGTTTGATTGACTGAGTTCCTTCTTGTTATATTTGATATACAGAATCCTCCACATACATTATTCCAAACAAACTTTTTAAAACGTCAGTTTGTCAAACTGAAAAAACAATTTTTTGAGATTGTTTGTGAGTTATCCTGATATTTATGTGACAATATGGGGCAACAGCATCTTTAGAATATTGAGTCTTTTAGTCCTCGAGCAGACACTTGTCTTTGCATTTATTCCCATGTTAGTAATGTTCTCCAGTAAAACTTTCCAGTTTCCAAGTCATTCACATGAAGGCTTCACACGGCAGGTTCTCTATGACATGCTCCACCATCTCCTGCTTTGGTGGTCTTGAGACGCCATCTCCTTCCATCTTTTTCTCGGGTGCCTTTACTCCAGTCATGATGAACTCCTTGGTGATCTAGGAACTTGCCAATCTCATCCTAAGAGTCCCTGGGCTTGACATTCCCTGTGCCTAGAGGGAGCCTGTCACCTTTTCACAGCACATGACTCAGTGTCCCAAGACTGTTTCAATGTCAGCCTCTCAGGAGGCTTCACTTGGCCCCATTAGGTAAAACGGCTCTCCTCTCCTGCTTCTCTATTCCATGTGCCCTGAACATTTATACATTTATTCCTACATATATATATATATATATATATATATATATATATATATATATAAACATACCAGCTTGCAAATTTATTTGTTTGTTATCTCTCATCTCCAAATAGGATAGAAACTTCTGAAATGTAGTGTTTTATCCACTCTTGTCAGAGCCCATGTGAGTGCATGGCACTTGATATATATTTATTGAATGCCAAATGAGTGATTTTCTTAATATAACTATCTAAGTCTTGCTAACTTTTTATTAATTTCCAGCATTTTAATTACTTTATTCCTATTTTAAGTAGAACTACATTTTAATGTTATCTGACTTGTCATCTGTGATATAAAAATATGACCTAGTTTTTAACAAGTGTATCTTAATCAAATTCCAATTATCATAATAGATTTTTGAGTTATTCTATTGGAGTTGCATAAAGAAAATTACTTATTTTCTTTGTCCACATTGTGGGTTGTGCATCTTTGTAAGTCTTATGCCATTGTCTAGAACCTTCACAGAAAGGTAACAGACTAATTAATGTAGTATCACATTGAAGTGCTTAAGCAACACATTTCATAGCAAAGCACCACACATTTCAGTCTCTTCCCTCTGTAGCAGCTGATCACATGTCAATCATACATCGTAGGTATCGTCTGTCAAGCCTCTGTGCTATGCTGTCTTCTTACAGATCCACACTGTTGCTGTCTCAAACTGGCATGCCATGATCCCACTGGAGATGGAAGGCAGAGTGTGGTAAGGCATTAAAGTTTCTGTTGACAGGGGCCAATATTATGTGTTTCCACGAAACCAAACCACGTGGTCACTACTGTCAGTGAGGTGGGATATGCAGCTCTCAGGGAAGGGGTACTGCAAGTCATATAGCTGAGCCTGCCACTCAGGTGATAGCTAGCTATAAATATGCCCTTAATAAATTAAAGTTATGTGTGGAAATTGCTCTTCTAGTATTGACCTACCTCTATCCCAGAGATGAACCTGTGTGCTTGGCTAACTTGGAGGCTGATTGGTAGTTTTGCATTTGTGTTTTCATTCAATGTCTGTGTCGTAGTGCCTTTTTGTTACTGTAATAAAACACTATGACAACAACAATTTAACAAGGGTTCATGGCTCTAAGTTACTGTCCATCACGTCAGAGAAGTCACAGCAGTAGGAGCTTGAGGGAGTTGGTCGAATTGCGTCAAAGGTCAAGAAGCAGAGAGATCACACTCTGTTCACTTTCTCCACTTACACAGCTCAGGCTCCCAGCCTAGGAAATGGTGTTACCCACCATTAAAACGGGTCTTTCCACATCAATTAGTGTAACCAAGACCCTCACCCACAAGCATGCCATGAGGGTCATCGTTCAGGCAATTCTGCATTTGGCAAGTTGTTAGTTACCACTACACCACAGTCCACACAGCACCGGGGACTGAGAGTTCATAGTACCTGCCTTCCTAGAGTGTGTGGCCTGCTGGCAGAATTGGACATTTTAAATGAATTATTCAATTGTAACTGAAGTGGGAAATAAGGCATTACCATAACTAGACAAATAGAGGAGATCTGAGCAGCATTAAAAGGGAAAAAGTAAGGATGGAGGAAATTCCTTTTTTTGTTTTTGTTTTTTGTTTTTCAAGGCAGGGTTTCTCTATGTAACAGTCCTGGCTGTCCTGGAACTCACTCTGCAGACCAGGCTGGCCTCGAACTCAGAGATCTGCCTGTCTCTGCCTCTCAGGTTAAAGGGATTAAAGGCATGTGCCACCACCATCCAGGCCAATGAAGTGAGTTAAAAACAACACCCAGGCTCCAAAGTAGGGTAGAGGCCACTGTTTCATAGATTAGGCAGGGGAAGGGTGGGGCCTACCATGGATGTGAAGAAAACAGCAGATCAGAGAGTGTCTAGAGATGATGATGTGATCAAGCAGAGCTGGGTAACCATAGAGAGTTTTGCAAAAGAAATTGAACACTTGATCTGTTTTTAGAGTCAGAGAAGACCTTATGTAAATGATTTTAATTATGGGATCAAGAAGGATTGGAATAGAGAGCATGTTTTATGATGAGTAGTGACGAGATGAATAGATTCATTTATGCATGTTAAGGCAAGATTGGGGGTCCTGGCAGTGAAATTGGCTGAGAGAAATAAAACTGGATTTGTTCATCAAACATGCAGGGATGAGGGAGAATGTGTCAAGGGGATATCATTTGTAAAACTGGGTATTCAATGAAGCAATGACTTAAAATGAATAGAAAGTGGGATTATGGGGGAGGTCATGAGACTAATTCCAAATTGCACATCTAGGAAGTGACTGTAAGGTGGTCAAGTCAAGACATTAAATGACACTTGGATGTATGCTATGGAGCTCAGAGTGGGACAGCAGGAGGGACCAGTTTGAGAGTTTTCAGGACAAATGAAATTTGTCAATACATTTTCCATCAGCATTTCAACCTTCCTGGGTCTTCTTCTGTCAAGGGAATAAGCCGTGGTCTGCACACTTCCCATCTGTTTTCCTCATACTTTACCTTCCAGCCAAACTTCCTAGAAATGAATGTCACCAAAGACTTTTCTTCCAGTCCTACATTTTGCATAAGCTTCACAATCAACATTAAGAGAGAATTTGTTCATTCTACCCTGAGACTTCCCTTGCTGGTAAATATTTGTCATGACTGCTAGAGAAATTCCAGTTGTAAATCTGTCTCTTCACTTCAATGATGACCCAAACCTTCCCTCCCATCTGGGCCATCCTTGGTTGACACAAACAGTACAGTGCCCCAGTTGACAACCTCTTTTACTCTTAGCTGAAACCTAGGACATCTTATTCTCATGAAAAGAAAATCAATAAAAAAAATCCTATTGTTCAGAAACAAGCAAAAGGATAGTGGCAAAGCAATACCATCATGTCCCGGGTCTCATCAAAGCCAGGTAGACACCGTTCATGGAAGTGGGAAGATGGGAGCAGCATCCCTTCTGAGACATTCATAGGAATCACCACCTAGACCAATGGATGATCTGGTTTCCATGACAACTAATTTGTTATCACTTCAAAACAATCACTTCTAGAACTTTTATTTGCTCTGCTATCATAAACACTTTGGTATGACTTTCCAACGTTTTGCAGGCCACTCGTCTTCCTGTTCTTTCTTGTTAGCAGTATCCTAATTTGGCATGTGTCATTCCTAGGATACACATGGTCGGATTCCCTGGGTACTAGAAATGAGCATGACAATCCTCTGGATAATAAGATTAAAACAAGACTTTACTAGATTAATGTAAAAGGATAGAGTTTTATCTTTTCTTCCTACCATAAATAAATATCCGCCTAATGTCTGGAGATGCAGTTGTATCATGGCCAGAAGGCAACAAAAATAAAGATTTAAGAAAGTCAGAATAGAGCCGGGCGTGGTGGTGCACGCCTTATCAGCACTTAGCAGAGGCGGATTTGTAGTTCGAGCCAGCCTGGCTACCAAGTGAGCTCCAGAAAGCGCAAAGCTACACAGAAACCCTGTCTCAAAAAAAAAAAAAAAAAAAAAAAACAAAAAAAAAAAAAAAAGTCAGAATATAAAGTTAGTTTGTCCAACAGCTAAAACCTACACAGCATATATTAACAATCTCCTTAGTATTTGAGATAACTGAATCCCTATTTTTTTGGTCAATGATCAAATATACCATACATGCAGCCAAACATATGTTTTCCCCTAGATTTGTTGCCAATGTATAGAATTCAATGTCTTAGGCTTGGGATATAGTATTTCTGTAACTTGCTTGCTGCACAGGTGTAGGTTCAATCACCAGAACCTGTGTAAAAGAGCTGGACATGATGGTGTGTGCTTGTAATCCCATCTCTAGGAATCAGAAAGAGGCAGGGGTCTGGGGCTGGCTCATCAGCTAACCTAGCCTAATAGATAAGCTCCACCCTTGTGAAAGACGATATCACAAAAATCAAGGTTAGTGTTGCCTGAGGAAAAGCACTTTCGGGTGTCTTCTGTTCTCTCTCTGTCTCTCTCTCTCTCTCTCTCTCTCTCTCTCACACACACACACACACACACACACACACACACACGAGTAAGCACACATATGTATACTTCAACACAAATGAACACACACACACAAATAAATGAAACTTTCCCAAACAAATGGGATAGTTTTGCATGTCACATGTGTTATACATGACATATAAGTGCCACATTCTCATAACTTCTTTGTATATTTTCTCCACCTTGCACATCTGCCTGTCTTGTTAGAGAGCCCTGTGGGTTTCCTTTCTGTTTGTTTATGACCTCACACTTTGGTCTTGGTAATATCTCCCTCTACTCCAGGCAGCGCAGTCTTTGTGCTTTCTAGACTGCTGTCCAGGGCACCATCACTTCACCTCTCCCAATCTCATTATGGAGCCCTCTGCACAGCTAAGATTACCCAGGACGTGAGGAAGAGATAAAGTCCCTAGTACGCAATGCTCCTTCCTCCTCATAATCTTCTATCATGTTACAGTCTTTTCGTCCAAATGCTTCATTTTAATCAAATTGTCCCCTTGACCTAAATATATCTACCAGATACACTTGCTCAGTATTAAATTCAACCTTATCCTCTTCCATTCCTCAAATCCTACTCATTTCCCAAGATTCAGCTCAAATCCCACCTCCTCTGCTGTAGCTTGCTCATACACCATGGCTGGGTCTTGTCTTCCCTTCCTTTCAAATCCAGCTTTTAATATTAGTGTTATTTTCATCTTCTCTTACACCTACAGAGTATCGGCCAGCTACCCTGAGCTAATCAGCCATTCTCCAAACAAACTTTATCTTTGTCCAGGCTATTTTTGCAGGCTGAAGCATCCTTCATCCTTTCTTCATCCTGGAAATGTTTCCCATTAATGAAGACACAGTTCCAAGTTTTCTTCCTTTTACTCCAAGGCTGTGGTGACCAGGTCTCCCCGAAGTCTTCGTTTTGTCTTATGTTTACATGATTTCCTTTCTTACAAAGGCCTATCACTATTGCAACTTTGTAGTGTATGTCCCGCGTCCTCAATCCTAATGCATCAAAGCAGAGCTCTCTCATGGTCTCAGCCAGACCTCTCGTTAATCAAAGAAATAATAAGCCTTCAGACAGGTAGTGACTTACAGTCACAGCATTCAGTTCAGGACCCAGTCCTGCGTCAGTGCTCAGAATAAAAAGATGAATGAGAGACAGCCGCATCCTACAATGAGCTAGGAATTTAGTCAAGATGTCAGGTATATTTAATGAGTAAATCACAGCTCTCTATTTGGTGGAAGAAAATCATCATGACAATCATACTGTACCATATACTTTCTGACACTTCCACAATGCAGAAGATGAATTCAACTTACAGAGACAACTATAGAGAATTTTTAAATGCTAGCAAGTAAATTAATTTCCTACTAATTTAAAATCTGTAAGAAATGATCCATAAAGATGAGCCATCAACCAAGATAACTAAAATCAAACTACATCTACATTGGTTTGCTATTGTTTGTTATTATGCATTGGAGAATGACCTTGAACTTCTGATGCTTGGAGTTTCACTTTCTGAGTCCTGGGATTTCAGGCTCACAGAACTCTACCCAACTCATGAAGTGCTGGGGATTGAACCCAGGGCTTCATAAACTCTAGGAAAAGGCTCTAGCAACTCAGGTACTTCCTGCCTTCTACAACATAGTTTTCATTGCTTCAAACATCCTCATTATTATGTAAATACAAAATTAAACAGATTAAGCAAATATGTATTATTCTATTTAATGTGCATAAATTTAATCGTTGCTTTCTTGTTTTGAAAATAATAAGAAAATACTCATTTATGCCCAGATAGTCAAATTGCAGTTCATCTAGTCTTTATTTTGCAAGAGAGGTCATAAACAAAAATGTGTATGATCTTTCTGGAATCCTTAAGTTATTTGATATAGCCAGTGGCAGATTGTTTTCCAAAATGGATGAGTGGATTGTTGGCACAGTCACAGTTCTGGGTGAGGACCACTCCTTCCCATAGTTAGACAGAGACTGGACCATGTGTGTTCAAATCAAATTTCTACTTAAAGAACTGCTTGCTTTGGTACCTCCTACTTAAAGATCCACTATATTTACTTGTCACCAAGCAATCGGTGTATGTACAACGCATTATTGCTTTTTTCCCTTTTACTGAAAATAGATTCTTTCCTCACATAATATATCCTGATTACGGTTTCTCCTTGCTCTACTAATCCCAGTTCATCTCCACCTCCCTTCCCATCTGGATCCAACTCCCTTTATGTCTCTCATTATAAAAGAACAGGCTTCTAAGGGATGATAATAAAAATACAACAAAGTAAGTTAAGATAAAAATAAAAACTAACAAATCAGAGTTGGACAAGACAAATAAACAAAAGAAAAAGAGCCCAAGGGAAGGCACAAAAAATAGAGACCCACTGGTTCACACACTGGGAAATCCCGTAAAGACACTAAACTGGAAGGAATCATATGTGCAAAGAGGACCTGGTACAGACCCGTGCTGGCCATGTGCACGCTGCCTCGGTCTCTGTGAGTCCTTAGGAGCTTTGCTCAGCTGACTGAAAGAGCTTTGTTGTCTTGATGTCTTCCACCTCCTCTGACTCTTCCACTCTTCCTCTCTCCTCTTCCACAGGGTTCCCTGAGCGCTAAGGGGAGGGATTTGATGAAGATATCCCATTCAGGGATTTATTGTTAATAAAATAATAAAATTTACTTTTAATAAAGGAAGTCATCCTATTATCTGCCATAACTATTATCATAATTTCATGTATTTTAGTCTAAGTGAAGTATAACCTATGGCCACTAAAAGGAAGAAGGTATGTCATGATCAGATAAAATCAGCATGCCACAAGGTGCTGAGGACCAAGTCCTTTAAGACCATAAGAAATGAAGTCGGAGTGGTTAAAAGTGAGCTTGTATTTGCTTAGTATGGGTGCATCTAGTACCGTCTTTTTTTCCCGACAAGCTAAGTCTGCAACAAGTCATATGTTATCTTCTCCAATGAATAGGATCCTGAATTAAATGTGCCGCAGGAGCAATAGCTTCCCTTTTCATAATGTGTACAGAAGAGCTTCAAAAAAATATTGGTGGTCGGAGAGGAAAGCTAGGCTGCAACATCCAGGGTCATTCTGAATATGACTCATGTCGAGTTTATTTATCAAGAGTGGTTGAGAATGTTGATGTGGGGTAAGCCCTGTTATCTCAGGGATAACAACTCCAGACTGGCTTCAGACTTGCTTTTACATGTGGCAACAGGACTCAGGAATCCTCCAAAGTAAACCTTAAAAATACTTGTAAGAGAAAGTCCACCGAGTGCCACTGGCCACGGGTCAGCTCTCTCTGTGTGTTTGGCATCTGTTTAGATGATAAACAGCATAAGGAGTCGAGCTCTGAGTGAAGTGGCCCAATGACATCAGAGGGGGTGGGGCTTGGGTTCCATTCAGCATACTTAAACATTAAGGAAAGGGTGATTTCATTTTCCTAGTGGCCCTGGACAATTCAGACTGCTGAAACAACCTCACAGTCTGGGTGACTGAAAGGACAAAAGGACAAATGTTCATTATTCATGGTTGGGGAGAAACTGGAAGACGACCGTCAGGATGCCAGCATGAACAGGCCTTGGTGAGGGCCCACTCCCTGGTTGGCAGAATGCTGCTTTCCCTCTGCATTCTAGATGATGAGGGGCAAGAGCCCCGGAGTCTCCCTCCCTTGTGAATCCCATCTGAACCCCCACTTCCTAATGACATCACACTGGGAGTTTAGAATTTTTCCTGGGGAGTCTGTAGTCACAGCCATGCATTGAAGGCAACCATAGGCCATAGTAACAACTCCACCCAAGTCTAACTTGTTGAACCCATGAGTTTTCTGGGGTGACTCACAGGAGTATGGATGAGGAGCCAGCCATGCTTTTTTTTTTGCTTTTGACACATGATCTCTTTCATGTAATTCAGGCTGGCCTGGCCTCAAACAGGGTAATCTTCCAAAGTGCATGTGCCACCATGCCCAGCCAAAAGATCTTTAGCTGGACACCATCTGCATGCCCTTTATGACCGACACAAGCACACAAAGGAACTGGCCATTCTCCCAGTTTGCCACCCCAGCAGCTGGCATTTGGCCTTTAGTGAAGATCAGGGTTGAGACTACTGTCTCCTTGTGCTTTAAACCACATCTTGCAAAACATCTTCCACCCTGTTTTGGTGTTCACAGGTGATGCTAGTGACTTCGAACAAGCTCCCTCCTGTAGCTCCTCCCTGGGCTCCGTTCTTTGTCATAAGGTAAAGTTCCTTTCCCTTTCCCAGGTACACAAAGTACAAGAAGGCAACATGTCAGCTGCTAGGTGAGCTAATCCCTGATCTTTTAGGAGTGCTTCTCTGGGGTTTGTTTGTAGGCTTGCTTGTCTGACTCCAAGAGATCTCTCCAGCAATCTGTTTTGCCCGAAGTGGCTGACAGTATCTCCAGAGACCCGGCTTAGTAAGATTGATTGGAACCCGTGTCTTAGCCATTTCCTTGCAAGATGGCTACTCCCCTAGACCCCCCTCCCCCTTTCTTTTATCTCTTTCTTTCTCTCTTTTTTCCACCCCCTAATGATGGTACATTTGTCTTGCTGAGGACGGAATGTTCACCGCCAAGGGTGAACACTAGGGCTCAGATCTCTCGTTTCTTGGCAAGCTCACACGCTTCACGCCAGCCCTCCTCGGCACTATTAATATTATATATAGATGCCCTTGTCACAGATTTACATTCCGAGATCCGAAATCAGCGCGGGAGGGTGAGGCTTGCATGAGGAGGGGGTGGAGGGAAGAAGGCTGATTTATTGTGGGGGGTGTTAGAGAGTAAAAAGGAGGTGATCAAATTTATATTAATGCCTTGACCTATATTCTTTTTAAAACTGCTTTTTGCCCATTTCAGCGGGGAGTGTTTTGCTGTCTAAACCCAGAAAAGAAATAGAAAGAAAAAGAAAATCCAGACACATGGCTGTCATGCCATTTAATGATTTTATTTACTATGAAACTGTTCGAAGTATGGTTCATGTACACACTTCAGGAGGGAATATGCAGACAGATTGGTTTGACTGACCTGCCTTTCCCCTCTTTCTTCATGGAGGCAAATAAGGCTTGAAAGTTTACATGGAATAGTCTGAACCAACCGAGCTAAGGCTATTTGCCCTGGAGACTGGAGAGATGTCGCAGTGGTTAAGAGCACTCACTGTTCCCTCAGAGGACCCAGCTCAGTTCCCAGCACCCACACGCTGCTCAGAACCATCCATAGCTCCAGTTCCAGGGGATCTGACATCTTCTGCAGGCACTGGATGCACATGGTACACATTCATACAGGCAAAGACTTACACACACAAAGTAAATCTAAAAAGAAATCGTCTATCCTGGTCTGACCTAATTCAACAAGACCTCCGAAGGCCCTGCTGTGGGCTGGAGCCATGTTGTCACTTGGAATCCTATTTTCAAGGTGGAGAGGATGTAGAATTACTGTGTAAGATGCAAAAGTAACATTTCTGTGCTCTGCACATTTGCAGGGAGCCGCTATTCAAAGATGGTGCTGGCTTCCTTGTAGCCTAGCTGTAAACAACTCCATATTTGGCTATGATGCACGAGTATGGTAATTGGCCTTATGTCCTCAGCCTATCCCGTGGCTCCCCGTGTTCGCATTCTGGCAGGACCCAATCACAGTATGGCACGTTTGCCTGATTCCCTATATAAGCAGCTGCAGTTTAGTCCTCGGGGCCCCTCACCTCCCGCTCTCCCTTAACCAAGAGGCGCTCCAATAAAGTGTGATCTGAGCGCGCCACACACATTTGAGGTGTATGTTTTGAGGATGGGTCCTGGTTTTGAAACGAAAGTAGAAGTCGTCTGTCTTTAGATTGTTTTTACTCTATACCGCAGCAGTAAGCAAAGATCTCTGATCTCTCCTTTACGTGATGTGTCTATAACTTTATTATCTCTTCTGCCAATTGTTTGTAAACTCTACAGATTCGGACTCCCACTAGCAGGTCAATACAGAGCTCTTAGCTTGGTGTTTAGCTGCCATGCCTGCTGTACTCCATGATAGTGATGGTCCCTTGAATCAGAAGCCCAAATGAACTTTTCCTAGACATGGGTCACAGTATTTTATCACAGCAATGGAGGAGTAACCTATATACTTGCTGAGTACAAAGAAAATTATACTTGAAAACTATTTTTTCAAAACATTGGATGTACTAAGCAGGCTCCTCACCACTGGGCTATAGCTCTAGCCTGTATGGCAGCTTTTAAAGGTACATTCTGTGTCTATTCCTTGTAAGGCTGGAATATGCAGTCCTTCTACAGGCTTGTATGTTTGAGCTTGGTCCGAAGCTGGTAGTTCTGTTATGGGAAGTTGTGGAACTTTTAGGATTGTAGACTACTTGGTGAGGTGGGCCTGTGGGGGACCCTTCAAGGTTACCTCTAGGTCTAGTCTGAGCTCTCTGTTCCTTGGTCTAGGCTGCATGAAGAACTCTGTCATATCTTCCTGATACTATCCATGGCTTTACCATGTCTTTCCCATCACATGTCACATGAGTCAGAATAAACTTTCCTTCTCTTTCTCCATGAGGTGTATTATCACAGGTCAGGAAAGGAACCAACACATCCCCTTTCCCAACTGAAACTTTGTCACAGACATGAGTACATTATAGTAGAAGCACTGACTACATTTTGATCGTCGATGGAGAATGGAGCATGACAAGGTCATTCTTTGAGCTCTACCTCTACACAGTTCTAAATTGTATTTACATTCAGGCCATGCTGATTTGATGTAATTTTGCATGGTCTTTCATTGAGGCTCCACAGTGTGCTGACCTCTATAGTAGGTAGTTATGAATAAAGTTTAAGGGGGGTACTCATCTCTCTGACTGTTTTAGTTTATGTTGGGATCTCAGCTGGTACCTCTGCTATCATATCTATTTCCACAGCACGATCTTGCATGAATTCATAAGATATGCAATTGAAGATGATGTTTCTGTCAGGTTTTCCTTGTTTTGTATGTTGAACAGGCGATAATCAACAAAAACTATCAGTGAGCATGAATCCCTCCCATAAAGGAATCTTTATTTCCAGGGCCTGTTATTGCCTTGGTCCCCCTATAGGCTGTATTTACCCTACAGCTGACACCCCATGATAGTAATCAGCTGCCTAGAGTCGAACTTTCCCAGTAGATATCCTGTACTCCAAGATATGTTCTAGAGCTTTTTAAGCCTGGTTATTTCATTCTTCCTATTTCATTCTACAGAAAGAAAGGAACTTCTGGAATAAGACTGGCTATATGT
Organism: Peromyscus leucopus; assembly: GCF_004664715.2. Lineage (NCBI taxonomy): Eukaryota > Metazoa > Chordata > Mammalia > Rodentia > Cricetidae > Peromyscus > Peromyscus leucopus. The sequence continues at coordinate 11,589,680 of NC_051076.1, read as the reverse complement.
CTAGAACAGACAGAACCAAGGCCTGTGTAGTAATGCACCATGCTTACATCCCTGTTGGCTGGTAAGGGGTTTCTATAGACCTGAAAATGATGGAATGTTTTCATTTCTGCCCTCAGGCCCAGAATAAGAAGAACCTCTGGTTCTGGCTCAGCATGATACAGGGCCTGTGTATTATAGTTAATAAAACTTAAGATCCATAGTATTTCTCTGAAGAAAGGTTTGAAGAATTTTGAAGTCATTGGGCAGTTGGGCAATGCCAATGAGCAACCCTCTGCAGAACTGAGAGTCATTGCCCAGGCCAGAGTGCAAGTCAAAAGTTGCCAATGCCCGAGGGATGGGGAGCTCAGCTGCAGACACAGCTCTTGGGAGGAAAAGAGCCTAAATGTGGCTGCTCCAGTCTCCTACATAAGTGTCCGGGCAGCAGACTCCCCAAACACTGTTGCTTCGTGTGCTCAGGAGTGAGTTTTCAAACTGTCTGAGGATCTTGAGTGGGACCGGCATGGGGAAAGAATCAGGCCTGCTCTTCCCTGAGGAACTTGCATGGCCACTCTCCATTCCGGGTCCAGGTTGGTCCAAACACCTTGGGATGAGACTTCTTTATGTGTTTCCCTCAGGCCAGAAGCAGCAGGGCAGGTTGACAAAGATATCTTCAGGGAGGAGACTTGAGTTCTGAGCCCCTCCCTGCACATGGAAATACCAGGGTAGGACATGAGCCTAGTTTAAGCTTAAGATCTGTGGGATGCAAATTGTGCTCACATTATAATTCTGCAGAACAGTTTTTGGGGACTCCAGGGACTTCCTCTGTACAACCCAGATTCTGAATTTTCTGTGTCTTGGGTAATGCTTTTGCAATGAGATTATAGTTCTGATTTCACCCCGTTTCTTCTCTTTCCTTCTTACCCTCCCTTTTCTCCTCCTGCCCCCTCCTCCACCCTGCCCCCTTCTCCACCCTGACCCCTCCTCCACCCTGCCCCCTCCTCTACCCTCCCCCTTCCTCCACCCTACCCACCTCCTCCACCCTACCCCTCCTCTACCCTGACCCCCTTCTGCACCCTACCCCCTCCTCCACACTGCCCCCCCACCCTGACCCCTTCATATGGGCTCACTATATAGCCCATGCTGGGCTTAAACTCTCAATCCTCTTGAGCTCTGGGATTCCAAGAATGTACCACCATGCCTGGCTTGGTTCCTTCTCTTCTCCTCCTGTTTGGCTTTTAGAGTCTTCAGACTCATGCTTCCTGTGTGCTCTCTCCTGACACAGATCTAATAAGCATACCTGAAGTACACACTCAGAAATTCTGAGCCGCAGGGACCCAACAACCGTCCCCAGACACGCTTGGAATGATGGGAAAAGCGGGGTGTATTAGAAAAGGAGGGAGCAGTGCCCCTTCACTTTCAGCTCCCAGCTTCTGATAACATTCACAGTGACTCCAGAATCAAGGAGCTTGTCCCAGGCCACCCTGACACTCACTTGGAGCTTGGGTGCTAAGTGGTAATATTATATTAAGGGCACTATTAGATTAAGCTGTCCTGGTCTGGTGACTGCTCAGTGGGAGTTCCCCTGGTGATTGTAAAAGGCGGATCATTAATGTCGCTGGCATCTTTGCCGACAGTTTTGCCGTAGGAACAGAAGTTGCTCATCTAAATTGTTCACAGTGGCAGTAATCTACTTACGCCACAAAATCGTTGCAAATTAAGTCAATAGGTTTTCAGGCAACATGAGTTAAGAGTCAGTGGGGAAACACTACGGTTTTTCCTTGTTTATCACTTTTTTCTTCCTGAATATGATCAAATCTGTTGTCACTGAGATGATTGGAGAATGTCAATAAAAATTTCTTGGCTTTTTATTTTAACAATATTTGAACAAGTTGAAAACTTGTAAAATTCTCAAGCATGGAGGCTCTGAGTACACACTAAGCTTGCTTTGGGGCATCAGAGCTGCAGAGCTCGAATCCCAAGTCTACAGGAGTTGCATCATGCTAAGACAAAACAGACCCACTCATGGGCTGCTCACCCAAGGAAGACCTCCTTCCTTCCTTCCTTCCTTCCTTCCTTCCTTCCTTCCTTCCTTCCTTCCTTCCTTCCTCCCTCCCTCCCTCCCTTCCTTCCTTCCTTCCTTTCTTTTTTGTGTCTTTAACATCATGCCATCTCCCTCTCCACCTCAGAATTAAACAAAATGAAATTTAAGAGAAAGAGAGGGGGGAAAGAGGAAGAAGGGGAAATCTCATCATGGAAGCTGCAGTGTGACACAGTGAGTCACGCAGTAAACCCCTCTGTCCATACACTTTTACATGCAGGCCTTTATCAAAAAGAGTCACCGGTCTGGTTCAAGGCACCTGGTCTCTGCTGCACCATCGATGCTGGGCCCTCACTGGGACTTTTCCTGAACATCACATTCCTGCCCTGTGTTGTGGAGATCCTGCAGCTCTGGGTCTGCAGGACAACCACCCCCTCACCCCCATCATCCTATCAACCCCCTCAACCCCACCCCCACACCGTGCTCCAGTAGTGCTCCAGCAGATCACACACAGATGGTGTGGATGTTGGGGTGGGCCAACACAACCCTAGTTCTGGAGAAAGATTTTCTTAAAAAAAAACTATTCTCTCTCTGTCTCTCTCTGTCTCTCTCTCTCTCTCTCTCTCTTCTCTCTCCCTCCTGCCCCATTGTGTGTGTGTGTGTGTGTGTGTGTGTGTGTGTGTGTGTGTGTGTGTACACATCTGTATGGGTATGCATGCATGTGGAATTCAGAGGAAACCCTCAGGTGTTGTGTCTCAGGGGTCATCCACCTTATTTTTTGAGACAAGGTTTCTCACTGACTGGAATTTGCCATGTAGGTTAGAGTCTCTGGCCGGCATTCCCATGGGTCTTCTGGCCCTGCCTTCCCAGTTCTGGGATTACAAGTTTACACAATTGTGCTGAACTTTGGGATGGAGGGAGTGCCATGGTCACATGTGGAGGTCAGAGGACAACTTTTGGAACCAGGTACTTTCCTTTTATCATACAGGGCCCAGAGGTCAAAATTAGGTGAGGCAGGTATTTTTTCCCACAGAACTCCCTTGCTGGCCCTGCCTGCCTTTTAACACGTGGGTTCTGGCGATCCTGTTCAGGCTTTGTGGGTGCAAGGCAAGCACTTGATTGACTGAACGAGCCATCTCCCCACCCCAAGGAAACTATCTCACGACTACGGGAGAGCTCTGCACGCATCGTTCTGCCTTCTGGGACTCTGCTGCTCGGTGTGAGGTGTCCACTGGGCACTCCCACTCACCTGACGTTTGCCACAGCAGTGCAATATTTTAGGGGAGGCAGGACTGTTGTGGGCAGAACATGATATGTAACTCAGCCACATGTTCAATATGTGAACTTGGACAAGCAGTTTACCCTCGAGCCTCAGTTTCTTCATTTCTAAGCTCAAGAACCTTCTTCTTTAAAAACACAGAGGGGTTAGACGGCGCTCAGACTAATGACAGAATACATCAGGTTATAGTTCACCACAGGTAGGTAGCTCCGAGGAGTGGAGCAGTTCTGAGCACAGGGGCTGCTTCTCTGTCCTGGTAACATGGGTGTGTACTGTACCCCATCGCTGGAGCCATTGTTTCCTCAATTCTCATCACCATGGGACAATAGTCAATATTCTATAGCATGTGTATATCAAAGGAGGCCTTATTGAGCATGATATGAACACCTCTATTTCTTCTTAAGACTCAGCATACTGCACAATTGTCTGAACAGAAAAGAAACTGTGGATATTGAAAAAAAAATCACAGAAAACCATGATTAAAGCAGCAGAACAGGTCACCAAAGTGAGGAATCCCCATCCCAGTGTCATGCTTTTCAGTTAAGACTCATGAGGGCAGCATGTTCAGAAAAAAAGAACTCTCACCAAAACCAAAAAACCAAAATTTATAAATAAACTGCTGTAAAACTGAAAAGAAGTTACTATGCATATATTTTAGGACAGGATGTCATCTTTGTGTCTGTGTATTCTTAGTATTTAATTTGTTAGACTTGCCTATTTAATTATTTGAATTGAATTGAAAATAATGAATATCAAGAACTGAAATTAGTTTGTATAATGTATAGGTTATTCTAAATGCGCATTTCATCTTTCAAACAGAAAGAGGCTGGGAATGCATATCAGAGGTAGAGCACTTACCAAACACATATGATGTCCTTGCTTTAAATCCCTAGCACCACCAGAAATAAAATATAAAACGGAAGGGCAGGGGGGACACTCACATTTCATTAATGGGACATGAATTTGGTTGTACTTGGAACATCAAGTGATTATTGCTAATATAATTACAGGTAAGTTAATTTCCTTCAAGTTTTGTTCATAATTTTTATAAATGCCTTTTAATGTTTTAAATGTTAATTTTGTTAGGAAGTTGGTATGTTCAGGTTAGGGAATTAAACTGAATTACTTTCAATGCCCAGGATTCTTAATTGCCAATCATAGAAGTCTCTTCTTGCCCACTTTATAATTTACCATAATTATAGGTCTCGAACATGTTTATTTAGTTATTCAAGGCTTTTTGTGCCTTGAAGTAAGCAACAGCACAGGGAGCATCTGAATGTGATCACAGATGCAACTCTTTGAAACATCCAGGACATTGTTTAGCACCTGGAGCAAGATGGAGATGTTTTAAACGGGTCCCTGGGACTAAATGCTTCATTAATAAACAAAGGTAAATGTTTAAATTATAGCAGAATAACTTGAAACCAAAGAAAATTAAAGAATTATCCACCAATTTGCTTAACATCAATGACTCTAACTACGCACTGACTGTGCTTTCAGAAATTATGGGACAACCCTCTCGTGGTCATTCCTCTGTGTCCTGCATGTTTAAGGCCAAGGTCAGGAAAGAAAAAGCGAGAAAAGAAGCTAGAATCCTTGGTGGGGTAGCTTCCTAAGATAGAAGAGCAATCCTAATCATTTAGAGAACACAGTTGCATGGATTATCTCCCACAAACAAGTGCATTTAATCCCCCAAAATGCATGAAAAAAAATGGGAAGAGATAGAAACTGAGGAAATTCTGTAATGACCTGGACCCTGGGGTCCTCATTTGGACATTTTTAGAGGCTGAACAAAATCCCAAGTAGTGACAAGGGAACACAAATGGGCCTGGGATGACAGGGATGGAATTCAGAGGTGGCTGGAGACAAGGAGGCTCCTCTGAGGATCCAGCTGTTAGTTCATGCTGACCTCAGCCAAAAAGAACTTGACGTGTACAGTGTAATTAATCTTGAAAGAAGATGAAGAAACTTGGAGTTGGATAACTCCATGTTTAGGGATGAGACCTCCTCGGTGCTCTGGTCATAAAGTTGGAATCTGCAGTGCTGGGATAGAGGAGCTGAACTACTGTCCAATCACCACAGTGAGGCTGAAAGTGGAGACTGGATAGAACTGGAGGACTGAAAACCAGAGCATGCTCTGTAGGAACCTGGTAAGAGATCAGGTAAAGCAAGCAGGTTTAGGTAAAAGTAGTGAAATCCAGACATTGTGATCTTGGGGTGGGAAGCCTACCAAAGTTGATAAGATTTCTGGGGCGAAAATCTTACTGTGTCTTTACTGGAAAAAGATGTCTGGGCTTGGCAGGGGATAAGATATATTAGGCCTACCAGTGCCACGTTCTTGATTGGTTTCAAGAACTTGACCTAACTAGGGAGAACAAAGGGATGAAGAAAAGACAAATAGCCACATGGACACACAGAAAGGCAGGGATCATGTCAACTGGGCTCTGATGGAGAAACCACAGTACTCCGGAAGCTCGGCGTGTTCATTGTATAGAGTTGAACAGACGGGTTATTCCGTATAGCTGAACAAGGAAGTAGGGTTTATGGTGTACAGTTGATCAATGGGACAGGCTTAACTAATCTCAGTGGGAGCCATCTCTGTAGGGGAGCAGTCTTTAGGCTGTAAATATCCAGGAGAAGGAAGTGATGGTCGACATTTGCTATACACAAACACGGAGGAAGGCTTTGACAACATCCCTCTGGGCCAGGGAGTAAGGAGGTTGCCATTTTCCCATGTGTCTGAGGCTAGGGTCCTTGACATGGCAATATGAACTGTATGTCATATGGTAGGCAAAGTGTCTCTCCATCTACAAAGTATCCGCATCCCATGTTACCCACATTACCACTAATATAATGGTGTTTTTAGATCTCTGAGAATAGTGTCTCAGTCTTGTTTACCTTTGTTCTCTCTCTCTCTCTCTCTCTCTCTCTCTCTCTCTCTCTCTCTCTCTCTCTCTCTGTGTGTGTGTGTGTGTGTGAATGTGCAGATGTGTCTCTATGTATGCATGTGTGTGTGCTCACGTGTGCATATGTGTATATATGCTTGTGTGTGCATGTACATGTGTATCTCTGTGTGTGTGTATGTGTGTGTGTGTGTGCATATGTGCATGTGTGTATGGCAGGTATGTGTGGACACCAAAGCAGAAGGAAATGCCATATTTTTAAAATAGGTGCTTGGATTGACTGTGTACCACTTCTCCTGAATTATGCTTGTGGGGGTAGCAATGGGAAGTGAAAATTGAGACCTTTTCTTTACCATAGAGTGAGGTGGGGAACATGACGAGTCACGAGAAAAGGTGATGAGGGTTTTGCATCCTGGAATGTCATTAGCAGTGCTAAATGTCCTTCATGGAGGCAAGGTACACTGTCACACAGCACACCTAGTCAAACTGTGGCATTTTCCTCCTCGGTTCTTGGCAAAGCACATTTCACAGAGTGCACCTGAGAGTAGCTTTGATCTTTCATGGAGTCTGGGAAAAGATTAATGCTTATTTGCTAAATATTTCTTATAGAATTAATTTTTCAATCTTGTTCTTTATATTGCCACAGTCTGCATAACATGATTTAAAATTCCAGTCTCATGTGGCTAGTTCCAAAGTACAGTTTTGATTAATCAGAGAATTGGTTTAATCATTTGTTGCAAGGAATAATAAATTACCACAGCTGAGGACTTCCCAGCTCTCTTGAACTAGGTCTGTTTTGACCTGCTTCTCAATATTTGACACTCTGTGGCATGTTAGCATGTTCAAATAGGGTTGAATTATGTATAAGCTCTGGAACAAAACCACAATGGTATGAAGATTAAGAAGCAAGAAAACACTCAAACCACATTAGGTTGCTATTGTTTCACCTAAGGAAAGAAGAGTCAAATGCAAAATAGTGGGAAAATGCCAGAAGACTGGACCTAGACAGGATGAAACTGTACCTGGACTCTCCTGCACCTTTATGGTGAACTTTACTGTATAAAGATCAAAGCGGATTGTATCGAGTTCACAAGTCTCTGGGCTCTGACCCCCTCAGGGTCAGAGTGCTTACTTATAACCATCTGCTATGAAGAATTACAGCCATTCTTTCATTCATACTATGATAAAAAATTACTGTGTTTTTAAAATGTTGAGTGTGTGTGTGTGTGTGTGTGTGTGTGTGTGTGTGTGTGTGTGGTGTAAGCACACTGCAGAGGGTAATTGTGCCCACTCATGCACATACCTGGAGTCTGGATAAAGTCGATGCCTGGTGTCCCACTCTATATCACTCTCTGCCTTATATCCCTGAGACAGGGTCTCCTCACTGAATCTGCATCTAGGCTAGCAGCCAGCAGGTCCCATGAATTCTCCTATCTTCACTCATTGCAGCAGTGGGTTATAGGCATCCATAGTTGTCCCCAGTTTTATATAGGGGTGCTAGGGTTTTGAACTCAGGTTCTTGTGCTTGTAGAGCAAGCATTCAATCACTGACCCATCTCCCCAGCCTCCAGATTACAGTTCACAGTCGTCAGCAGTACCCAACCCCACGTTATACGGTAAAGACATAGGTGTCATGCCTCATCCAACAAGCTAATGCAGAGCTGAGGTACCACCTCCTGAAATATTTATTAGGTATCTGATGTTCTAAGTAACGAAGCTGCCAGAAGTGGTAAAATACCATGCACTGTGGTTCCTAATCTGCCTCTCAACTTTTGGAGAATTGAGGCAGAAATTTGGAGTTCCTTGGAATGTAAGGCTAAGTAACCACAAAGAATTTCAGCTGTCAGACTCTGGTGGCTTGCAGCAATGATGAGTGCCAAAGTGACATTAAAAATCACGGATCAAGCCGGGCACGGTGGTGCACACCTTTGATTCCCAGCACTCGGGAGGGAGGCAGAGCGGCACTTGGAGGAGATCTCTGAGTTCGAGGCCAATCTGGTCTACAGAGCAAGTTCCAGGACAGGCAGGGCTACACAAAGACTCTGTACTGAAAACCAAACCAACCAAACCAAACAACAGAAGTCATGGGTCATTTTGCACTTATTTCTTATGATGGGTTGAGTTTGAAGGACGAAAGGACAGGAAATGGATGCCTAGAGTAAGAAGTACTGGGTCCCTAGTTCTACCCCAGTCTTGAAGCAGCCCAAGAACATTCCAGAAAAAACCTCTGACCCACTTCTCCCTAGCACACTGCCAGAAAAAAGTCAAGCCCTGCTGAATGGGAATAAAACAGAACTCGTGGCTCTGAACTGGCCTGCGTTTCTAGGAGCAGACAGGGGTAGGGGAAGGGGTAGGAGACTTCCGGCCTTTAGTGATCAGCCCTTGAGCTAATCCTTCAAATCACAGACCTCTGCCTAGATTCCTCCAGCACCCAGCACAGACATTGTTGAATGATCAGCACAGTGGACGAATGGGAAAAATCAAGAGTATGTATACACAGACATTGCTCGAAGGAATGGATGGATTTTTAAAAATTTATTATACTTTGCTACACAAGAAATCTGAATAAGAGTTATGAAATTAGGATTTAGTGAAGTCAGAAACTTTCAAAGGGACAAAACATCATATAGTTCAGATATCTTTGTTTGTTTAGGGATTTATTGCATTTTAAAGCTTTTTGCCATCAATGAAAATAGCCAAAGAAATAATTACTTAGAAAATCAAGAGGCTCTTAAATCCTCCCTTTAAAAAAAAAAATTGATGGACATCAGAATTTCTTCTATGGCCACAGATGGAAATACGTTCTGAACCTTAAAAGCCACTCAAGAAAAATCCTATTTCAAAACTCATTCTCCGAATGAGTGTCCCTTTAGACACTGCAGCTGTCCCAGCACGAGGCTAAATTAAGTTTAAGTGCTGTTAAATAGAAGGTAACCACCAGAATATTTCTAAAGATACAACGAGCTTCCAATGTTTTAATCAGACAATTTGCCAATCACTCCACATTGCACAGCCAGCCACCAGCCGCATGGGTGACTCTAGGCCCTACTGCTGAGCGCTTCCTCCTCCCCTCCCTCCCTCTCCTCCCCTCCTCCCCTCCCTCCCTCCCCTCCCCTCCTCCCCTCCTCTGTGTCCCCCTCCCTTGCAACTCAGGCCCTTGTTTCTCTTTGGACCCTTCCTCAGAGCCCACTAAGAAGAGCTTTAATCCAAGGAGATCTAGATGATCAAGAAGAATTAAGCTTCTAATAACAGCAAAATCGTAAGAAATGTGGACAAAATGACTCTTTGCATCGCAGACTTTGTTTACTAGTGGGTAATTAATTCTGTACATATGCTGGGAACATCTGTCGCCGTGACCTGCCATCGGATCTGTGAAATGACTGCTGTGTGGTTTCCCCGCAGGTCATTAGAGGCGCTCAGAGAGGAAGGAGGCTCCTTGGTTTTGTTTCTTACTGCTGCCCCTCGTCCAGGTATCCTTCTCTTGAGCCCAGATGCCCCCCCACCCTCTGCCCCATTTGTGAGCTTCTCACTGTGAGATGCCCTCCTGGCTGCTCACTGTATCACCAGCAGGCCTGCCTGGCCACCTCCTGGTCTTTTCCAGTCAGGTGCAGATGCAGAGTTCAGAAGCAGCTACTATGGCACGGGGAAGGGAAACTTTTGTGTGAATGTGAAAGATCTGAAGCCCAGCTGAATAGGGTCCAATACAAAACTTCCCACTCAGAAGCAGCTCAATGTAACCTGGGATGTGTGGGGTGCTACCTCAGATATATGAGGGATCACCCCCAAGAGACCAGGTCTTGACAGAAAGCAATGGCTTAGAAGGCCAGGGAAAGGCTTTGGTGGCATGAGGACACACCATTGTCTGGAACCCTGGAGGTTCAAGTGCAGGGATGAAGAGGTTTGTGAAAAGGCCAGGGCCCCTCCTGGTTTCTGTCCCTTTGAGAGGGAAGGACAGCAAGTGGCCACTGGCTTAGCCCCTCCAATGCATGTCATGCACGTCACCCTCCTATGACCCTTTCTGATCACTGTGTTCCTAAGTCCCCCACCCAGTGATTTATTTCATGAGTCAGGAGCAAGTGGAAATTTGAAGACTGTGAGCTCACAGGGGTAAATAAGGTTCTGAACATATTTCCATCTGTAGTCATAGAAAAAATTCTGATGTCCACCAATTAAAAAAAAAAAGGAAGGATTTAAGAACCTCTTGAATTTTTTTTAAGATAATTATTTCCTTGGCTATGTTCATTGATGGCGAAAGGCTTTAAAATGCAATAAATCCCTAAACAAACCAATTTGTTCATTGGTGTTTCTTTTTAACTGTCACAGTCTGATAAATCATTTCTATTATTTGACTATCTCTCAATTCAGCACCCTAGCTGAGTTCCCATCGTGAGCAGTGGAAGTGTTTCACTGACCGTAGTCTCCAGCCATGGAGATGTTTGCGTGACGCCGCAGGGGTGATGCCGCAGGGGTGACGCCACAGGCATTCTTGGATGGGTGAAGTGGGAACATGGAACTCTAACTGTGATGTCCTTGAACTATTCCGTAAGAAATGACACTGAGGGGGCTGGAGAGATGGCTCGGGAGTTGAGAGCACTGACTGCTCTTCCAGGGGACCCAGGTTCAAATCCCAGATCCCACGTGGCAGCTCACAACTGTCTGTAACTCCGAGATCTGACGCCACTGTCTGACATCACACAGACATACATGCAGGCAAAACACCACTGCATATAATAATAAATATATATATATATATAATATCTATGATAATATATGTGATATATATATATAAATACACACACACACACACATATATATATATATATATATATATATATATATAGAGAGAGAGAGAGAGAGAGAGAGAGAGAGAGAGAGAGAGATGAGACTCAAGTCTTGAAGAATGCATGTAATTTAGCTGAGAAGCACTGTGATTAGGAGCATGAACTCACCCTGCCTAGGTTTACATTTCATAGCTATGAGATCTGTTCTTAGCATCTGCCACATAAGTTTAGCAAGATGCTTCCAATAGTTTGCATTAGTCAAGTGCTTAGAATGTCTCCAGTATGCCATCATGTAATAACGTTTTCAAGACTAAAGGAAAAATCCTCAAGTGAATCAAGGAGTAGCAAGCTGTGGTGTGTCTGGAATCAATGGCTAGTTCCAGGTCAGCTGTATGTGGTGTACACATTGGCTGGTGTTCTCTGCAATGAGAATATGAAAACTTAGTCAGGAAAACTAGAAACATTACTCTGCAGGCGGGGTTCTTTCCTATAGAATTCTGCTTTGCACTTACATGTGGCTGATGGAGTCTCTCTAGACTCACGCCAGCCCATCCCAAGGGATGCTGCTTCTTGTCAGTTGTAAAGGTGACAACCTCACGCTGCACCCTACTTCTGTCTGCTCAACTTTCCATCTGCTCCTGGTCTCACAGATCTATTTGTCATCAGTCTTTATTGGAGAACATGGCTGGTCACGCATGTTTGTAGAGCTGGAAATGACAGCACGGGTTTAGTTAGGCTCTGTGATCTTTGTGCCTGGCCTCCGGAGTTTTAGCAACAAAACCCTGGCTCCATCCTCTTCCTACCCAATGGCTACCTCAAGGCTTGCATCTCACTACAATACACAAGTCTCCATGCCTTCCACCACTAGACCAGTATCCACTGGACTCTAAACCCTGGGGATGATCTTCAGGAAGCTTTGAATTAGTTTGATGAACTAAAAGTGAACTATGGAAGTCTTTGTGTAAGACAGTAAGATGATCACTCGGCAGAATTTAAGATTAGAAAAAGAGGATAAGAAACTAAGAAAGAAAAATGTAAAGGACAGGACAAGGATTGGTACAGCACAGAGAACAGATAAGGGGGCATTTCAAGAGAAAGAATGTGGTATCCAACACCAAGACTATTCTGAGATCATGCTTAAGATTTTGAATTATGTGATAAAATGTTCTGTGATGGCAGTCATTTCAAAAGAACAGTGGAAGTGGAGGGCAACTTCAGGATGGTTAAAAAATGAGCTACAGTTTATGAGGTAGGAGGTGGAGCTGCTGATCATTCTAGAAGCCCGAGAGTGACTGGAGAGAGATATTCAGTACTGAGTGACAGATGGACCCCATCAGCCGTTTAGGGAATGGGGTCCGTTTAGGGATGGGGTCCGCTTAGGGAATGGGGTCCGTTTAGGGAATGGGGTCCGTTTAGGGAATGGGGTCCTTTTAAGGAATGGGGTCCGTTTAGGGATGGGGTCCGTTTAGGGATGAGGTTTCCACCAGAGGGGTGTGCATATACATGGGCTGACTGTGGCGTTCGTTCAGGAAAGAAGAAACAAGAAAGGGAGGAAGGGGAGAGAAGAGAGACACAACTAGAAGAAGAAAGGGTTGGGTTAGCTCTGCCTTGATGGAAGGTTCTAAAGCAAGTGTCTTCAGAACCAAAACAGTGGCATAGCAAGAAAAAACGGAGGACTTCAGTCATCTGTTTGCCACGTTAATGTTTTCAATCTCCTTAAAGCACATCTACACAGCTACGGAACACGATCAAAGAGGTTTGCGGGGAACATTTTTATCACCTAGTCATCCTCTAGTGCCTATTTTGAGCAGCTGTCTATAATGAACATTCAAATTCTTTGATGAAGGAGAAAACATGTTTCATATCACTATAATAAAGTAAAAATTGCAATAAATCAAGTGTTGTCATCTCTCTCTCTGTGTACATATGTGTGTGTACAAATTTAAATATTAAATCAGTTTAATGTTATGCCATTAATTTAAAAATATTGCACTAGGGCCCAGCGAGATGACTCTGTGTGTAAGGCCACCAGGCCTGAGGGTCCGATCTCCATCCCCAGGACCCACATTAGTAGAAAGAGAGAATTGACTCCAATCATGTTGTACAAATACATGGTCCACGGCATGTGCGTGTGTGTGCATGCACACACACGCACAAACAAATAATAAATGCAATACAAAATTTAAGAATTAGAATTACTTCAGTGATAAGACTGTGTTATCAATTGTGTGAGTCTTCAGAAGCTGCTTTTGTTTGCTGGTGGAAGGTTATCATGCCAGAAGGGTGATGGTCACAGGAAGTTAGAGTGACTATGGAGATCTTAATTAATTGCTATCTATATCAGTGGACTTTTCCCCTTATGAAAATATTTTCTGAAGCATGCACTGCAGTTGGATAGCATTTATGACTACTAAGAACCATACGTGGTAATGTGACTATCTTAATTAGGATTTCTATTGCTGTGAAGAGACACCATGACCATGGCAAGTCTTATAAAGGAAAACATTTGATTGCAGCTGGCTTACAGTTTCACAAATTAGTCCATTATCATCATGGCAAGAAGCCCCGCAGCATATAGGAAAAACAGTGCTGGAGGAGCTGAGAGTTCTGTGTCTTGATCTGCAGACAACAGGAAGTGAACTATCACACTGGGTATGGCTTGAGCATATATGAGACCTCAAAGACAGCCTCCACAGTGACACCCACTTAACAAGGACACACCCACTCCAGCCAGGACACACCTCCTAATAGAGTTAGTCCCTATCAGCCACGCACTCAAACACATGAGTCTATGGGGGGGGGGGGTCATTCAAACAACCACAGTGACAAATGTCAGAAAACATTTTAGTTATGATGTATTTGTGCATACAACAGAATCAACTTGTGTTTTGAATGTACACTTCTGTGTGAAATACATATTTAATATTTATCTAAATCTGTATGGAGTGACCCATTCAATGGATAAGGAAACCTGGGTTCAGAGATATGAAGTAACAGAATTGAAATCACAAGGTTGGGCTTGTAAAATGAGGAAAACTGATATGTGTGAAGCTGATATCCACATATTCTCCTCAGATTGTGGTAGGTAGTAGTGACATGGGTCATTATCTTGGCTGCTTGGAATCTTGAGGCTTATGGAGCAATCTGGTAAGCTACATGACAGAGGCAGTCTCCCTGAAGTCTTTCTTGTTAGCTTGCTTACACAGCAAATTTTACCAAGTCCTTTTGATCCTTAGGAAATTCTGAATATATTGATTATTTTTAATGATCTACCTAGTAAGACATCAGCAGCTACTATTTCCTGAATTAAAATGGCTAAGGCATATCCCTACTCAAATTTCTCCCTCCCATACGTTTCTGATTCATATGAGTAGAATATAAGCTCCATTAGCACAGGAACTTTGCTGTTGTTTCAGGGAGGGAGACAACACAGCAGTGTGTGTTTGTGTTTGTCCCACTACTCTACTGAAAGGCTGAAGCAGTTCGTGGCATGTGGAACTAGATATTCACAGAATACGTTGTTATGGAGTCATGAGATGATTTTTATGTTTAAACCAGTCACTCTTGTCCCTTTATATGATGAATCACAGAGACTGATTTTTTAAAATGTAAACCAAAAGTTGCATTATTTTACATAAACCCCATTTGACAATTGACCTAATCCATTGACCTAAGCAGCTCCCAGTATCAAGCTCTACCAGAGTTTCAAGAACACAAATCATCAAGCACAAGAAAGAGCATGGCAAGGCCTGTGACTCACCAGACCCATAGCCACTTTTTTCTGGCACCAAACATGCATTTTCTGGGTAAGAATTATTACTCAGGTCCATGTGCCACTACATCTCATGCACTGGAGCATGCTCTCCTTATGGGATACTTGTGTTTAGTTCCTTGGGTATTTGTACAGCTTAGGCAAAAATCTCCAGGTACCCACATCTTATAGGTCTCTGTATTATATATATGATTATCTTTACATTATATATACACAATACTAAATCAGGGATATCCATGAAGGGCATTCCATAGATAATGACTCTACTGGCTGTGTGTGTGTGTGTGTGTGTGTATGTATGTGTGTGTGTTTAAGCCCACACAATAGACATAGCTAGACATCTTACATATAATTAGTCTATCAGGAATTTGAACCATTAACGTATAAAAGGGGACGATATGGAGCTACATAATCAAATGCTTTGTTGCTATTATTATTTATGCAAACTACTGTCTTGTTGGCTTACCTAAGAATATTTTTTTAAATCTTCATTTATTTTTTTCTCCTTTCTTCTGCTTAGATCCGAAATATGTTTAAAGATTCCCTTACTTTATGTGTATGTGACTGTAGGTGTGTGTGTGTCATATGTGTGCAGTGTCCCCAGAAGCCAAAAGGAATAGGATACCCCAGAAATGGAGTTACAGGAGGATGGGAGTCACCATGTGGGTGCTGAGAACTGAACCCAGGTCCTTTGCAAGAGAAGTACTCTTAACCACTTGGCTATCTCTCCAGCTCCTAGATCTAAGTTTGTGGCATATCAATTTTTCCTTTAAAAATTCTTTCACAAATTCCCTCAATTCTCATTTCATGTGGTTGTTTCTTTCTCTTAGTATTTTAAATATTTCATTTAAGAAGATGGAGGTGTGGTATAGTTTTAGTATGCTTACCCAATGTGTTTAAAGTTGCTGGGTTCACTGAAAAACAAATATTTTAAACTACCTATTACTCATTCCATTCTCTTCTTGCTTGAATCACTTCTGAGAAGTCAGTTGTAAGATAAAATAAGAATCCTCGTTACTCTGTATGAAAGACGTATTTTCTTCGATGTTCTGTAGTGTGAACATGGTACAGCTAATGTAGGACTTCTTACATTTTGTTTTGTTGTTCCCTAATAGAAGCTGACTATGCTGTGCAGCTTATCTTCCTCCATGTTTCTGTACCTTCTTTCTAAATCTCTCAGTCATGCTTGTTCACCCACGTGTTGGGTCCACTTCCAGAGTGTCAACCACCATGTCAAGAAGAGGAGAGCAAAGCAAGCGTCAGAAGAATGGAGTTCTAGAAACACGATGGCTGTTTTCCTTCCAGTTTTCTTGGAAACAGAAGGACATACTAACAATAGACATTTAGGGGATGCTATAAGAGTGACCTCCACAAGCCTCTTCCTGTGTTTTGTGGCCCTGAATTCAGTGGAAATTATGTTTTCCATTTTGTATGGAAATGAATGAAGAGAACTGGATTAAAAAAGGAAAGAATTGTTCTGTCATCCTGCTGTGCCTTCCAAACTCTGGGTACAGTAAGCATCACACACACACACCCTCTACAGATGTAGTTCTCATGATAAATCACTTTTTAATCAGTCATAATTTTGCATTAAGTGCTGAATAAGTGCCCTTTGTTTCATACTTAAGCTGTCAGTGGTGAACATCAGGAGGGCAAACTAGTGCCTATCATTAAGCAGAGAAATCAATACCATTTTTAATTAAAGGAAGGCACAGCCGGGCTTGGAGACAAGCAAATCTCCTTGTCAGAGCATCTCCCCTTTAAACTCTTTCAGAAGTTCAGCTCAGAAGTTGAGAGACAGCCAAATGTAGGGACAGAGTGACTCAAATGCTTTGTGTGGGAGGCTGGTCCAGACAGGCAAGCAAATGAAGCAGACAAGAAGCACGCAGGCTAGGTGTATGTTTTGTACTTAGTCTGTCCTAGAGACTAGGTCTGAAGGCATGGTCAAAGATAGACCCTGGCTGCAGCACAGACCACAGACATTTGCATGGCCTCAGGGGCAATGTGGGCCACAGACATCAACATCGACCCTGGTCACAGTAGGACCATAGGCCCAGACATGGCCCTCGGTGGCAGCACAGACCTGATATCACCATGGCCTCAGATGGCAGCACAGGCCACTCAGATCAGTATGGCTACTCTTGCTGTGATAGTGATAACCCTAGATGCACAGTTGAGAGGAAGGGACATGGAAGGCTTTTGTGACAATTCCTATCCCTGCCCCCCAAAACAACAGCCTAGACAAAAAGCCATCAAAGAGAACTCCTAAAAGGTGTGATTCGGATGCTGAAGTGTAGAGCTTTACAATTGATGGCTTCTGGTGGGGGTGTGCAACAGGACGGACTCAGTCCTATTTAAGGGGCAGGCCACCAAGAGTGCTCCAGTGAGTATACAGATAACACAAATTGGATTTTTTCCTTAGATTTTTACCTTTTTTTTGGGGGGGGGTCACAAGGGTGAGAGGATAGACATAGAAGAATGGAGAAGTGAGTATGATGGGGTACATGATGTGAAATTCTCAAAGAATCAATAAAATGCTATGCTATGGGGAAAAGGTAGATCCTGGCCTATGCTGTGGAGGAGAGTTTTTTTCATTTGTAGATCAAGAATGAGTCTAAGGAAAGTCAAACAGGCATTCCTGTCACTTTTATTATGGTTTAGAATTCAGAACATGACATGTTTTTATGATTCCTTTCAGATTGTATTTTATATCTTGGGTTTTTCTTATTTTGTAGAGCTAGAGTCCAGCAAGACAGAACTCACGGTGTTTTACAACCTAATGACAGAAATGCTACCCCATCACTTCCATATTCAAAGAGAGGGGAAGGGCAAAACTTGCAATTGTTGAGAGCTAATCTGGAAAGCTACCTACCTGGAATTCAACACTGATATCGGGAAGCTCCTAACTTATTTGGAAGAAGAATTTTTAAAATTTTGATTTGGAGCAACAGAAGGCAAAACATTTAACCAAATCCTAGGAAAATCAGAAAGGCTAGAAAGAAAGAACTTGAACTAGTGAAGGTCCATGGCACCAATATTAGTAAAGTGCAAGGCCATTCAAAATAAAGTTACTCCTCTACCCTGGTTTGTCAAAGACCCTCTGGGGCCTCTCCCTGATTTTCAGAGTTATTGTAATCATGCCCAATTTTTAGTTGTTACTATTTTCTTCTTACGCTGAAAAATTCTGACTAAATCTGGTTTGGTGACTTAGTAGTACATGCTGATGTCAGTTAAGGTCTCTCTGTCCTCGGCAACTTTAAAAACCCATTTTTAAAACGGCATGAAGATACAACAGGACCTAATAGTTCATGCAATTCAGAGGTCCAAAGGTTAGACAGACCCCAGACTTAATGGGATCAGGAAACCACTTTATTTTTTTTGTCCAAGTTTTTGACCTCTGCTTTCCTCAGTATACTGGCTTCATCTTCAGTTGTCCATTGTGAGGTTAAAACTCTTAAAAGAAACCACGATAACAAACATCCTCATCCACTCTCATCTATATACCATACATCAAATTTAATATACTGTTTTCACATTAGTCACTATTTTTTGCCTAATTTCTAAAGCTTCTGTGAAATAAAAAAAGGGTCCTGTTTTAAATTAACATTTTTATAGAGAGCAGGAGATATACAAAATCTATTATGAAATAAGCCAATGATGAGCTTTTCTGTTGCAGTTATTAAAACACTTAAAATGTATGTGTATACACATGCGCCTGCTTTTTTGTATGTGCACTGCTTAGATACAGGTGCTCATGGACGCCAGAAGGGGGCGTCAGATTCCCCCTGGAACGAAAGTTATCAGTGTTTTGAGCCAGGAGATGTGGGTGCTGGAAAATCAACAAGTGCTCTAACTGCTGAGTCATCCTTCCAGTTCTTAAATAGCTTTTACAAAAATTAGTAGGACACATTTCAAACAAACTCTTCCTTAGACCTGCAAAGGAACCCATGGTCAAATCCACATCTGTAGAGACTATTTGCCCTCAGTCGCCCATTTGGAGTTATTGTTTCATAATACACAAGCCCCCTCTCCGTGCACCATACCACGCAGGCCGCCCATTTATGCAGAGCAGGAGCCTATCCACCTCCACCTCAGGTTGATGCAGAGCAGGTTGCTAGTGCAGGTCCCACATTGCTGATCTGGGATGAATCCCGGTCAGGTTGGATGCACAAGGAGTCAAGCGCCCTGAATACTTGGCCCCCCAAGACCCAGGCCAGCTGGCTTCTATGTCATTTACTCTGTGGAATTGGTGCTACCACCAGGATGTCACTGCCCTTTCCACAGCCTCCACGCTGTGGCTCGGCAATTCTAGGGTGCCCCCCCCCCCTTCCACCAGGGCAACAGCTTCGAGCTCTCCGAGCATGCTGTCCTTACTTGGTCTTAAGGGAAACACATCCTTTATCCCCCTCCCCTTTTCCTCCCCCCCAACCCCACCCTGGCCACCAACCGCCCTTTCCCCCTTCCCCACCCCCATTCAGAACACCGTACTCAAGCAACCGTTTCCTGCTGCACAAAATGGCCACTCCACGGGACACCTGTGGCCACGTGACCCGCTGCCCTCTTCATTTGGGGCTCCTTTCGGCCTAACTCCAGTTTCCCCCGAAAAGGCTGCCCTTGGAGAAGCAAGAGCTAATTAAACCGGACAAGTCCCACAGCCTGGAAACCAAGGGGAAAGTTGGAGCCCTGGAGAGAACAGAAGGACGACACCAAAAGCCAGAGTCCGAGCGAGCAGCCGGAGGAGCCTAGAGGCCTACAGCACACTTGAAGGCCTCACTGCGAGAGGACAGAGTTCTCGCGAGATCTTGAGAACTTCCACCACCAAGGGTATTCGCGGAGGACGGGGCGGGAGCGGGTTGGAAAAGTGAAGTTCACCCAGGACAGCCATCGAGGTGCTGGGCTGCGGGCCGCCTTGTCCATCTAAACTCCATTATGAACTCAACCGGGGGCTGCCCCGTGGCTCCTGCAAGGCTGGGAGGGCGGCGGGCCCTGTGACCACACCGCTGGCCATGGCGCGCCAGGAGGCCTGACCGAGAAGTCTCGCGAGATCAGGAGCCAGCAGCACGCAGCCGCCCCCGGCTCGGCCGCAGCCACATAGCGTTAGCTGGAGGAGGGCCGTGCGAGGGACGCGACCGCGGCGCCGCGGGCACAGCAGCCGTCTTCGGGGGGCTCGGTCGCCCGTCCGGCAGGCACGCCGCCCGCCGCTCTCCACCCCCCGACCAGGGCCTCTGTGGCGAAGCCCCAGCTCGGCCGAGGTGCCGCCCCGAGTTCTCCGTCCTCTTCAGGGATGAGTCATGTGCCGGAGGAAGATGAGCTCGGGCTGGACCAGCAGTTGGCTGGCCTAGACCTGAACTCTCCCGACGGCCAGGGCGGAGGGAGCGCCGCCAGCAGCAAAGGGCGCTACATCCCTCCTCACCTCCGCAACCGGGAGGCCGCCAAGGCGCCCTACGACAAAGACGGCACCCGGTGGAGTAAAGACAAGGATGCCTACAGCAGCTTCGGCTCCCGCAGCGACACGAGGGCCAAGTCGAGTTTCTTCGGGGACCGCGGAAGTGGGTCGCGGGGAAGGTTTGATGACCGCGGGCGGAGTGACTATGAGGGCGTTGGCGGCCGTGGAGGAGGAGGAGGAGGAGGAGGCCGAAGCGGCTTTGGCAAATTTGAACGGGGTGGGAACAGTCGCTGGTGTGACAAGGCGGACGAAGATGACTGGTCTAAACCGCTCCCACCAAGCGAACGCTTGGAACAGGAACTCTTTTCTGGAGGCAATACTGGGATTAACTTTGAGAAGTACGATGACATTCCGGTTGAGGCGACAGGGAACAACTGCCCTCCACATATTGAAAGTTTCAGTGATGTTGAGATGGGAGAAATTATTATGGGAAACATTGAGCTTACGCGTTATACACGCCCAACTCCAGTGCAAAAGCATGCTATTCCTATTATCAAGGAGAAAAGAGACTTGATGGCTTGTGCCCAAACAGGGTCTGGAAAAACGGCAGCTTTTCTTTTACCCATCTTGAGTCAGATCTATACAGATGGCCCAGGTGAGGCTTTGAGGGCCGTGAAGGAGAATGGAAAGTATGGGCGTCGCAAACAGTACCCAATCTCCTTGGTCCTGGCTCCAACCAGAGAATTGGCAGTGCAGATCTATGAGGAGGCCAGGAAGTTCTCTTACCGCTCTCGAGTTCGTCCTTGCGTGGTGTATGGCGGTGCTGATATTGGGCAGCAGATTCGAGACTTGGAACGTGGATGTCATTTGTTAGTAGCCACTCCAGGACGGCTAGTGGATATGATGGAGAGAGGCAAGATCGGGCTAGACTTCTGCAAATACTTGGTGTTAGATGAAGCGGATCGGATGCTGGACATGGGCTTTGAGCCTCAGATTCGAAGAATAGTTGAGCAAGACACCATGCCTCCAAAAGGTGTCCGCCATACTATGATGTTTAGTGCTACCTTTCCTAAGGAAATACAGATGCTGGCTCGTGATTTCTTGGATGAATATATCTTTCTGGCTGTAGGAAGAGTCGGGTCTACTTCTGAGAACATCACACAGAAAGTCGTGTGGGTGGAAGAAGCAGACAAGCGGTCATTTCTGCTTGACCTCCTGAATGCAACAGGAAAGGATTCCCTGATATTGGTGTTTGTGGAGACCAAAAAGGGTGCAGATTCCCTGGAGGATTTCTTATACCATGAAGGATATGCTTGTACCAGTATCCATGGAGACCGATCTCAGCGAGATAGGGAAGAGGCCCTTCACCAGTTCCGATCAGGCAAAAGTCCAATTCTCGTGGCTACCGCAGTAGCTGCAAGAGGACTGGATATTTCCAATGTGAAACACGTCATCAATTTTGACTTGCCCAGTGACATCGAAGAATATGTGCATCGCATTGGCCGAACAGGTCGTGTCGGAAACCTTGGCCTTGCCACCTCATTCTTCAATGAGAGGAACATAAATATTACCAAAGATTTATTGGATCTTCTTGTTGAAGCAAAGCAGGAAGTACCATCTTGGCTAGAAAACATGGCTTTTGAACACCATTACAAGGGTGGCAGTCGTGGACGGTCCAAGAGCAGATTTAGTGGAGGATTTGGTGCCAGAGACTATCGACAAAGTAGCGGTGCCAGCAGTTCCAGCTTCAGCAGCAGCCGTGCTAGCAACAGTCGCAGTGGTGGAGGCAGCCACGGCAGCAGTAGAGGGTTTGGTGGAGGTAGCTATGGAGGCTTTTACAACAGTGATGGATATGGAGGAAATTATAGCTCCCAGGGGGTTGACTGGTGGGGTAACTGAACCTGCTTTGCCATAGGTCACTCTACCAAAAAATATAGAAACCACATGTAACTTAGCCAGACTATACCTTGTATAGTTTCAAGAACTCACAGCACATTGCCTCCTGTGACTCCCCACTGAACATTTTTTAAGGGAGCTAAAAGTCACAAGAAAAGATGAAAGGAACAATCCAGAAGCCCCACTCAGAAGGTGGTTTGAAGACTTGATTGTTGTAGTTTGGATTAACTCTCCTCTTACCCTCATCCTACTCTGCATTTATAACTTCATGACTAAGGCTCATTTGTTTGTTAATGTACTGTACCTTTAACTTTAGACAACTTGTATTCTGATGTCCCGTTGGCTCAGTAATGCTTAAGATATCAAATTGTTTTAACAAAATAAATTTTCTGAACTTGGGCTAAGAAAACAAAAGAAAGGGACAGGTATTTGTTATGGGAATGGGACTGTCCTTTGCAGTGCTCATTAGGAAGGCAGGGATGTGGCCCAGGATGAAGGATGGCATTTTGGTAATGTATAAATTACAGCCCAGGGGTTCAAGAGCAGTTATGGTTGAAATATCTGTTTAAGTGTACAGTTTTAGTTGCTAAACTTAGCATGACCAGGAATTGCAATATCGTTTTCCTTTCCTGTGTACTTTAAATAATCCTTTGTTTGTAGTCATCCTCAGTGAAGTGTAGTGGCAGCCTTTGAGTCACAGGTCAGCATTTGTGCTTAGTGCCGTGATGTAGAGGATATGAACAGCTCTGAATAAATGGTAGCAGGAAACCATAGAAGAAATGGTCTATATTCTTTCATTCAAACAGGTTTTGAAAAGCCATGGATATTGAGTAATTAGAGAATAACTTTCTCTTATGGTGGGAGATGTGAAGAGAGACAAGAATGGGATATTTGGTATTAAAGAACACAGAGAAATAGTTCCTCAATTTGAGCAGGCATTGATGGAATGTGTAATGATGGAACAGCAAACAAATGCATGCCTGTTCTCATTTCTACCCATTTGTTGTAGAACTTCATCAATAAACCACTACATCTCACGTGGGATCATGGTTTTTTGTTTTGTTTTGAGACAGGGCCTCATGTTGCCCAGGGTAGTCTCTAACTCATTATGTATCTGAGACTGGCCTTGTTCTTGTCCCTCCTACCTCCCAAGTGCACGTACCACCATACCTGGCAGGATCATGAATTTTTAAGTCACATTGTTTATATAAACAGTTCCCCAATATTTTCTCATGTCCTGTATGCCCTAGGACATCCTGCCTATCAAATTATTGTCTCTATAATAATTAGTTAGATGATAATTAGTTAAATGGTATGGAATAGATACCTACCATCATTGGTCAATGAGTGGATTACATAGTTTACATAAGGCCAGAAACACATGTAGTTGCATATGTATGTGCATATATACATATATATGTAATTTAAATTCAGATAGGTAGATATGCTATAGATTGATTCATAAAATAGTTTGTTCTATAAGAAAAAAAATTGTCAGACAATCCATTATTTTGCACATGGTCCAACCCAAGAATTCTAAATAGCATTGACCCTAAAATTATAATTGCTCTTAAAACTATCAAAAATTCTTGGTGGCCTCCATCAATACTAACCCTACTTGTCCACAGAGATCCTCCACTCTATAAGCCCTTATGTACCCCTTTACACCTTTCCATATCTCTATGCTCTGACTTCTTTGAGTTCCACTTGTGACCTATTCATAGACTACTATGGCAACAAGGCCTGGTCAAAGTTCATTTTTTTTTCTCCATGAAACTAGCTTTAAAAGTTGTAGTCCCAATAGTCATGAAAAGTAATTATATTTGATGTTTATGCCTAGGATCAGTCATGTAAATATTGCGATTCTTACTTTGTCTGAAATTTTTAGTTTTTTTTTTTTTTTTAATACTGTGTTCTCTTCCCAGTTGCCCTTTGCAGCTGCATGAAGTTCATGGTCTTCATGGTCAGTCTATATGGATTGAATGGAATTCCAGAGGGGCCTTTTCCACCCCGATGTTTTAGCAACTATAATTATCTTGGTAGAGTGTGGTAAAACACTTGGACATAAAGTGTTCTATGTGTGAAATGAAATGAATGAGAGATGTGCAGGTGACTACAGGAGAATTGTACACCACTAAGTTGGTGTGTGTTAGGAGTAATCAATAATTACACATTTAAATACAACCTAGCTCTACATCTAACAGAGTGATTATTCTCTATATACTAGTCATTTCAGATAATGTCAGTAATGATTTCCTAATATTTTAAATCTTTAAGCTAGTTTGACAGTACTCTGGAAGCTTGAAGAGCACAAGAAAAGAGATATAAAGACCTCTGAATCCTTTCTGTCTTGACTGGAAGTTTTTTGAGACTAGAGCCAAGCCATCTAGGACAATCTGTGTTTTATTGAAGAAGAAGAAAAAAAAAAAGACAGTAGATTGTCCCATATACCCAAGTACTCCTTTTCCTATATTAATATATTACCATGATTCGCTACAGTTAATGAGCCACTGGTCATACTTTACTGTTGGCTAATGTCCACACTTTACTGAGATTCCCATTGGCTTTACCTAGTGTCCTATTCCTGGCCCTGTCTAGGACACTATATTACATTTATTCAGTTAGTCACCTGAGGTTCCTCCTGGCTGTGACAGTTTCTCAGACATTCCTCATTTCTGCTGACCTTGACAGTGTTTTGGAGTGCTGGTCAGGTACTTTGCCCTACAATTAAAAATAGTTGGATTTTTTTCCTCATGATTAGACTGGAGCTGTGGGTCTTGAGGAGCAGGATCACAGAGGTAAAATGTCATTTTTATCTTGCCAAGGACACACACCAAAATTCTGAAGTATCAGAGTTGATAAGGACCTAGATCGACAGGCTGAGGTGGTAGGGCCTGGCAGCTTTTCCCACTCTGCTGTATACTTGGTGTTTTTGTTTCTCTCCACATTTTTTGTTGTTGTTGGTTTTTGTTTGTTTGTTTTGTTTTGAGACAGGGTTTCACTAGACTGGCCTTGAATTCTCAATCCTCCTACCTTGGATTCTGAGAACTAAGTACAGGTGTGTTTCACATCTGCTTTCTTTTCATACAGCCCTTCTGGAAAGATGTCACCCACATTTAAGGTATGGAGAGTATATGTGTCCTCTAGCTTTCCTTCTTTGGCCAGTTGATTTATATAAGCATGGAACAGTGGATGTGTAGAAATTTCATTTATATTCACAGTTATAACTTGGTTGCTCAAAGGTTGTATGAAATATGAAAAATGTTTTAAATGTTGAGATAGGTTATTTTTAAATGTCTAATTATTAATTACTCTCCTGTGGTCACCTGTGTGTCTCTGTTTTACTCAATTCCTTCCGTTCACAGAACCTCTTTTCCCCATTTGTTTCACCCCGCTCTACCAAGATAATTGTTGCTGATTCAAGTGCCTGTTGGGACCAAGGTCTATCTGGGGTTCCACGCAACCCATTCACTTACAAATCAATCCATGTAAACTGGCCATGAACTTTGTACAGTTGCTAAGGACAATGAAAAAGAGAACATAGCATTAAAAGCTTAGAAAATATGAAGGCAAAGATTTGGTCACTGGACACTCTTTCAGCTGGCTCAGTGTCCCTTTGTTATACCCACATCATGTGGCCTCTGGGAAGTCAACAAGTACTTCCTTATTTTCTGGTGTACTTACTTTCTTATTTCAACTTCAGTTGTATCTGTCAGCTTTTTGTTGCAGTGACAGATACCCAAGAGAAAGGGATTAAAAAGAGGAAAGGCTTGTTTTGGCTCACAGTTTGATTTCACTCTGTGATCACTGGACCTTTTTGCTTTGGGTCTATGGCAGTGGAGCATATATTATGTCAGGAGCAGTGGAAGAAAGGCCTGTTCACCCATGGCAGCTGAGAAGCAGAGAGGAAAAGAATGGATTCCCAATATCCCCTCTGCTCTAGTTTCATTTCTGTTGCTGTGATGAAATATCTTAACCAAAAGCAACTTAGTAAAGAAAGGGATTTTTTTCAGTTTACAACAAACAGGACTTCAGCTAGCTACATCACATCCAAAATCAATAACACATAAATGAAAGCTCACTTGCCCATTATCAAGTCTATTTCTCCACTGATACACAGTTCAGTTCGGGATGCCTTGCTAAGGAATGGTGCCACTCACCATGGGCTGGGCACTCTCACATCAACTTAGAACATTCCCACAGCAGACAAGCCCTAGGACCCACTCAGTGTAGACAACCCCTCATTGAGACCATCTTCCTGGGTGATTCCAGGTTGTGTCAAGATGCCAACGCTACTCATCACACCCTATTGGGCCGCAGCACCTTCCAGTAGTGCCAACAGCTTCAGAAGCAACCCATCTGCACATTCAGGAGCCAAGCGATAGCACCTTGTAACTCACCCAGCTATTGCTACATGTGTGTTGAGGTCTACCACAGCTCATTTTGCTGTCGTGCTTTTCTGCAGTTTAATTCTCAGAATCCATCACCTGTGATTGTAGTTTTTTTTCTCCTGTAAAAAAATACTCGTATCACTAATTCGATGTTTGCATTTCCCCTTATAACTGTTTATGCTTCTCTCTATATAAGGTATTGGCATGAAATCCAGAATCCTTCCAGCAAAGTGTGTACGTGCGTGTGTGCGTGCGTGCATGTGTGTGTGTGTGTGTGTGTGTATGTGTGTGTATAAGTGTGTGTAAACAATTTTGAGGCTTTGTGAAATTTAGACATTGTAAGAAGCAAGGCTCTGAAGAACTATGTCTAGTGTTTTTCTTCCTCCCAGCCCTGTCTGCACAGCTAACAAAACAAGACATTGACTTGGGAGCTGAAAAGCAAAAAAGGCCTAGCATGGATGTGGACAGATACCATAAATTCATGTTGGGTCAACACAATTTACTCCTGCGTCCTCCTTCAGGACTCCCTTGCCCCCTAGTCTGGCTTTAGACAGTGAATTTCCAGGGAGTTTCTGCCTTTTGATCGCCCCACTGATCTAATGCAATTGTCCACTGGTAGAAGTGCTGTGAGGTGCAGAATAAAGTGATGAAGTTAATTTGATTTGCACTCCGCGTCCACCCTTAAGATCTGCATGTCTTTATTGTATTAGGTTTCTAATGAGATTCCATTGTCTGCTCTCTGTAGGGAGACCTGAGCATCGGGCTGTGGGAGGGGTTCATCTCAGGAGATGCCTCCCCACTTATATCCCGTCTTTAATGGGTATGGACCTGCTTGCTCTTGAGTCACAGGGTGATCATAGTTCCCTTCCTGGACTCTGATGGACAAGAAGTGGGGAGTAGCTTCTGCTGTAGGGGAGGAAAATAGGTTCAAAGGTCAGTGCTGGGCTGAGAGGTTCACAGCACACCCAGCGGATTTCCCACCCTGAGCGCTGCTCCTGAGACAATGGCACTGTAGTGTGGAAGTGCCTCGTTCTTACGCTGCCACCAGAATGGCACTGAGTGAGCATCGAAGTAGAACTTGCAGAGCTTTTCTAAGTCCCTTGAGTCTCTCAGTCACGTTGAAGCAATTCTCTGTTTTAGAAGCCTGGCTAGCTAGGTAACCCCTGAGCAGGACGCAAGTGTGAAGTTGATTTTGGAGAAGCCTGACTACCTCTCCTTATCTGAAGTTCCTTAACTCCTTCCATCCTCCCACTACCCACCTCGACCCCTTTAAGCCTTTCCTGAAAGGCCCAGCCCTTGGTTTCTTACCCTGGTGTGTATGTGCCTGTAAGGATTTTTGCCATACTGCTGACTTTATTTTTTACCTATTTTCCACACTGAAATATTTAATGTATGACTCCCAAATGATGTACAGTGTGAAATAATTGTTTTCACTTCAAAAGCTGCTTGTGCCAAGTGTGGCGCTGCATGCCTTTAATCCCAACACTAGGGAGACAGAGGCAGGCTGATCTCTGAGTTCAAGGACCTCCAGTGAGTTCCAGTACAGCCAGGGCTATAGGGCTCTGTAGAGTGACCCTGTCTAAAAAAGCAAACAAACAAAAGCTGCATTTGAAACTGGTCAAACATCTTTGCTGAAAAGGGACTGAATCAACATGGTGCATTTATTTATGCAGCTTCGCGGATTATCTTCCTTAAGATCCATGTAGATGGGGGATGGGGGTGTGAGGGCTAGTAATTCACAGTTCACAAGTTTACTCCCACAATTAAAAAGGGTCTGGGGGTGTTAGATAAACCACAGAAGAAGCCTGAGCACTGAGCTCAGAACCAGTTTCTTTTCAGCAGCTCTCAAGTCCCAGCAATCATGGAGGAAGGGAAGGCAAAGTGATTGGCATCCTGACGACTTTTCTAGGGGGAAAAAGGTAGTTTATATCTAATCTAAGGTCTTTAAGAGGAATCTATCAGCTTTGGTTTGGCTCTCAGTGGACAGGTGTCTGTATCACGGAAGCACCATACATAATTCACCACCAGAGAGCCCCAGAACTTAGCGAGAAAGCTAAATTACCTGTCACTTGTAGAAAAGGTGTTCCCTGCAGGTCAAGGTTGAAAGCTCTGGTGGACCCCAGCGAGGAAGAGCACATCCATTCGTATTTAAATGTCAAGTGCATCTCAGTAGACCTGGCAGACACTGTTTACGCCTTGAATTTGCCAACCTGTTTTGCAGGAGCAATTAGCACACTTTCATTCCGACATCAGTCTGCTTTTTGAATAATCAGAGGCCATTTGGTGGATGTCAGTGGAGACTGGGAGACCCAGGCTGTCTTCCTAGAGGGGCAGAGCAGAGCAGAGCTAGGCGTCCTGTCAGAGGGTTGAGCCACCATGGCTTACACAGAATAGAAAAGCATCTGTCACTAGTAGGATCAGAGCCCTGAGTCAGTCCTACGCAGGCTCTGAAGAACACAGCTCATGAGAGGGAGGGGGAAGTAGAGGTGGATGGAGTCTGCATCGGGGAGGTGGAGGTGGGCCTTATGCTTCTCTTGGCAAGTTTTTGGGGAAACTATTTGAGGCATCACACATGGACTGCCCATTAGACTGGTCACCTACAATTAAACCTTGTTTCTAAAATGATATAGTAGGAACAGAAAATAAGACACACACGTGGCAGGTCGGGGGCAGAAAGAGAGAGAACGAGGGGGAGAGAGAGTTAGAATATTGCTTTCTAAGTTTATTTTTTAGTGTTTGGCGATTTTGGTTTTGGTTCTTGCTATTTTACAATATCCTATCCTTTGGAATCATTTTTTTTTGTCAAGAATTAGATTGTATATATTTGCCATTTCTAATAAAATGAACAGAATGCCCCGCTTCAGGTTTCTGAGTGTCTGGCTAGGGAAGGATGCCTCCTTGGATGGAAAACTCACCAACCTTAACCCAGTCATGAACATACTAAGAAGCTGGACGTCTCAGTGCCTCCTGGGAAGTCTGAATATAGCCTGGCAGCAGAGAAGAGGAAAACACAAGCACAGACCTTTCTAAAGTTGAGAAGCAAAGTGCCCATCAGCGGAAGCCAGCGCCATCAGATGCTCCCTGACGATCACTCGCTTGACTCACTGGTTGAGAACTCTTCGGCACAGTTTGGAAAAATCCTCAGTGTTTAAGTTCAGATGATTTGAATGAGTGCTAGGATTTTTAAATATCAGCTATGCCTTGATGATTCCTAAGTTTGTGTCTCTGCCTAAGGGTCTTTCTGAATCCGGAACTCACATCAAACTGTCTGTCGGAGGCTGGGGTGACAGGATGGCTCAGCTGGTAAAGTGTTAGCTTCACAGGCATAAGGAACTGAATTTGACACCCCAGAATGGATGTTAGAACTAAGCAAAGAGGGTATAGACACCTGTGGTCCGGTGGGGAATTCCTGGCACTTTCTTGTCTGTAAGCCTACTGTGCTTGGTGAACTCAAGACCAGTGGAAGACCCTAGCTTAAAAAAAAAAGTAGGTGGCTGGTGTTTGAATAACACTAATCAAGTGTGTGTGTGTGTGTGTGTGTGTGTGTGTGTGTGTGTGTGTGTGTGTGTGCATATGCACAGGACTATCTATAAAGCTTCTTCTTTGGGAAGTCCGTCTTTCACATGTAACTTTTTGAGGCTTCCCACGAGTCTTTTCCAAACCTGTCCTACCATCTCACCAATAGCATTTAACATCAAAACTACTTTTCCAGTTGATCGGAGCCCAAACCCTGACTCCTCTAGGGTCTGTATCTCCTCTGTGATGAAACCCCGCCATTCTTCTTCCAGATGGATCTTGAATCACACTTCACCAACTCTGCCATCTCTACCCTGGTCCAAGCCACCTCCGTTTCCTCATGGATCTTGCTAGCTTTGAGTTCCTTCTCTTTTATCACCCCTCCCCCACCGCCTTGCTGTTCTCTAGTCGTACAAGACAGTACGATTCTGTCAGAAATGGCAAGAGTGTACTGCCCCCTGCTGAAAACCCCACATGAAGGGTAGTTCTTAATGTGTCTCCGACCCTCCCCAGACCTGGCCTACGCTCATCCCTCTTGGCTTTTTTTCCCTCTGCTCCCCGAGACAAGTCGCCTCACTTCCACTTTGTCACACCAAGCTCGTGTCCCCCTGGCCTTGGGGCTTTTTATTGGCTTGCCTCAGGTGCCCAGTGTCACTCTTTGTCTTTCAGTGTTTTACTCAAATAGTAGTTTCTGTGAGAGACCCTCCTTCGAGGCCTCCTCTCTGCTCCGCCTCCTGCCAGGCTCTAATACATGCCAGCTTCTTACCCTGCATGGTGACTCCCCCTAGAATCAAGCTCCCTGAAGACGGGTGCCTCTCTCATTAGCACTACTGTGCCAGAATGGCCAGGGCCTGGAACACACTAGTGCCCAGTAGCTGTTAACAGAATAAGCACATATTCTTGAGAAAATGTAAAACTGTGACTTGATAACCTCTACAATTTACAGTTTTTTAAGAGATTACTTTAAAATATGTTAAATGTAATAAAATGTATTCCTTTTTTGGTGTATAGTTGCATGCATTTCATAAAAGCAGTGAATCATGTAACCTCTCCTTCAACTGAGATAGAGGAAAATCCCAACACCCTCACGAAATCCCTCCCCCAGCTCACTCTCGTCAAACCCTTTCCTGACCTCTAAGCACTGGGAATCATCCATCTCTTCTTCACTCTGCAGGCTTGCCTTGTCCAGGAGGCAACCATACGGCCTGTTGTTCATTGTTAGCTCTGGCTTTTGGGACATAGCGGAATAAATTTTAGATGCAACCCTGTTGTATATATTAAGATTCTGCTTTACTCAGCGCTGGATTTCTGTACACTATGTGGCCACAACAGTTCAAATTGTTGGTGTTTCCAGGATGTCATGCATAAAAAATATATTATCAATTTGTATATCACAAAAACAAATCTCCAGGAAAATGAACACACACACATACTTTTTTTTTTTCTTTTTTGGTTTTTCGAGACAGGGTTTCTCTGTGTAGCTTTGTGCCTTTCCTGGAACTCACTTGGTAGCCCAGGCTGGCCTCGAACTCACAGAGATCCGCCTGGCTCTGCCTCCCGAGTGCTGGGATTAAAGGCGTGCGCCACCACCGCCCGGCCACACATACTTTTAAGATTTTATTTTTAAAGTGCATGTATGTGTCTTCATCTTTGTGTGGGTATGTGAACATATACAGGTACCTACAGAGACCAGCAGAGGATACCAGAAGCCCTGGAGCTGAAGTTAAAGACAGCTGTGAGCCTCTTGATGTGAGTACTGGGAACCAAATGCAGGTCCTTCGCAGGAGCAGTACGTGCTCCCGACCACAGAACCATTGATTCGGTGCAAACACACAGTTTACAAGGTGTTAAAAAAAAGTCTTAAAATTAAACTAAGCAAACCAAAATAAGACACAAGAGATAGCAAAAGAATTAAACAGTGACCGTTTTTGGTGAGAGATGTGTTTCTGTTCTCTAATATGTCTAGCTTTTTAAAGCTTAAAGACAATGTACTTTTCTTTAATAGACGAACTTGTTGGAGCCCACTGAGGTCTCCTAGTGACTTTACCCAGAAGGAGTGTATAAAAGGGTGATTGGACCACAGGCCTGGGTACCAGGTGTTTGGAAGTGTCTACACTTGGCTGTATCTAGTAAGGGGGAGGTCTTTTGCCTCGCCCCATGGCATTGTTATAAAAAGCCCTTCTTAATAGAGTTTTGGGCTCGTGGGTTTTGACCCAGGCCCTCCCGAGGCTATCCTGTGTTTCTGTTTTTCCTCTCCTCATCAAGGTACCTCTATCTGATTATTCTTCTCTTCTCCCTGCTCAAGAGTATCCTGGCCGTAAAAGTAGGGGCTGGTCCCCCATACAAACTTTTATTTTAGAAAAGATAAAGAAGGTAAAATTTCCAGAGGGCATGGTTTTAGGAAATATAAAATCCACTTATTTACCTTGTAATTGAAATTATAGCAATCCATCTTAGCCCACTCCACTTTTACAGGGGAATCATGGGTATACTGGGTTCAACAAAAAGTTTATGTAACTCACTGGAAGAAAATAGATGCTAATCTTAAGATTATAATTTACAGGTTTTCTTTTTTTCAACAACAATTTTATACTTGCAATCAAGACGGCTGCTGCTTTAAGAAATGAGGGCCTCCATACAGCTTATGAAGTAATAGATCATATATAAATAGGCTGTTTGCTCTCAGTGCAGATGCCATCATTACTAACTACTTTCAGGCTCTTTGCGAGCTAACTAATTCTGTAATGCATCATTGAACATTTAGTTGCTTCATAGCAGATGGTTTCAGGGGCCCATCTGCTCACAGCAACGTTTTCAACAAGCCCCCTTCACCTTCACCAAGAGGTTTGGAAGCAGCAGGATATTCATTCTCCACTCCAGGTGCTTATTCTTCGCTCCCATGTTGAGGGGAGAAAGCCACTGTCTTCCTCCCAGCCTTAGAAGGTAGAACCTGGACTATGGAGGAGGGCTGGTGTTAAGGCAAACTCGTGAAAGAGCTCCTGGGTTCCAAGAATTTGTATACATATCTGAAGGGTGTGTGGTCGTCCCCCCCCCCCCGTGTGTGTGTGTGTGTGTGTGTGTGTGTGTGTGTGTGTGTGTGTGTGTGTGACTCTCTCTCTGTCTCTCTAACTCTAACTCTGTCTCTGTCGTCTCTGTCTCTGTATGTTTGTGTGTGTAACTGATTGCTTTGCCTTCCTGGGCTGGGTTAAATATGAGATATATCCTGCAGTCCACTCTGCTCCACTTTTCCTGCCCCCTGTTATTTTCAGAAGCATAGCCAGCATATAGCTGGTTTTCTGGGATGAAGAATACATTCTCCTTGCCTTTGAGGACATGGGGGAGTCCCCGAGGCAAGGTCAGGGTGAACACATGAAATACATGAAGGCATTCCATCGAAAACCATATGGATAAGAGCAAACTGAATACCGTATCTGAATGCTGAGGGGATACTGGGGTGAGTGTTTGGGGAACAGGGCTAGATTTATTCCACAAATCCCAAACGTCCCATTACCTATGTGATCATGGAAATCTGCAGTCGCTGCAGGGGAAACAGAACAGGGCATGTGATGAATAAGACATGTGTGGCAGCTGCCCTGAAAATATGTAGAATTTTCTTTTCCAAATAGGAAGATAAGAAGAAAGACGAAGTTGGTGAAGAGGTAACACAGAGTACTGAGAAGAGGACATTCTCAAAAGATCATAAGAAATCAGTAATTTATTTGGATCAAGCCAAGTGACTCCCTGAGCCCTTACACTTGAATGCACAGATCCAACCCTGAACAGTGTACAATCTTCCCAGGAAGTATTGATCTTTAGGGAGATGCTCACCTTGTGAGCAAAGGGTGTAATGAAGAGGCTGCTGTTCAGAGACCACAGCTCCTCTCTCTGACACAGTGCTTAATTAAAGATGAACAGCATCCCACTCAGAGTATTTTAATTTACTTTTCTAAAAGGCACACATGGATTCAGACTAAGACAGTGAAAGCAAATTGTAATCCTGTCAAGTGTCAGATTTTATGTACGTGTGTATCATGGATGTAAGAGTGTGTTTGTGTATGTGCTGTGTGTGTGTGTGTGTGTGTGTGTGTGTGTGTATAGTGAGGTCAGAGGCCAATATCAAGTGTCTTTCTTAGTCACTCTCCATGTTACTTTTTGAGGCAGGGTCTCTCTCTGAACCTTGAGACCATTGATTGAGCTGGATGGGCAGTGCATTCTGAGGATCTGTCTGTCTCTGACTTTCTCCATCTAGCCTCAGTGGGCATTGACGTGAGCGCCCGGAGACCCAGTTCAGGTCCTCATGCATGCACGTCTAACTATCCACTGCGCCGTTTTCAAGCTGCTTCCTCAGCCCCCTTCAGGGAATTCATCCATTATCTTCTTTTTATAAGAATACAAAAATATTTGAAAAACCCTGAGACTCTGGCTTACTGAGGTGTGTCACTCTAGGTGGTTATCATTGGTGGTGTGCCTAGTCTCTCGTTCTACCTCATTTCTTTGTAACAGGCATTTAGTAAGCACCTACTGATCACCCAGAATTGAGACAGGTTTGTGAGAGAGATCCACTCTTCAGGGTCTTCCTGGTCTGTAGCTGAAACGTCTCTGTTAGAAGAGTTCAATCTCACCAACCCCCAGCGGGAAGGAGTGGCCTGCCCCAGGAGATGGAGAGCAAACCTTGCCGCTGCTGCTGCTGCCATCAATGTCATCTTGATTGTCCTGTCAGGAAGAGCCTGAAATTGACTTTACGTCACTCCTTTTGCTGTCAAAGCAGGATTGCTATGGTGATGTTTGCTCTGCTTGAGGACGCTTTAGAATTCATGCCATTGAATCCAACTTTCTTTCCTAGGCATGGATTGCATCCTTAAGTCCAGCCAGCACCGTCAGCTCTACAAAGAACCCAAATCAAGTCCTGTTCCTTGTCTCCAAGTAGTCTATTCTAATGGGAAAGAGGATAGAAACAACTGACCTGCACTAAGACTCAGGGCGTGTGCATCCGAGAACATTCCAGTCCAGGACCCAGGAACAGAGATGGGGTCAATCAGAAAAGCATTCATCTTCTTGTACTGTTAAGGACGCAGCTAAGACTCAACGTTCTTTAAGTTAGGAAAAATAAATGGAGAGCCAATGAGGCTGGAGGAGTGGAGTGACTTAAGGAAGTTGAGACATTTTTCTGTACTGGGATCAAACCTGGGGACTTGCTCACACTAGCTGAGCTTCTACCACAGAGGTACAACTTATATCGCTGCCAGTGACTGATTTCTTTTGAAAGATTTATTTATGCATGTGGATGTTTACCTGTATGTACGTATGTGTGTATATATGTGCACCTCATCAGTGCAGGTGCATGTGGAGGCCAGAAGAGGGTGACAGATTCCCCGAGAACTGAAGTTAAAGGCAGCTGTGAGCCACACAACGCGAGGAGCTTAGACAGGGAAGTTTGCTCAAGGAAGTCGGCAGGATCTACTCCGTCATATGCAGCTCAACAAAGCATGACTGAGTGCAGGCCAGCTGCTGGCACAGCCAGGGTTGGCGGAGAGCCAGGTCTCTCCCGGGAGCACTAGAGGCCCTGGTGCAAGGAGCATTTGCCTCCACTGTCTTACAGCTAAAGTGAAGATAACCAAGCAGAACTCGGCCTTGGCTTTGAAAGCTGCCTGTACGGCTTCAAAACCGCAGGCGCTTGGTAATTTTTAAGCAAGCATGGTAGCTCATGCCTGTAATGCCAACACTCCAGGGGCTGAGGCAGGAGAATTGCTGACTGTGAGTCCAGCCTACACTACATAGTCAGAATGGCAGAAGGTGCAGGAACAGAAGAGGCCTTGAGGTTTCCAGGTGAAATAATGGAGATAATGGCAGAAAAATCTCATTCTTCCCAGAGGTTTGAGTTCAGAAAAACACTTTTCTTGGGGGGTAGGTGGGGGGGCAGTTAGTCTTTTGTCAACTTGACAGGAGCTAGAGCCATCTGAGAAGACAGAGCTTCAGTGGAGAAAATGCCCCATCAGGTTGGCCTGTGAGCAAGCCTGTGGGTTATTTTCTTGGTTGATGATGGATGGGGAGGCCCAGCCCACTCTGGGAGGTGTCACCCAGGGCAGGTGGTCCTGGGTGGCACAAAAAAGAAGGCTGAGCAAGCCAGGAAGAACAAGCCGGTGAAGCACCATTCTCCATGGCTCTGCTTTAGCTCCTGCCCTGACTCCCCTCAGTGATGAGCTATAATTGGGACATGTAAACCAAATAAATCTTTTCCTTTCCAAGTTTCTTTTGGTCATGATGTTTATCACAGTGGTAGAAGTCAAACTAAGATTCACATAGTCAGAAGCATCAGTGACTTCCAAGTGTGAATATGGAAATTCAAGACGTTTACCTTGTGTTCTTAAGGGATACTGGGCAATCATGTAAGTTACAGAAGCAATGATAGACCCTCACTCTGGACTGTTTCTCTACTTACTCATATATGGCCTGTTGGACTTCCAGGTAGTTAAGTTGGAAGGATCATGTTTGGAAACACCAAAGCAATTGTATCTATTCTTTTTTCACATCAAAATTTACATTATTTTTTTGTGTGTGTGTGTGTGTAGTGATGGGAGTGAGACCGGGGAGATCAAGGCCCAACCATGGGGATCTCAGGGGTCAGATGCAGGTCCCCAGGCTTGGCAGTGAGTGTTTTTACCCACTGAGCCATCTTATCTGCCCCTGTATCAATTTCTTTAAGCCAGCATGACCTGTTTCAAATGGAGTCCTGGGCAGGAACCTTCTACATGAAACCTCCAAAGAGGAAGGGATCTTACTGATGCAGCTTAGTAGAACCCAGCCTTCATGAACCCAATGCCATCTTGTTCCTCACAGCTGTCCAGCGACCTGAGCCCCACTCAGTCACATGCCAGTTTTTTTATTTCCCCTTTTTCTTTATCTATTTTCCTTTAAAAAAAAAAAAAACACTAATCATTAATCTGCATGTGCGTTTGTGTACAATGTGTGTGAGTGTAGGCAAGTGTCATGTATGTGTGTTTATACACAATGTGTGTGAGTGTGGGCATGTGGGCACATGTCATGCATGCGTGCATGCGTGCATGTGAGTGTGTGTGTGTGTGTGTGTGTGTGTGTGTGTGTGTGTGTATGTGTAATGAGAACACTTAAAAAGTACTCTGCTAGCAATTTCTAAGTGCATAACATTGGTTAACTCCAGGCATCATGTTGACTTCTAAGCGCTTTCCAATTTTTTTTTTTTCCAAAGACAGGGTCTCTCTACATTGTAGCTAGAGTTTTCCTGCCTTGCCCACAGTAAGGACAAATCTCTGTCACCCGCCAGTCCCACAGCCGCTCAGACCCAACCAAGTAAACACAGAGACTTATATTGCTTACAAACTGTATGGCCGTGGCAGGCTTCTTGCTAACTGTTCTTATAGTGTAAATTAATCCATTTCCATAAATCTATACCTTTCCACGTAGCTCATGGCTTACCGGTGTCTTCACATGCTTTTTGTTATGGCAGCGGCTGGCAGCCTCTGTCTTCCTGTTCCCTTCTTTCTCCTCTCTGTTAGTCCCGCCTATACTTCCTGCTTGGCCACTGGCCAATCAGTGTTTTATTTATTGACCAATCAGAGTAATTTGACATACAGACCATCCCACAGCACTACATAAGTTGACTCTCCTGTCCTGGAACTCATTGTGTAGACTAGGCTAGCCTCAAACTCATAGAGATGCCAGCCTCTGCCTCCTGAGTGCTGGGATTAAAGGTGGGTGCTTTCAAACTTACTCTTCATGTTTGAGATTTTGTGTTCTTCGCCATCATCCCCCCAATAAACCCACTTCTGCCCTTTGCTTCACTGCATTTACACACACATAGCTGAGGTCACATGATCACAAGGCATTCGTCTCTCTGTGTCACACTGAGTTATGTTTTCTTGGTACCATACCTCGATCAAAATGGCATAGATGTCAAATCTGGGGAATGATCAACTTCGATCTCTCTATGTCAGCTTTTATATTCTATTTGTGTACACAATAAAAGACTTTGTCTTACAAGTATCTCTAATAGTCTGTCGTATGTTATCGCCTTCACACACTTAATTTGCATAGCACTTAAAAGATGTGTCAAAACCACTGTCAGCATGCTAAAATGAATACACTTTCTTTACCAAGGTTATGCAAAATGGCCTACATATTTGTGTTTCCAGACTACAGATATTAAAAAGGAGGCATGAGAAACATCCTTCTCTTTGTAACTAGCAGGAAGCCAGTTAATAAAAGGCCACTGTCCCTGAACCTTAGTGTAGAGCAAGTATGTTAGCGTCTGAGTTGCTTAAATAACAAAGTAACAGAAACTCATTGTCTCCTGGTTCTGAGGCCAGCGGTTAAAATGTTGTCTTTAGGCTGTTCATGAACAGCCTGGACATGAGTGGGAGCAATGAAGGGCGAGGGTCAAGGGAAAGAGAGCGGGAGATCCTAGCTGGATCAAGAAAAGAGAGGGAGAACAAGGAATAGGAGACCATGGTAAATGAAGACCACATGAGAAAAGGAAGAAACAAAGAGCTAAAGAGGCCCACAGAAATCCACAAAGATACCCCCACAAAAGACTGCAGGCAATGGTCGAGAGACAGCCGGGACTGACCTACTCTGGTGATGGGATGGCCAAACACCCTAATAGTTGCGCCAGAAACCCCATCCAAGGACTGAGGAATCTGGATGCAGACATCCACGGCTAGGCCCCTGGTAGAGCACTGGGAGTCTAATTAGTGAGAAAGAGGAGGGTTTATATGAGCGAGAATTGTTGAAACCAAGGTTGGATAAAGCACAGGGACAAATAACCAAATGAATGGAAACACATGAACTATGAACCAAAGGCTGAGGGGCCCCCAAATGGATCAGGCCCTCTGAATAGGTGAGACAGTCGATTGGTTTGATCTGTTTGGGAGGCATCTAGGCAGTGGTACCAGGTCCTGGGCTCGTTGCATGAGTTAGCTGTTTGAAACCTGGGACTTATGCAGGGACGCTTGGCTCAATCTGGGAGGAGGGGACTGGACCTGCCTGGACTGAGTCTATCAGGTCGATCCCAGTCCTCGGGGGAGACCTTGATCTGGAGGAGGTGGGAATGGGGGGTGGGCTGGGGGAAGGGGAGGGGGGCAGGAAGGGAGAGAACAAGGGAATCTGTGGCTATTATGTAGAACTGAATAGTATTGTAAAATAAATTAAAAAAAAATGTTGTCTTTAGGTTGATTCCTTTGAGCACAGGGGTGGAGAATCTATTGAGCCTTTCTCCATGCTCCTGGGAAGGAGGAGCCTCCTCTTGCTCTTTGTCTTATTATCATTTTTTTTAAGACAGGCAGGGTCTCTTTCTGTACCTGGAGACCACCATATGGGGTAGACTGGATGGCCATCAAAGTTTTTTTAAACTGACCTCTTAAATCTTGTGTTTCAAAAATCAATGAACTACGAAAAATGTAAATTCCACGGGAGCTGTCTTAATTGATTCAAAAGCAGGATTGAGTTGCAAGGCAGAGCCTGCAGTCTGTCTGCGGGCAGGCATCTCAGCTGCTCTCTGACCCCAGGGGCTTGCTTCTGGAAAGACATCACCACCTCCAGCCCAGGGAAGGAAAGGCTCCTTCACTGTTTCTGCAGATCTGAAGACTACCTGTGGAGAGATGCTCAAATACTCTGTCCCCGAAGCCTGAGTAAAGAACGTGTGAGAAGTGAGTGCTCCCTTACTGTCTGTGCCCAGGCACACTGGTTCCAGTGTGTGTGGACTCTCCCTGCACCTGTGGCTTTGAATAGACCCCTTGCAGATACAATCACATTTTAAAATAATCAGGTAATTAGCCCAATATAGATTTACTTCCATTGTTCAAATAATGCTCATACCCCCACTCCTTTTATTGACTGAGGATAGATAACTTATGGCATGGTATGGTAACATGGAACACAGAATTATGAAATAAGGATAACCCTCTCTCATAGTCACTGCCCCAACATTATTTCCTGTTCAAAACTGTCACTTTGTGGGGGAGAATCCCAAAGTCCTTGTTTTTCCACAGGCTCGTGTTGGATTCCTAGCACCCACACAGAATGGTTCACAGCCACCTCTAACACCAGTCCCACGGGAATCTGACTCCCTCTTCTGGCTTCCAGGGGCACCTGATTACAGTTGGCATACATGTATCTAGACACACAAATAAAACATAAAAATTGAAATAAAACAACTGGGCCTGTGATTTGGCTCAGCAGGTGAGGGTATTTGCAACTAAGTCTGATGCCTGGAGTTTGCTCCCCAGAACTCACATGGTAGAGAGAGGCAGACAGAGAAGCAGCTCCTGCAGGTTGTCCTGTGACCTACACACACACACACACACACACACACACACACACACACACACACACACGAAGAAATAGAATTTTGAAAAACCTTGTCTCAAGTTACTATTGTAACTATGCAGTGAAGACCTGATCTGAAAATGAGGCTCAGACAACCCTTTCCAGAGTTTTCTCAGTGATTACAGAAAGACCTAATTATATTTATGCCTCATTGATAATTTTATACGTCCTTAGAATACATAGACTACATATTTGAAGGTTACTAGTGAAAAAATATGCCCTTTGAGCAAAAAGCTACACTATCGACAAATAACTGGCTACATTCACAAAATGACTAAATTATAGTGATTAAGTCAGAGGCAATTGAAGCGGTCCCTTACAGTAGGAAATTCAGCTTGCGCGTGTGCGCACATATGTGTGTGTGTGTGTGTGTGTGTGTGTGGTTAGTGATACTAGCTGAGCATTTGAGCAGTGGGCTCAGCATTTGCCTGTCTGAAAATTAACAGCATGTTGTTGTCTTCCCATAAAACACATGAAAAATAGACACAGCAGGGTTAAAACACATGTTCTTCATTAAAAACAGAATTTGACGATCACGTGTGTACATCCCGGAGCAGGAAAAGCCAGTTGCCCCACACATCAGCACTGCCAGATGGCAGTGTGGCTGAGAGTTCGAATACCTTCCGGGGAGGCGTGCAGTCACTTGCTTTGCATGGTCCATCTGTTGACTCACCCTGCCTCTTTGTTCAGAGGCACAGTCTGCGGAACCTAACCTCTGCATGCTAACGTAGGCTCTCTGTCCCCACACCTCCCGCCTCACCCCGTCCCTGCTGCATTCCATTTATCCACACTGCGCGGTCAACAAGCTCTGACGTTGCCGCTTTCCTTCCTGACTTACCCAGTCTCTCGACATTAGCGAGATGGAATCAGAGTCATTGGCTTTCCAGTCTGCAGTGCCCCCGGTCCAGAGCAGCTGGAGAGGGTAACACGATTGAGGAGCTTGCTAATCCTAATGGCCCTTAGGTCTTTCCTCTAAAAGATACAGCAAGCAAACACGCCAAGTGCTATCTGTAGACAGGTGGTGTCATGGTCCTGAAAGAGCACTTACAGCGCTGTGTCCACACCATGAATTCTGAGCTGGAATACAAGTTGAAAAAGCACCGGGGGCAAGAACAGTTGCCACTCTGCATCATCGTCCCGCTCTGAGTTCCCTGCAGGAGAGGGGCCGGCCCGGATCGTCCTCCTCCGCAAATGCATGCGGACAGGGCTTAAGATGGACCAATACCAGGGACATCATCTTAATGATGGTGCACGTGGAGAGATGAGACGGGCACCGTGCAGGAACAGCAGCGCCACTTTGCAGTTCGCTGGGGGCCAGGTCTCTATCCAAATGCCGTGACAGAAGTGCCTTCCTGATGATGAATACAATTCCTAGTTAGGTGATGTATAGGGAACCCCATTTGATAGCACATAACTAAATGTACCCCAAAAGTCTCTGGACCCAGTTCACCTGCAGGGCCATCACTAAACAAACAACAAACAAAGACCCTGCTTCTACGAAATCATGCATTTTCATATTAAAAGTATGAGCTCTGTTCTGAAATTTTAACTAAACAGCTATTGTAGTAACTGTCTTATTCTAGAGACTTCTCCAAACTCATTTCAAATAAAACACAAAACAGATGAATTCTGACTTCCTTGCCAAATGAAGTTGTGTGTGTGTGACTGTTTCTCCAACCCCACTTGAGATATAATTTAGTTTTACACCAAAGTGACCTCCATTGTGTTAAAAAGTACAATTTTCTAATTTTTTCTTTCTAGTTTACTTACAAATTACTGAAAATAAAACACTTCTGATGAATTTAAAATTGAAAAGGTGCTGATTTGTAAGGATCATAAATTAAATGTTCATTAGTATTATAAGACTTAAAGAACTAATATTCTATTGATAAAAATCTTGGTTTTAATTTTTAATGAAAATATACTATTATAAAAATTCTAATTATTTTTAAAAATTACAATGTTCCATTACCAGAAAATAGTTTTATCTTTACTATATGGCTAGTTGGAATTTTTATTATTATTTTGTAGTCACTAAAGTATTATAACCATACAATGTAATATTATAGAACAGAATAATAAGTGTCATAAACCATGTGTGTGTCAAGAAAAAGTAACAATATTTTTATAGTACCAAGTTTGAAACATATTTCATCATTAACTTTTTCCTGTGCCTATTTGTACAGAACAGGACTTTTAGAGGAGCCGAATCTTAACTAAGCCATTATTTTAGCTGCTTAAAATATCGAATGCATCTACTTAAAGGAACACCAAGTCTAGGGTTATGTAATGTTTTCAAACATGAAAAAATTTTAAGCATTCTTTTCCCTCAAAGGAATGAATATTAAGTTTAGAAGCAGACATTTTCCCCCTGTGGCTGTGAATGCTGGAAAATGTGGGCAGCTGTGGGGTGGGGGGTCGGAGGAACTATTTCTGCCTCTCCTTACCTGTGAGATACCCACCTCCTGTAGCCATCACGGGTCTTAAATAGGTTGGCCTACAGCCCCGGAAACCCTATAACCTCAATTTTTAAACGATATGCTTCTTGGACCTACTTGGACTGTGACATTATTCCCTCTGCCTTCCAAGTTAAGAAAATTACTTTTAGCAGGTCATAGTAAAGGCGGGATTATTACATAATTGGAAGAAGCATGTTCCATTTTTCAGGCGGCAGACAGCATTATGGAGGTGTGCGTGGATGTGTTTTCTTCCTTCTCCCGGCATTTACACCAGGGCTCTGTGTTCCTTTTGGATAGAGACAAGACTTCTCAGTACCTATTTCGCCTCCAATTTAATGAAGTTGTTAAAGTAGCAAGACTGACAGGTTAATTATCCTTTATAAAAGGGGGACAAATTGAACTGTGTCTTTCCATCATTTTTTGATATATCCGGAAGCTCCGGAGGTGCCCAGACGTGGCTCTGGTGAATAGAACAGCTAATCCACTCTGCAATTCTTCCCTGACCCCGCTCTCCCCACCGGGGCCTTGGTATATTGCAGTTGGTTTTTGTTTCACATTCAACAGATCCCACTTTATTATAAATTCAGAAGGATTTCCCCCCCTCTCTCCATATGCTGGCTGACAGCTCCCCTGAAATAACTGATGGCTAAATTTAAACTCGGATGAAAATTAACCCAAGTGTTAAATGCAAACAGGGGCTGCTTGGAAGAGAAAAGAGTCATCATGGTAGGTGCCAAACAGTGGAGAACGTGTGTAAATTAATGGAGCCTCGCTGGTGACAAGCCGTCAGGCAGTCTGATGGCTCTTGCTAGCATTTTAGTCCCACTGAAGTTGGCCAGAGGGCAGAATGGACAAGTCCTGCTTTTCAAAAAGACCACGGGAGGCTTGACAGTAGCGCTAACTAGATCATCGAAAGTTCATGGTCAAATAAGAGTTGTTTTTTTTTTTTTTTTTTTTTTTTTTTTTTTTTTGCAAAGCTGTGCACTAAACAGAGTTTGCAGACAGGAGAGCCATGGAGAGCCATCAAATCGAAAAATGATCAAGAGAAGAGATGGAAGCCAGTGGGAAAAGATTTTAAAAAACAAACTGGCTGATTTTAAAGTTCGGATTGAGAAATTGGCTTTGTTCAGCATAACAAGCATTTGGTTTCAAACATTTCTCCTCAGGAATGCGTCTTTTACAGAAATGTCACTTGCATGTCTCAACTTTCTCAGATTAAAATATGTAAAATATGTAATTTTGCCAAAACTCATTGAAAAGAAACAGAAGTCTCATCAAATATGACTGTTTCCTGTTGTGACATGTCAGTGACACTCAGAATAATTTAAGGGAAAAATATTTCATCCATTTTCCTA
Organism: Peromyscus leucopus; assembly: GCF_004664715.2. NCBI lineage: Eukaryota > Metazoa > Chordata > Mammalia > Rodentia > Cricetidae > Peromyscus > Peromyscus leucopus. Next base: position 11,545,566 of record NC_051076.1, on the reverse strand, counting down.
GAGGAAGACACTGTTATTCTCCTTTGAAATGTAACATTTAACTCATAACGTGCTATTGTGATGCAATATTAGACATATTGGGCAGAACACGGCTCTAGGGGTAGAACTGCCTTCAGTCCGGTCTCAGCAGATCGCAGCCCTGTGACCTTGAGCAAGTGAGTCAGGCTCAGTTTGATCATCTGTGACCTTGAGCAAGTGAGTCAGGCTCAGTTTGATCATCTGTAAAACAGGAGGAACAGAGGTGAGACCAAGTGGTAAAACTTCGGTCTCTCATAGGCCTAGGTTCACCTTGAACGTGATGGACCCTTCTCACAGAACGTGAGATCTGGAGCGCAAAGGCACCGAGTCCATCCTGCGCCATGGCATGTGGTGTAAGTTTGGTAAAGGACAGAAGAGGCCACCTGGTTCCCTCCCAGGGGACTGTGAAAAGTCACGGATGATAGTGAATACTGGATGTGCTCTTCATAAGCTATGACATCCTTCGTAGCGTCTAAGTTTTATCTTGTGGCTTCTCCCCGCTCTACCTGGAACCCACCCTGTCACCTCCGGCCCTGCAGATCCTTCATTTCCTGTGCCTTCCCTTCTGCGGCCTTCAGGAGCCTGGGAATAGAAGCAGAGAAGTGAGAAGATTGGGGTTTCAAAGGGTCAGCATGTCAGAGAAACAATGAAATGTGCTACATACAAATTTAAGCCCCTAAAGCTGGGAAATGACAGAGTATGGATTTTGTTCTATGACTAAGTGACAGGTATCTTGACACCCCCCCCCCCACACACACACACGCTCCTGCATGGCAGACAGACCACTGAAAGTGGTGACTGCAGGTAAAACCCACTCATTATAGACAGGCTGCCTCCAGACTCAAGTCGGGGGGTTTCTGGGGCCTCCTCTCTCCTGCTCCTGGAGGGGTGGAGGAAGGTATTCATAGTGTCAAGGCAAACCTCAGGTGGTGTTCTGGCCAGTAGTTGGGGTCTTTATACCAAGGTTATTATACACTGACTTTCAGCTCTTCCATCTGTCTCCAAGTATGTCTTCTCTGTGTGACCTTGCTGAGAATTGACTGACTTCTGACACCCAAGCTATTTCTTCTTTTTAAAAAGACTTATATTTATTTTTATGTATACGTGTGTATTCTGGGTATGATCGGGTCCCCCAAAAGGCCAGAAAAGGGTGTCAGGACCCCTGGAACTGGAGTTTCAGGTGGTTGTGAACCACACTAGTTGGTTGCTAGGAATTGAAGAATTGAACTCGGGCCTCTGGAAGAGCAGCAAGTGCTCTTAACTTCGGAGCTGGCTCTCCAACTCCCAAGCTTTTGTTTCCTTTTGTGGCTTCTCTCTCTGGCTGCAGGAGTGGGGGGGGGGGCGCTAGTAGCTGCTCAGTGAAAGCTCACTCCTCTTCTGAGGTCTGGCAGGGCCACAGGGAAAGTCACTTGCTCTTTTGTTCTTCTGTCGCTGAAAGACAGCACACCCAAACCCTGAAAGGAAAAAACAACAACAACAACAAATTAGTTGTTGTATTTGCTTGGTAATCTGTCAGGACATGTTAGAGAGACTCATGAGTCCAAAAAAGGCTCTGTAAAACCATTTCTATGTATTTATCATGGTGAAATGTTTGCTATGTCTTATTTTACCCTCCAAGCAACTCTGCATGATTTTACCACCTGCTCGTCTCGGCAAAGCTCTAAGGCCATTCCCTTTCAGATATGTGCTGAATTGGTGCCCGGGGCAGGCTTTTTTCTACTGAGTGGCCAGAAATGCTGCTTTGGTGTTTGTTTGTTTTGTAACAGAGTCTCATCGTAGCCCTGGTTGGCCTCGTCGTCCCTCTGCAGCCAAGACTGACTTCGAGCCCCTTGTTCACCCGGCCTCAACTTCTCCAAGTGCAGCCCACACTCCATGCTTCTGGTTTCTTTCCTTAGAGTTTCCCTTAAGTCCTGTCATATTTAAAGAGACTTGCATGCTCACACCCAGGAAGGTATCTGAGCGCCTCTGCAGCCAGGCAGAGACAGGGCCAGGTGTGAGGAAGCCCTGGAGAGATGGCTCAGGAATGACTGAAAGCTCTTGACATCTGATGGCCCAGCAGTGGCCTCTGCCAGGACAGCAGGGAGGGGGGTTTGCCCTCAGTGGACTCATCTCCACATCACAGCTTGCATTAATTGGTCCTCTAGCTGGCTCTCCCGGCAGGGAGACTGGAGATTGGCAAGGCTGCTGTGCTGCCGGCTTGGCCAGAGTCAGGGTCCCAGGGCGGTGGGGTACAGAAGGGTCCTGAGCTTCGCAGAAAGCTGGCTGCTGACTCAGCTAGGGGCAGAGTGACACCAGAGCCTGAGCCCTACTGTGAACTGAAACCCAGCATCAGCAAAGAGCGGGTTAGTTTTCAAATCATAGCCATGGTTCATTGGCAAATAGGGAAAAGAAGGGTTTAAGAAAGAAAATAACTTTGTATAACTTACATTTTTTTTTAATGAAGATTTTCCGTCTTGGTTGTTCTTAAAAAGCATCTTTTGCTTGTAACTTCAGAGCTGACATTCTCCCTACCCCCAACTCAGTCACGGTCATTTCAGTAACTTTGGCTCAAACATTCCCTTTTTACTCAGCAATGTTATGTAGAATACTTAATGGATGAACTATGTGCTTTTCTCTGTACACTCAAAAACATCCTTATCTGCTCATTGTATGCAACATAAATATCCAGTGTACATTCATGTCAGATCCTGTGGTCTCTGTATACAAGTGTGACAAACTCAGTATCCTCTGCAGACCTGATCAAGTGATTCGAAGGCTGCTGAGAGGCTGTGAGTACCAAACTCTCTGTCTCAGGTACAGGGATTTGCTGACAGCCTTGGATCATGTAAACGTGTGTTTATCTCTCCATGGGCTCTGATGAATACATTTGCACATATGCACCACCCTAGACCATAGATAGGAGGTGTAGACTCATTTCTAACCAATCAAGACCACCCTATCTTGAGTGTCTCTGCCACCCATCTAATTAATAAAACACTAAGATGTTAAATAAAATATGAATTTACCTAGTGTAAGAGTTAGAGACTTTAAAGGTCCATCAGTTTTGCATTTATCCACAAGAATAATTGTCCACAGTAGTGTGCATCACTTTTATATGGGTGACTTAACAATGGTGGGTAGTGTGATCTATTTTGTAACCAAGTGCATCTAAAAGACAACATATTTGTGTTTAGAAACAGAGAACCGGGAGGCGAAGGCAGGGCCCTGACCATGGGCTTCAGTGTCTTAGTCAGCAACACTTATTTTGTATGTGGCCACAGTGTCCCCTTTCCCCGACTCAGGTAGGACAAGTGCCTTTCTTACTCTTTCAAGGAAACACACATTCGACCTTGGCCTTGACAGAGAATTCAGACAAGTTGGGCTTTTAGCACAAGACCTAAGATGGGCTTTTCAGAAACGTCTTGCTATATTTTGAACAGCCATTAAGAGAAGCAGCCCAGTCCCATTGGGATTGCTCCGTCGGATTGGTGATGTGCCCATCTGTGGCCTGTGGTAGCTGCCATGTCCCTTGCAACAAGCTAGCTGGTCAGGGATTCCAAAGTAGAGATGGCTTAACTGGATTTGACTACATCCAGCCATGCTGGAAGCAAAAATCCAACTCCTGATCATTTCACTTACAAGGGCTCAAATATTCCCTTTTAATTCAGCTGCTAAAGCATATGGACAACTTAGCAGATGAGCTATGTCCATTTCTCTATTCTCCAAATAGAGAACTGTCCACCTCATTGCCCAAATCTTTGGCATTTAGCACAGGATCACATTTAAAACAGATGCAGGTGTGCTTCCATAAGCTACTAGAAAGAAGCACAGGTATCATCGAGGTTTACTGTATTCCAAACAATGAATCCATTTCCGTCTCACAGCAACCCTTTAGGGTAGACATTATTGTTTACATTTTAAGGTAAGAAAACAGAATTCAGAGATTTAAACAAATCAGTCCAAGTCACAGTAAATGATGGTATCCAAATGTGAACTCCAAATGTGAATTCAGATTCTAAAGCCTATACCTATTATCTTTTTGTCTGTTTTTTTCCCCAACATAATATTTTGATTGATTATTTGGGAGTTTCACATAATACACCTGATCACATTTTGTTCTCAGTCCTCCCAGGTTCTCCCCCATCTTTGTAACCTCCTAAGAAGGAGAAGAAGAAGAGAAGGGTGATGATGATGATGATGATGAGGAGGAGGAGGAGGAGGAGGAGGAGGAGGAAAGTTCATTTTGTTTTGCCCATATACTTACTGGAGCATGGTCAAACTCTCAGTGGCCTGCCCCTTAAAGAAGACTGAGTCCTTCCCCACACAGTTTTGAATTGAAGGGAAAAATGAAGCAAGAATAAATCTCATGAGAAAGAAAGCATTAGTTTTTATGTGGTGGTCCTAGATGCATGCATCATCTATTTTCGTACATATCATGAATATTTAGATAGGATTGAATGTGTACATGCTTTCCCTCAACTCCACTGTGTGGTCTCAGAAAGTGGCTACCTTACCAAGCATACCTCACTCAGGGTTTTCAAATACTCCTTTTCCAGGACTGGAGAGATTGCCCAGTGGGTAAGAACATTTGCTCCCCAAGCATAAAGGCTGAGCTCAGATTCCCAGCACCCTCACATACCTGTAACCCCACTGTTGGGGTCTGGGGTCTGGATGAGAATGTTGAGGCTCACTGCCTATCCAGTCTAGCACCCAAACCAGCAAGCTCCACATCCCAAGGAAATAAGGCAGAGAGTCATAGAGAAGGATGCCCAGTGCTCTCCTCTGGCCCTTGCTTGCTAATACACATTTACAAATATATGTGCACGCATACACATATATCATACACATATACCCTAAACACACACACACACACAGAGAGAGAGAGAGAGAGAGAGAGAGAGAGAGAGAGAGAGAGAGAGAGAGAGAGAGAGATGCATGGACACACAGACAGACAGGCAGATGGACAGGCACACACACACTCAAGCACACTAGAGTTGAATGTAAAAAACAAGTCTAAACCAGGCTAATAAGAGGGCCATTTGTTCTCAGGGCAGTGGGCTGTTGTGCTCAAGCATAGAGTAGTGTCTAACCTTGAGGACACTTCCCCTAGTCTCCCATCTTAGGATGCCCCTTCCCTATAGCCCACAGCACCCAACATTTTCCTCATGGCCTGGCAGCCTGGCGATTGCTCTCCTCTCCTCAGCCTTCCTTGTGTGTGTGTAAGATTCTAAGTTCAACTCTACCATGCTTTTCTCTTTGCCTCTCGGGCCTAGCACTGTGCCTCATGCAGGAATTCTGGCATGCTGCTTGCTCACTTCTGTACTGGCCTGGCATTTAATCCATGGTCAACTCGAGGAGAAGGATTTGCTCATTTACAGTTGTACCCCAGTGCCTACCATGGAATATCAGGCTCTCATTAAACATATATTTAAAATGCTATTTTGAATAAAATCTTTTAAGTAAAAAGAAAAAAAAAAAGATCTGTGAAGAAGCTGGGTATGATGGTGTATGCTTCCAATCCTGGCAAGTTCGAGGAAGATGGGAAGGGCTAAAACATTTGAGACCAGCCTTGGCTACATAGCAAGTTCAAGGCCAGCTTGTGATACTTGAGATCCTCTCTCCATAACACAAACTAAGCAAATGCCTGTGAGTGCTTTTCCACAAGCACACTGTATTAGTCACTTTTCTATTGCCCTGATAAAATGCTGTGACCAAATGCAATTTAGGAAAGGATGGGCTTCTTTTGGCTCACGGTTCCGGAGGGACAGACCCCATCACTGCAGGGGAGGCATGGCCTGGCAACAGGAATAGGAAGCTGTTTGGTCCTATTTTCATCCACATACAAGAAGCAAAAGGAAGAAATGGGAAGTGGGAGGAGACTATGAAGCCTCAAAGCCCACCCCCAGTGATGTAATTCCTTCAGCAAGGCTCTGCAGTCCCAAGTCCAAGCTTTCCCGGAATGAAGTCTTCGACTGAGGACCAAATGTTCAAATACCTGGCCTGTGGGGGAGGGACTATTCTCATCCAGACCCTCCCAATGCTAGGATTTTGAGGGAAAACTTGGCTTCTGCCTCTTGAATCTGCTTCGTGGATGTCTCAGTACCTAGCTCGGTGCCCTGCTCAGTCAGCAGCCAACACAGAGCAGCTGGGAAAAAGTGCCCCAGTCACATCCTGTATTTGCTACTTACCAGTTCTGTGGCTGCCGGAGAGGCAGCCAGTGCATGGCCATTTAAGAATGAGCACTGAGCTCACCACAGAGATCACCTTCTGAGGAGTCACTCTGCCTGGGCCTGGTGGGTCACGTTGTTTGAGGAGTTGTTCCTTGTTCTGCGTGTGATGTCTCCTACTTGCAGACGACCTCCCAGGGGGCTGTGGGGCCACTCCTCCTTATTGAATCTGGTTTTGTACGATCGGTTCTCTATGTGAACATGGTCCGTGTGAGTCACATCTTCTCTGATGTCCCCGCAGTCATACCGTAGGTGGCATTTTAGGGTGCTCGCTTCTGGTGACAAGCATTGTTGAGCTGAGGACTGATGTATCCCGTGTCTGTGACAGCACTGCTGTTGCTGAGCATAGTGTACTGTATGTAAGTGCAGAGCATACTGTACTGAAGATAGAGATGCAGGACGCCAGAACTACGGCCATATGATGATGTTCTTCCAAATCTGCATTACCGTAAGGACTATGCTGTTTATTTTTAATGTTCTGTTTAATCTAGAATCATAGGAGGAGAGTCTCTGGGAGAGATAGTTTGTTTTGGGCTAGTCTATGGGAGTGTCTGTAGAGGACTGTCTTAGTTAATCGATGTATGAAGACCCAGCACACTGTGAGGGCACACTGCTACCCAGGCGTTGGGGTGGGGTTTGTCCTAAACTGTATTGAGAGTGGAGAAGCCTGGCTGAGCAGGAGCAAGGGAGTGGGCATGCGTTCACTTCCCTCTGCTCCTGTTTGTAGGGGCCATGTGAGTACTGGCTCCAAGCTCTTGCTACTGTGACCTTCTTCCTGTGGTGGACTGGACGCTGGAACTGTGAGTTCAAACACTTGGTTGCTTTTTGTCGGGTGTTTTTTTTGGTTTTTCTTTTTCTTTTTTTTTTAATTTGAGCAACAAAAGTAAAGCTGGAGCAGAAATTCTGTACTGGGCAGAGTAAATTCAAGTTCAAGTTCACTAAGATCCTCCTCTCAGACCCCTCTGCCTTCAGTTCCACAGAGGAGTGCTGGGATTTTCTCTTTCCAAAGTCTGTAGTACTGAGGTGAGGCAGGAGGCCTACCCTCTGCATCCATCACTCGGTCCTAGGGCTCCAGTGACTCCGGCTGTTCTGGGCTCTCTGGAGAGTCCTGTAGGGAGGGACAATAGGGAGCTGTGATCTGCCCACAATATCCCTGGGCTGACAGTACCTACAACCGCAATCAGCTGAACTGAGTCACCCCAGCTCTGGAGTCCAGAACGCTGAGGTCCATGCTTTCCTCCAGGGCAGTGGCTCTCAACCTTGCTAATTCAGCGATCCTTTAATACACTTCCTTGTACTGTGGTGACCCCAACCATAAAATTATTTTCGTTGCTACTTCATAACTGTAATTTTGCTACTGGTATGAATCGTAATGTAAATATCTGCATCCTCTGATGGTCTTAGGTGGCCTCTGTGAAAGGATCGTTTGACCCCCCAGGGTTGTGACCCACAGGTTGAGAAACACTGTTCTAAAGGCACTAGAAGACCTCCCCAGCATAGTGCGGTTCCTTGGCTGGAGAAGCACACCACCAGCTTTCCCATGGTGCTCACCTCCTATTTTTCCATCTCCAAATTTCCCGTTATTATTAAAACATCAGTCATATTGGAGTTAGGGTCCACCCCATTCCACTATGACCACACTTTAATCAAATCTGCTGTGACCCTATTAACAAATAAAGGCACATTCTGAAGAACCAGGCATTAGGATTTCCAGGATGGGTTTGGAAACTCTACCATTCTTCCCATAAGAAGGCCAGTTCAGAGCCAACAGCCCAGCCCCTGCCTCCAGCTCTGTGGGCACAGCCCCAATGGGGGCCCAGGGTTCCCTTGGTAACGAGGCCCGGGTAGAGCCATCTTTTATTTCAGTGGCTTGAACGTGCGAATTTGGCTGCACTTTAAACCAATCACCACACTCCCTGGGCTGAGGGAGAGGAAGCGGAGCAATAACTAAACTGCACAACCTACCCAGGGAGGCAGCAGGAGAGAAGTGGAGAGATGAACGTCCGGCTGCCCTGTTATTCACCGAATGAACGCGGCTGTCCCCGTGGGCGTCACAGGAACTTCGGCCCGGGAAAGTGAATTCAGTGAAAACAGGAACCCGCTAACGTGCTGTTAGCTCACTGTTACAAGCACTGTGACATTGGCTTTAAAATCATGTAGAAGTGCTTCACAGATTCTATTATGGCAATTCCCGGACCTCACTGCAGCTGCTTTTCCCTGAAAAGGAGACAGGAAGCCGTTGAGTGGGGAGCATGGGCCGCAGGCTGCAGGGCCCGGAACACCCTGCAGCCTGGTCTGAGTGATGTGACCTCCTAGAGTGTTGATGCCAGTACCAGGGAACACAGGGTAATAACCATGCAGCCGCCACATACCCCAGGCCACACACGGCATGAGAGGCATGGGAAAGAGGGGAAATTATCTGAAAGTAACATAGGTGTTAATTGAATTTGGAAGCTCCGTCTTTTTTCTATGTGGACTCCTAACTTTGGGCCAAACATTCCACTCTGCCCCAATTTCTTCTTCCCTTTGAATCTGATGAAGATTGGTAGAGATCAGAGCCTTTGGTATTTTGAAAGGAGATATTTTATAAAACAATGTGGTATACTTGTAACGATATTGGGTGGGGGGCGTGTCTGGGGAGATGGATCCCCCCAGTAAAGTTGCTTGCCTTGAAAGTGTGAGTTCTATCCTGCAGAACCCAGATAAAATAATAAGCCAGGCCCAGCAGCAACTGCTTGTAAGCTCAGTTTTAGGAGGCAGAGGCAGGCAGATCCCCACTGCTCACTGGTCATCCCGTGTAGCTCACTTGGAGAACTCTAGGTCAATAAATAATCTCTAAAAGGAGGTGTATGGTACCAGAGGAATGGCAGGTGAGGCTGTCCTGTGGTCTCCACATACATCTGCACACACAGGGACACACCCACAGAACACTCACTTGCAGATGCATGCAAGCACACACACACACACACACTCACACACACATACTCACACACACACGTAGTGAGCACTTATCCTTCTCGCATGTATGCCCCAAAGTGGTTAACGGAATGGACTATTTCCATATCACGTCTACCAAAGGCAGAATAGCACTGGCACTCTGGGCCAGTCCGTGTCTCGGAAGGCAGAAGACACTCTATTCTGGTCGCCTTCCTGCTGCTGTAATCAAACACGCTAACAAAACACAGTTCGGCAGTGAAAGAGTTTGTCCTCCCTTACACGTGCAGGCCCCAGTCTGTCATCGACGAAGGTGTCAGCCAGAAACTCAAGAAGGAACCAGGGAAAACCTCGGCTTGCTGGATCCATCTCAGGCTCTTGTTTAGCGAGCTTTCTTCTACAGCCCAAGACCGCCTGTCCAGTGAATGGTGCCGCCCACAGTGGGCTAGGCCCTCCCACTCAATTAATAATCAAAATAATCCCCACAGGCCAATCTGATCTAAGCAACCCCTCAACGAAGACTCTTCCCAGGCAGCTCTAGGCTGTGTCAAGCAAACAGTTACAGCTAACCGGGACACAATCAAGCACACCTAGGGTGCACCAAGAACTAGTCAACTCCTGACTTACAGTGATTACAGCTATAACTGGGTCCCTCAGCTCAGGAACCAGAAAGGACTTAGCTGGAGGGTGGATATTGTAGACGAATTGCCAAACGGTCTTACTAAATGAAAAACCCAGAGCCAGATATTGGGGCAAAAACCTGAGAGATCAGAGGAATAGGAAAAGCCACAAGCCAACCTCACCTTACTGACCCTCAGCTTCCAAAAGAGACCTACTTCCTGTACACCCACGCCTATATGCCTTTCTGTTCAGGTGTCTCATTTGCTCTCTCTGTCGAGCTATATCACTTCCTCTTCCTGCCCAGCTCTATCACTTCCTGTCTGTCTTTCCAGACCTCCAAACCTTTATGATTAACTAGTGTTGGAATTTAAGGCATGTGCTCTTAAAAACACACCTGGCCCTGTTCCCATTGTGGCCTTGAACTCACAGAGATCCAGACAGATCTCTGCCTCCTGAATGATAGGATTAAAGGCGTGTAGCACACCATTGCCTGCCTTCTATGTTTAATATAGTGGCTGGCTTTTTCCTCAGATCCTCAGATAAACTTTATTGGGTTGCACAAATAAAATATCACCACAGGTTATAGATGCAGGGTGGGAGAGGATCATGTTCAAACGGTAGGTACAGACTTAGACAACAATGTTCCTGAGCCTCCGGGAATGGACAGAAGGGAAGGAGGCAGAAGCAAACCCTCCAGGAAACAAAGAGATTTGGTTGAGCCGCTGATGACTCTGGCCCTGACTTTCCATCTCTCTCTCTCTCCTTCCTCAGCTTTCAAATGTTGCTATTTCAGCGGGATTCTGAGTACAAAGCAAGACAATCAAAGATAAATTGTTACAAAATGTAAACGGCCGGGTGCAATCGAGGGGTTGATTGCCTGGTATCTGCAGCTCTCTGTGTGCTTTCTGTAATCAGTGGGATGATCTGACCCCACCATGATTAACCTGAGCATCTAGCACTTTCCTCCAGCTCTGCCCCTCCCTTCTCAGCCTTCCCAGTGATGTTGTCCCCGCAACTCAGGCAACATTTGATGTTTATGGAATTGCAGGTGTCTGTCTGGAGTCAGATCACAGGAGACGGGAGTTTAAGTCTCCCCCCCCCCCAAAGAAAGCACTGTGTAGTGAATCCAAGAAAGAACTTGGTACCAGACGCCATTAGCAGGCTACATGAAGAAGACACAGATCCTCTATCTACATAGCTGGGTGTTCGCGGAGGCCGCCACACTCTGTGCCCATTTTCTCTTCATGACTTGTAGACACTTTGAAATACTAACTTGTTTTGTTTGTTTGCTTTGCTTGTCTTTCTCAGTTTAGCTGAGACCCTCAGGTGAAAATGAGGTAAATGCTTGCCTCAAAACAGATGCAAAGCCCAAGGTGACAGGCAGCGTAGTGATATGTGCAGTGTCTCGGTGGCAGAGAGCCAGAGGTAGGGTATGTCTAGGAACCTGAGATCAAAAGGTTGCTCCTACCTGACACAGGGCACTGGACTGAGCTGTGGGTACCAAGAAAACAGAAAGTAAGAAACAAGATTCTGCAGCATCAATCCACACAGACAAATGACCAAGGGATGGGGGGGGGGTGATAGATGCCCAGTACAAAGCAATACAGATGACATGGAACTTCCTGCTCCCTTGGAACTTTCTAAGTCTCCTGGTATTGGTAGGATTCCAGCAGAAAGAGCAGCAGGCTGGAATATTTCCCATAATTCCAGTAAGATATTCATCCTAGTTAGGGTTACTATGGCTGTGATGAAACACCATGACCAAAACAACTTGGAGAGGAAAGGGTTTATTTACGTTATGCTTCCAAATCATTGCTCATCATTGACGGAAGTCAGGACAGGAACTCAAATATAGAAGAAACTTGGAGGCAGGAGATGATGCAGAGGCCATAAAGGATGTTGCTTACTGACTTTCTTAGCCTGCTTTCTTATAGAATCTAGGACTACCTGCCCAGGAATGCCAGCACCCACAATGGGCTGGACCCCGGGCTCTCCCTCATTCAATCACTAAGTAAGAAAATGCCCTATAGGCTTGCCTACAGCCTAATCTTATGGAGGCATTTTCTCAATTGAGATTCCCTCCTCTCACATGACTTTAGCTTATATCAGGTTGACATAAAACTCTCCAGCACAATTGGCCCCTTGTCAACTTGACACACAAACACATCACTGTAAAGCTACAACCTTTTCTTTCTTGTTCATCACCAAGATCACACATTAATACAAACATAACAATATAAAACATTTTACAAACTTAAAAGTTCCACAGTCTTATAAATTCAAACACTTTAAAAGTCCAGTCATTTTAAAAAATCCAAAATCTCTTTTAAAGTCCAAAGTCTCCTTTAAAATCGAAATTCTCTCAACTGTGGACTCCAATAAAATAAAAAATAACTTAAATACTTACTTATTACAAGAGGGAAGGACTTGGACACAGTCACAATAAAATCAAAGTAAAACCAAACCCCAATAGTATAAATCACTCAATGTCCAATGACTGGGATTCACTCACTATCTTCTGGGCTCCTCCAAAGGACCTAGGTCACTTCTCTGGTTTCACCCTCTGTAACACACACAGCTTGTCTTCTAGGCTCAGGTCAGGGTTTCTATTGCTGTGATGAAACATCATGACCAAGAGCAAGTTGGGAAGGAAAGGGTTTATTTGTCCCATCAGAGGAAGTCAAGACAGGAACTCAAACAGGGCAGGAACCTGGAGGCAGGAGCTCATGCAGAGGCCATGGAGGAGTGCTGCTCACTGGCTTGCTCTCCATGGCTTGCTCAGCTTGCTTTCTTATAGAACCCAGAACCACCAGCCTAGAGATGGCCCCACCCACAGTGGGTTGTGCCCTCCCCCATCAATCACTAATTAAGAAAATGTCCCACCACTAGATCTTATGGAGGCATTTTCTCAAATGAATTTCTCTCCTCCCAGATGACTGTAGTTTGTTGCTGTGGGATGTCTTTCTGTATGCTGTGAATATGTGCTGTGGGATGTTCTGTATGTCCTGTGGGAGCCCTTCTTGGGTTCCTTGTGGCGTTACCCAGCAGGTCCGTATAGAGGATGATTAGGACCATGGGCCTGAGTGCAGGTGTTTGAGATGGTCTGCACTTGGCTGTGCTGGGGGATGGTCTGTATGTCAAGTTGCTCTGATTGGTCAATAAATAAAACCTGATTGGTCGTGGCTAGGCAGGATATATAGGCGGGACTAACAGAGAGGAAAAAAAAAAAGAAAGAACAGGAAGGCAAGAGATGCCATGACCAGCAGCATGTGAAGATGCTGGTATGCCACCAGCCACGTGGCAAGGTATAGATTTATGGAAATGGATTAATTTAAGCTATAAGCACAGTTAGCAAGAAGCCTGCCACGGCCATACAGTTTGTAAGCTATATAAGTCTCTGTGTTTACTTGGTTGGGTCTGAGCGGCTGTGGGACTGGTGGGTGACAGAGATTTGTCCTGACTGTGGGCAAGGCGGAAAAACTCAAGCTACAAATGGCGCCCAACGTGGGGCTAAAGAAAAAAAGGGAAGAACAAAAAGGGACTAAAGAAAAAGGACAAATGAACAGGGATAAAGGCCGGTGTTATGAAAAAAAAAAATACTAAAGACAAAGTCCCTTAACCAAGAGGCGCTCCAATAAAGTGTGATCTGAGAAGAATCCTCGCGTGGTGGTAAAAAGGATTCAGAACTCAACACATGGAGTGGTGACGTCGGTAAATGCCCCACAGTTCCTAATACTCTCTCTCAAATGAGCGGCAGCCGCCGGTTTGAGTTACTGGCGGGTTCCTGGCGTGTGCGCTTAACCTGCAGTAAGGCGGAAATGAGGCCTCTGCAAGTGGCACATTAAGCTGCGTGGTGGATTTAGCCTTTGCTAGTTACAAAACAAAAAAGGTTTCTGGGCTACACGCTGCTTGGATAAAAGCACAGACCCACGATGGCTCCCAGAGCTGGTGGAAAACGTACCACCGCCATGTTGGGAAGCTGAAGGGGGTGGAGCCAGCAGCCACAGAGCTGTTTCAGGCTTAGAAGGCTACAGTTTAAAGCAATAAGTTTGAAATAAGACTGATTCAGATGAAATAGTTTATAATGTGTGTAAAAATGTACATAGGCTTGGAAGAGAGAGGAAAAGGAACATAGACAGTTATATAAAAAAATAGAAAGTTTAAAAAAATAAAGTCTTTAAAGAGAAAGTAAAAGTAATATAAAAAATAAGCCATGTAAAGATGGATATCACACAGAGAGTTTGGATTATATTGTCTTTGGGATTTTTAACTGCAGAAAAACATTTGATCATAAAAGATGTTGAGTTAAACCAATATGTATATATTAAAGATATCTTGACTTTAAAATTTGGATATAAGGATGTGTTACTTTGGAAAGGAGACTCTGCCTTTGTCTCTACAGAAAGCCAGAGGCTATGGATTTGTTCCAGATTAAGATACATCAGGTTTGACCAGCCAAGACCCCCTGAAGGTCTCTGATGACACCATGGCCCAGATGATCCAACATCCAGAATCGTTTCAAGGCAACTGGCTCAGACAATACAGTCTCATGGACTACTCCATGATCCTTAAATATTCTTTGCGTCCCCATAAGATACAGTGCCCCCCTCCAGCAGGAAGTAGTTAAGAGAAGCTACGCCCAAATTCCCAAATATACCAAGCTGGCTTTAAAGATGTGTAAAAGTTAAAACCTTCCTTTTTTAAAAAAAGAAAAGGGGAAGTGCTGTGGGATGTTCTGTATGTCCTGTGGGAGCCCTTCTTGGGTTCCTTGTGGCGTTACCCAGCAGGTCCGTATAGAGGATGATTAGGACCATGGGCCTGAGTGCAGGTGTTTGAGATGGTCTGCACTTGGCTGTGCTGGGGGATGGTCTGTATGTCAAGTTGCTCTGATTGGTCAATAAATAAAACCTGATTGGTCGTGGCTAGGCAGGATATATAGGCGGGACTAACAGAGAGGAAAAAAAAAAGAAAGAACAGGAAGGCAAGAGATGCCATGACCAGCAGCATGTGAAGATGCTGGTATGCCACCAGCCACGTGGCAAGGTATAGATTTATGGAAATGGATTAATTTAAGCTATAAGCACAGTTAGCAAGAAGCCTGCCACGGCCATACAGTTTGTAAGCTATATAAGTCTCTGTGTTTACTTGGTTGGGTCTGAGCGGCTGTGGGACTGGCGGGTGACAGAGATTTGTCCTGACTGTGGGCAAGGCAGAAAAACTCAAGCTACAAATATGTGTTGCTATGATTGGTTAATAAAGAGCTGCTCTGGCCTACGGTGAGTCAGGTTATAGCTCGGCAGGAAATCTAAGAGAGACAGAGGAGAAAGAAAGGTGGAGTCTGTAGAGATGCCAGCCGCCTTGGAAGGAGCAGCGAGATGCCAGCAGACCAGTAATGCCATAGCCACCTGGCAACTTACAGACTAATAGAAATGGGTTAAACTATAAGAGCTAGCCAGCAAGAGGTCTGCCATAGGCCATACAGTTTGTAAATAATATTCAGCCTCTGAATGATTATTTTATAAGCAGCTATGGGAACACAGGGATGGACAGGACCAGAGAAACCTTCTAACTACAGTTTGTGTCAAGTTGACATAAAACTATCCTGCTCAGTATTTAATAAAATCAAACTAAGTTTAGTTGTAGCAACATAAAGTTAGATGTTTTGTACAACTTGTGTTAGCAGACTGAAATTCATTTGGGGCAAAAGCAAAGGGCTCTTCTTTTCCGTGTGTGTGTGTGTGTGTGTGTGTGTGTGTGTGTGTGTGTGTGTGTGTGTGTAGCATAATCCTTATGAACAGGATCTCTCCTTTGCCTGGAGCTCACCAATTAGGCTAGATGGGCTGGCCAACAGCAGCGATCCCCCGACTCTGTTTTCCCAGCACTTGGATTACAATCATGTATTACCATACTTGGTGTTTTTATGTGGATTTGGGGGGGTTGAGCGCAGGTCCTCGTTGACACACAGCTCCTTTACATAATATCTATTAATTATAATAATTATCTGTTGACAGTCTTTATGTTTTGGTGAGATGATGGTACTGTGTACACAGCAATGGAAGTGAGGGGGTACTGGCTGCCACTGGCAGACTACGTCATGGAGCTGGGTACCAGGGCTCCACCGCCCTGGAGGAGACAGTATGGTTCAAGGATAACGGCATGCCCATCCTATCCCGTACACTGTGTCTGACTGCCCAGCAGCTGACACTCCACCTTTCCCTAGCCTCTCCAGCAAGTTGGGCTCGTCCATCTTTCCCCTCCTAGCCATCTGTTCCTGCTGCTCTGGTAGCCTCCTGCTCTCTACCCTCCATGGCCTGTCTGAGCAGGCGGGTGTGCAGGCCTCTGATGAGGTGGGCCCCGGCCCCTCCATCACTCTCAGCCTCGAGGAGAGCACCAGCTGTCTGGCTTGATTTGCATTTTTCTTTCCCAAATAATGAAATTTGCCATGAGTTTCCTGAGGTGATGCAATACGCAAATTTGGGCTAGAGGTGTCAGTGTGTGATGGAGAGGGGAAGGGGGGAGGGTCAGGGAAGTATCAAGAGAGCCAGCTTGCTGCTCTAACACAGAAAGGAAACACTGCAAATGCCACCAGAGACACACCTTAGCCCAGGAGAAAGTCAGATGAGGTTTTTAAAAGGTAATTTTCTACCCCTCTGGGGAAAAGGCACAAACATTTTGTGAACACACAGGAAAAGGTGTCTGTTGAGGCCGAAGCCATACTCAGTCACTGAGTTTCTTAAGGCATTAGGGTTGTCCTGGAAGGCTGAAGTGCACAGGCCATGAGCTCTGACGTGGTGCTAAATGCTGGTTTCTTGGCTTTTCCCTGACTCAGGTTACAAACACAGCAATTCTCTTTTCCAGGTTTGTCGGAAGGGCTTGGTTACCACTTCTGTGAGAGTTTCTCAAATGGGCTCTCTCCGTTCATGGGTTCAACGCTAAATCATTGTCACACCTGACAAAAACACAGGAGACACAGTCCTATTCTGAGGCAAATGTGTAGTGAAGATTTCTAAAGACATGGATAGTATCAGTAATTCACAGACTTCTTCAAAGAGCCTCTTCCTAAGCAGAGAAAAACAGACATCAGCTCCACAAGGAATTAAATGATTTGTGGTCAGGTGCTGACTCTTACTCAGAAAAAAAATTATTATTTCCTTTCTGTAATTCAACAGCTCCTACACAATCTGTACCCAGAGCCCTTCCCAGCCTGCTCCACTACTGTCCTTCCCCATCACTTCACCGAATACTTTAAAGCTGCTTCGATATTAATGAGCAACTACCAAACATGCAGAACAATTCAAGTATCCCAAATACAATCACCTGGAGCTGTAGAGACAGCTTAGTTAGAAAAAACGCCTGCTGTACACCCAGGAGGGGTGGAGTTCAGTCCCTAGCACCCTGCAAAAGCCAAGAGTGGTGGGTGGTACTGTAAACTGAGTGCTGGGAAGGAAGAGGGGCAATCTTGGCGTTTTCTGCCCAGTCTAGCCCAAGGCACAGTAAGCGACACTGTCTTAAAAAAATAATAAGGTAGCAAGTGACCGGAGTTAATGGAGGAAGACACCCAACACCAGTGGTTCTCAATCTGTGGGTTACAACCCCCACAGGGGTCCCATATCAGAGATCCTGCATATCAGATATTTATGTTATGATTCATAACAGCAAAATTACAATTATGAGGTATCGATGAAATAATTTTATGGTTGAGGGTCACTACAACATGGGGAACTGTATTAAAGTGTTGACACATTAGGAAAGTTGAGAACCACTGCCCAGCATGGACCTCTGGCCTAAACACACACACACACACACACACACACACACACACACACACACACACACACTGCTTTATGGAGCTTACTTCATTCTGGGTGTGAGGGAAGGCAGACAGCAGTCATTATAATACATAGTAAGTAATTAAACTTTGAAATATGGTCCAAGGTAAGACTAGTACGGAAAACAGTAAAGTAGAAGAAGAGCGTGAAGTGTGAGCAGGAAGAAGGGGGAATCGTCTGGAAGAAGGCCCTCCAGGGATCCGGGTGAAAAAGTACTCTTGGAGTAAAGAAAGAAAACCTGACAGAAGTGGAGAGTGAGGACATCAAGGGCCGGTGTGGCCCAGCTGAAGGACGCAGCCCAAGCTGGGGCTGGACGGTGGGTCACGCCTGCTGTGCCACAGCAGAGAATCTAGCCCAGTGTGCCCAGAGCAGCCTGGAAAAGGAAACGGACTGGTGCAAGAAACCCAGGAGTCTCTGGGGCCAGATGGCAAGGGAGTCACCTGCCAGTGTGAGGGCTTCGGCTTTTCCTCGAGGGACATAGGGAAGCCATCGCAGAGCACTGAGCAGAGATCGGGAGCTTCAGGTTCTGTCCTCAGAGGATCGTTCTGCTCAGGGATATGAGAATGGACACTGGAGAGAGGGAAGAGCAGAGCAGGGAGGGTAGATCAGGGTCCACTACAGTGATCCAGGAACAGTGTCTTCTTTCCTCCCTCCCTCCCTTCCTTCCTGCCTTTTTCCCTTCCTTCCTTCCTCTCTTTTTCATCTTTTCCTTTTTTTTTTTTTTTGGTTTTTCGAGACAGGGTTTCTCTGTGTAGCTTTGCGCCTTTCCTGGAGCTCACTTGGTAGCCCAGGCTGGCCTCGAACTCATAGAGATCCGCCTGCCTCTGCCTCCTGAGTGCTGGGATTAAAGGCGTGCGCCACCATCGCCCGGCAAAGAAAGTTATTATTATTATTATTATTGTTTGTTTGTTTATTTGTTTTCGAGACAGGGTTTCTCTGTGTAGCTTTGCGCCTTTCCTGGGACTCACTTGGTAGTCCAGGCTGGCCTCAAACTCACAGAGATCTGCTTGCCTCTGCCTCCCGAGTGCTGGGATTAAAGGCGTGCGCCACCACCGCCCGGCCCCCTTTTTTTTTTTTTTTTAAAGGACTGATTTATTTTACAAAAGCCTACTTCTGAGCCAGCCAAGTTCAGCTTTAGAAGGGTATAGCTTCAACTCTGGAGAGTGCATCTGCATTTCATTCAAAGCCACTGATTACGTGGGCGATATCTCAGTTGGTGTCTGCTGACAACGGTCCTTCTAGTTCAACACTCCTTGCAGTTACAGAGCAATTTGAAACCAGTTATAGGATCGGGCATCGCAGAAATACAACACTGGCAGGCAATGTTCTACACACTCTCTCTCAGGCCTCTGGTTGCTTCTCCGCAGGCTGAGCCACGTATACATCATGACCAGTGGCCAGTGAAGGGGCTTCATAAGTGACATCAAGCACATCCACTTAACCAAGGAAGCTTTCTCCGTTAGCATATCTTCCAGTGACCATGTTCCTCCTTTGAGGGTTCATCTTAGAGCTATTGCTGTACACGGCCCTTGTCAATTAAAAATGAATAGCTTTAGGGCTATAGCTGTGTCCATCTCCCAACGGCTCATTATCAGTTACCGTCTAGCTGAGAACTTGCTTCCAATACTGGAAATCATGGAAGTCTTCTGAGGCACCCAGGCTGGTGCTGTGTTGACTGGCATAATGCAAGAGACATTGTGGAAATGAGCCTGGGAACTGTGGGAGACCAGGGTGTCTGCAGCAATCACCACTTCACCATTGGGCTCCACCCCAGTACTAATGTTCCTGCCACCACGGGGTTCTGGATTCATGTGACTGACCCTGGCAGAGCATGGTGCCGAGGTGAGCCTGGCACAGTGGAAACTGCCCCTGAACCAGTCTACCAGTCCAGTATCCCACTGCTGCGCCCAAAACGACTCATAGCCCAAACACAGTGGCTTTCACAGTCAGCATGGTACAAGTGGCGAGTAGTTTAGATTTTCTGCTTGTTTGTTTACGTTGGAGTGATGTCTCCCACTCAGCCCACGCTGGCAGTAACACTCACTATGTCCCAGGATGGCCTTGAACTCACAGTAATCCTCCTGCTTCAAACCCTAGTGCTGAGTTAACAGTTGTGGGCCATTATGCCTGGCCATCCTGACATACTTTGAGTGACAGTGTTAGTTTTCTAAGTCTGCCTTCACAAATGACCACAAAAAGATGAATGATAAAGAAATCCCTCCCTGGACTTTCTGAGGTCAGGGGCACTGAGTGAGGATGCTCGGGCTTGGTCTCTTCTGGAAACTCAAAGAAACTGTCACATGCCCCTATCTTGACTCCTAAGAACTTTTGTCTGCTCCTGGCCTCCCATATCTGTCACTGTGCAACTAACCTCAGCCTCCATCCACACATTGTCCTTCTTGCCCATTTCCTCTCCTCTTCACATGACTGGCTTTTGTGCCACCCAAATCTAGCATGATCTCTTTATCTTTGCTTCTGAATGACGTCACATTGCAAGGTCTGTGTGGACCTGCACTAGAGGAAGCTCACTATTCAACCTACCACAGACAGCCTATGGGGTTTCCAGACAGAACGAATGAGAGGAATAGAATTGAAGAGGGACCCATGATGGTCTCTAGGAAAACACACTTAAAGTGTGGTAGTTTGAATGTAATTGGCCCCCATAAACTTATAGGAAGTGGCACTATTAGGAGGTGTGGCCTTATGGAGGAAGTGTGTCACTATAGGGGTGGGCTTTAAGGTCTCCTATGCTCAAGCTACACCCAGTGTGGACACAGACTCTTCCTATTGTCTGCAGATTAAGCAGATCTCTCAGCTCCTTCTCCAGCACCATGTCTGCCTGCACACTGTCATGTCCCACCATGCGGATAATGGACTGAACCTTTGAACTGTAAGCTAGCCCAATTAGATGTTTTCCTTTATAAGAATTGCCATGGTCGGGCTGGAGAGACAGCTCAGAGATTAAGAGCACTGGCTGCTCTTCCAGAGGTCCTGTGTTCAATTCCCAGCAACCACATGGTGGCTCACAACCATTTGTAATAGGATCTGGTGCTCTCTCTGGTGTGTAGGCATGCATGCAGGCAGAACACTGTAATCATAATAAATAAATAAATCTTAAAAAAAAAAAATTTGAGCCAGGCGGTAGTAGTGCACACGTTTAATCCCAGCACTCGGCAGAGCCAGGCAGATCTCTGTGAGTTCGAGGCCAGCCTGATCTACAGAGCAAGACCCAGGACAGGCACCAAAACCAAAATTATACAGAGAAACCCTGTCTCAAAAACCAAAAAAAAAAAAAAAAAAAAAATTGCCGCTCCTGCACAATGTGATCTTGAGTATCCTTTCCTAGAAAAGGAAATAGGATAATGAAGACCTGAAGACCTATGCATGTAGGAGCAGAACGCTGCCCCTTAGCTCTGTCAACTAACCTACCCTGCCATGTCTGTCTCCACATTGTTCTGTACTGTTCCTCACAATGCAGTGATCTCTTGAGGGTAACATTGGTCTTGACTTTTTATACAGTTTTCTATTATTTAAAAAGTGAGCACAGTGGTACCCTGGGGCCAGTTCCTTAAACTATAAAGAATAGTGGCAATACCAACCTTGAGAAAGTGTGGGGAGGTTGACAGGCAGTGTAAAAGCTGTACATGTAGAAGTGTCTGTGCATAGTCTTGGACTTGGGTAACGCTTCCACTCAACAACTGAGTCCTGCTGGCTGTCAGGCTATGCCATCTCAAGTCAGAATTGAGCATCTGAAATGTAAAATTACAGATTTCAACATGTGAAGAGAGAACCCCAAACAAGCAGCTTTCCAGACATTAGTTGGATTAGCAAGTGGAATCAATGATATTGCAAAATAGGATACATCCTGCCAGAGGTCATGTGTTCAAATGCTAAAATGGGGATAGCAAGGTTGATCTGGTATAGACCCACAACTCCAGTTACCTAGTGGGATGAGGCAAATGTATGAGAAACTCAAAACCAGCGTTGGCCCAGAGTAAGTTCAAACCAAGCCAGTGCATCTTATCAAGATCCTTGCACAAAACAAAAAAGTGTAAGGACTGGGAATGTACGCCTGTCTAGCATGCAGGAGGCTCTGGGTTCAATCCCTGCTACAACAAAGTAAATAAATAAATCAATTAAATTAAGTAGGAATAACAGGGACTGATAGCCAGGGATCCTGACACCTCTCCAGGGCACATTTCTATTCAAGACTGCAAACCCGGGCTGTGGAAATGACTCATTGTGTAAAGTGCTTGCCAAGCAGCTGTGAAGACCTGACTTGCAAGGGCTGGTGCCCTTGTAAATGCTGGGTGGGCGTGACGGCCCTCCTGGCAGCCCAGTGCTCAGGAAGAAGAGGCAGGTGGTTTCTGGAGCAAGCTTGCCAGTAGACCAGACAAATCATCACGCTCCGGGTTCAAGTGAGAGACTTAGTCTTAACACACAAGGCAGAGGGAGACCAGCCCAAAAAGACTCCCAACCAGGAAGACACGTCAACCTCTGGCTTTCATATTAATGTACACACACCAGCTCCTACACATGTGGTACGTGCATGTGTACAAGCACACACATACACATGAAAAAAAAAGCAAACAAACAAAGGCTATGTTGGACATGGTGGTGCATGCCCTAAATCCCAGTACTTGGGTGAAGACAGAAGCAGGAATATCTCTGTGGATTTAAGGCTGGCTTGGCCTATATATTGAGTTCCAGATCAGTCAGGGCTTCATAATATATAGAGAGAGCCTATATACCCAACAACATAACAGCAACATTCAAACTGCAAACTTGCTATATAACATGGGCCAGTTCTGCCTTACATTTAACATTCTTCCTATAATCACTTTGGAATGGTATTAAAATGGTATCAGTAACAATGTATTAGTCAAGGAAAATGGCAGTTTTTTTTCCCAAGTCCCATTTCTGGACTTCTAGACTTCACTGTACTACCCTGTCCCTCATCCAGCACAGGTGTGGACCATCCTAATGAAGGATGATGCTGCCCGGGTTGGTCTGAGGGTGTAATAATTGTGCTCGCCAGGGAGTGAGAGCCACCCCTGGGTTTCTCTTTCCTCTTTCTCGTCTTCCCCTGCCCCATTGTCATCACTAGGAAAGAAGATTACTTCCTGACAGCTCTTCATGTCAGTCAAAAGTCTAGGTCAGACACTTATCAATTGACCCACTGGTAAAGGTAGACAGTCATTTCAGCATCTGTCAATGGCCTCTTTTGATCCACTTAGACCGGAGCCTCCATCCCTGCAGTGATTCATTTGTCAGCGTGCACAGATTTTTAAAGGCAGGGAAACATATCTGAAACTCTGAAAGTCAGCTCGCCTGCGTGTGCTCTGCTGCTTCTGCAGCTGCCTAACAAAGAACTCCAGAGACCAGGTTGTGCCTGGGAATGGTCCCCTAGAGAGGTCCCGTGCGGGCTCTGACCCTGAAGCTGAGTCATCCCACCAACAGAAGGGCCAAGTCGATTCTGCACATCTCACTTGTGAAGTTCATGGTCTCTCCCTGCCTGAAGCTTCCAGGCCGTAGAGCTGGGCTTCCAGTGGCTGCAGACCACAGCTCAAATGCACACATGGTGGCCAAGAGCACAGTAACGGGGAAGTGGGATCATGTGACATCCCTCTGGACCCAGTCTAGCCTCCCATCCCCTCCAATCTGGCCAAGCATCAGGAGAGACTTCCCAGTCCGGGCAGGTGTCTTTCTCCTCCACCAGGGATAACGCACATTTGTCTTTCCCAGGTGTTTGTCATGATGCTGTCAGTCCCTCCGAACTTGCGAGACAGGAAAAGAAATGTGAACATGGGAGAAATTCAGGGGAGCCGAGGAAATTTTCCTGACATGCTCCCGCTGTGACACCACGGCGGGTGAAGAAGGCCTGTCATTGAGCTGTCAACCTTTAACCTCCCCCAGACATATTTTGAAATGATGTGTAAAGAATTGCTGTGCCATACCACCGGCTCCTTTCAGCTCTGCGTGTCTGTCCTTGATGTCAGTCAAAAGTAGCTAACTGGCACCCATGGAGCCTTAAAAAACACCTCAACCAGTATCGGTAATGACTTCAGTTAGGAAGACTCGCTCTTGTCAAGTAATGACTTTTTGACATAAGGTATTGTTTACCTAGGCAACGTTCTCTTACTTGCATTTTAATGAGCCTAATTAATAATAAGTTAGGAGTCCTCAGCTATTTCTTCACAGCTGGACCATATGCACTAATTACACTAAATGGGCAAACCTAAAATAATCTACTTAGTGGGGAGAAGTACTTTAAAGATAGAGAAAATCCCCACCATTTCCTACATTTCTTCTTCATCTCCACCACGGTGTCTACTGTGATATCAGGGCAGCTCGTGGATCGTTTTGGTGAACATCACTTTCGAACTGGTGGCTTGCTTTGTGGGTTTTGAAGTTTTCACTTGGTAAAAGTTCCAGGAATTTTCCAGAGAAACTGACAGAGGGAAGTGTTTGATGCATCCGCTGGGTGAGGAACTAGTGTGGATCTCAGGTCGAAGGGTGAATGCCAGGGGTGGTGAGACACAGTCTCTTAATGGAACCATTTCACTTCCAACAAGTAAATAACCTCCGGGGGCCATCTGGGAGCTTACGGAAGCCTTGTGTGTGTCTTAGAGAGTGTGATTTTATGGGTTCCCCTTTCGATTGCATTCCTAGTAAGCATTCATGTGTCCTCAGCATACTTTAGGAATGAAGGTAAGTATTTAGATCCAGGGCAAAAAACTTCAAAGGAAAGAGACTCTCCACTGTCTGGCATAATTCGACACTAACAGAATCTTTGCCCTTCACCCCCTGGCACGCGAAAGTTCAGGGAAAGTCACAGAGTCTGCTGACTAGATTCTGTTCAGTGTGATCAGCCACAGGACACAGAGCTGTTAACGTCACTCTGATGATGTGCTCAGGGCACGCAGGGGAGGGACGGGAACTGTCACGGAGACACGATAAGCTGAGGTGCAGCTGTTAAAGGAAAGATAATCTCTAATAGGATATATCATTGATCTCCTGAGCAGAGAGCTGTTATTCATTTCTTCCCCAAAATTAATCATATGGGTTAGAGTTTAGGTTGTGGATGGATCCTGAGAAAAATGCCCCCAGGAAAACAGCAGTGAAGCCACTTCTCAGACCCTCCACCAGGATTCTTCCAGAATCTGTGTTGAAAACTTAAGCCCTAATATCACTAACTATTAAGTGCAAGACAGAGGAGATGCCAGCCTCTGGTGGATCCAGAGGCTTTGTTCTTAGAGTGACTTTTGGACTTTCCCAGGTCCCCATCCACCCATGTTTTAACAAGACATAGTTCAAAGCAGTCAGAGATGATTTGAGCTAATTGGTTGATTCAGCAAGAAACCTGGGAAAAGGTGGTGCTGAGGTTGGAGGCATCAGGCTGGCAGGGTTAGCAGATGCTCTCCAGAAAGGGCCTTGGAGTGGAGGCGCACCCTGCCAGGCACCATATGTGTGACGGACATGACAGAGCACAGAATGTCTGAGCGGAGGTGACAGCTCAAGCCTCGTTCACAGAGAAACTTCCCTTGGAGTAGACACGAGTGACGCGATGTCCACAAAGTGGGCACATTTGGGAGATGCTGACCACTAGGCAGAATTCTCAGATGCCGCTATCTGCTGCCTCGTGGGTGTATAACTCGGAAGGGGTAGCACAATTTTCCATGATAGCATGACTGTCCCAGTTGTTCTCTGTGCATCTCCAGGACAGCAGAGGAAGAATTACAGAACAGAGGGACATGGTTCCCACAACTATGTTAGCTCCCTGAGAGTACCTTCATGGATACTGTCTCCTTATCCCCACACCATCACGGCTGAGGCTGACATGCAGCTTTTCAGCAGGAGAGGACTCACTCATGTCTTCCTGACTCTGTTGTGAGGGCTGCTTCTATTTCTCTTCCTGAGTTTAGCTAGAGAAAGTCAGGAAAATGTCATTTAATGAGACAGGTGTCACTGTTTAAGAACATTTCCTAGTCCCCAAATAAACTTCATACTTTTCCCTCCTAAATCTGTGAGGATGTACTTGTTTCTCACTCCCATGCTTCATACCAAGTCTCTGGAATGAAAACCGACAGTTCGACTCCTTCTCCCACGTGGAAGAACCCTGGAAGTGTTCCCTAGCATTGCACAGAAACGTGTTATTTAAGTACAGTTAGGTAAGTGGAGGCCAGACTCAGGCTTTTGAAGAATGAATTCACTAAAGACTTTTCTGCTTTTTGCTGGATGTGGCTCCTAAATAGGAACCATATTCTGTTCTCTGTCTCTGACGCAGACAGAAGACCTCTATGGAGTGCTCTTATGCTATAGTCGGGGAGGCATCTTAGGGGCAATTTCTCCAGGCCAGGAGCTCACAGGCTTTCCCAGTGATGAAGCAGGCCTCTGTGGGAGCTAGTAATCCACCATCTCAACCAGGATGCTGCTGCTGCCAGACTGGACACCAAAAAGTACTTCCTTAAGCTATATTTGCATGGCCTAGCATTGACCTGTATCACAGACACTCTCTATCTATCCCATTTAGGCTTCTAAATTGTCACTCATTTACAAAGTGATTCACTCTGTCTTTGCAAATAGAGAGTGCTCATTTCACTAATATTATTCCCTAGTGTACTTTACAGAATCATTACATATTTATTTAGATCCCTGTGTGCGTGTGTGTGCGTGCGTGCGTGCGTGCGTGCGCGCGTGTGGAAGTCAAAGGATCACGTTTGGAGTCAGTTCTCTCCTTCCACCATGGGGTCCAGGGGTCACACTCAGGTTGTCAGGCTTGGAGGCAGGTGCCTTTACCTGCTGGGCCACATAGCAGTCTCTGATGTGCTCTTCTTAAGATAAGAAAACTTAGTAATTTTGAACAGATGGATGGATATTATTTACTGGGATAAGAGGTTGTGTGGGAGTCTGTGGGAGTCCAGCTCTGACCTGCTCCCACATTTCGAAGAGTTCTTGGGTAGAGGAGAGAGGAATGAGGAAATATTAGGTAGAAAGATAGAGATGATAAGAAAGACAAAGACACAGGGCAGCTTTGGGAGGGTCCTGGGTCAATACCCAGCTGCTGCCTAGAACTTTATTCAAATATAGGCTTTTATAATATGCCAAGGGGAGAGGCAAAAGATCTCCCCTTTGCAAGATCAAAGCACATTACACAGCCAAGTGTAGATCCTTCCAAACACCTGGTAAATATACCCCTAGCCAGATCATCTCCTTGTGCAGCCCTGCTGGGCAAAGCAAGCTCAGATTCTCTGACCCTGAGTAATTTGGGCCCCCACAAGATTGGCAGCCGGTTCCTAGACTCCCCCACCCTCTGTTGCCTCTATTCCTTCCCAGTCCACCTCCAGGCTCAGCTTCCCATCCACCTGACCCCTGCCTATGGTGGGGACCTGAGTAAATCCTGGTGTAAATGTTAACTTTGGTCAGTTCTAAGATTTGCACATGGAAAAGAAAGTTAACTTTGGATTGAGGCTGATTAGGAATTTATCTTCTTTAAACTCAGCTTACGGTCTCAGAATGAAACTTAACTGACACCCAGAAGAGAATATTTATTCTGACGTCTCACTCTAGGGCCAACTTACACTAGAATAATTCTTCAGAATCCAAATCTTAGTCAGTGTTCTATTGCTGCGAAGAGACAACCTAATCAAGCCTGACACCCTGACTACTACAACTTTAAAAAAAGGAAGCATTTAACTAGGGCTGGCTTACAGTTTCCTTACAGTTTCCAAGGTTTAGCCCATTGTCAGTATGGCAGGAAGCATGGCAACATGCAGGCAGACATAGGGCCATAGTGCTGGAGAAGAAGCTGAAAATTCTATATCCGGGTCCTCAGGCAGCAGGGAGAGAGAGAGAGGGAGAGAGAGAGAGAGAGAGAGAGAGAGAGAGAGAGAAGAAGAAGAAGGAGGAGGAGGAGGAGGAGGAGGAGGAGGAGGAGGAGGAAGAGGAGGAAGAGGAGTAGGAAGAAGAAGGAGAAGGAGAAGGAGGAGAAGGAGGAGAAGAAGGAGAAGAAGAAGACAGGGAGGAGGAGAAAGAGAATTAGAGAGAGAGCAGACCACATTCTGGGCTTGGAATGGGCTTTTTGATACCTCAAAGCCTATTCCCAGTGACACAGTTCCTCCAACAAGGCCACACCTCCTAAGCCCTCCCAAGCAGTACCACTCCCTGATGACTAAGCATTCAAACATATGAGCCTGTGGGGGCCATTCTTGTTCATACTCAAGCCACCAAACCAAATGAGAAAAATCCGATGCTGCAGAAGTTTAGAGCATCTTTTGGTCCTAATCGGGTCCTGTATTCTCCTGGCTTTCTTCCTTGGTCGTTTCTCTGAATTCTCACTGCCACGTGCCCAAATTCAACTTGAATCCTACCCTTGGAAACACACGTTTTGAGATGTTTCCTCTCCAGAGGCCATTTTGGTTCCCTACTTGTGCATGTAAGTTATTATTTTGACATCTTTTGCTTCTGTCTCCTTTTGTAACTGACTTCCTGTTGTATCAGGTTGACATTTCTGCCTTAAGGAGTAGCCACAGGTTTAACACCACAAACAATACAAGGGATTATGTCACTTATGTGGATCATTTGGATTCTCTGCTTATAGTGGGTGAAAGTCAATTCCCACCTGAGGGCTACACTCTCTTCTAAACTCACTGTTGTTTGTAGATTCATTTCTTCTATAGGATTTGCATGTCCCCCTTCACTCTCAAGCTAGTAACCATGTCTAGACTTAGTCTGCCTCTTTTAAAAAGTAATTTATGTATATGTGTGTCTTACCTGCATGTATGTCTGCATCACGTGTGTGCATTGACTGTGCAACTGGAATTATGGGAAGGTATAAGTCACCGTGTAGGTGTTAGGACTCAAACCCCAGTGCTCTGCAAGAGCAACATGTGCTCTTAATCACTAAGCCATCTCTTTAGCCCTGGGTTTCTGACATCACTTTCTGATGCATCTCTCTGACTTCCTCCTTTGCTCTCAGAAGAACTCTGTTCCTTCTGGAACTACCAGAGGACACTCAATGTCCCTGTCATCAGCTCTAGAGACTTGTCTGTGTTCCTGGCATGAGCTCCTTCCATTCCAAAGCCAGTGATAGACAGCAGATTTTATGTTGCATCACAGTTTTCCAGCTTCCATTTTGAAAGGTCCCTTTTGATGACATTGGGCCCATCCAAACAATCAGGATACTCAACCAGCTGATTAGCAAGCTTGACTCCATCTGGAACTAGAACTGCCCTTGTCATATAATATGAGATAGATACAGTTCTATTAGGGTACAGACCACATTCGGAGAGGGTCTTAGTTAGGGTTTCTATTGCTGTGAAGAGACATCATGACCATGGCAACTCTTATAAAGGAAAACATTTAATTGGGGTGGTTGGCTTACAGTTCAGAGGTTCAGTCCATTATCATCATGGTGGGACATGGTGGCATGCAGGCAGACCTGGTGCTGGAGAAGTAGCTGAGAGTGCTACATCTTGCAGGCAACAGGAAGTGGTCTGTCTCACTGGGCATGACTTGAGCATTTATGAGACCTCAAAACCCACCCTTACAGTGACATACTTCCTCCAACAAGGCCATACCTTCTAATAGTGCCACTCTTTGGGGGCCATTTTCTTTCAAATCACCACAGAGGGCACTACTCTACCAACTACAAGGACTATGAGAAAGAAGTCCAGCACACACCTTCTTCTTGGGTGGTGTGCCCATCTGGTACAGTATTGGGTCTGGGACTATCTCTACAAGGCTTTACCAAGACAATGCTAGGGACTTCCTGTCATGTGTCTTTATGCTGGGGGAGCTGAAGCCACCTCTGCCTTGCCGTTTTTCACTGTTGCAGCTGCAGGTCAGTGTCTTTAAGAATCTTTGTGTCCACAAGTCTCTCCAGAGTGGCAGGAGTCATACCAAACGGACACTTGTCATAAAAATTCTTTCTCTAGGTTATGGGCTTATACTGCTGGTTTTTTTCCTATGTAGTTTGTATGTGTAAACAGTAATCACAATTTCTAGTTAATCTTACCATAGAGTAAATTCTTCAGAATCATCATTCATTCATTCATGCAAGCCATCTATTAAGGGGTCAATAGGATTGCTCAGTGGTAATGGTGCTTGTAACCTGATAATGTCCCAAGTTTGATCACTAGGTGATCATGGTGAAAAGAACTGATTCCTACAAGTTACCCTCTGACCTCCACATATGTGTGATGGCATGTGTGAACCCCTATCTCTAAATAAATGTAATGAAAATTTAATCTATTTAATGTCTACTCTATGAAAAATTATCACTGGGTTAACAGTTCTCAGCTACTCTATCTTTGGCCCAACCTTTAAGATATACTGGGTGCATTCTCTGAAGTTGTTGTAAACACTGAGAAAATACCAAACCTTGACCTTAAGGGAATGCAGAGTAAGGTTCCCAAGACCTTCTGGTCATAACATGATCACCAACTGACTAATACATGATCATTTCTAACAGCAGTTTCTGTTTTAAAAAACACATGTGTATAATAACTTATATGCATAAACAGAATTTGTTTCACTGAAATGGAGCTCATAGCTAATAGCACTGTACCAAAAGCTTGAACAAAGTTGATCTAACTCATTGATTTGTTTAATGGCACATGTCCGTCTAATGGCACATGTCCGTCTTTTTGAGCTTAGAAGCAGTAGATAGTGATGCATTAAACAGTGATGCCACCAACAAAACCACACAAATGTGAAAAGATCCACACTAAACAGAGTGCAAACAGCACACTGGTCAGGTCCATGAGAACTGACAGAAGGAAGTAGGGTACCCCTTCATTTGGCCTCAGCTGGGCATGTGTATGTTGAATGTTATGGTTTATCCCATTCTATGTATGTCCTCAAGTGACCAAGAAAGCATAGTAATGATTTGTAGCTTACCAGTAAATTTGAGTGAGCAGGCAAATTCACAAATATAGAATCTACGAATAGTGATAATAGACTATACCTTATTTAAAAGGTATACTTGAAAAATCAATTAAGGCTAAAAACCTCAGAAATGATTAATGAGTCTCATTTGGCTTGGCATGGTGCTGTAAACCTGTAATTCCAGCACACAGGAGGCTTAGAATAGAGGATTATTGAGTATGAAGCCAACCTGGGCTACAGTGTGGAAACCAGTCTCAATAAATAAATAAACAGATCGATAAATGACAGAAGTATCATTTGTGCTGTGCTCTTACTACAGCAACAGAGGTCTGTGTTCAGCAGTGTCCATTTGGACGTCTGCAGGCCATTGATTACCCTCGTCGTACATATTTCCTCTTGGGCTCCTTTGTCACACTGGGCTACTTTGCCATTCCATATTAATCATGCATGTCCTGTTCTCATTCTTCCAGCTTTTCTGAATGCTCAGAGGCCATGAGTGGGATCCAATCTGTCCTTGCCCTGGAATCCAGAGTTTCCCAGTGAGGGAGCCTTCTCTATTATCCCTTTCCAGGCAACTTTCTCTCCTTCAAGCAGAGGGTGCAGGACTGTCAGAGTGAGCCTATGGTGGGAGAGACCTGTTAAAGCGATGTTCACTTCCTCCTTTTCTTGTGGTGAGGAAACAAAGATCTCAGCACCATTGCTGATCTCATTGGGCTGGGTTAGGCACAGTGTCTTGGAGGAGCTCCCGAACTGTAAATAACATTGAGATTCTTTCAGCATCAGGCATCAGGAGCCTTTTGTTTGCTTTTCTTCTCATCCTTCTCTCTTCAAACTTTCATCCATATGAAAATAGCAAAACACTAGTAACACTATAAAATTACTGGGGAATGTTCTAGCAAAACTGAAGTAAACATGTATAAACTTTCTGGTTTCTGGAGTGCATCTTCTCGCTCTTCTTATGCCCATAAGTGATAAATAATTAATAGATACTGATTTCATTATTTTCTTTATCAAAACCAAGATTTTTAGGTATTTCAAGTTATTGACAGCCATATTTCATAAAACAATAGTTCAAATGAAACATTGTCAGCAATAAGCAGCCAATAAGCACTCACTGTGTCTTCCACTGCAGCAGATGGAGGGGTGAAGCGAAGTCACTGTCCACACCCTTGCAGATGCCATGAGAACAGCAGACCTTGAGTTACACAACTGATTTTTTAAATTTTGCTTTTGTTTTTAAACAAAGTATTTGTTGCTTGCCAATCTCTCGGTTGTTTTTTTTGGCAACAAGGAATCCAGCTGGCACACTTATCTTCTTGGATGTTGCCTGCAACTGTGTAAAAGGCAGTATGGAAATCAGTCAGACTTGGATTTGAATCTCAAGTTCAGTATTGCAGCTTGCTGTTTCTGATCAGTGGTGTAACCTCTTGAAGTTTTAGCATCCTCATATCAAATGGTGCTAACAGCCTTGCCTGGACTTTTGTGAGGGTTAAATTCAGTTTTTATGGAAAAGCTTCACTGCTAGGGGCCATGTGGGAGACAACCATAGCAATGGTAGTTCCCCCTTCCATGAGTTCCCAGTGGGAAGGTTCCCAATGAATTTCTCCATAGCCAAATTCACTCCTAGACATTTGTTTGGTCGGTTTTTATTGTCAGCTTGACACAACTTAGAGTCACCCAGGAAGAGGCTAAAGATTGCCTCTATCAGATTGGCCTGTCTCCATGTCTGTTATCAACTGTCTGGATGCATGACTGGTGTGAGGAGGTCTAGACCACTGTGGGTAGCACTGTGACTAGGCAGGTTGGCCTGGGCTGTCTACAGAAGCTAGCTGAACATATGAGCAAGTCAGTAAGCAGCCTTCTTCCTACTTCCAAGTGCCTGTCTTGAGTTCCTGCCCTTGCTTCCCTCAGTGATGGCCTATGACCTGGAAGTATAAACTAAACAAACCCTTTCTTCTACTAGTTACTTTTTTTTGTCATGGTGTTTACTGCAGCAACAGATAGCAAAATGAAACACATCTTCATGTATAGATCTCTACTGGATAAGGGCAAAGGTACAATAATATATATTGCCTTAGTTACTTTTCTTGCTGCTGTGAAAAACAAAACAAAACACTTGATTAAGGCAACTTAAGGGAGAAAGGTTTACTTTGGCTCAGTCCAAAGTGGTGAGGAAGTCAATTCACACTCACAGTTAGGAAGCAATAGGTCAGTTCACACCCACAGTTCAGAGACAGTTGGTCAATTCACACCCACAGTTCAGAGACAGTTGGTCAATTCATACCCACAGTTCAGAGACAGTTGGTCAATTCACACCCACAGTTCAGAGGCAGAGCACATACATGCTTTTTCTCAGCTTGCTTTCTTCCTTTTATTCAGTCCAGGACCCTAGTCCATGGAATCACTTACATTTAGGGTAGGTGTTCCTATGTTAATTACATCAATCTAGAAACAACCTCACCAACATGCTCAGATATTTGTTTCCATTGTTACTCAAAATGTCATCAAGTTGACAACCCAAACTAACCATCATCATACACATTTCCTATCCTAAGGGAACTTATGGCCCAGCAGACTTAATCCATGAAGGTGGGATAGCCATTGCTAATGGAGTCCAGTTTTAGTCACAAAGAAATATTCTTCACAAAGCCAATCCCAGCAAGTCTCATTTCAGCCTCTTCTCCAGAGAGAGCTGGAGATCATATTGTGATAACCAAAGCTATGTGGTACATTTATTTTCCCAGGTTTTTTTTTTTTTTTAATCTACTGAGTTGTGCCAGAAAAAAACTCATGACATGTTGTAAGTTTAATTATGTTCAGTTCATTAACACAATTAGAGCTGTAAACAAATTTATTGACACAGCCAGAATCACTTAGTAAGAGGTAGTAAGTCATGAATTTAAAAAAATCACTCTTGTAGGCCTCAAAACTTGAAAGGAGAGCTAGAAACTGTGTCTTCAGCTCCCTTGCTCAGTTGTGTTGTGCCCAGATCGCGACCCCCAGAGAGACCATCAAGGACGAGCAAGCCGGAATGCAAAAGCAAGGTTTAATCGTGGATATCCAAATGCAATACAAGCCTAGGCAGGGACTTCGTCCAACAGATCCAACGCAGTGGAAGCTGGAGGAAGTGCCCACCTGTCTGCAAGCTCAGTTTTTAAAGGGAAAAATCACAAGGTTACATCATTTAGGGGTGCTAGTACGGGTACAATTCTGATTGGCTTGTGTCTAGGAATTCCAGAAATCACAATTCAGTTTTCATTCTAAGGAAGTAGTTGCCCACACCATTTTTCATTGGCTGCCCCAGATGGGGCATCTGGTGATTACACAGTCACTATGGAAACTAGGGTTGGGACATTCTATGGTCAAGCAGTTGCCTAGGGGGCCAGGGAGAGGACATTCCATAGTCCGGCAGCCATTTCCTCCTGACTACCTTGTGACTTTGTACTTTTACACTTCCTGGTTTCTGGAATCTGAACTGACTGGTTTCAGTAACTTCTGGCCTGTTCCAGTAACTTATGGCCTGTAGCTAAAAGGAGCAGTCTTGGGCCTTTAGTTTTGGGGTGAGAGCATTTTGGTCTTATTTTGGTTCCACAGTTGTGGGAGACCTGTGCAGAGGTTGCCACTCATTATTGTGTTCATGTTTTAGGAATGGTTCTTATGTTCTTTGGAGAATAAATTGAATCCTCTTGAAATATCACTTTTCATTTTAACATGGAGATTTGATGCATATGGTTTTGATTTTAGCTTAGTTGAGCTTGCCAATCTCTAAGAAAAGACAAAGACTCTTGCTTTTCTAGCAAAGACCAAGAGGACACAACAGAACAAGAGCCTGAGATCAGCTGTCTTCCTCTTTCGATTACTTCTTAACAAAGACTACTGGGGTCCAGCCCCTTGATAGCCCTCTCCCAAGGTCTGGAGAGAATCTACAACCAGCTGATAATCTAATATTTGATGGTATTAATGAATCTATGTGCACAAAACTGCTGGGGAATGTCTTTCTGTACACTGTGAATATATGTTGTTCCCATTGGTTAATAAATAAGCTGCTTTGGTCTATGGCAAGGAAGCTTAGAGGCAGGCAGGAAATCCAAGGAGAGAGACAGGAGAGAGAAAGGCGGAGTGGGGGAGATGCCAGACTGCCATCCTAGGAGCAACATGTAATGGGATGCAGGTAAAGCCACGGAACACGTGGTGATATGTATATTGATAGTTATGGGTTGAGTTAGACTATAAGAGCTAGCTAGCAAGAGGCCTGCCATAGGCCATACAGTTTGTAAATAATATTAAACCTCTAAATGATTATTTTATAAGCAGCTAAGGGACCGCGAGGCTGGGCAGGACCTAAGGAAACCTACCTACACGAAACTCTTCAGTTCATTCACTATATTCTCCTGAGTCCGTTCTCTCTCTAACACTGCTTCTATTCTGCTCTCTTACTTAGCTCCTTTCCCTCTAAGTTCTATCTTAATTCCTTCATCTTAGTTCTGCCCCATCTTGGTCTTTCTCATCTTGTTCTTGCCCACCTAGTTCTTCCCCATCTGACTCTTCCTCATCTTCCATCTCATCCTTCTAGTTCTTGTCCTCCAATCTAATTCCTCTGAGATAAATTCTATCTACACAGCTTCAATTCTGTTCCCATGCTTAGCTCCTCTCTGTCCCTTCTCCTCCTGTCCTCTCACAGTCCTAGGTCTAATTTAGCTCTTTTTGCCTCATCCTCATCTTCATGTTCATTTCTCTCCATCTTGGTTCCTTTCCATTCTCTCTTAGAACTGGTCTCTGCTCTGCAGCCTGACTCTTCCAATCCAATGCAAGGCTTCCAAGGTGCCCACAAGAGCAGTGATAGCCAGCTTCATTTGCAACCCGAAAGGGGAGTGAATAGAAGAGGTGGGGTCAGGTAAGGCCTGGAATAAGTCAGAAAGGGAATTTATATGCTCAAAATATATTCTTTTAAGTGGTTAGGTGAAATGTTATGAGTCTATCATAAATGTGTTCAGACTACAATCTTACAGGTGGTTAGGTTAAAGAGTCCAAAAGTCACTATAATAAACTGCCTTTGTTTTCCTATGCTGCCATATACTGGCAGGGCAGGGTAACTGTTCAGAGAGAGGAAACCTGCCTCTTAGCTACATACTTGGTATGCAAAAAACCCTTTTGTTCTGAGTCAATTGCTTTGGAATGCCATTTGGGCTATGAGAGAAAGGAGGATCTGAGCTTCATTTGCACAAGAAATAAAGCTATGCACCTAATTTCTCCTGTCTCCTAAACTTAGGACATAGGAGATGTCTCCATAAGGGTATTTACCTTAATTCAGGAGACTCAGCAGTTGGTCTGAAATACTTTGTCCTGTCTGCCTTTTGGCTTTGGATGCTAGAGAAGTATATTAATAAAATACACTGTTAGAAGTTCCTG
Organism: Peromyscus leucopus; assembly: GCF_004664715.2. Lineage (NCBI taxonomy): Eukaryota > Metazoa > Chordata > Mammalia > Rodentia > Cricetidae > Peromyscus > Peromyscus leucopus. Next base: position 11,509,661 of record NC_051076.1, on the reverse strand, counting down.
GGGAAGGTATGAGAGCACACAAGAAATTCATAGCAGGAAACAGCTCATATATTAAAAGCCAAATAACACCAAATACTCCTTGGGATTTGGCTTAATCCTCTGGAAGGCCCTTAGCGTCTTCCAGGTATTATCTTGTCATAGTCAACTGAGTTTCTACTTCATATTTCTGCTGTGGCTGTAGCAACTTCCCCCAGTGTGATGGTCTCTTCTGCCTCTGGAGTTGTTTGGCTAGACAAATGATGATGAAACCCGGAGTACATACGTGAGTGATCTGGTCCCAAGGAAAACTTGAAGAATCTGAAATAATCTGATGATTCTTCTTTTGCATAAGAGTAAATCTTCCAAGTGTGCTGGTACCCTCCTGTAATTCTAGCTCTTGGGAGGTACAGGCAGGAGGACTAGGAGTTTAAAGCCAACCTCTGAATACATAGTAAACTGGACTCAAGAAACCCTGCCTCCAACAAACCAAACTCAAACCAAAAACCAACTGAATCTTTCTCTAGACACAGAATTTATTTTAAAGATTTGTTTATTCATTTTTATGTTTGTATCTGTGTGAGTGTATATGTATGTGGACACACACTCTTGTGCACACTCCTGAAAACCAGAGAATTCAGGTGTCTTTATTCTCTACATATTCCTTTGTGATAGGGTCTCTCCCAAATCCTAGGCTCAAGCTTTCTCAGACAGGTTAAAAGCCAGCAAGTCCTAGCATTCCTCCTGCATCTGCCTTGGAGCTCGGGTTATAGGCATGTGCAGGATGAGACATTGATATCTGGCTGTTACATGGGTGCTAGTATCCAAACATCTGTCCTCATAATTGTACCCTTAACTGCTGAGCTGTCTCTCCAGCAGTTAAAGGGACAGAATTTTTAAAGAGTTAGTGCTGTGGGATGTTCTGAATGGCAAATGTGTTGCTCTGATTGGTTAGTAAATAAAACACTGATTGGCCAGTAGTCAGGCAGGAGGAAGTATAGGTGGGACAAGGAGAAGAATTCTGAGAAGTGGCGGCTGGCAGTGTCCCACAGCGCTCAGACCCAACCAAGTAAACACAGAGACTTATATTGCTTACAAACTGTATGGCCGTGGCAGGCTTCTTGCTAACTGTTCTTATAGCTTAAATTAATCCATTTCCATAAATCTATACCTTGCCACGTGGCTCATGGCTTACCAGCATCTTCACATGTTGCTTGTCCTGGTGGCGGCTGGCAGTGACTGTGTGCGGGGGTGGGGGTGAGGAGTAGGGGGGTGTCCTGACTGTGGGCCAGGCAGGAAAACTCTAGCTACAAGTTTTCAATAAAGTACCATTATTTTTTATCAAGTTAATTTAAAAACCTACTTAAGATCACAGAGTTTGCTAATTCTTCATCTAGAACTGTGTACTTCTCCAAACAGTTAGTTGAGATGACAGTGCTGGAAATCTGACTTGTAAAAAGTTCCATACATGCCTTTGATGACATCAGCGACCCGAATGCACCTATGTTTTCCAGTGTGGGATTACTTAGGACACTAACAAGTGTTGCAATGCCCAGGTTCTCAGGCACTCTGCCTGGGTTTACATCCTGCGCTCTGCTCTTCTGGTTTCCTGACTGGACTGACCTAGGACGTGTTTTCAATGTTTCTGTGCCTTTGGTGTATGTAGGTCTTTCTTTGGAATTGAAACCCTCCCTTGGAGGGAAGTGGAAGATCAAAAAAAGTTACAAGATTTAAAGGGCCCCAACCCCCAAGAGGATGTAGGAAGTAAACCACTGCCGAGAGACTCTAACCCAGCTGCTCCACAGTTGGGCAGAAAGCTCTGGAGAGCTTCTGCTTCATTGAACCACCACCCAAGATGGGCTGTGGTTCCCATGGATGGAGCAGCAGTGGTCTTCTGTGCTCTTGGATGCCACATCCATAGACTCACAGGTCCCTGGGCTAGACTTGGACAGGGCCTTCTCTTGGGTTTGTCACATTCTCTGTCATCCAAGGTGAAGGATGTTTGTTCATGTCTCCAGGGAAAGTCACAGGCTTACTTTCTATATCTACAAAAATGACCAACATAGGGCTGAGGTCACAGCTCAGGGGTAGAACACCTGCTTGGCTCAATCCTCCTTATGAAAAATAACGTAAACAAATACCCAAATAATAGTGTCTCTCACGTATATTTAAGTTTAAAAAACAATAGTCACTACAAGTGTTACAGTTCTGGAGGGAAAGGTAACGTAACTGTCGGGAGTCAGTCTATACCTGCAGCTGTGAAGGGAAGGTATCCTGGATACCTACAGCTCTGAAGAGGAAGGTACCCTGCTTGTCAGAAGTCAGACTGTACCTGCAGCTGTGAAGGGAAGGTATCCTGGATACTGACAGCTGTGAAGAAATGGTGTCCTGACTTGTTGGGAAGTCAGGCTCTACCTGAAGCTGGTTCTGATGGGGATGGCCTCCCGGCAGGATGTGACAATCCTGCTCCTCTCCAAGAGAGAGCCTTTACACTGAGCTCTGCTCCACTGCCCTAAGAGAGTTTCCCAGCAGAGGTGTCCATTTCTTCTCAGCTTCAGCCCAAGTGGTTACTTCGGCTACACTTCCCTAAGGGATTTTCCCAGCAAAGGTGTCCATTGCTTCTCCGTTTCGCTCCACTTGGGAGTTTCCCAGCAGAGATTCTGTTTCACTCTGGTGAAAAAAGGTTTTCACCCAAAACTCAAGAGATTTATCTGGGAAGGAGGAATCCAGGAGAGTGGCTACCTCTGCCATGGTGGGAAAGGGTACCTGCCAGCTGAACAGGCACAGGACTTTTATAGTGCTTCTTAGGGGTGGAATTTTTCCAGAGAAAAGATTTTCAAGGTGGGAATCGGTCAGATTTCAATCCCCTGAGCTAGACAAACTCAGAGATTGGATAGATTTCATGTCATTGGCTAGATTGATTGGTTTTCCTGCTCAGGGATTGGTTGGTTTTGTGTTCTGTTGGTTGGGGGTAGATTTGGCTCTGATTTCAGGGCCAAAGTGTTTTTGTTTTTGTTTTTTGTTTTCCCACTGGCTCTGGTTCTGGGGCCAAAGTGTGTTTCTTTGGCTCTGGTCCAGGGTCAGGGTGTGTTTCTATGGTTCTGGTTTCAGGGCCAAAGTGTGTTTCTTTCACTGGCTCTGGCTTCAGGGACAGGGTGTGCTTCTTTCATTGGCTCTGGTTCCAGGGTCAGGGTGGGTTTCTTTGGCTGGCCCTTTTACCCTACAGTAACAACCCTCAGACTATCAGCCCATACTCACAGAGGGAGCAGTTACCATCAGACCCAGCCTACCATCAACCCTGTTTCTCCCATGAAACAATTTTCTATTCTCCACATTTAATAAGAACCCCATGTTTTTTTGTTACTTCCCAAATGGTCTCTGTCATTTGTCAGGTAAGTTATTTGCATGTGCAACAAGCTTGCCACCTTTGGGAAGAAAGGGATTTTTAAGTGGAACAGAATCTGCATTTCATTTTTCTTTTAACAGCCTTACAATGTTCACCTGACACACAATGTGGCTCAGTAAAGAGCAGAGGATGGAAACTGACATGCAGTCTGGAACATTTATAGGTACAACAACAGGAAAGTGAACCCAGACACTTACTATCGCTGATGCTGTGTCTCTAATGAAATCTGATGCAGAAGCATAAGATGTTAAATGGTTCAGATGCAAGTTGTTAGGCTGGGTCTCACAAACTGTGGGGAACAGATGCTTTTTGAGACAAAAGTCAGCTGGCATGCTCCGTGCTGAGTATTTGTGGACCCCAGCTGAACCCGAGCAGGGACGCTGACAGTAAGTGAGGCCGACAGCACCTGTATTTCAGGAGTGGACAGGTGCCATCATCCTAGAGAAAATTCAAGGGAGATCAATAAAAATGATTAAGGGACTCAGAGAATTGATTTTTGAGAAAAGATTAAGAAAAATAAATGTGCAGCTTGACACATAGCCTAGGAGGAATATGATAACTGGGTGGTCCATTGATGTATCAGATGCTGACGAAAAGACACTCACCAGGCATGTGGAGACAAATTCCCTAACAAGGTATCTGGGGACACAGTTTCCCTGAGAAATGGGGGAGAGCCCTGTTCCAGAAGCACCAGTGACTCAGGTGGACAGATGTTTCTTGAACTTTGCTGGCAGGCCAGAAAAATGAACAAGACCACCACATATATTTTTAATGTGATTTTCTTAATTCCTAGGAGCATGGGGATGAATGATAGCAGAGTTACAACTTCAACAAAGCTCTTACTTTTAGATTCATGGTATTGTAGGAGTTGATTAACTACTTTCAGGCCACATCATTAAAATCAAAGAATGGAGAAGCACTATCAAATCCAAATAGACATATCCATGCCCCAAGAATAAATGGATAAACTGTGTACGTATAAATGGATACATATTGAAATGTCTATATACATAACAGACTTCTACATGGCATACACACTTGTTTATAAAAATGCCAGTTAACGTGTTGATGTTCAGTGATATGACGCTGTCTCCACAGAGGGCTGAAAGATGACAGCACTCCCTGGTGAGTTACCTCTGCCCTTTGTTCTGGCAGTTTCCAGAAACAGCTCCTAAGCCAAGTGTGAATCATCTTTTTCTGGCACTGCAAAAGCCATTTCAGCTAAGCCACATTTCAGGGTCATTACTCTTAAGGCTTCATTGTGGGTCATCGGAGGAAATGACATAATCCAACTCAATTCACAAAGAGGGGCAAGTGGTGGTAGCTGATGGCTGCATCACAGCATCTGTAGATCCTCTAAAAGTCACAAAACTTGGTGATACGGTCCCCTAGGAAGATAATTTCTCTATGACAAATGGGGACAAGTGACTGGAATTAAGCCCTTCTGGTCTGAAATGTCTTTCATATGTTTATTGCAATAATGAATGTATAGAGCACTATGCATTTATTACTATACCACATATTTATATTCCCCAAATGCTGAATGTTAGGTGGCCATTTTTCATACTTTCCTTGTCATACAGGGGATCTTTTCATAGATACCATAATAATAAAACGTGGGAAGGAGAAAACGACTAGGAAAATGCCAGGCGGCATTGACCTATGTGTTTTCCATGACAGAGCCTCATATTCATTGGACGATGTAACTCAGATTTACTTACCACGTTATTGAAAGGATGCAGGGGGTTAATGTGCCACCTTCTTGCTGCTTGATGACTGAAGAGAAACTGGATTTTCCTCTTAAGTGTTGGATACTCAAGAGTCTTCCCAGCAGACTGCAGCTACTGCTTCCCATGAAGACAGCTGCCTTCCACTCCACATGGAGGAAGACTGGACTAAGCCGCCTTGGATGACTGGTGCCAAGTTAGCGCTGGACACATGTTTGTTTGTTGTTTTCTCCTTCTGCCTCTTCCTCTCCTTTTTTCGTGTACAATGTGACTGCCTTCCTCTGCCCTGAAAATACCCATCTCAGCTACTTTTGTCACTGTTAGGAATAAATGCGGAGCAGGAGCAGCTTGAGGAGGAGGGAGTTGTTTGGGCTCGCGGTTTGAAGGGTCACAGACGTCATGTTGGGGGAAGCATCGCACCAGACGCAGGTGGCTCCTCCCCTCCCATCTCGGCACCTACACGGCCCGGTCTACTCTACTTTCTCCGGAGTTACTTAGTTTGCCTTCTTTGTCCTCTTCCTTCACTCCGCCATACACTTTATACCGTTTATGTGGTCTTCATTCCATCCTGATGGCCTCAATGTCTTGACTTAAAAAGTCAGAAAAGGTCTCCTCCTTTTTATAATCTAGCTTTGTGGGTCTTCACAACTTCATACTGCGGTCCTTCAAATCAGTACTTGCTGGGTGCTGGTGGTGCACGCCTTTAATCCCAGCACTGGGGAGGCAGAGGCAGGTGGATCTCTGTGAGTTGGAGGCCAGCCTGGTCTACAGAGTGAGTTCCAGGAAAGGCGCAAAGCTACACAGAGAAACCCTGTCTCAGAAAACCAAAATGGAAAAACAGCCACACCAAACGAAACCAAACCAGTACCACACTCAAGAGTCCCGTTACTCTCAAAGTCCCCCTCCTGTGGGTCCCTCATCCCCTGGCAATCACTAACCTTTTTTTTTCTATCTTAAAGTTTTCCACTTCTTGTGATATAATTTGAAATTAATTATACACTCCAATACTTTTTCATTTTTCTTCTTTTGCTTAGACAAATATAGTGACAGTTTCTGTTATTTCCTGAACCAATTAACTCATCTTGTTTGTAAATAGTCTTCCATTACACTGATGCAACATCCACTAGCTCACAACCGACATTTTAGTTGTGTTAACTTTTTATTGGCAACAGGGAAACCTTAGCTTTTAAAATTATCTGAGTGGTTAACTTTGTTAGACCCTGTCAGGCTATCGGCCGCAGTGGCCAGCATCTACCACCGTCTGCTGCAGTATCAGCATCTCTACTAGCAGGAAGGGGGGTTCCTATTGCCAGCATCCTTGGCAGCAATGGGCCTTTTCAGACTTTATGCTTTTCCTAATGCTGGTGGTCATATAGCACCTTATGGTTTGAATGTGCTTTTATCTGATGATATTTGCATTCATGGTGAATGTCCTGTCATGTGTCCATTTGCCATCATGACATCATTGGAAAACTATCTTATGAATTTTTTGCCATTTTTACATGTTAAGTTTTCTTATAAAATTAATTTCAAAATTTTCATGCTCAGCAGCTTCTTTTCATCTCATTACAAATGTTTGTACATCATCCACTCACATTTGGAAGAGATAGGAAAATTTATTCTCATTCATAGTAGTTAAGATATGAGGAAAGTTTGCTATACTGTTTTTACCAATCAAAAGTCTTGAAAAAGAACTGATGTAATTCCCTTCCCCACTTGTGATGTTCGAAACTCAAATTCACATCAGCAAACACATGCCTGTGAGGGCTGAGCATTGACTTGGGTTGTAGATACATTTAGTGAGCACAGAGCCTGTCAATTTTGATGACACATTTTGCTTTGATGGTTTTGAAATCTACTTCAAGCAGAAGCAGCTGCAAACTAGTTCCTAGAGCTTTACCTCCCATTAGGTTAAGGATGTGTGTGTGTGCAGGAATGAAGGAAATCACCCTCCACACCAGTATGGTTTTTATAATCAAGTGTGCTTAAATAAGACAGCCTCGATCAATAGAAGGCAAGCAATAGATCTATTTATGTGAATAATTGGTTCACATAGTGAAATCTGAACAGCATTCTGAACTAGAGAAAGTAGGGAATTTGGGGATGAGGAGCAACAGGCTATTGGGAGTTCTGAGAGGAAGCAGGTTGGACTTGGTGAGTCAAGTCTGTCTTGTTAAGTAAATAAAGTCCTTTCAAGTGACAGTCCTCAGAAGAATAGGTGCTGTTGGGTGGCAAACTCTTGGTGTCCTTATCCTAGGAGCTAACCTTTCCACAAAAAGTTTCTTGCACATATGAGTTATATGCAGTACTGTGTTTCATAACAATATTTCCATATATACACAGAATGTATTTTGGTCATATTACCCCCCATTTCCCTCCCTCGTCCCCCATTGATCCATTCATTGATCCTCCCCTCTTTCCAGTCAGTTCCCTAATTCTTTCATTGTATGTGTGTGTGTGTGTGTGTGTGTGTGTGTGTGTGTGTGTGAGAGAGAGAGAGAGAGAGAGAGAGAGAGAGAGAGAGAGAGAGAGAGAGAGAGAGAGATGAGTTAGGCTTGCTTACAGGATCATAGGTGAGAGGTAATTTACGGAACACGGGCAACTTACTAGTGGCTATACCACTGAAGAAAATGTCTCCCTGCTCCAGCAACCATTAACTGATAATCTTTTCTAGTTGATGAGATAGATACCAGGAAGGCACACCATGACAATGTCTTCCTGTTGGAGGAGGATTCCTTTGTCCAGCAAGGAAACTTCAAGGAAAACCCTTCACTGGACTACGAGAAGGAAAAAGCAGCAGGAGACAGGAGGATGCAAGGAAATTAGAGACCCGGGTTCTGAGTTTACTTCTTTAAATTTCCCAGCATGCCAAGTGCCTCATCTGAGGCACGTCCATCTACCCTCCAATAGCGGCAAATGTGTTAAAACATGCACACCAATCTCATCCATGTCCATGGCGCTCTGCCTCCTACTTTGAAATCTTTTGAATGTACATTTTCTACATGATGAAACTGTAGCTCACCCCATCATCTACAATTTGCTATCTGCCATCAATGTGCTTGAAGAATACCATGCACCTAGGAGGCATCCGGTCCAAGGAACTAAAGTTCCTCTCTCAGCAGGGCAGAGATGCGCAGAGCACTGCCGACCACTCACCTCTGTGGTCAGTCACAGCAGGCTCCAGTGTCAGAAGCCGTCCCTGCCCACCCTTGTCTATTGTAGCCCATAGCCCAAGCCCTGTTAATGGATCATTTATGGGCTCCTAGCCATGTGTATCTAAAAGCAATAGGAAATGGAAGCAAACTCACTTGGCACCAGCCAATGGTGGAGGCTTTTGTAAAGAGGCCAAACTTGGAACTATTTGGGTTTTAAGAATGGACATCCAGAGCACCTTGTCTAGCAAGCTGTTTTTATTCTTATTTTATATCTCGTTTATTCTCCTCTGGCTTAGCTGCTCTAGCAATTGTTCCTCGCTGCTCTCCTGGGGACAGCCAGGACTGACAGGCTTCAGCGGAGCTCCGCTGGGTAGAGGAAATCGGGGGTTAGAGTATGAAGGAAGGGAACCGTCTTTTGAAAAGTCTCAGGTAATACATTCTATGGAAAGGGCAAATTGTCCTGAGAAAATTACCATTCTAGAGAGCCATTACAGTGTGGTCAGATTACATCAGCCTCTTCAAGGAGCTCCTCCCGCCCACTTCCTTCGTGACAACACCAGAGTAGGGACCAAGGCCAGCACAGACCTGGCTCCTTGGGAACACCTTCAAGACTGTCATGCACAGTGTCTCATGTCTGCCACCCCCCAGACAGCAGTGTTCTCAATGTTGGCATATTGGTGAGCCAAATAACCTCGTGCCTTCCCACCTGTGTCCGTCAGGATGGTGAAGCTGTGAGCAAACAGCAGAGTAACAAGGGGAGGATGGATTTTGGCTGCCGGTTTCAGGCTATGGTGAGATGAGGAAGAACAGGTCACATCATAGTGGTTAGGGAGAAAAGGAGAGAGAGAGAGAGAGAGAGAGAGAGAGAGAGAGAGAGAGAGAGAGAAACAGCACGAGTGGGCTCCATACTCTTTCCTCCTACAGTTCATCCAGGTCTCAGTGTATGGGATGTCGCTGCCCATATTCATGGTGGGTCTTTACCTATACAGCAGGATAGAAGTCCTGTTGTACAAGCCATTTTCTATTCGAAGCTACAACACCTAATGTGGAATTGCAGTGAGATTGTCACCTTGTCTAAGACACCCGTCATCTTCCCCACAGATCCACCTAGAGCTTTGCTCCCTGACCCCCTAGGCGTGTTTCAATTCAGTCAAGTTTTCAATCAAGAGCATCCACTGCACCATCCCTGTCATCTCTCTGCAGGCTCCAGGCATCTGCACATTTGTGATCCCTTTCTAACTCCTTACATCGAATCCCGACCCTTCCCGAAACCTCTCCCTGCCACTTCGTATCCACACCAACTTGTAACTCCTTAGTCTCTGTGCACAGTCTGCTCAGCTTCCCTGTGTCTCCCTCATCAGAGCACAGGCTCTGTGACCCACATCTGGTCACTTCATCTCCACCACATCCTCAGCTTGTAGTTCCTGGCCTACAGGAGACACAGGAAATACTTTCCGTACATGATAAACCATCACTGTGGACAAATGTCCCAAAGTTGGGGCATGTGTCTATTTAATTCATATTATAAAGTCTCCTACATAACTGGACATTTATTAAAATGTCTTAAAGGCCAAATATGAGGGTTTCATTTTTGTTTGGGTTATTTTAAATATTCAGAACAGTAAGCCTGATTCAGATTCCATCATTGGAAAGAACAGCCATGGTTGTTTAGACTCCCGCCCTCTCTGTACACTGACACATTCTGTAAAGCCCTCTGCTGACTCTCAGGACTCTCAGATGAAAGGACATGTGGAAATCAAAGTCCACCTTCCTTTTTCCTCAGGATGCAGATGAGGTTACCATCTGGCTGTCCAAGATTTTCAGTGTCCACATCAACTTGTGAGCCTTAGTTAATGTCAACATTGTTTGGAGTAAACTTTTTAATGTGGTGGCTAACAAACAATGCATATTCATAAATGCTGATGAGGGAGAAGAGATGACATGGCTTCCAAAGCTGAGCAGGCCACACGGCTTGAAACAGACAGTTGAGAATGTGCTGCATCGCTCCATCAGAGATAGAAACCCTCGTGTGCCGGCTGTTTGCTCTGTGAAGGCCACATTTCCTAACAGGAACTTGCAATGACATTTTGAGTCTTTATGATTTTTGTTGGATGATGACTTTTATAATTAAAAGTTTTTTCCTATACAACAAAAACTGAAAAGGGTGGTGTGTTATAGGCCAGAGACACAGCAATATAGAGTACTGCCCAATCAGCCAAGAATCACATATTGAATTTTATTTGGAGCCCATAAAAATCACTAGAGTGATTTTCAAAGAACATTAATAAAATACCTTTGAGAGGTATGGGCATGAAAATTAAAGTTAATTCAGAAAAATTTAGGAGAACCATGTAAGAACAATGCAAACTGATTGCTGCAGTTGGAGAAGAGAGACAAGCTATGTATGATGTCACGCCTACTGGCCCCCTAGGGAAACTCTGGAGTAGACGGTGGTCTACTCCAGACTTTTGCACCTAAGTCTAGAAAGCATAATGGCCAAAATGAGTTACTTTATGTAGCACATAGTATGAAAATTCTCAACTCTCCCTGCCCACATTGAGAACCATAGGTCAGGGCTGGCAATCCACAACATTCTGCCCTCTAGTCTGGCTGCCCAGGATGGAGGTTGGGGCAGATCTGCCGAGCAACAGGAACTCCACAAAGCAACACTCTAGTAGTGGCTGTATAGCTGGAAGTCTGGGCTCTTCCTTAGACCCCTGAACAGGTTAAATGTTTTACCAACATCAATGAAGAGAAAAGTGGCACTCTAATTCATGCTTACACACACAGCATTTGAGGGGAATGTGGGGTACTCAGATGCTGGCATCCTAACTGCTCAGGGACCTGGATGGAAGATGAGTGGGCCCAGATTTCCTCAGCATGGGAGCAGGCTTGGGCTGGGACAACAGGCAATGGTCTCTAGGGCACTGTGCATTGATAAGACCAGCTGTGGAGAGGCAGCTGCCTGTGCATGTATGCCAGGCTGTTCATTCTGGAACTAGGAGTGTGGGGAGTCCTTATGTAGGATTCTGTGGTTGGTGACCCTAGAAACGGGACACTTTATGAAGAAGATGAGGGTGATGATGAGACCATGGAGGCAGAGCACCTCTGTGAAGATGAATATCATGACTAGGCTCATGAACAGCCAGGGCTGCTGGGCAGGGCCACTGAGTGCCAATGACAAAGCTGGCCTCCAGGCTTCTCAGCGTTCACCCATAGACTAGTGCCCAGCTAGAAAAAAACCCCTGGGAGGGAAGAGAAAGAACATAAGCAACTTTCCTAGATGCAGGGAGAAGGTGCATCTGGCAGGATGGGTGCATTCGTTCTCAGAGAGTGATGCTGTCAGCCAGAGGTCGGGGGCGAGGACTGCTACCACAAGGTGGTGATTCCAGCCATAGCTCCTAAGATGATGGGCTTCAAGATCAGCTCTGGTCGCATGACCGACTTGTGTGGCTGTGCTGCATCATAGGCAGCACCCAGAGCACCGAAGATCACAACAGAAGAGATGCTTATAATGGTGAAAAGTGAAGCACATTCTTGGACTCTCTGCCAATACCGAGTGGGCAAGGATTGGCAGAAGGGCTGGCCAGCAAGAGAAGAGAAAGGATGTAGATGTAACCAACCATCTTATTAAAATAAGAAACACAGAACCAATGTTCTGTGATGGATGCACAGATCAATCTCTTTGCTACTATCTATCTAAAATCTATTGTTTTAGTATAGAGCAAAGGCGGAGTTCTCTACTGAGTAACATGAGACCCTCTTAAGGGTGAGACTCTCAGGGGAAAACATTCTCATGGAAGCAGAATGGACAGTGGGGAGCACTATGTAGAAATACTCTTGAGATGTGAAAATGGGCAGTGGGCAGAGAGGCCACTGTGAAGGAAAACACTGTCAAGGGGGTGAGAATGGGCAACAGCCAGAGAGGCCACTGTGCCAACCTATATGTTGAAGTAGGCTTTGCACTATATTCTAGAGCAGTGGTTCTTAACCTTCTTAATGCTGCGACCATTTAACACAGTTCCTCATGTAGTGGTGACTTCCTACCATAAAATTACTGTTGTTACTTCATAACTGTACTTTTGCTACTGTTATAAATCGTAATGTAAATATCTGATATGCGACCCTTGTGAAAGGGTCATTCAACCCCCAAAAGGGTTGTGACTCACAGGCTGAGAACCACTGTTCTAGAGTCTCTAAAACAGACAGCTTTCCCTAGGGGCAGTTCATTATCCAAGTGACGGACAAGCCCAACTGGATTAAGTCTTAAGGAATGAGACAATAGGGCATCTTTGTTGTTTACCAGAAATCCTGTTACCCCCCAGGGCCAGAGAGCCAACTAAGAACCAATTCACTGGACAAAAGCCATGCAGCTGAAAAGATCAAAACTAAACAAATAGTGACTACATAAATAAATCCACAAAATGGCCATGTTTTACACAGAGGACACAGCCTTTCCTTAATGGATCTCAACAAAGCCCTGCACACTGCCACTTTTCTCCCTCTAAAATCTTAACAGGTTGTGTGTGTGTGTGTGTGTGTGTGTGTGTGTGTGTGTGTGTGTGTGTTGGGGTGGGGTGGGGTGGAGGGGATCATTATCATTTCTCCTTCGTGTCACATGGTATTTTAAATTCTGAAAGGTTCTGTGACAGTTTTCCATTTCTTTACCCAGCACTGATTTCTACTTATAAATCGGTGTGTTCCCAAGGGTGGGGCACAAGGCAAATAACGTTAGTGATTTCCTTCTGATGTCAGAGGCAGACTAATAAAGAAGCTGCCCTGGAGAGGGATTTTGCCTTCAAAGGAGGAAGGATCCGTGAGGGTGGATGTTTGCTTGTTCTTAAGGCTCTCCAAACAGGCAGAAGAGCTTTCAGCACGCCCCTGGGCAATGGCTGCCAGTTATTGTCCATACCTCACTAGCATCGAACTTAAATTGCCTGGTAACATTGTATAATGCCAAGTCTTTTTAAGATCTGGGCATCAAATCTGTCATAATTATGAAGGATACCGAGAAGTAAATCAATAGTAATAAGAGAGCGTGAACCTTCTAGAAGAGGAAGGAGAGACACCAGGGACTGACTGGAGTCTCCTCATTTTGCTTGGGCACCTGGGGATTGGTCGCAGCATGTCCTATCCAATTTCAGAATTACCTTGGTTGGTGGGAGCCAAGCTAGCAGGGACCTTGAACTTTGACCCTCCTGTTTCCTCCTCTCAAACACTGGAATTATAGGCACACGCCATTTTGCCAGACTTCCATGCATCTTTAATGATCTGCCTTTGTGTCTTGGACTTCTTTACTTGGTAAAATTCAATGCTAATTTTGCTTAGACTAAAAGCATTTCTTCCTTGGCAGGATTCTGTCATTCTTTGGTTTTGTAATAAATAAGCCCTTCAATTAAATGAATGGGCCTCTTCAGAACTGCACAGGCTGTGAATGGACATCACCGCTTACTTTGCATGATTATTTTTAATAGCACGTCATCCTGTTTATGCAAGCGCAGTGATTCCCTCCTGCTAGCTCCCTGCACCTTTCCTGTGGATGCAGTGACCCAAACCCAGCGGGGAAGCAGGGGACAGATGAGTGGCTGTGGGGACTGAAAACAAACCTCAACATCTAGCTCTTTGCTGTGATGAGTATTTGAAGGAAGGGGGCTCAGAGGCAAGAGCACCTTGACCTTCTTCACCCCCTGAGGCCGGCCATAGAAACGAAAACTCTTGTCTGCAGAAGCTGGGCATCCTGCTTGGAACTGTAGTGTAACTTTCCCCACCTTTCTGCATTCCAGCCCACAGGAAGGAACTTTCCTGTCAGACTGGGTATGTATCTCGGTGGTAGAGTGCTTGCTCAACAGACACAGGCCCTCAAATGATTCCCGGCACTAAAGGGGTGTGTGTGAGAGAGAGAGAGAGAGAGACAGAGACAGAGACAGAGAGAGACAGACAGACAGAGACAGAGGCACAGAGAGACAGACAGACCCTCAGGAAAACATGTCATTGTCTCAGAGAGGCCAAGAAGAGCCTGAGCAGATGCTTCTCGCTCGGCCCCTTGTGTGTCTGTTACTTGTCAGTCACATCCTTCTGTTCCTCAAAGTTGTGTCCTGAGACAGCTTTCTCTGGGGTCTTTGGGGTCTCATCTCTAAGGGTCCGAGGACATACACAACTTGAACAAAGTTAAACTGACACTCAATAAATATCTTGTCAGAAGCTGACCTGACCCCATGACACGTGGGAAAATGTGTCTCCTCTTGGCTGGGCCTTCATCAGGCTTCCTGCTCCTCTCAGGGTAGATGGCTTTTCTCTGAGTAGAAATCTTCCTCTGCAGGGACTTCAGCTGTGGTTTTCAGATTCATTTGCATCTTCTGTGGGCAGAGCCTCTTTTCTACAGTCAGCTGGAATTTCTAACTCAACACATAACTCTGTGCTCCAACATGTCTCATTCTAAATACTGACGCTGCCCCCTGTGAGCCCCTTCCAAAACCAATCCAGCTTGTGCTGAAGCCTGAGCTGGAGCACGAAGTGGAATACCAGCACTCCATCTCCTCAGGTATCTGAGTCCACTCAGAGCCATGGAGTGCACTGTGGACCTTGCTTAGCTCCTGAGCTAGAGATAAATGAGAAACAGGACCTTTCAAAGATAGAGGCTAAAGTTGAGCTATCCAGACTGAGGAAGAAGCGCCACAGCCACAGCCACCTTTCTCTCTCTCTCTCTCTCTTTCAGGCAAAGAGAGTTTATAAACCTTCATAGCTGTTTCAGGCTTTCATGTTCTTAGTTAGCAAACTGTCCTCAAGTTGAACCTGGATTCTTCTTGTTACACTATGGGCACACCGCCCCGCCTCCTCTTATTAACAGCTGCTCAGCCCTATGTCTCTAGCAGCAATTAGCCTGAACTAATTTCCACAATCTCCAGAGAGGCGCTCATTTTCCTTAGATTTGGGTGGGTTTCTAAGCAGGATAGAAGGGACAGAACGGGGTGGGAGTATGGCTTAACAAACACCATTTGTCCTTTCAAGCCGAATACGAAGATAAAAAGAACCATTACCTGATAGAAGAAATATACAAAAATGTGTCCTCCTTTCAATTCTGCTGTTTCTGAAACTATTGTTGAATTGGAATGGTCTTCTCAGCTTACTGAATGTCTGTGTTGCTTAATTAAAATTGCAATCACTGCAGCATTACTTTAAAGCTAGGTATTATCTTGGTCCATCTTGACTTTACTGCAGTTTATACATGGAGGCAGCCAGGCAGTTAAAAATGTGACTTGTGGTGGGGACCTTAGACCATTCCAGACAGCCAGAGTCTGTGATAAAAATGTCCTTTACTATTATAAATCACCTTGATCTCTGGTGGGACTGAAGACTGGTCAGGCTTGTGGGTGGTCAGCAATGCCTAACTACCTGATATTCTACAAAGACTTTAGAGGTTGAGGCTTAGATGAGCTTCTCTGGTTGGCACTGCGTCCCAAGAGTTGTCATACACTCACAGTACTCGAAGATTTGAGCTGGATCTGGCCTGAAAGCTAGTTCTGAGGACCAGCTCTCCTAGGACCAGAAGGTGTTAGACAAGCTGCCAAAGGGCAGAAGCGGTCAATATCCCTACCCAGCTGTGACACGTGCGAGCCACAACAATGGCCAGCATGGCAAGGTATCTGCAAGGTGCAATAGTGCCACTTGGATCTTGGTGGCGGCCAGCAGCTGTTGAATTGGACTTGAGGCCCCTTCAACATGAGGGAAACCATGCCTCGTTCTGTAAACCCAACCCCACTACCCGGGGTGTGGATCTTAGAGGAGAACCTGCTGCTGCTGCCGCCGCCACACCAGCCTGATTCCCAGCTGCATTCTAGATGCCCGTTCTTAGACTGACAGACAAACGGAGTCCCACCCTCATCAAGGAACCTCCTCTTTGCAGTAAGGAAACCATCCCCGATAAAACAGACAACAGCTGCTTGTGGGGAGCCACAACCCAACTAACCCAGTATGACACGACTCCTCCACCTAAGCCTCGGGGAACATTACAGAAGAGGGGAAAAAGAAGATCATGAGGAGCCAATGGACATGCTGGTACAGAATGGCGTGCTCTCAAGGGGCTGGTCTGATGAAGTGGGGGCAGTGGGCTCTCGTTCTTTCTCTGTGTCTGATTTCAATGTGCACCTTTCAGCTTCAATAACTGTAAAAACAAATATTATAGCTTTGCTGAGTTCTGTGAACTCTGAACTCTCTTCTAACAAGTTGTTGAACCTACAGGTGATCTTAGGGACCCACAAACACAAATGGCTTTTCTGGGTTCACAGCTACTTCATGGAAGATGTACCACTACTCCACATGGATAAGCAGTTGTGAATTGACTGGCTTGTGCATAGAGGCCTGTTTTCCCAAGTTTCTGAGGACTAAATAGGATAGCTGGGGTCATTAAATGGATGGAATAAAGGACTCCAGAAACTTAACACCAAATGTAGCACACTTCTCTATATGTAAAGCATTTGCATCAATGAAACAGATGTTTATACACCTTACCTTCCCAAATATAATGCAATATTTTAAAACTAAACTTTATCTTTCAGAGTAAAGATGTCTCCACTATCCTCAACATCACTGAATCTTTGTGTAAAACTGTCCGAAGAAACATGGCCAACCTTGTAGGCAAAGAAAATAAAGGCAGCTGTATATCTACTTCTGGGATTCAGCATCTATCTCGCCAGGAACTTAGTTGGGACAAGCAAGACACTACCTGTGTGTCCTGTTTCTTCTAACTCCAGGGTGTTCAGCGTTACCTGAAGGAGAAGGAAGCTGAATGCAGCATGGATTCAGTCTCACTCAGAGACAGCTTCCAGGAAGAGAGGGCAGGAACATTTGAATGAGGTCATAAATAAAAAAAAAAAATGTCAATTGACTGTCAAGTATAAGCATTCCCATGGAGGTGAAGTAAGTCAAGTGTACCAGGCCTGAGAACATGGGGACAAAAAGCATGATACCGAGTTCTATTAACTCCTTTTCTTGATGCTGTGGACAAACACCACCTCCTTCAGCAAAAGCAGCTTGAAGTTGGAAGAGTTTCTTTGGGCTCACACTACTGTCTGTCTCAACCTGTGGGTCACAACTCCTTTGGAGGTTGCATCTCTGATATCCTGCATATCAGATATTTACATTACAATTCATAACAGTAGCATAATTACAGCTATGAAGTGGCAACGAAGATAATTTTATGCTTGGGGGTCACCATATGAGGAACTGTGTTAAAGGGTTGCTGTGTTGGGAAGGTCGAGAACCATGGGTATCGTATCAGGAGCATGATGGGGCTGGTCACATTGCAGCTGCAGTCAGGATGCAAGAAGAGACAATTGCTGGTGCTCGGCTCGATTTTGACTTTTCCCTTTTTATTCAGCAAAGCACTGGAGCTCATGGGCTGGATTGTAACTCAGTTAAACCTCCCTGGGGTCACCTTCAGGGAAACACCCTGTGCTGTGTCTCCCAGGTGATTCCGAACCCAGTAAGTTGATAATGAAGGTTAACCATCACCCAAGGATACAGGCTGCATTAAAATGTCCTGTTGCTCACCAGTTTACCTGCTCTCCTCTCTGCTTGAGCTCCACCTTCCCTTCAATACCTACTTGGTGCAGACTGCAGACGGCTTTAAGTTCCTTTAAGCATTTGCCCCTTGTCAGCAGGCGTGGTGTTCACTCCTGTCAGTAGAGGGCAGTAGAGAGACACTATAGAAAGTAGGGCGTTCCCTAGCTCAAGCCCGCTCTGAGGCAGGCTCTCATTCAGGTTGGTCCCCTCTCCAGTATCTGACTCTTGTGATCTGGGGGTGGACAGCTTCTTTCCAACAGTGCTCTGCAGTGTGTCGCAGCCACGGTCAGTTTTCTATTTCCTCGAAGCAGAGTGTCTCTGGTGGGACTCCATTCACGAACAGCTTTTCCCAGCACTCAAAGCATAGCATTCCAGCAGGTTCTGACAGTGCAGCGTCACTCAGTGAGTCAGGGCCTGCTCTCTCAGTCTCCTGTGGGAGCGGAACTCTTCCTCAGATGTTCTACCTGGGTCCTGCTCCTCTTCCTGCTGCTCTGATCTTCTGTACACTCCTTTCAACTTCTTACTGCCACTCTCTCAATTTTAGTTATAGCTCTTACTTCTTTACACTTCCTGTATTCAAACTAGTGTGTAGTTTGTGTCCCGCTTGGGCCGTGACTAATGCAGTCGGGCATCTGTGAGCCCTTGCAAAGTAATTCATCAGTGAATTAGAACTTGAAGAATCACCTTTGTTCTCTATAATGAAATAAAGCTGCATGTGACCTATAATTTTCTTTTTCCTTATGCAAGTGTAGGTAGGAGTTAGGAAAATTTCCTCTGTTTTCTGAAGAGTTGCTGAAATGAACCTACAATTGACACATTAACAAGAGAAAAGGTGTAAACATCAGTGTAGACAGGGCATCACCAGAACATATCCAGACCCAGGAAGACTCAGAACTTACACACCTTCCTAATAGTATGGGAAAGTAGATGATTTCAGGGACTTTTCAGGGGAGGTGAATGGACACAAAGATTAATGGGTTCTGAGTCTCTCTGTAGAATGGACCAAAGGCCAGAAGATGGCTTGGGACAGAACCTGTCTAGGTGTGGGGCTACTCTTTAATCCTCCTTCCTGCTCAGTGGAATCTTAGGGTGGATCAAAGTCAACTGCTCCTTTCTGGTGGATCCAGTTTTCAGGTGGATGAGTGATTTCAGAGGAGAGACAGGAGCTGGTTGGGAGACTTTGATTCTTAGGCTTCTAATGCCTTTTAGCTTTCCTTACCTCAAAGAGCTGGGAATGTCAAAGCCGAGCCTTGACACCTGCTGTGTAAAATGCTACTTTTGATGACAGAGAAGACTTATCGGAAACATTACTACAGCATTCTGTTCAAAGGCTCCTCAGATTTATGGCTTTCCCGAGCGCAACACCAAAGCCCAATGACTTCACTGGGCAAACGTGGTTGGAGAGCATGGCATGAGAAAGCACAGAACAGTTTGGGGAGGTGAGCTCATCCCTCCTTCCCACATCTGGCCACTCTCGCCTCACCAGATAGGATGGGGCCTCTGGAAGGACTTCTCATTGTCCTCTTCTGGAGAGAATGACATTCCAGCTGCTTTGAGCAACTCTGGAATAAGATGCCAATGTCTAAATCCAGCATCTCAAAGTCCAATCATAACAGGAAGACTAGCAATGTGAAAGCCAACTTTCTTGGCATTAGCAATGAATGTCTGAAAACATGAGAACGAGCATATGAGCCTCATCACAGCTCCCTAAACTTGAAGTAGCTGAGGCTGGCCTCAATTCATGGTTCCCTTGCCCCCACTTTCCAAGTGTCAAGATTACAGGCATGTGCAACCACACTTATCCTGATATATTCCCTTCTAGTTTTAGTGGGAGAGACTCTTCAAAATTTCCCAAGGTTCTAACAACACTGACACTGTCTCTAGATTTATTTAAGTAAAATTTAGATGTCAAAACATGGCTCCAGGACCTATTGAAAACAAGACCTAAAAGAAGTGAGAAAATTTGAGTGGTAGCCCAGGATTCTGTCTCAAAATAAAACATATTTCAGGACTAATCCCCAGTTTTGGATATCTGATACACTGTATGCTTTTTTAAAAATTGGTTTTTAATTATGTGTACATCTGACTATATGTAGGCATGTGCACAAAAGCACATGAGTATAGGTTCCTACGGAGGCCAGAGGTGTTGAATTTCCCTGGAGCAAGAGTTAGAGGCCACTGTGAGCTCATCAGTGTGGGCCCCTTGTAAGAGAAGTGTGTACACTTAACTACTGGGCATCTCCAGCCCCCATCATACACTTTTAAAAATTATTATATACCTATAGTGAGATTTAGATTCCTAGTGAAACATTGCAAATTGGGAGCAAGCAATGGTTATTTGGTCATCCACTCTAAACTACATTCTCTTTTAAGCTCTTTTCCCTGGGAGTACTGGAGATAAATATGGCTTCTGCTCAGGGTGGCTCACCATCAGTCTTCCATGGTGCTACTTCTCATTACACTCTCCTATCAGTCATCCCAGTGGACTATCCCATTCTCAGAATTTTAGATTTAGG
The DNA here is from genome assembly GCF_004664715.2 of Peromyscus leucopus. Taxonomy (NCBI): domain Eukaryota; kingdom Metazoa; phylum Chordata; class Mammalia; order Rodentia; family Cricetidae; genus Peromyscus; species Peromyscus leucopus. Next base: position 11,489,320 of record NC_051076.1, on the reverse strand, counting down.
ATGCTAATCCATCTGATTGCATCAATGCAGGCTTAGAAGGACAGTCATGGCAGTGGTAATGGGAATATGACTGTTTCTTGACCACTGTAAAATGAGGAAGAAGTCCACCCCAAGCTATCCTGATGTGTCAAGTCAATGCAACAAGATGGCCAACAGAGAAGTGAAGTGTTTAGTGAGTAGTGTTTCATTCAGGAACACAACCAATCAGCAGAAGGTTTGTGTTATCAGCTAGTCACTTAGAACAAATGATTTCCTGTATCTGCTGACCCCTCTACACTTTGGTGTCAACAAGTTATTAAAAAGAATCCCATTAATTACTTATAATTGGTAGAACCCAGACCTCCAGGCCCAGTGTCTACATACAGAACTGTTGTAAGACATTTTGATGTAACTATCATACATTCATTTCAGAGTGAATGCAATCAGAACAAATTGTCTTCCTTCCAATTCCAGGTATGCTTAAGACTTACCCCATACCTTTGTCCTGTAACTCAGCAGTATTCTGTCTGAGGTGTTGATTCATTTTGCTTCAGAACTTTCTTATATTCATCAAAAGTCTTCCTAGAGTTCACCTGTAAAGCAGTGTTATCACCAAAGAGAATCACTGAAATATGTTTTCCCATATTGTTTTTAATTGTGTGTGTGTGTGTGTGTGTGTGTGTGTGTGTGTGTGAGAGAGAGAGAGAGAGAGAGAGAGAGAGAGAGAGAGAGAGAGAGAGAGAACAGGTTATGAAACCCAGCACGGGATGGGGATACCGGATCCTATGGAGATGGAATTACAAATAGTTGTAAACCACCTCTCTGGGTACCAGCGACTCAGCTTGGGTCCTCTGCAGGAGCAGTATGTGCTCTTAACTTCTCAGCTATCCCTGTACACCCCTAAACTTTGAATTACATTTTAAAATTTTTGGGAATGAGCACAGGCTGTGACTGGAGGTCAGATGACAACTTGTGGGAGTTGGTTCTTTCTTTTTACCATGTGGGTCCTGGGAACCAAATCCAGGTTGTCTGTCTTGGTGGCAGGTGCCTTCGGCCTGCAAGTCATCTTGCAGGCCTGTAGTTGGCTTTTTCTTTGGGCTGCCAACAGCTCCCAAATGAAGACACACAGACTTCATTCTATGTTTTGCCTTGGGACTTTATATCTTTCTTTCATTCTGTATGTCCTACTTTCCTGCTTTCTCTGTGTCTGTCTGTCTAGCCCCTGGCATCTCCCTGGTGACTCTTTTTCTCTCTTCCCATCTCCCCCAGCCTAAATTCTTCCTCCTACTTACTCTCCATGCTCGGAAGTCCTGCCTATACTTTCACCCTCACTATTGGTCATTCAGCTTTTTATTAGACCAATCAGGTGCCTCAAGTAGGCAAGGTAAAACAGCAACACATTTTTACTTAATTAAACAAATGCAACACATCTTTACATAGTTAAAAAATATTCTACAGCATAGGCCTTTTCCATTTTTCAAATAAAGGGATTTAGACCATCATTCTTGGTTCTTAACTAAAGAAAAAAGCTGCTACTGCAGTAAATCACAGCCCTGGGAGACATTTGGTATTTAGTCCATGTTAACACTGACTATAAAATGCATAGGCAAATGGGTTGGGAAGAGAATTAGGTGCTATAATTGTTTGAGATCAGCTTTATGATTTAAAAATATCTACTGGACTTTATACTTGTTTGAATCATTGTGTTTTTCTAACTAGTATTGTCTCAAAAAGCTACCCCCAAAGAAAAATTCACAAAGTTGTCTGAGTGATTTGTGATCCTTGCATTTCAGTTTTCCTGGTGTTGATGGATGGAAGCTGCACACCTATTGGCCTTTCCAGAGTTTGGCAGTCAGTGTGCATGATCTCACTCAACAAAGACAGAATGTTCTGCAGATCTCTTGGCACAAGATGGCAAAGAATGAGAGAGGAAGTCAGGGCTCTGAGCAATATATTCTTCAAGAAATCTTCTGTAAAGTCAGAACGCTTCTAATCAAAACTTGATGTGAACTTTAATTATATACCACTCTTGGGTAAGAATGTTCTAGGTTCAAGGTGTTGGATGTAGCTGTGAAATACAAGGACTTAAATAAAAAGCTGATTAGTCATATCTTGAGCTAAATGAAATACAAATCCATACAATGCTTTCATGAAGCCACAGAATTTCATTGGCATCGTCCCTTAACAAGTTAGCACTAAGGATTTTGCCAATTACAGGTATTTTGCTCCTGTGACCAGCTCAGAACAGTTCTTTCTAATGGAATCTGAGCTATCAAGGACACAGTTGCCACCCTATTATAATTCCTTATCTTAATTTGAAACTGAGGAGGCAGTGACATCAACCTTGGACCAGAACCCCAATCAGGGCATACTCAAAGTATTAAAAAGCTTAATCTCTGATGCTGTCTCCATTGAACTTTATTTTATTGAAACTTGGAATGATGGGAAATAGGTTTCAACTTGGTTTCCAATTCAGAGGCAGTGGGTGGTTAGCCATCCATAGAAAGGCTGCTGAGCCCAGGAGAGTGGATGTGAGAGTTAGGATATGCACCGTCTGTCATGAAGAATAAGTGGAGCCAAGCAAAGGGCAGACCAGAGTAGCCTAAAGGTATTAACATGAAGAGAGAGAACCCGTGGGTGTCTTTCCCACTGTGCCAAGGACAGACATGTAGCACCAGCTTGTTCTGAAGCACCAGGTTAGAACCAGCAAGCTAGAGCACAGGCTCCCCATGACATAGGCCTGTGAGCAGTTACAGAAACCCGCTACGGAAAACCCTCTCCCAAGAGGTATGGATTTCTAAGACAGGGAGGGCTTCAGGCAGAGATAATGGAATTGCCAGAAGGTTTCTGGCCAATGTGGAGAATGAGGGTAAACAATTTCCTGGGAATTTTCCCATACATCCTCAAATCTCCAACAATGGAAAACTTTACCTTCTATATGGTAAGACCACTTGCAATAAAATCAAATGTACAAAGATACACAATTATTAGATAAATTTATAGTGCTCTTACTGAAGTTCCTTTCCAATATAAGGCAATGTCTGAACTCTACCATGTATTTTTTTAGGAAATATTTATAAGTCTTCTTAAATATACATTTGAAATTAAACATTATAATAGTTATTTGTTGCTATGACAAATCACCTGGCAACAGCAATGTAAAGGAGAAAGTTTATTTTGACTTATACTTCCAGGGAATACAGTCCATTGTGGCCAAGGACCCATGGTGATGTACCAGGAGCTGGCCTACAGCCATCGTCCTAGACCATGGTGACGATCAGGAGGGCGAAGCAGTATTGGGAGGAATGTATATGCCAGGAGAGCTGGTCTAATACAGTTCATAGTGGCCTAGGACCCATGGTGATAAGATCAGGAGGACTGGTCTTCCTGGGTCCCCAATAAGAGGCAGATACAGAGGAGCCTTGCTCAGCTCAGTTTCTTCTGTGTTCAGGCTGGGAATCTAGCTCAGAGAATAATACAGCTTACATGCAGGTGAGTCTCCCCATCTCAGCTAACGTAATTTAAACAACCTCTCACAGCTGTGTCTAGATATTTGTTTCTACCGTGACTCTAGTTGACAAGATTAATCATCACAAACATCTTTTAAAAATCAGAACGTGAAGCCGAGCAGTAGTTTTAATCCCAGCACTCTCGAGGCAGAGCCAGGCATATCTCTGTGAGTTCGAGGCCAGCCTGGTCTACAGAGCGAGATCCAGGAGAGGCTCCAAAGCTACACAGAAAAACTTTGCTTTGAAAAACAAACAAAACAAAATCAGAACTTGCGGCTGGGCATGGTTGCACACGCCTTTAATCCCAGCACTTGGGAGGCGGATGCAGGGGGGATCTCCGTGAGTTCGAGGCCAGCTAGGGCTGTTATACAGAGAAACAGAGAAACCCTGTCTCAAAACAACAACAACAAAACCCACCAGAATTTGGTATTGTAAATTTTGGTATATCTGAACAAGCAGTCCTTGCCAAAATGAAACTTGTTAAACCCATTTGGGCTGTCATATTTGAAAGCAGTTGGGTGCCCTTAAAGGTTAGGCATGTGATTAGGTACTGTCCCAGCAGCAATCAGCATCCTTGTCACAGAGTTCAGGAGGTGGGAGAAGATCACAGAAGAGGGATGAAAGCCTGGCATCCAGAAGAAAAAGGCGTCTGGGTTCTGCTGTGGACTTCTGAAGTCTCAATTCTCCCTGCAGCCCGTCTTCAGGCTGGTATGAGGGGCATGCTGCAGACAGATGGCGAGGCTCATCGGGAGCAGCATATACACAGATCTTGAGTTGACTTTTTTATTTGCCAGCTTAGGAAGAGTAGAGAGACTTATTTGGAAGCATGGTGATGAAGGTGGAAGACACTACTTAAGCTGTGGCTTCTCTTCCCAACACGCTATTATTGCCTTTTCCTCTTTCCGATGTTCTCTTTGTTTCTACGCATTTTTCCTTAAAGGGAGAGTGAATGCTTCAGCATAAGAAGTCAGCAGCTCCAGAAAGCACGGTAGCAAAAATGCGGGAACACAGAGTTCCCGTGGGTGATGTCTGATGAAATGTTTCAAATGTCTTAAGTACATTCTAATGTTTGTCATGTGCCCACATTTGCACAAACACACATGTACATATACACCACCACACATTACTTAAAAATAACTGTGCTTTTCACATGAGAATGTGATTTCAGGTTTTGTCTTGTTCCCTTCCTTGTACTTTGTCTGATGAGAATAAAATGATTTGCTACAAGGATAACAAAAAGCAAGCAAGCATCACTTTCCTTCACAACAACATTACAAGGGAGTCAGTGGATAGCTGGGCCTGAAATGCATAGCCAAAGGGATAGCTGTCGTCACACCCAGGACTGCCAAAGAATGCACCACTCAAGGGACCAGCTAATGGGCACATGCTCGGTGGCACGTGCTGAGGACATAGCATGGCCCCAGAGGACTGCTCTCAACCACACAAAGCAACCACAGGCAGAGCTGGAACCTCAGCTTAGATCTGAGTGCACTCTCCAGCTTGCTGATTCCCGGTTTTAATTTATTTGCTGAATATGGGAATGATATTCCTAAATTCACACGGTTTTGGAAATACTAATGAAAAGAATTGTGAATTCCCCACGAGACAGATATTTCATTATTAACCATTATAGATGCCAAAAGATGGGCAAAGTGTACATATATGCACTTAAAAGTATTAATTTTTGTGAATGTGTGTGTATGATGTGTGCATACAACATAGTGTGTGAGAGCACATGCACACCCTGTGGTGTGTGTGGAGGTCAGAGGGCAATCTCAGGTGACATTCCTCACCTCATGCAGGGTCTCTCTCTCTCTGTTTACCCCTGTGCTGTATACTGCATCTAGCTGGCTCTGAGCCTCCAAGGTATTCTCCGGTTTCTGCTCCCATCTCTCCTTGGGAACACTGCAGTTGTAGACACATGCACCTGCATCTAGCTTTTGCAGTTTCTGGGGATCTGAACTCTGTTGTCAGGCTTGAGGCATCATCCCAGCCCTCCCCTGCCCTTTTTGAGATAGTAACTTGCTATGTTGCTCTGACTGACCTAAAATTCATTAGGAACTTAGACTGGCCTTGGACTTGGAGTGATTCTTTCGCCTCAGTCTCCTGAGTCTGGAGATTATACACAGAAACCACAGTACCTAGATTCAAACACATTTTAAATGACTTAAATTAACTTTAGGCAGTCAAAATGTGTAGCATTAATCCCCCATTATGAGGCTGTTCAATTTACTGTTCAGATTTGCTTTTGTCTGCCAAGGCTTTTTTTTTTTTTTTTTTTTTTTTAAATTTGGCTTATTTTTCCAGTAGGAATTATCAAATGTAAGGTCACAGATTTTGAAATATAAAAGGTTATTACTTGTGATGTTTGTAAAATTTGAGACACAAGAGCTAACGTGAACACACAATTATCATTGGCTTTTCACTTCATGAGAATGTCCTTACCATTTAGTGTATGTATAACCTGAAGATCATAACATGGTACAAAAGTTTCATGCAAAAACAGAGGTGTAAACCAAACTTCCCATTATGAATACATGCATCTCAGAAAACAACACTACACCACCACTAGCCATCACTGAGGTTTACGACAGTCCACAGAAACTTTTGAAACACATCCTTTCTGTGAGATAGGATGCAGTTTTAGAAATCAAATGTTGCAGTGGTTTGAAGACAGAATGTCTCCCATATGCTGCTGTGTGAAGCCTTGGCCCCAACACTGGCACTACTTTGAGAAGTGAGGCCTACCTGGAAGAATGAGGCCACTATAGACATGTTCTTAGGAGCGGTATCCAAGGCATGTCCAGCTCCTGTTCATTGTTCTGTCTGCTTCCTGTCCACCATATGATCAAGAAGGTTCTCTGTCACAGATCCCCACTGCTACTGGGTTCTGCTCAAGCCAGGGGCCAGCAACCAAGGACTAAGTCTTTTGAAACTGTGAGACAAAACAAAGCCTCTTTTAATCTGTTGCTTTAGACATGTGTTGTGATGTCTACAAAGGCTAACCCAAGGCTACATGCTACATGATGACAGTGAGGAAAGAGAAAATCTAGATGAAACTTGCGATGATAGGTGTGGTTGTCCAGCTGCTCAGTGCTCACAATCATTCTAAACAAGTGGTGTTGACTTTTGGTAGAGCTATAGAGGAGGAAAGTTAGGTCAAGAAGGCAGTTAGTAAGGAAGAGAAAGACAACAGTGACAAGAAAATATGGGTGTGGGAAGCTACCAGTGCATGTCTTTGTTTCAAGATAACCACTGTCTATGTCATGACATCTCCCTGTTTATTTCTGTCAACCCCAGACAGTACTCTAGCAATCCAAACAAGGTGAACAATTATTTATTGAGAAAATGTTGAAACAGAAGGGCCAAGCTAAGTGACTTTGACCCTTTGATAGCCCTCAAAGAATTATTATTCAAATTTTCAGGTGATAAAATTGAGACTAGGCAAGCTAGGCAAGAAGTGTTGCCAAGACAGCAGGCATAGTGTCATTGGCACTTGAAATAGTCAGTTATGGTTGACCAAAGGAGGAGCCTTGAGAAGAATGTGGCTCTGCTTGTCTTCTGTATGAGTTTTAAGCTGTAAACCGTCACTGTCTGGTGGGAATTTCATTCCAGCTTCTTTCAGAAAGAAGACAAAATGCATTGGCCAGCCCCTTTTTAGTGCACAGAACCAGATGAGGAAGCTGAAGACTGGCATTTTCAGAGAGAATGTTCCCCAGGGACATGGTATTTGCCTTATCTCCTTGCATTCTTGCCTTACGTACTTGATAAAGTTAAATATCCTTTCAAGACATTATGTAATTCATGATTAATACATCTGTAACTTAGGTGAAGGAATAGAGAATTGCAAACAGACTAGGAAGACTCCAGTGCTAATAGTGACTAGAAGAGGAACTCAAACTACAGGGGTAAGTCATGTAGTTTTAGCCCTAAATGAATGAAACAATTGTCTGGATGTGTATTTTGTGTCCAGTGGTCTTGACTCAGCATCCATGGGATCATCATGCATTAGTGAATTTGATTTTAGTGGTGATGGTTTTCTTTTGTAGTCTCTATTTTATTACTGATTCTACCTCTCACACACCTGAGAACTCTGTCTCTAGCTCCCTAGTGCCATGAGACTACAAAGGTGGCTTCCTCTCTGTCATCGTTTGCCTGGATTTTAGTTCCTTGCTTCTGCAGTGTTTAAAAACCAGAGATGCCTCCAGGGGAAGAGTGGCGGAGCAGGTGAGACTCACACCTCTCTGGTGTCTTGGCCTGACTGATGTCTTCTTAACGTAGTCAAGCACAGGGGCTTGCATGTTATGTTTCTTTCCTGGTTGACATTTGTTCTAACAAAATTTACTTCTTTATAATAGGAGCAGCAAACAAAACAAAACAAAACAAAACAAAAAAACGACCCAACTGTTTGCTGTGTGTGTCCTTGGACCTTCAGGTTTCTTACCTGTTGTCTCCTGAAGTTTCTGGTCAAGGCCCATCTGCACACATAGAAGCAAATGGCTTTGTGTCTTCTTCCTTCCTGCCTGAGCTCCCTATAGGGATGGGTAAGGGTCCCAGCAAGTAGCTGCGAGAAGAAGTCAGAGACAGACATTCTGGGCTTCCTCGCTTCCTTTTTTACTCATGCAAAGTCTGTAAAGTGTGCTCTACCTACTTGGTAAAAGGAAATGTTTTTAAGCAAAATCATTATTCAGGGAAATGTTTTTTGCTTAGGATATGTTTGTGCTTCCACACTGACAAAAATAAATATTTCAAAATATCTCTGCATTTTAGGCCATTAAGTAAATTAGTATGTAAAAATTAATAGTTTATTATAATCAATTTATTAATGATGCAATAGTTTGCAATTTTAAAAATAATGAAAGGATATTCTTGATAAGTTTTTTGCACTCTGAAGGCCTCTCTGCTGGCGCAGCAAACCACATCAGACCAAATTGGAAAAAAATAGGTTTAATGGGTAAGCATTCCTGGGTGATTCCCCACCCCACAGAGAGGAGACTGGGATTCCAGAGGGAAGAAGCACATGTCTGTTTTCGGGCATGCAGCTTATATACCCCGTGGGAATTGTCTTGAGCCTCCCTGGGGGAGGAGCTGTGTTTGGTGGGCTTTGAAGGGGTGGGCTTGGGGAGGAATTGTGTTTGGGGGCTTTGAAGGGGCAGGTTTAGGAAAGAGATAGGGGAGGGGAGATGAGGTGGATTTTCCACCAGACGCCTTCCAAATATTCCAGACTCTTTGGGTATAGGGATGCCAGGGTGCCAGGGGTTGAGGTGGAGCTCCCACCCAAACAATTCTTTTTTACAAACAAACAAACAAACAAACAAAAACAGTAGATCATTTATATATTGCCAAATGATTGCAGTGTATGTTTTATATGTGTGGTACATACACATGAGTGAGCCTGCACACATGGCCATGTGTGAGCATGCAGAGGCTTGAGAAGGATATTGGGTATCTTTCTTTCTTACTCTCTACCTTATTCCCTTGAGATAGGACCTTCTCACTGAACATGAAGTTCACTATTTTAGCCAGGCTAAGAGACCAGCAAATACTCATAATAGGCCTGTTTCCATCCCCCAGCACTGAGTTTACATGTTTGCACAGCCAGGCTCTGCTTTTTTACATGGGTGCTAGAAATCTGACCTCAGGTCCTCATGCTTGCAGAGAAAGTGTCTCCTAAGTGATTCTAGATCCTGCTAAGTTGACAATCAGTATTCACCACCACACTAGCCCTAGTATAAAGTTTTACTGTGAAGATGCATTTGGGATGATACCAAAGGACATGGGAACCTCAGTTGTTTATTTAACATAAATATCCTAGGAAAACTCAAGCCTTTTGGAACAAATAGGAACTTTATTAGAGCCTGGCTTCTTAATAAGCCACAACTCAGAGTCATACAGGAACAGCCAGAGCCACAAAACTAGGTGACCTTGTTACTGCTCCCTTCTCAGCAGGCCTACAAATGCATTTCTCATTTGAGAACACCTGAGTCTGGCTCACATACCCACCACTCTGTATCTGTTGTATCTCAAGTTCAAGGACATTTGTTGTATAGCAATTTCTTCTGATGCAAGGAGATGTTAAGACTCAGAAACTAAACAACTCAAAAGTTTCAGGAAGTCTCTGAAACTGACCAGATGCATTAGTCTCCGCCCTCTTGTAAGCTTATAAAAGTTAGGGTAAGGATTGCTGAGACACTCCCAGACAATCTGAGTTCCCTGAAGGGGTTCAGGCCAACAGAGCTGCCTGTAAAGAGTCTTTAACTTGAAAGCTGCCTGCAAATTGTGCAGTGGGCTCTAGGTTTCCAGACTTCATGAGTTGTCACCCTTGCCGGGGTGGGGGTTTGGGGATGCAGTTGTCTTTCATTGAGCTATTTCTGTTCCTATAAAAAAACCTCAATAAAACTCACTGGCTCATCAAGCTGCATTGCGATGGTATCGTCAGGCTGGATTGCGATGGTATCCTTCCTTCCATCTCTTGTTGGTTCCCTGCCTGGGCTGAAAGAGGTTTGTCCATGTCTCTCAGGCATAGTGTCAAACTACAGACATGGAGGCATGGTTGGGATGTGTCATTATTTCTCTCAGGGAAGAACTTTCATGCTAACTAATTCCCTACTATCCATACTTCAATTCATGTGTCATCCTACTCACATGCTAGCTATTTTTAATTGCTGTCCAGTAACAAAGGAACTGAGACTAAAGCTGTTCATCGCTTGTAAGTAGAGTGATGGGGGTCAGAATATGGTCACTTCAATAGACCACTTATGACACTTTGAGTAGAAAGGCTATAGTTGTTACAGGTATTCTCAAAGGTGTTTGTCTCAAAAGGTAAATGAGGAAATCTGAAACACCTCCACACACCCACTACTACACACACCATATACTCCCATATACCCCCTTCACCCACATAAATACCACACATGACACATACATGTAACCTCCCCCACACAATACACACAAGCTGTAAAATGAATGTCATAGTTTATTGATCATATTGAGTCTGGCTTATTAGTAAATCTGATTAGTTCTTATAAGAGCCTCCTTTGTATTTTCCTTTCAAACTAGAAAGTCTTATAATGAACCAGAAATGGTTTTAAGCTTTTCTTCTGACACATGAGAAAGTGAGAGCAAGAGAAAGAACCGGAGTTGGGGGAGGAGGGTGGAGCAGGGGGAGAGGGGGAAGGAGGGGGATAGCAGGGGAGAGGAGGGAGGGAGGGAGGGGGCGCTCATGAGAGCACACAGAGGTGGAGGACTGAGATCAAAGTTGTTCATCAGCCACGTGGGTAGAGCCTGGACCTCTGGGCATGGTCATCTTCTGTCTGTGCTCCCTTCGTCTTCACTGCGTTTCCACGTGACATCCTCTCCCATTCTCTAAAACCCAGCAGCACACTGAGAGGAAAGAGCACTGTGTTAAAACCAGTTCTCACGCTCTCCACCAAGCGCTCTTAGCTTTAGCCCAGGCCCTGTCTAGGAAGCCAAGACCCTGCTTGGCTCTCTGACATTCTCACTTACTCTCCGGGCCCTCTGATGCCTCTGACAGCACATCCGGGTTAGCAATCTTGAAGACAGGTGTCACGAGTACATGCCATGTCTAACAATTATTGCCTCAGTCACTGAACAACACAGGAAACCCCTCCCCTGAGCTGATGGCTGAGTGACAAACAGAACCTTCAGTATGAAGACAGTTTCCCAGAGAGTGATACACAAGTGTCTTCACTTTGCTCTTTGCCAGCTCACTCTGTCTAAATTAAAAGTTACAAATCTGCTTTGTAATTTTTTTAGTGGCTTAAAATTTTAACCCCTAGCAGGCAAATGTGTAGCTTAACAGCTTGCTTATCATTCTTCCCTTATACAACTCATTTTCCTTACCCAGTTGCTAAAATATTGTTTCCTCTGTACAAAGACAATGGAAGTTTCCATTTTTTCTTTTCCCAACTCAGGTGTCAACTATACTTATTTTTCATTTTCAATTTTTGAGCCATTCATATACTGGAGGGGAAATAATGTACATTGCTTTTCCTGTCTAACCAATCATTTAATTAAAACTCATCTCATTTGACTTCCAAATGGAACCACATTTTAGCAGGAAGACAGGCTGGACCAAAGCCCATTCCAAAGAAGACTGGGGATATTCATCAAAACATAATGCAGGAAAACTCCCACACATTCCGCATGGGGCCTCATTCATAAATACAATGATCTCAGCTTTTTGTGACAATGTCTTTCCACTCTACTCATTAGAGACTTCCTGTCTGGGGGGTGGATGGGGCTGAAAAGACAGCACAACACCAACAGGGCCCAGCATATTCTGATTTAGGTGACCAGTTACAAAGGTAAATGAAAGAAATTAATAATATTGCTAATTCATAAATACTTAAAACACTAAGAGCAGTCATCAATCATTAATTTAAATTCTGCCACACATTTGTGTCATCTTTGCATTGCCCAGGCTTTTTAATTAGAACCAATGTGAAACATTTGTTTCTCTTGATCTTATCTTTCACCATAAATAATTTAGCAAGTATTTTATCTTCAGATAAAATAACTGTATCTTAAGTTACCATGATTAAGTAGATTGTAATGGCCTCATGTTTGTAATTGTAGAGGAGAACTATTAGGTCTTACTGGATAATTTGGTTTAACACTGCCTTTGTCTTATTAAATAAAAATTTAAAAATAAGTTGAGCCAGGCAGTGGTTGTGCACACCTTTAATCCCAGCACTCGGGAGGCAGAGGCAGGCAGATCTCTGTGAGTTCAAGGCCAGCCTGGTCCACAGAGCAAGATCCAGGACAGCCAGGACTACACAGTGAAACTCTGTCTCAAACAAACAAACAAACAAACAAACAAACAAACAAAAAAACAACCAAACAAACAAAAAATAAGTTGAAATATAAAGCAGAATCTGGGAAAAATTAAGTTAATGAAAAATCTTATCAGCCAGACATAGCCATCATTATCATTTCTGCAATATATAAATGTATATTCACATATTTAACATCAAAATGAGTATATAGAAATGTAGTTCAATAGATATTCAGGTATGTATGTACACACATAAATTGTTATGTAATCAAATTGCACAGTGGCTTCTAACATGGCCTCCTTAGAAACATAAGGTAGGTGCTTGGTCAGATTAGTAGGTAAAGATTTGTTAACACTTTTTATATCAGTATAGAATTACACCATATGTGCTCTCACTGAAGTTACTATATATTAATGAACATTTAAGTTGGTTCCAATATTTTTATTTAGTAATTTCCTCTGAATTAAAACATTTCATCCTAGAGGGAAGCTTCTTTAGTCTCAGGATGTTCTAAAGGAGGCTCCTTAAGACTCAAGGTGAAAACAACTCATAAGTGTCAGAAAGTCCCTGAAACCAAGCAGATTCACAAGGGCCCTCCCTACCCAAGGTTATATAAGTAAGAACTGCTGAGGAGAGTAGACTCTCTGTCCCACTGGGCTTCCTACAAGTCATGCAGAGAGCTCCAGGGCTGCATCTTTCATGAGTTGTCAGGTTGGAGTGGGCTCTCTGCAATGCAGGTGCTTTGAAGTGTCTACACTTCTGTAAGTAACTCCTTACTAGTACTCATAAACAATCCAATAAACTCACTGGATCACCAAGCTGGACTTTGGTGTGTGATCCCTTTTTTATATTATCACTTCCTTATCTGGCATGAATAGATGACTGCTCATGTCTCCCAGAAACAGTGTCACACAAGAAATATTCCTTTATAAAATCATTATATATAGGATTGATAAATCTTTGAATTAAAAGTTGCACACATATATGCAACATATTATGGCTCACAGATACATTAATAATATTCAATGGCAATGATACTTTAAACCTTTGACACAGTGCTCCTATTTGGTGATACATATATACATTTTTCTACTAATTCAGAACATTTTACATTTATTCCCATATATTCTATTGGAACAGTTAAGAGGTGAGTGTTGGTATCTGTCTTTAACATATTAACAACCAAATAGAGGTCTTCAGAGAGATATGTGGTAGAGGAAATATGAACACCAAATGTAGGGAAGGCTTTAATGTATGCTATGCTCTTCCCCAAAGAACAGTATGTTCCCTCAGCTGTTAGCTGAGAGGACACTGGGCAATTCTCACACTCATTTCTTATCCTTGACCTTTTCCTCCAACTGTATTTCATCTCATACCTGCTTAAGTTGTACAAAAGCTTACTACAAAAGCTGGGCAGTGGTGACATACACCTTTAATCCCAGCACTCAGGAGACAGAGGCCGGTGGGTCTCTGTGAGTTTGAGACCAGCCTGGTCTACAGAGTGAGTCCCAGGACAGCCAGGGCTATGCAGAGAAACCCTGTCTTGGAAAGAAGAAGAAGAAGAGGAGGAGGAGGAGGAGGAGGAGGAGGAGGAGAAGAAGAAAAGCACCTACCTTATGTTTCTAAGGAGGCCATGTTAGAAGCCACTGTGCAATTTGATTACATAACAATTTATGTGTGTACATGTGTACATACATACCTGAATATCTATTGAACTACATTTCTATATACACAATACAGTCTATGATCTTAGCTTGATTGCAATCATTTCTTTATTTGAAAACACCTTAGTGATAAATATAAGATCATCGAAAGCTCATTTGGCTCTTGAATTTCAGTCGTTTTTCTTTTTTCCTGTCTATCCTACTTTGATAATTGTCAGAGACCCTAGACTCTTTCTTATCCCCTGAGGCATCTGGTTCTTCAAATAAAGCACATATTAAATAAGTAAAGGAACTCTAACTATATTGTATTAATATAGTACTGAGAAACAGTTTAGCTTTTTGGATACCACTGGTATATTTTCAGGCACTGTGTAAATCTTTACTATGTCACTTAATTAGAAGATACCCGACTTCTGTTAGTTCTGTTTATGTATTTTTAGTCCATTTTAGAGAAGATATTTTGAAAATAAAATCAAGTGTTGAAAACCATCAGATTAGAATGAGGAGAATTTATGGAATTTTATCTTACATAAATATGATTATATTATTTTAAAGTACCTGACACTTCAGTCGGTCTCATTTGATTGTTTATTTAGTATATATTTTGAAGTACTCAGCAAAAAATGCATACCTTTATACAATTTGTCCAGCTTTCGAATATAATTTTCCATACTTTGAGAAGAGGTCAAAAGATGGTAGAACAGTCTGAAAATCCTAGAGGAAAGAGATTAGATTACCACAGAGACCCCACTGGTTCATACTGTTACCATTATCACATTATCACTCGGATTAACTTGAACTGTAAGGTAGATTTTTAACAACTGCACTCATGTTCCCCATCACGCCTTCACACACAATTAGTCGCTAAGATTTTTATCAGTTGAAAGCTTTCTTTAAATTCATACTAGTTTTTGTTTGTTTGTTTGTTTGTTTGCTTTGTTTTTTGAGACAAAGTCTCACTGCAGCCCCGACAGTCCTGGAAATCTTCACAGGCCAGGCTGCCCTCACACTTGTGTTAGTCTTCCTGTGCTTGCTTCCTGAGTTCTGGGCCAGCAGGCACACAGCACCATGGCTTGCAAACACAGTTTTTAATGTCTGTGGGTGGCACACACAGGCAGCTCTGAGCAGTGAGCTCAAGTTGGTGAGATTTAACCATCTGCTTTCAAGAAGTTTGCAACATGGTTGCCTTTTCCTTGGTTTTAGGTGGTGGGATTCTGTACTTGATTTTTGACCAAGTAAATGTTTGTTAACTGAATCCCTGAAAAGAGGAATGTGATGTGTCCACATAACTGTACCAGAGGTCAAGTGTGGAAGCATTGGACTTGGCTTTTCTTTAGAAGGCAGGTGGAGAAGAAGTAGTTTTTTGCTAGTAGTCAGACTAACAGCATTTGATTAAGAAATGAATGCTTCCACAGCATGTAGGCTAAACAAGTAAAGCTGCTAAAGAGAGAGCTCCTAAACCAACCCTGAATACTGTGAAGGAATGATCAGACTACGTAGAGGTTTAGTTCCTTCTTAAGAGTCTATTATTGGAGAAAATTCTGGCCCAAACTTTCTGGCCGAGGAAAGCCTAGGAGAGGGTCTCCATCCTTGACCTGGCTCCCAAGAGGGGCCACACTTCACAAGTCCACAAGGGGAAGCTTAAGAAGAACCCGTGGTATCCTGGTATGTCACCAGATATCTGCAGCGGGTCACCAGAGATCAATCTGACTCTGCCTTGAAACAGAGACTTCTAACCCTAAATATCTGTGTTGATGACTAAACTCAGGAAAACTTCTACACTGGTCATTCTGTGTTTGTCTTGCCTGTGCAACATGAAGGTGGTTACTGGTGCTGCTCCTGAGTGCAGAGAGAATGTGTGCAAAAGAAACTCAGAAACAACAACAAGAACAAGAACAAATGTGTGAGTCTGAAGAAATACTTCTCAGGCAGCACAGATTGGATGGACTGTGTACAATGGAGCTGGATTTCCCCGTGGGACTCAGCACCTACAGTCATGTTCCACATGTGTCGTGGTGGTAATGCAACTCCAGCCTACTGTTTGCAACACTCCAAGTGACATCTCAGACATGTTTACCAACAGCTAGTAATGCATGCAGCCATTCACCTTGAATCTATAAAGCTCTTTTGTCTGTGTGACACATGATAGTTAATTTTATGTTGGCAACTCAATGTGAATAGCTTCAATTTTGTAAGTGTATATAGCAATATTTTATTTAACCTTCAAAACAAATAGACCCATCCCATATGAAATGCTAAAGAGGAAAGAAATGTGATAGAGGTCAGAAATGTAGCTTTAGATATAAGGGGAAAATGAAATCATTAGTTTTTCTTATCCTTAATCTATCAGATAATAGTCTTTGTTATTAAATCATAGTAACAGCAATGTGATTGGTGACTACAGCTATGAATGGGGGAAGCAAATGATGTCAATGTGACATGTAAGGGTCTGGAGAGAGAAACTAGGGAAATCTATTAAAATATTTTAACTGTAAGCAATGAAGTGGTATTTGGAAGTAGATTCATTTGCTGTAAATATGTACTCCACACTCTGGAGCAACTGTAAGAAAATAGTTTGGGTACTGCAGCTGAGTGCTAATTAATTGCAGACATGCTAAATAAAGGGGAAAAACAAACTAAAACTAAATAAAGGGCAAGTGTAGTGAAGAAAAAAGTTACCATGGTGGTAGAGAGTGATCCAAACGCATTAATAATCATTTTAGATGGGCATGGTCTAATTGCCCCATAAGAGACAATGGAATCCTGAATAATATAGTTTAAAAACTTGCTTCAAGTATTAAACACAAATAGTGAATGTAAAGAGTCAGAGGAAGGAATACCACATTCACATTAGCCAAAAGAGAGCTGAAATAGCTATATTAATTTTGGATAAAACAGATTTCAGAATAAGGAAAATGACCAGGGATAATGAGAGCCATTAAAGAACGATAAAGGGGGGTCAAGTCTCCAAGAAGAGCTGTCAATCATTAATGTACATGTGCCTTGAGTCAGAGGGTCAACATACATGAGGCAAAAACTCATAGAACTGGTAAGGAGAAGTGGATGGAGTCACTATTGTACTTGGTAAATTCTGTCCCCCTTTATCAGTGACTGACAGATCCAGCAGGTAGAAAATCAACAAGGGTGTAATTGAACTGAACAGCACTGTCAATCAACTGGATGTAATTGACATCTATAGACTTTTTATCCCCCAGCAGCAGGGTGCACACACTCTCCTCAGATTCATATAGAAATGCCAAGATATACTACATACTGGACCATAAAACACTTTAACAAATTTAAAACCAACCACACAAGTAGTGCTTCAGAACAGAACAGATTTACACTGGAAATCAGTGCCAGATACATGGAAACCTCCAAATATTTGAAACTTAGTGCACTTCTGAAAAGGACACAAGTCAAAGACATCTAGGAGAAAAACCAAACCTAACTAAAAATGGAAATAAGCTTATGATGATGGAAGGCCCAACAACAGTGCATGGGAACAAGGGCAGCGAGGGCAGAGTAGAGGACAAGGCCTTCGACCAGTGACCCGAACTGCTTGAGGAAATTAGGAAGAGCACTCACAACCAAGCAAAGGAAGATAATCCGAGTAGAAATCAGGAAATCAGAAGTAGAGAACAGGGTTAGGGTGCCAGCTCAGCAGGTCGACTTCTTGCTCCTCCAGCATGCAGGCCAGAATCTGCACCCCTAGTATCACATAATCCCTGCACTCTGGAGGCAAAGACAGGGGAGCCCTGGGTGAAGACTAGCTGTAATTGGGGAGCCCCAGGTTCTTCAGTGACAGACCCTGTGATAAGAACAGGAGACAGAAACACGGCAGGCAGTTCTGATGTGAGGACCTTGAAAATGGGGAGTTGTTTCTGGTCCTTGGAACCAGCTCTGCCTTCTCCAGAACCTGGAAACATTCTTGTTTCTATCTGAAGTTCTGTCCTGTTGTGAGGCCAGAAATACCAAAACCGCTTAGGGGCCCTGTTTTGTGTTCTGGCTGTTCCCGCTTGTTCTCCTTTGATGTAACAACTCTAGAAACACAGTTGTGAGGAATGACCAGATGCTTCATTGGCCCAGGAAGGTGTGCCGGAAACTCCTGTGCAAACACAGGGATGAAGAGATGCACGGACACCTCGTGGATAGGACAACTGGAGTGACCAGCTCGGCCCATGCTGCAGCAGCGCAACAAGCTTTACAAACCCTCAGTCAGGACACACGGTCGGCCCTGTCTGGAACCTGCTCCTGCAGCTCTGCTTGCTTCCTCCTCTTGGGCTCTCACCCACAGCTAAACTCACTCCTCCATTGTCTGTGAGATTCATTCATTCATTCATTCATTCATTCATTCATGTATGTTTCCAAGACACAGGAACTGGAAGCCGCCGGCTGATGGTGACTTTGGGGGCTATTGATGATTCTGCACAGTAGCTTCTTAAGTCATGGTCTCCAGAGGCAAGAAAGCCTCCATTGCACTTAAATGCCCCCTGATAGTCTCCAAAATCACCGGCTTCAGTAAACCAAGTGAAAAGCAGTGAGGATGATGGATGCCCTGTGTCAATGTCAGACCTCCACAAGCATGTGCACATAAGTATATATGCACATGCACACACATATACCCACACATGTAAACAAACATACACATGCGAACATAACACACAAATACATATATGCTCATGAAATAAGGAAAGAGAAAAATTTAAAAAAAATCATCCACTTCCTTGAAAACATCAATAAAATTGGGCAACTGATAACCAGACTGAGCAAGAAAATAAATGAGAGAGAATATACAAAAAACTAGTGCCGGAAGGAAAGACAGACCTCGGACCCTGAGAGGACGATCAAGGAATACGATGAGAAGCCTAAAACTGGAAACCGAGTAACAGGTAAAATCACCCAGTACCCTGAAAGACACTGCCATAACTCACACTAGGATGAGCAGATAGTCCAGAGCAGCCTGTATCTATTTAAAATGGGCCATTTCATCTCTCTTTCAGTCGACCACAATGTGCCTCGTTAACTGAGGAATGGGGTTGTCTACCCTGCATCTTCATTCTGGAGATGAACAGGAGAAAGGAAGGTGCTCAGCACCCGCGTTTTCTCCTCTCAGTCCATCAGTGGTCAGATCCTGCTCATGGTCTACTTATCCTCTTTCAAAAGCCCGATGAAGTAAATCTCAGTGATGCTCTGCCAAGTTTAGAGCAATGTGATGAAAAAGAACTTTGATCACACCTCCCATGAGTAATTGTCTTTTAAACAGTACCCTGAACATACATATGCACATGTGTTTACATGTACAGATAAGATTGGCAATGACTATACTCAGAGGTTCTGGGCTTTTCTTCCTTAAGTCCTGTGATGCTCTTGTGTTCTTAATTTTGGACTTTTCTGAGTTGTGAATCTCCCCTTCCCTGTGCAGTCAGGTAGCAAGTGGGTCTGCGTGCATAGTGGACTGCGCTCTGTTCCACCACTGGTACCAGGACTTAGTCCTGCCTAGGGCCAGACAATAGACATTTATAGTCACGTGGATGAACATAGATTGGCCCACTGGGTCCTAGAGAAGAAAAATCTTGCAGAAACCCTTTCCTGCCTATCTTTTATTTTGTATTTCCCAGTTTCTCACAGCCTTACTGGTAACTGATTGCTAGCATTGTAGCAGAAGTAAAGCTTTGGTCTCAGGAAACCTCTGGTACTGATTCTAGGTTCCATACAAGTTGTTCCTGATGCAATAAAACAGTCACCCTGCTATCAGACACTATTTATTTGCGAGCTCAAGAAAACCACTTGCACAACACTCTTGTGGGGTCAGGCTAAACAGGGGTGGGGAATTGCTTTTCAGAAAAACAACCTCATCAAGAAAAACACTGGGGAGGGTGATTCTACATCCTGCCATGGCTGCTGCTTGCCAGAGCAGACAGCTTTTGCTATTAGGATGCCCAGCCAAACACAAATCATCCGCTGCCACAATGAGCTCCTTGGGACAATTTAGGAGTCTTTGGAACTGAATGGCTCTTTGAGTTGGAAAGCAGCCCAGGTTCATTTTCAAACCCAAGTCAAAATGACAAAGAGTGGATTTCCTGGGCCACTCACCCCAAAGTGTAGGAACCTTAGGTCAGCAGCTGCATGTTTATCTAGTTATTTAAGGCTTTTCAGCGGGCAGACACAGCTGAGCACATAACCAACCCATGTCCATGCTTGTCAGTGGAACATGCTGCCACACCAGGGACATAGCCTCGGATGTACAGTGAAAAAATCAAGTTAGGTACATACTGCTCAGCTTAAATGATTTTAATATATTTGGCTTTAAAACATCACAGAGATTTTTCTCTTAGAACTAAAAAAAAAAGGTAGATGATAAGGAATTTTGACTGAATGTTAAATGCTATTTTAGTGAAAATTATTTCCTGAATGAAACTCCAAATTCTCTTGCCAGCCAGCCTTCAGGACTCCCTCTGCTCCCTGAATGGGAGCTGATGGGGCGGCTTCAAACAGTACCTGATATGCTTCATACAAACTCAGCCTCAACAAACCTTCTGAGAGTGATCTGAGTTACTTGCTTTAGTTGACTTTAAAAACCATTAATTTTGGAGGCCACATGGCTGAGAAATTTATGATAAATTTCCTACTGGTTTTGGCGTAGGTGACAGTGCTGATGTGTACATGATGATGATAATGGTGGCCCACTTTACATTACAGGACTCCAAGGCTGCCTTTTGAGAAATCTGCAGGTCGTCACCTGGCCATGCACAGGTGTCGGTGAGTGACGCTACCATGAGGGCCCCGAGCTCCGGTCTCAGCAGGTCACACTAACTCCATTTGCTGACCACGAATGAAGAAGAGCTAGGAAGACCCGAGTACACACATGAAGACCACCAGTGATCTCCCTACAGTCCAGCGCACCCCTCTCCTCTTCTTCCTCTCTTCCTTCCTGGTATGTTGGCTTCCCATGTAGCCTTGTCTAGAACTCTGCTACCCAGCCTGGTCTCAAACTTTGGCTGCTGCTGTGTGCTTGACAAATGCTGGCACTGTGGCTGTGCCCACAAATCTAAACACCAAGGCTCTGCACTCCTGCAGAGATGCCTGTGAGGCTCGGGTGTCTAGTCTCCTCACAGGTGCCACCTTGTGAGCAAACTTCCCCCTTATAACACCCATGGTCTCAGTAACCGCCATACACCGCCTTTGGCAAAGGTGCTCAGTCAGCCAGGCTGTATCACACTCCTGTCACATGAGGAAGCTCTGAGATGACAGCATCTTCACAGTTTTATCCAAAGTGCACACACTGGGCAGCTGCTGTAGCTGAGGACGCTCCTCTCTGTTCACTTCAAGCTTCCTAGAAAACAGCTTTAAGTGTTCTATTCTTTGTATTCTCCTAAGTCCCCAGGACCTAGGATTTATCATGTCTTCTTTCAATGACACCACTTGTATATGCTTTGAAAAGATCAACTTTTAGATGTAAAAACTGATAACACATTGTCAACCTGAACCAAAACAAAACCAGACCTCCCCTGCATATTACTAATGCCCAGAGACTGCAGGTGACTCCAGGGGCTACCCAAAGGCTTTCTGGAGCCATAGACTCAGGAGCAGCTCTGTCTTGGAGCTCGGTGGACTCCTTAAAAGCTTTGTGATCTTACATAAGTCACAGAATCTCTGCCATGCATGTCACCTCTTAAAACTTGGAGGCTGATGCAGGAATCACACATTTGAGGCCACTCTGGGCTCTATAGACAGTTCCATGCCACTGTGTGCCAAATAGAGAGACATTGTCTCAACAAACAAAAGACAATGGAACCAGTGTCCAGCATATAGCAAGTACTTAGTCAGTGCCAGCTATTTTCAAAGACACTCTTAAGTGCACATACTTTTTAAAAGTAACTATGATGAATAGTTGTGGTGATAGTTTATTTGTACGGAAATGTGGTGATAATTTATTTGTATGTTAATAAATAAAGCTTGCCTGGAGATCAGTGTGAAAAAGCCAGCCATTTTAAGTAAACAAGAAGTCAGGCAGCACACGCCCTTGATCCCTTAGCAGGCAGGATCTCTGTGTGTTCAAAGTCACACTAGGGAACAGAGCCAAGCATGGAGACACACGCTTTTAATCCCAGTACCAACCATAGAGACCTGGAGGTCTGTACAGACAGACAGAAAGTAACAGAGCTGTGTAGGAAGAGGAAGTGAGATAGCTGGGCTAAGAGAGCCAATGAGAGGGCAGAAAAGCAAGGTATAGAAAGCCTGGGTAGACAGGACGTCGTGTCACTTTGGAAGCTGCAGAGTAAGTGAGGTGAGGTTGGCTGGTGGCTTTCCGAATTTCCTTGATCTCCCTAAGGTTTTAATTCTGGCTCTGTGCTTTTTATTTAATACAACCATTTAGAAAATCAGCTACATTTGGCACCCAACATTTACTTCAGAGAGAAAGATGGGCATTGAAGACACTCCATATGGAATTTATCTTCTTCTTGGCAAAAAATAGCCATTTGGGCAAGAAACTGTTCTTGCCTGGACTGCTTGACAAAATGTTGTATTGACTGGACATGCAGGACCCATAGGAAGGTGACCACTAAACTTTGCAAGGCAAGATGGTCCTTCAGGTTCTTGCTTCACAGAAGAAACTGCCAGACATTCTACAGGACACAGAGATCCTGCCTGCTAAGGGATTAAGGGCCTGTGCTGCCTGACTTCTTGTTTACTTAAAATGGCTGACCTTTTCACACTGATCTCCAGGCAAGCTTTATTTATTAACACACAAACAAAATATCACATTTCAGCACAAATAAAATATCACCACAAATAGTCTTACATAGTTGCTTTTCCAGGGTTCACTTATAATTGACTTAGGTCAATTGGGACATATCTAAACTGTAGGATTATGCATTTGAGTTGCTTCTCTGTTTTGAAGCATCTTTCTCCACAGCTTCACATATCACTGTCATTTAGCTCATCTGTCGATCTAGTTCTCATAGTCAGCTCCCCTTCATGTGTATGATCTTAGCTATAGATGAACTCTGGGGCATTGGCAGGCCAGAATGTGAATCAGCAGATAAGTGAGGGGGATTCTTGTTTGACAAACCTATTGTATAATGGGGTACAATAATAAAAATAAAAGGGGTACAAGATATAACAATGTATCAGAAGAAATAGATGTACATACAGAAATAGATGAATGCAGAGAAATATAGGTATAGATATTAATTTCATTGCAAATAAAACAAAATAAAACATTCAACTATATACTATGCTATAGTTAGGAAGGTTCATATCCTGCTCATTAATTTTTATTGCACAACTAATGATATCATGACAAGAGGTTCCAGGAACATAACCTGTGTATACAAAGATGGCAGCAGCTAAATAGAAGGAATGCTGTATGAAACTGGTACTTAAGGGAACATGTGGTATACACATGGTTCATCTACTGGAAAATATGCTGCAAAAATTTTCAGAGCTAATATCAGGATAGCTTCACAAGAACGAATTACAATGGGGAAAACAACAGATACTAACATTATAATATTCCTAAGTAAGTGTTTCCTTGTAGGAGAAAAACCAAATGCTTCTGTCTAACAAGGCTCCCTAAGGAAGTTCTCATCAAGGGCAGTACCCACTAAGAGCCAGGTGACATTTCATTTATACTTGTATTCCCAGGATTTATTTTAACACAATTGCTGGGCACAGAATGGGCTTGGTAAATACTTGGCCACAGACATGACTGAACAAATGCACACAGGGGCTTGGCCCTGCAGTCCTTTGTGGGTAGCACATCTTCAAGCCTGCCTTTCAACTTGCCTCTCTAGAAACATCATCAGAATTCCAGTGCCAACTCACACACTGACTGAAGCCTTTAGAATCCCAACTAGCAGATACAGCCTTGTATCCCTTCACAGATCTGATAACTTAGGTCTTAAAGTATTTGTAAGATATTATTAATCAATAGGGTTGGGTACACTAGCAAGAAGGAAGTATCAGACTCATTTGTCAGAGTTGCATGACCAGGACCTTTATCTGTCTTGTCTGTCTTCCTGTGCCATCATAGTGCTGAATACATTATGCATATGCAATTATACACAAATAAATCTCAACGAAATAGAAATGTAGGCCTTTTAAGTGTGACCCTACTTTGCAAGGAAGACAGTATCTACATTTGTCAGCAGTCAGGGTATTATGCCTTCAACGAGGACTTCATAGGACAAACAACTGCCACCCTGATCTAGACCCTTGACCAGCAAATCTACTACTCCTCACTTGTCCTCCCGAATCCAACGCTTACAATGCTTGCACGGCATGTGCAGGATCAGGACGCAAGCCCTAGAGTATAGCACTTGGATGGCTGAGTGCTTTGAACCAAAGGAAATGGGCTCAGAAGCAAGAGCCTTTTTACCTCTCTGGTCCACCTTAGGCAGTAGAACCCCACTTTCCAAGGCAGGCCATAACAGATCGAATCCTCCCCACCCATGCCAGTAATAAAATCTAGACATGATTCTAACTTCCTCTCATCTTTCTGTGGCAGCACTGGCCATGGAGAAATTCTCTGACCTACCGTGACCTACCAGTAATGTCAGATCCTAAGAAGATTGCCAGAAAGGGTCCTGCCCTCTACTCAAAAGAATAAATGTTATACAGAGAAGCTAAGAAAACACTGAGCAGATCACCCTTATGGGTTTCCCTCTCTGCTTTTTAAAAATTATATCACATAATTTTTTTCAAGCTCATTTCTACATGCTTATCTTTTCTTCATAGAACCCGAATATCAGAGCAGACTGTGCCCATGAGTGTTTAGAACTATAGTTTTAGTATTTGGTGTTCACGATGACCCTAGAGAACAGGACTCCTGCAGATAATGAGAGGTAGGGGTATACTCTAAGTCAGGTCAAGTTCTTTCATGACAAATTCATTGTGCATGAACTTGTAGATTCCAACAGAACATGGCAGATGCTGTGCCACCTTTGGTAAAAAGAATGCCAGACCAACCAATGAATAAACATGAACAAGTAAGATAAACTAATAATTTAAAATTTACACATAGACTGTAACTAATTCTTCACAAGTGATAGCCATAAATAGGATATTTCCTTATCCAAAATGTTGTAGATTGAAAATGCTTGGGGTTCTTTTCGGTGGGAAGGAATTTTGGAATAATTATATATATGTAACTCAGTGCAGATCTTGGTGATGGGTCAAAATACAAATCAGAAAGTCATTTCTATTTCACATGCACAGCACACACTTAGCTGAAGGTAATTTGATAAGCTGCTTTAATTCTGAGCATGAAATAAAATCTCATGTTGTGGAATTTTCTACTTGTGATGTCATATCATTCTCAGCAGAGTTTCAGAGTTCAGATTTTCAGATCAGGAAATAATCTATGTAGATTATAACTTGAAATTTAGTTTCAAAGGAAGTATTTTTCAAGTCAGGACAATTTGAGCTAAAAACAGGCTAACAGGTAAGTGAAACATTGATGAGCTGTATCTGTGTTCTCGGCTTGCCAAACCTGGATTCACACCAGACCTCAGAAATGATCATGTTTGCTAAGTTTATTTCTTTATGCTCCTATTAAAGGGTTGATTTTAAACACTCATTTATTTATTCATATAACCTTTAAAAAATGTATTAATCATGTGTCTGCATAATCCTTGGCAGTAAGAATATAGTAGTGATTAAGTCAGACAAAATTTCCTGTATCCATGGACTGGAAATTTCTAGAAAGAGGAGACAGATAAGAAGCAAATATGAGGCAGAAATAGGAGCAGACAGACAGGTTTGGTAAAGCATCTGCGACTTCCAATTAGCTCTCAGGGAGGTCACCTGAAGTATCTTCTGCCCAACCCTGAACATAGGAAGGAACCCTGCCATTCAAGAGCACAGCCACATACCAAGTGTATCACTGTAACAGTGTCATATCAAGGGACCAAAATCAAAGTACCCCAAAGATGGCATCTCTTGAGGTAAAAATTTTCAACTGAAACTTGTTAGTGTGCCTTTGATATTTGCAAGCTGTAGCTAGAGTTTCCCTGCCTTGCCCACAGTCAGGACAAATCTCTCTCACCTGCCAGTCCCACAGCCGCTCAGACCCAACCAAGTAAACACAGAGACTTATATTGCTTCAAACTGTATGGCCGTGGCAGGCTTCTTGCTAACTGTTCTTATATCTTAAATTAATCCATTTCCATAAATCTATACCTTGCCATGTGGCTGGTGGCTTACCGGCATCTTCACATGCTGCTTGTCATGGTGGTGGCTGGCAGTGTCTCTCTGCCTCAGCCTTCTGCTTCCCAGAATTCTCCTCTCTCCTTGTCCCACCTACTTCCTGCCTGGCCACTGGCCAATCAGTGTTTTATTTATTGACCAATCAGAGCAATTTGACATACAGACCATCCCACAGCAGCAAGGCAAAATACTAGTCCGTGTGCAGCCACAAGATTAACTGCCTCTGTAGAGCAGGCAGCGAGCTAGGGTACCTGGCCTTGCAAGCAGAGTTTTACACATGTCATTCCCAAGACAGTCACAGTCCAATCCTTCTGCTGCCAGCATCTAGCATATCTAGCATAGAGGGGCCAACAGGGGTGAATGAGTGCCACCCCCATCATTTCCAACCCTCATGGTGTTTTCATTCTCCCGAGTAGCACTGCCCGAGAAAGACATTGGGGAGTGAAGAGGGCTGCTGATAACGGTTATCTCTTTCCTTCACTGAGTCAAACAGTGTCTAACATCAAAAAGAAATTAGTTTGGAGGAAATTCAAATAGAATACTTGACATGTTGTCTGGGCAGCTGCGAATTTGTTTGGTGTGTGTGTGTGTGTGTGTGTGTGTGTGTGTGTGTGTGTATGTATGATATATGTGTATGCAGGTATATTTACCTGTAGACACACACAGAGGCCAGAGGGAGACGTCAGTAGAAGGGAATCAATAAGAAGTAGCCTTGTATTGCTCTCTGCCTACCTTATTTCCTTGAGACAAACTGTCCTTGAATCTGGAGCTCCCTGTTTTCAACTGTGCTGGCAACCAGCAAGCCACAGTGGTCCTCTGGCTCTCTGTCTTTCCCACTGCAGGGTTTACAAGCAGACACGGCCATGCTTGGCTTAAGACAAACAGAACAGAATAGAAGCATAGGTTCTGGGACTCTGACTTTGGGTCCTCATGCTTTCACAGCAAGTCACTCACAGTGCCATCTTTCTGTGGCTGCGGACACTGAGGGGAGAAGTAGCCCTCCTCTAAGAGGACACAGTTTCTTCTACTTTTCTGGAAACTGTTCAGGACTAAGTTTTGGTGATGAGATTTATTATTATTTGTTGGTTAGATGGAGGGCAGGCCTATGCACAGCACGTATCTTGTACATTTTCTAATTACCTTCTAAAAAGGCAAACATCCCTGAAACAATACGGTGGCTAATTTAAAAGGCAAAGCTAACTAAAAGGAAGGACAATTTTCTATGTATTTTAATGGCTTTAAAAGTGCAAATCTTACCCTTGGAAACAACTAGTCATCAACTCTTAAGAGAAAAAGCAATCCTGCCTCGCTTCATAAAAGCAGTTCATCTCCTTCTGCGCACAGGCTTCATCAAACAGTGCTTTTCACTTGTTGATTTGAATCTAGGCTATGCGACGCAGATGATAATGTGTGGTATAAAAATCAGGAAATTAGTCTCACAGTGGGGAGTCTACTAACGACGCTGTTTTAATCTTATCCTTCAAGCACTGGCAGAAAACATATTAATTGTGGTTTAATTTATGCAACAAATATTTCATTTTAATTATGCTTAATTTTTGTCAAGCTATAAAAATGTCAATAGTTCTGACAGTGTTTTCTTACAAGTTTTTTCAAATGAAAGAATTAAAATCAAGCACTGTTTCTAAAAGAGATTGGGAGAGAGTTCTAATTACTGCTTGTGTTTTTGAAAAATTGCCAGTCTAGTAACCCCAAAATAACATCTGGGAACATGTGAACCTGAAGCTTTATTACTCAATATTTATAATTCTTAATAATATACACGCATCATTTATATAATGGAATTCCCACTGCAAAATTTTTTATAATTATAGGATATCAATAATTGTCATTAATGGTGAATGTTCTCTATAGAAATGCTTCTGATAATTTCTCTCAGGAAAACTAAGATGAGAATAAGTGAACTGATTGCTACTGAGACAGGACATCTCTGAGGAAAAAGGATTTACCATCAGCAGAAGTGGAAAGCAACACATCCAACTACAAAAGGTGAATGGTTCAGTTTTAGTCAGTAAATGTTATTATGTCCTTAGTAGATACAGATCCACCCAAACATTAAGTCTTATACAAGAATTAGTACTTCCTCTATAAAAGCCTCCAGATATAAACTGAATTTCCTTGCCTATTGTAAATCTTTCTTTACATCTTTCTCACAGCCTTCTACACTTCTTGTTTTATGTCACAACAACTCCCCTTCAGTCTGATCTAACCTATCAGATGGGATGGTCCCTGGGTTAGTTCCAGGCCCTCTGTTCATAATTCTTCATTGGCTAGATTCAAATGTCCTTGTACAGGAAAGCCTATGGGGATAAACGCCTATAAAGTCTTCTACTTTTTCATTTATAATTATCATTTTTGTTATGTTATACATTATCATTTCAAAAGCCTTTATGTAAAAATGTGTAAACTTGCTGGGCGGTGGTGGCGCATGCCTTTAATCCCAGCACTCGGGAGGCAGAGCCAGGCGGATCTCTGTGAGTTCGAGGCCAGCCTGGACTACCAAGTGAGTCCCAGGAGAGGCGCAAAGCTAGAAACCCTGTCTCGAAAAGCCAAAAAAAAAAAAAAAAAAAAAAAAAATGTGTAAATTGTGTATTAAAATTATTCAATGGAAGGCTTAATTTTAACATTTAACTTTAAATTTAACATTGGCAGAGCAGTGAATTTTTTGTCCTGTTCCATCCTCTCAGAAATGCCTACTCTCAAATACAGAGTATTAACCAACACCTGATAAATTGCATCTATCTGGACACTAGAAGGCAGTAGGGAGCTCCAGTTATTACTGATGGTCAGCAAAGCCAGGGTGTGGCACCAAACCTCAGGTAAAGAAGAGAGAGACGTGGAGGGCACAGCTAACATCCCAACCTAGTCTTCCTTTTTGGAGGCAGAAGCGAAGAATAGGGTTCCTGGCAGCTGTATGTGAGGAACATATAACACAAGTTCCCTAGCTCCATCTCTGTGTTCTCTACAGAAACAGTCTCTCTTCCTTTGCCCCAGCTTCAAGAAGGTGGCAGTTCTCTAGAGGACAGAGGGCAGGGAGGACTTAGAGGCTCCCAGCCACCAGCAGGCAAGGGTAAGGCACACACAGTAGTACACCCTTATCTTGGGTTGTTTGGTAGTTTGTTATATACAGTTACCCATAGTCTTAAAAAAACAAATGAAAAATTCCAGAAGCATCTAATACAGGAGTTCTCAACCTTCCTAATGCTGTGGCCCTGTAATACAGTTACTCATGTTGTGGTGACCCCCAACCACAAAATTATTTCATTGCTACTTCATAACTGTAATTTTGCTACTATTATGAATCATAATGTAAATATGATATGCAGGATATCTGATATGCAAGTCCTGTGAAAGGGTCATTCTACCCCAAAGGGGTAATGAGCCACAGGTTGAGAACCACTGACCTAAAATGTTTTAAATAAATTTATTTTTATATATTGCTATAATGGTTCTATGTTAGCACTACTAGCTGTTAATCTCTTAACTGTCTCTAATTTTTTAACTTGTATATGTGTGTCTGCATGTATGTATGGGCATCACATTTGTACTGGAGCCTGTAGAGACCAGAAGAGGGGTTTGATCCTGTAGACCTGGAGTTAAAGGCAGTTGTGACCTGCCATTTAAGTGCTGAGAACTGAACCTGGATTCTCTGCAAGAGCAGCAAGTGCTCTTTACTATAGAGACATCTGTTATCTCGGATTTTTAAATCAAGCTTTACAGAAATAATTCCCTAAATATGTCACTTTGAACTCAAACTCAGAGCACTTGGGGCACGGTAAGCTCTGGGCTCAGATAGGAGAGATTTCTCTCAAGTTCACTGATCTCATACCGAAAGACAGTTTGCCAAAGAAGAGTACAGTTTCCCCTGGTCTTCTATGAAGCTAAGGAAAATTAAAATCATACCACAGAGGAAGAGAGTAAAAATCAAACATCCTTCCAGGCTTTGTCCCATTCATACTCCCCAAACAACTGCTCACTACGGCTCTGAAGTTGTCTACATTCCAAACTCCTCCTTACCCTGTAAAAGAATACTTGGGTCAAGCATCTGGCTTCCTTTGAGTTTCACAGTCTGTGCGCTCCTAGCAACACATGCACACCAACACATTTGTGTACCCCATCTCCTGCTACCTGCTGCTTGTCAGTTTTTTAGTAGCTGTAGTTATCAGACTTTAAGAGGGGCCATTTCAACTCCTCTTCGTATGTATGAAGAAAACCATTTGATATATAAGGTTCAGTACTATCCAAAGTTTCAAGCATATACTGAGGGTCACATGAAACACTATGTTTGGGTATGAAAAATGACCTACCTTGCTCCCAGTTAAACCACACACACACACAACACACACACACACACACACACACACACACACACACACAAACCAGCTATAACTTCCTTGTAGCTACCCATGATATGCATGTGTGTGTGTACACACACCTTTCCTCTAGCCCTGCTAAATGCACTCAACCTTCATCCCACACTAAGGTTGGGGCCCCTCACTGTTCCAATGAAGCAGTCTCAGTCTGTTGACATGAAACCTGTCTACTTCTCTGTCTTATTTTTTTCTTATATCTGGTGCTGAAACTCAGGACCCTTTTAGGGACCTCTGGTCAGAAAGCCTTCCTTCCCAGCTCCCAAGAGTCATTCCTTTGGGAGCACAGACAGCCTCTAGGCTCACTATATAGACTAAACATCCACTACTTCAATTTGAGACCTCTGGCCTTCTGTGGCTTCTGCCTCAGTGAGTAGTGTAAGTTCCCTTAGATGGAACTTCAATTCTTGGGGCTTGACATCAGTCCTCTGTTCTCTTCTGAATCATCCCCACCCATCTTCCTCTGACACTTCCTCTGACCTCTTCCTCCCAGACCCTCTGATCTCCAGGCTGAGAGACCTTTTGCCTTTTGATTGCTGCTGTTGACACATTTAATTTCTGCAGGTGATGAGAGATTGTCAGAAACAATTTAAAATTTAAAAATAATAACCTTACAGACATTAAAAGGAAATTGGTATTATTGAGTAAGTGTAGGCTGCTATTTATTAAGAAAGAGAAGGCATCTTAGTGATGACAGGCAAGCAGAAAATACAACTTCCTGGAAAAACTCCAAGTCTACTCCAAGAGCTGCTGAAGGAGGACAGACAACAGAAAGGAAAGACACACAAGGCACACATACACCCAAGGGTCATGTAGAGAGATCCATCTGTGACTATAATAGCTCTCGGAAAACACGTCTGAAAAGACAAAGCAAAGTAGTCAGGGAAAAACAACACAGGGGAATTGCCACAAGTCAGAAGGACAGGTAACAGGGGCTGACACTGAATTGAAACAACTTTTGACTTGAAGCTCCCTATCTGTGTTCTGTAAGACAAGACTCTCAGACACCAAAACTATGTTGCCAGCCCATAAAAGGCCCTGGGAAAAGGACAAGAGACATGAAGAAATGGTGTGAATGGGGAAGGCACAGTCTAATTCCAGAAAAGAAGAAGCCAAGGAAACAGAGCATGCAGAGCAGTTCTTGATGTAACAGGCCAACAGTGCCTACACATTGAAAACAATGCAAAGTATCAACACTTGTTTAGTCAAGACCTCTGACTATAGTCTAAGAAATATCGAGACCATGGTTTAAGAGATATACAGATAGATCAGGCAATAACATCTAACTTAGGTAGAAAACAAAACTATTCAACATGCTGGTGTCTTGTCCTTAGAGTCAAGTTTCATTTCTGTTTGATCACTTTTCACCAAACCACAACGTCCTTAAAAATGGATGCACTTTAAATATCATTTATACAAAATAATTACATTTATTTTAAAAGCTTAAATATATGGTCTTATATATTATATTATTTCAATCTAAAATCATATCTTCCTTTCTGAGCATGGTAGTTATGTTTTCTACAAGTAGATAAAGACTAAAACATATTAGAATGCAGAGACTCAACATAAATGAACACTTCTTTTATAATGCCAACTCTCTCTTCATGCACTGAGGAAATTACATGTGCATTTACTGGTTTATGTACAATTATTTAGTGTCTATTTTTGGATCAAAATTATTAAATATCTATTTTTTGTACTAGTGTCCTTTTCTCTGACTAAATTAAATTAAGAAAGCAATGGGAATCTTCTCAGAAGCTATTTCATACTTGGACACCCTTGAACTTTACTGAGTTTGAAGTAAAAGCACATGTAGGTAAAACACCTTGGTATTAGACACAAAGGATGCTTACCTGCTATTACTTCTTAAAGTATAACTTATTGAACAGCAAATAAATACAACCCCTCACTTATTCAGACTTCATAAATGAAAGACTGTCAAATACAAAAAGCATTGACACCTGAGGTACATGAAAATTTAATATAAATATTTAGTACATGACTATATTATTATTTTTTAACAATCTAGCATTTAAATATTGAGAGAATACAAAAATAAAATAATTAAATGATTGTTACCCTTTAAAATTCTGCTTGGTATAGTTACACAACACAAGAGATACAATGGAATTCAACTGTGCATGCATTGTCTTGACTCAGACAAATAAACACACACTTATTTTATACTTTTGTTTTTCAAATAGGAATTTATCAGAAATTCCATGTGTAGTGGCACACACTGCTAAACACAGCACTTTAGAGGTGGAAACAGAAAGACTGTGAACTCGAGGTCAGCTTGGGCTACATAGTTAGACTGTCTCAATAATCACCAAAGAAAGAAAATAAACGAAGAGGGATTTACTGGAGACAGATTTAAAGCCTGTCTTCCCATGGCTAACCTCGTGTCTGTTTTTAGTCATAGTCTCACTGTGTAGCCTTGCCTGGCCTGGGACTTGTGTATAACCTTGCTATGACCTTCTTGCTCAGCCTCGTGAGCACAGGGATTACTTCTCAGTATCCTTGCTTGACTAATTCCTCTCCTTAAACTGTAATTTTAAAGCTAACTCATTAATATGGTATGTTCTCAGTAAATGAATTGTTTGCAGATTGCTGTGTGCAGGCACTTGGGAGCTGCTGGCTTGTTATGGAGGTTAACTACTCTTAGATCACCGGGCAGACGATTGTATTTAGTACAGTCATTTCTATAGAGACATGAAAACAATGCACTAGAAGAGTAAGACATCAAGTTCAAAAGCCACCCTAGTGCTGTGTCTGGATGGGAACAAGCGGAAGTGGCCTGCCATGGTACTAGCAGGTATTAGATTTGGCAGGAAAGTGGAGGCTAGTGTGAATTCCTCACAGGGTTCAGAGTGTCACCAACAAGTCAAAATCTTCCAGAAGCTTTTCATATTATTTAGGAAAGAAAAAGTATAATAATAATTATTCCACACTGAAAAGTCAAATGAAGACTCTATTAAGGGGTTGGTGGGATGGCTCAGCTGGTGAAGGGGTTCACTGTGCAAGCCTAATGACCTGGGTTTGATCCTAGAACTCCTAGAAAGGGGAAAGGAGAGAGCCAACTCCACAGTTGTCCTCTGACCTCCATGTGTGTGCCATGACACACGCGCATGCCCCCACATACAATAATTTAAAAATATATTTAAGACAATTATGACATTATGTTAAAATGCTAGACAAAGGTGAGTTTCAATTTCTTTTATGGAAACATTCCTTAGCAATGCAATTTAGCATGCTAATGAATAATTCTTGACACACCTCTTACTGACATATCTTTAGCTAACATAAATTGTGATACAGATGTCAATGATCTCTAGTGATATTTACATAAATCTCTTAGTTTCCGAGAGAGTGACTATTTTGTCTGTTCTCTTATTTAGCTACATTCTATATAAATTATCAAAACTGCTAATGTGATTGTTTGTATGTGTTACCTCAGTGTTCCATGATTGCTTGGCTCTCATAGGTGCTCGCTAATTAGCCAAGAACAGGAAGAACAGCCTGCCTGAGGCAGTCTTCTGTGTGGAACCTTACAAACCCTCATTCACCTCTGACAAGCACACGGGACAACTGCATGAGGATCCTGGGCCAGGGGATTACAAACCTGTCCTACTAATATCCACGTACTCATGAGTGGAGCTAAAAAATGTCCCCAGAGAACTCTCCTAGAAGAGGATTTAGAGCTCAGGCAGGGTGTCCAGGAAGTCAGTGAAGCTTTCAAGGAACAGACAATTCCCACTAGATGTCCTCTGCTCTGTGTAACTCACCTTCCTTTTGACCCAGCACCAGCACTAAAGATGAATTCCTGTCCCTTTAGGAATGTTTAGATGGAGGAGTCAAAAGCAGCATTACTGAGTGGCAGAAGCCAAGCTGTAGCCTGAGCTGGGCACACACCACCCATACAGGGCATCTTTGGCCACACAGTGTTCTGAGAAGTGGCTCTCACACTTCATCAATTATCAACACTGGGGAGCTAGGGAATGGGGGTTCAACTCCTACTTAAGCCTGGAAAGAGATCTTGATTAATCCAGTCTAAAGGCCCAAATCCTTTGGCATTCCATGTAGGTATCTAGAGTTCTTTAAAATGAGAGGGGTCAGAAGAAAACAATCATATAAGCCTGTGGAAGAAAACAGTGTGCTGAGGGCCTGGAGGAGGAACGGGTAGCTCAAAGTCACCCTGCACTGCAATCTGAAAACATCTAAAAGATGGAGATAATTTGCTAGCTTCAATTCTCTTTTATACTAAAAAGATAGGCTAAATAGATAAAATAGGCTAAAAGGAAGGACCAGATACTCATAAAAGGGCAGAGATGATTAAAAAAAAAAGGAAGAAAACTAAGATTCTAATAGAAGAATTAAAATTCACCTTGGAAGTACTTTATATACATATATGAAAGTGTCATAATGAAACTCAATTTCTGCACAATTAATACACACTAATAATAAAAAAGATGTTAAAAATTCACTTTGGAGGTAACAATTGTCTGTTGAAAATTGAATTAGTGATGAAGGGAAGGTCATACTTTAAAGGAAATAATTAAAATGTGCACCCCATCCCAATACACAATAAAAGAAGCAGTCTTACCTCAGAGATTTCTTTTCTATTACTAATTGATGGAAGGGCAGTAATCTAACATCTGAGGTCTGTTTCAAATGGATCTGGGCCTGATATTTTATAAACACTGAGGTGCAAGCATTCTTATCTGGCACGTGAACGGGCCTTAGATTCTGCTGCTCTCGACAGAATATCCAATGGGAGTGAAATGAACTGGAGGAAAGTCCACTTCCCCTTTACACAAAGTGCAGGGTCTGTGTGATACTCCACATGGTGCGAGACTCATTTTCTTCCGCCACTGCTCTGCCTTCTGTCCCTCACTTGCGAGGGTCTGTGTTCTTACTGAGGAGGCCCACCAGGCCCTGCAGCTTCTTGGTCTCTCACTCAAGACATCGTCAAGGAAGCCACGAGAGGAACACCACTTGACAGACAGTCTTAGAACACAGCATCGGACTTGTCATGTTGATCCTTTAGTTGCTAGGTGTACTGTTGAATGTTCCCAAGTAATAAAGATCTTGCCAGGACTACTTCTCAGAACCCCTTATGGAACAGGAAATCTTGAAGCCAAGTAACAGTTCCCCAGGTCATGTCACGTGTCCTGTAATGCACAGGTTGGTTGCAGCATGGCAGAATATATATTATTTTTATTTACTTGAAACATTTACTTAGAGAGAACAGAACATGGCCATCAAGCAATTTGTATAAAAAGTTTGAGAGGATTAAAATCACAGAGTGGTTCTTGAGTACAGGGAACTTCAGCAAGTAAGTCAATAAATATAAGTAGGAAATCTTGAAATTCTATTAGTCAATATAGGAATAATAATAGAAAAATTTTAAAATTAAGGTGAAAATCTATGATAGGCTATTAAACTCACACTTTGAAAGAAGCTTATAGATTCATATGCATGACACAGGATTAGAAGTGAATTATCTAAGGATTATTATCAAGAACAATAGCAGCCAATTGAACTCAGGAGTTCAAAAAGTAAACATAAGAGCAAATATTAAAGAAAGATAAAATAGTCATTATTTTAAGAGAAAAATCAACAAATACAAAAGTTGGCTTTATAAAGATGATGAAACTGAAAGATCCCTAGTAATATCAGGAAGGAAATACATTATCAATCTCCTTGATGGAAAAGATGGCACTACAGCATCAATCCAGACATCCTGTGCAGGAGAGGAGGAAACCAGGGGTGTCTACTTGGCCTATAAATGTGGAAATCTAGAATTCAGATGAGTGAGTCAAATTCTGGGAAAAAAACCATAATCTAACATAACAGACGTGATGTCGACATCTGGATTGTCTTCTATGTATTAAAATAACTAAATCAATAAAGGTAAACCCCACCCTAAAGAATACCCCCACAAACTTGATAGATTCATTAGTGGATTCCTCCAAATATTTAAGGAACAAATAATAATTTTATAAAATCTTTTCAAAAATAAAAAAGAAGAAATATGACCTAAATTATTTTATAAAGTCAGAATAACTTTGCTAAAAAAATTACATTACAGGAAAACAAAACAAAATTCAAACACTAATGTGACTGATAAATACAAATGTAAACAATATGAAACCAAATACAGTGGACTGGAGACTGTGCCGTGACAAAAGTATGTCATGAAAAATGAAGTTAATTTGTGAATGCATTGCCTAGACACCAAATGATGTAAATTAAAAAAAAAAAACACAGTACATCGTATAGAAACATTTGATGAAGTTGAGGACCTATTTATAATTTAAAAAGGATTCCCAGTAAAATAGAAACAAAAGAACCATTTCCAACATAATCAATGATAAAAACATGATTATTAATGAAAAACACTAAAAATATTTCATGTGAGAAAATGACTGGGAAGAAATAAAATGTTATTAGATACAGAAAAAAAGATTTGGTATATAGAAATTATCAACAGTTAAGTTATTATTAGTGATTTTAGCAAAATCATTTAATATAAAGTTAAAAGGGAAAACCAATCTTACAACAGAAAAGCATGAAGTCTGTCATTTTAAAACTATTAATTATATAACATATTTACTCAGCATTTTTGTCAATATAATTTGCTGCCTTTTCTACATATGGAAACATATAATTATAATATTACATACAATTCTTAGTGGATAAATAAAAAAATCCAAATTTATCAAATATGCTCAAAACTATTCAAAGAGGCATATTTACAATTTTAAATGTTTTTATCATTGTGTCTTGTCTAAAACTTTCCTTTATATTCTTAAAAATAACTTATCATTTGACTGAAGAGTAAATGAAACTAACAAAATAAATTAGAGGACATCATGTTACACAGTATTTCAATTCAATTTCTGTACATTATGCAACAAATTCTTCATGATAACAGTACAACTGTAAAACACTCAAACATCTACGAAGAGCTACAGTCTTAGAAGCTGGCCTCCCAAACCTGGAGACAGCGTGTAACATGGCTGTGGAGGTTTCCTGGTCCAGAGGCCAGTGAGCCAGACCCTGATAGTGATTCACTTTATGTGCTCCCAGTGTCTAACACATGGAGAAGAGGAAGTGCCAGTGTGAATACCCACGGTTAGTTTTGTGGGTTAGAATAATACTACGGCTATGGATCTTTCTAAGTTCATATAAGTTTAATAAACACATTCTTATCTAATGTGACAGGTCAATAAAAAGGGTTGAAATATACAGACTATGTGACTCATGCTGTGTAGCAGGAGACAAGTGGCCAACACAACTGCCGTATCTTATCGGACCTGTCTACGTGAACAGAGTCCAATACCTGTTTCCCTGAATTCCTCGCAAATACAGTGGCATGTGCCCCACAGATGCTACCTCATTGGCTACCTTGTACTAACATTAAAAATGAGATTTAATTATATGGAAGACGTGGTCATACCTAGAATGGCTGATGCCCTTTTTAACAACTAGACAAAAACCTTGAAACAAGGGTCTGTGAGTTGACTTTCAGAATTAGGCAGCTACTAAACTGGACCAAAAAAGAAAAATCAATCAAAATATTACTATATGTGCAGACATATATACATATATATGTGAATACAAGTATACCTTTGGTTCAATGCTTCCAAATGTGTGTCTTGATGCCAACTGTGTATATCTTATAGTCCTTATAAGTAGTGACCTGCCCTCTCCTAAAAATAAGCCAATATCTACATATTAATTTTGCAGAATCCCCTGTGGAATTTAGTCAGCCAATCACCAACCATGATTCTCACAAACTGTGTCACATACATGTCTGAAAACAGTGCTGTGTGTGTCTATGCTTTATTGTTCTGGGAGGACTGAAATGCCACATCGAGTTTTATTTCAGTGGGCCTTTTATTAGCCCCTACCACTTGATCAGTGGATAGCTCTAATAGTAATTTTTTTTTTATAAACTGGAGTTTGCAAGTCCTGCCTTGAGAATGTAATATTTCAAAAAACAGCCTAAGCTTAGGAAAAAACCAATTACAGAGACACGTTAAAATGCCAAACAGCGGGCAGAAGTGATTCTGGATCAGTTTAAAACAGTGATTGATGAAACTCTAATCCAAGCTGAAGGAACAGTTTCACGACAAGCTGTGACCATTCCACACACTTCATTAGCTGCCATAATTAGCCTGGTGTTTCAATTTGTTAGAACTGGTGGGGACAATTTTCCTCAGAACGCAAACATCAAACCCAGGGTCCCTCCGACTTGAGAAGGGGCTGGCGAGTGGCTTCCCGAGCCTCTCTTAACTAAGAGATTAATTATTGCTGATG
Organism: Peromyscus leucopus; assembly: GCF_004664715.2. Lineage (NCBI taxonomy): Eukaryota > Metazoa > Chordata > Mammalia > Rodentia > Cricetidae > Peromyscus > Peromyscus leucopus. Next base: position 11,450,441 of record NC_051076.1, on the reverse strand, counting down.
GGAGGCTGTGCTGAGGCTGCCCCTCTGTCTGTGCGCATCACTCTTAGCATCAGAAGGACGTGATTGGCACAGCACCACTCAATCAAGCAGCCTCACATCAGAGCACAAAGTCAGTTTTAGTATCCAGACAGTTTTGATTGATCTTTTTCTTCCTGTTTCTTGGGTCCATGAGTCACATCTATTTATTTTTATTAGAATTTCTAAACAGTCGGTCAAATGTTGGGAGATTTGGTTAATATTGCAGTGAGGGTGCAGAAGCCTCACACATTTCTGTGAATGGATGCAGACACCCTTCAGGTATGTTTAGACTTAAGATCACAGTATGTACTACAACAGAGAAACTGATGAGAAGATTGCTTTTTAAAAATTTTTTCAACTACTGAACTATAACCTTCCCCTTGAATTTATGGTTGGTCACTCTGACTTTTCATAATGTAAATTCATAACATTTAATTAAAAGGGATGGTGGGAAGCAAATCCCTTAGCTTCCGTATAACGGAAGTGTTTTCTCTAGTCCTTGGGCCACAGCGAATGGCAGGCTGAGATCGATAGCACACAACAGACAACATCATGAAAATTACACCAAAGCTTTCATTGTTAGTACTCCTGAATTATATTAGAGTTTTTAAATTAAGAATGTTTCCAAGAGAAAATTTTTACTCTCTATTTTCAAAATTCCCTTTCAATTGGCCCATAATGAGTGGTTCCATGTGTGGTGATACGGTATGCACCCTAATAAACTTGCCTGAAGATCAGAGGACAGAGCCAGCCACTAGATTAGACACAGAGGCCAGTAAGAGGTGGCACACATCTTTAATCCTAGCACTTGGGAGGCAGAGGTCCGTCTGGATCTCTGTGAGTTCAAAGCCACCCTGGATTAAGTGAGTTTGACTCAGTCTAGGAGAGAAACAGAGCCAGGTGGCACACACCTTTAATCCTGGCACTTAAGATCTCTCTCATGCCTTTGCTTGGAAAGCACACATGCCTTTAATCCCAGCACTAGAGAGGTTGAGACAGGAAGTGATATGGTAGGCAGAGAAAGGTATATAAGACTTAAGAAGACAGGAAGTAAAGGCTTTTGGCTAGAGGTTCTTTCAGGCTGAGGAGTTGGTGAGGTAAGAGGTGGTGGCTGTGGCTTGCTCTTGCTTCTCTGATCTAGTTCCGGTTTTTTTTTTTTTTTTTTTTTTAGAAAAACCATTTAGCGCCGGGCAGTGGTGGCACATGCCTTTAATTCCAGCACTTGGGAGGCAGAGGCAGGTGGATCTCTGTGAGTTCGAGGCCAGCCTGAACTACAGAGTAAGTTCCAGGAAAGGCGCAAAGCTACACAGAGAAACCCTGTCTTGAAAAACCAAAGGAAAAAAAAAGAAAGAAAGAAAGACCATTTAGCAATTTGTGTTACATCCACGAGTTACAGAAGCAGCAGACACAGCTGGAGAGCTGCTGGCATTTTCAGGGCTGTGCTGTGCTGGGGTGTTCTACAGTGAAGAGAGGGTGATATTGAAGGACATGCTTGCCTGAGTTTCCAGAGGAAATTTTCTCCATGTTCTGCTAAACCCTTTCCAATGTAAGCAACTGGGTAAACACATCCTTTTGTAGCACTGCCCAGGAACACGGAAACTTTGTCTGCCACAAAGGTCAGTTTATTTTTCTAATGGTCACATAAATGTGACAGGAAACAGATGAACTTAACTCTGTTAAGAGAGTATCTTAAGTCAAGGTATTGTCATGTGTCATGAAGCAAAAATCTTAATGACAGTTGCAGGTTTTCAACCAAGTCTTCAGGATCTCCTGTGCATTTTATACTTACATGATGGTTCAAATCAGAGACACCTCATGTAAGCGCTCATGAACTATGCAATTAAAATCAAATATCCCAGATTTTTAAGAATGTTGAATCTTCCCGACCTTGTTTGCTATTTGCTGAGATCCTTCCAGAGTTCTACAGACCTACATACCAACAAAATGGATGACAAGGAGTAAACATGCCTCCATCGTCTATGTGTACATTAGAGAACCACAGAGACTTTACAGCCCCAAACATTCTGAGAATAGAGGACAGGAAATCAACGGGCCAAAGAAGAATTGCAGATGGTGGAGGAACATGCACACCACTGAGGTAGATACAACACACACAGGGCCAGGAGGAGAGCACCAAATCCTTCTGCATGAATGGGGGTGGTTCAAACAAGACATTTCCTTCGCTGAGATTCAGCCAGCAGGCACCAGCACAGCTGTGGCAGTCACTAACAAAAGGAAGTACCTGCTGTCTCAAGCCCTGTGCCCAAACACCACCATGGGCTAGCCACAACGGAGCCATCACAAAAGAATTACAGTGTTTCCTAGTGGGGATCCTTGGGATTACTGTCAATTTTATTGTTTAATGTTTTCAAAACTGTCCTTACATATATATGTCATATTCAAAAATGTTAAATCATTTATTTTACTTTTACCACACACAGGAAAAAAGTCCTTAAAACTAGAATTATAAAATAGCAATACAAATAATTCCTTGAACTATAATAACTTTGTCATTACAAATATAAAATACATATATTAGGGGTATTGTTGTCCTCTGTGGAAATATTTCACAGAGGTGATTCTTGTCACACACACACAAACACACTAAAGTAATTTGATTTGAAAAGTCTGAAACTGTTTGCATGCTGCTGGAGATCTTTGTTTGGAAACAACTATAATACAAGCAAAAGAAGCCAGACAGAGCTAGAAAGAAATCAGGGAGATGAAAAGCATTGTTGACACTGACATGTGACATACAACCAGAGCAGAAAGCCTCATCCTCACCTCTCCTCACCACTATGCCACAGAGAACAGGAGAATGGCAGGAAACATCTTCCTTCAGCATGTTCTAGAACGAACTGAGGACAACCAACTAACGCATAGAACTCCATTTCTTCTGGCATCACAATGGAGAGATTCCTACTTTTGAGCCTTTCTAGGAGCCTTATTGGCTGGGTATTCTTTTACTCACACAAGAGTCCTTTTGCTGAGTATAACTATAACCAAAAGGAATAACCTGAAACTTTGTGGCCAAGTAGAGTCTTGACAGTCTTTAGAAATATACCTGCTTGTGCTGTTTGGTCACGGAAGTTCCACATTTCATCTACATGATTTCTTTGCACATTAGCATGAATTCCTGTCCCCTCTTTAGGGTACTCAACTTCAAAAAAAGAATGCTTTTAGAGAAATTTGTGAGGTGTTAAAATGTAGTGTGAGACCAAAATGAGCCATCTTAGAAATAAGACCAAAATGCTTTCACCCAAAAACTAAGGCCTAAGGTTTCTCCTTCTAGGAATAGGCCAATAGTTACTGAAACAAGTCAGTCCAGATTCCAGAAACCAGGAAGTGTGAAAGTACAGAGTCACAAGGTAGTCACGAGGTAATGACTGCCTGACTATAGAATGTCCAACCCTGGTTTCCAGGGTAACTGACCATAAAAATGTCCCCACCTGATGGCAGCCAATGAGCAATGGTGGCGGGCAACCACCCCCTTAGAAGTAAGATTAAGCCATGATTTCTAGAAAGCCCCTAGAAGCGAGGCAATCAGAGTTGTACTAGTGCTAGCACCCCTAAATGATGTAACCTTGTGATTTTTTTTCCCTTTAAAAACTGAGCTTGCAGACAGGCAGGCACTTCCTCCAGCATCCACTGCATTGGATGTATTGGACGAAGTCCCTGCCTAGGCTTGTATTGCTTTTGGATATCCAGAATTAAACTTTGCTTTTGCATTCCGGCATGCGCGTCTTTGGTGGTCTCTCTGGGGGCCACGATCTGGGCACAACAGTAGAATCTCAAGTCTTAGCTAAGGATTCAGCTTTAAGGTCCAAAATAACTCAAGAGAAACAGAATACCATGGTCAGAACAATGTAAGGAGTTCAAGTCATGGGTATTGGTCTATGTTTGCCTGTAAAGCCAGGATTCAGGAGGCTGAGGTAGGAAGATCTTAAGTGTAAGCCAAGCCTGGGGCTACAGAGAGATCTGTCACAAAACAGAGTTCATTCATGGATTGAATTATTTACACATTTTATTCTCATTATAAACCTCACTACAGTTATATTAAGGATGTGCTAAGCAGTCATTATGTGATTAAAATAAAAACCATTTATCTGGAGAATAGGATCAGAAGAGAATTGTATCTAATCCAATCCCAGAAGAGGTGTGTTTGTAAGCTCACACTAAAAAGAGTCAACGTGTACATTTTTGTTAAGGTGAAAAATCCCTGAGCATGCTTTTAAAGTCAATTTATACTGAATCAACTTCCATGTCCCTAAAATAGAGCACAGGTTCCTAGCTTTCAGCTGTCCCAGACCACACCAGCATGCACAGCCACGACAAATACACACACACACAATAAAGGAAAAGACAGGATACCCAAATAGGGTTTCTTTAGAAAATTCAGCATTTGTCCCTCAAAGCAGGTTATTGGAGCTCTGAGTCCATAGACACTGCAGACCTGGGTGGATTCTTATTTGGGAAACTTTTTTTCCACTTTGGAAAAAGAAAAACTGAAATCAAATTCATATGAAGACAAGTGCCTAGATACATTTAAATCCCCAACCTCTCACCATCTGAAACAGCAGAAGTACTTCCATGGAAATTTGGTTTTCCACAATTTCTTTGCAAAATGTGAATTTATTTTCACCTTGCCAAAAAGCAGACACTTTAGCCAGGTGGTGGTGGTGGTGGTGGTGGTGGTGGTGGTGGTGGTGGTGGTGGTGGTGGTGGTGCACACCTTTAATCCCAGCACTCAAGAGGCACAGGCAGGCAGATCTCTGAGTCCAAGGCCAGCCTGGTCTATTGAGAAAGTTCCAGGACAGCCAGGGCTACACAGAGAAACCATGTCTAGAAAAATCATACCTCACATACACAACAAACAAACAAACAAAAACAATATAACCCAATCAACCAACCAACTAACCAACCCCAACAACAAAACCTATTGCTTTATTTGGCCTGTGAAGGAAATTTGTTCTAAATTTAAAAAATCAATAAAATATAAAGTTTGGGTCCATCTCTTTATTTTAACTTTTTTTCTGCAGAGAAAAATTTATTGTTTTTCCATCAGATTCTCTAAAAGTGAGCTGTTTAAAGTGGTACTGAGTTGTCAACTTGATGTTTTCACATCTTTTTGAAGAAAACAGTAGTGTATTAAATTAAATTGAAGACAGACAGCTGCTCTATACTTACTCCAACTTCTCCCTTCAACAAGTGCAAGCAAGGAGGTAGGCAAAGAGGTTCTTCTAAAGGGAAATAAATGACAAATTGCTAAACAAGAGAGATAGTGCTTAGACTTATACAAGGGAACTGGTGAGTCTATGAAAAGACAAGTCTTGAATACAAAAACTGGAGCCCAGGGGTATATGTATTCATCAGGGTTCTCTAGAGGAACAGAACTTATAGACTGAACACACACACACACACACACACACACACACACACACACACACACCATATGATTTATTAAAATGGATTACATGCTGTGATCCAGCTAGTCCAACAGAAGTTCCAAGAATCCAGTAGTTGTTCAGTCCACAAGGCTGGATACATCAGCTGGTCTTTAACATATGCCAGGATCCCAAAAAAGTAGGCTCTAATGCCAGTGAAGGACTTGCAAGTGAGAACATGAGAAAGCAGGCAAAGAGTGAAAGGTTTCTGCTTATATAGGCTGCCAGCAGATGTGGCCCAGATTAAAGGTGGATCATCCCACCTCAAAAGATCTGCATTCAAAGTGGGTCTTCCCACTTCAAATTATTTAATTAAGAAGAAATCCCTCACAGGTGAACCAAGCCTCTTTGGTTTTAGTTAACGTTGACAACTTAGGAACAGCCATCAGAGCATGCAACACTGTCGTGTGTCATCTGTCTTGATCACTCACACTAACTCTCATAGTATACGCTCACTTCCCTCCTCACATAGTAAATAATGGTCACTCTTAAACAGAAATATGACTTGAGAGGGGTCTCCAGCTATTTCCTTTTGGTACCTTTCCTGTGTGAAGGTATGTTTGTTTTCGTTCTGGAAAATACTGCAAGATGAATGGAGCAAAGGTCAATGAACCCCGAATATATAGCAGATACTCTTCAGACAATGTTTTCTGCAGGTAACTACACAAAACCAACCACACTGTCAACCCTTATAAGATCATAACACATAGTAATAAGAATGAAAACAATTTCTAAAATATTAAAATACATTGGGAAGATGGGTCAAATTTAAAAGGGTCTTTGTTCTCAAACATTAGACCTTGTTGAGGCAATGTGGTGAACACCCTTTAACAGACACAAGCTTTCTTGAAAGTGAAAATTCATGTTAGCATGACATTAAATACCAGACCCCAGAGCTGCCACTGATTGTTGAAACGCTGCTAAGCCAGGGCTTCATCCAATGTGGCAGCTACGCTCGGCAGGGGTTTTCTTCACGGCATACCAAATGCTTTGAAAGTGAACCTGCAAATCTTCCAATCTGAGCAGTGCAGCAGTTCAGACCCTTCATCACTGCCAGCAGTTATGTTCATGAGAGCAGCACGATGAGCAGAGAGCTGAAGCACAGGGAATTTTAGTAGTAATATTTTAGGATAAAAAGATAGACTACACATATTAGGAGTGAATACATCTAACCTTGTGCAGTCCATCAGTTATTTTTTTGGTATAGTGTTAGAAATCTTGCGACCTTTTAGGTTTAGCAGCAGACATGAGCACGAACATTTCTTGTATAAACTTTGTATATATTGGACATAGAGATTTGGGACCTCCTTAATCATGCCATCAGAACTAGAGAGTTTATCAGAACTTGCAGATGAGATTGCTTCCACCCTTTGGACATTATTTATGTATATTAGATGTCAGAGCTAGAATGACAGATGATTTCTGAATTCATTTAGCAAAACAGTATGTACTATCTCAAAACCCTACAGAGATCAGTAAATAAAGCTTCAGGTTCTGACTGGTGGAGTTTCACATTTCAACTCTTTTCAAAAATCTTATTTCCAAGAAAATACTTTTTAAAATATTATTCATAGGCTTTATCAGCACAAATGAGTTTCTCCAGAAGATGAGGAAAAATAGAACAGAAATGATTTTCTGTGATGTAAAGATACACAAAAAAGGAGCTGGAGAGGTGGCTCAGTGGTTAAAAGCATTTGCTGCTCCTGCAGAGGACCCAGGTTTGATATCTAGCACCCACAAGGCAACTCACAAGCAGCTGTAATGCTAGTCTTAGGGTTCCAATGTCTTCTAGCCTCTGTGAACATCAGGCACACATGTGGTACACATACAGACATGCAGGTGAAACATCAATACGTATAAAATAAAAATAAATACATAAATCTTTAAGGGAAAAATTACAAGACAGATACCAACTGTTTTTCACACATAACATGACACATGTCACTTTCATATATGGTTTTAGACTGGTGAGCTACAGAGAAATCTGGAGAGGTATGCCTTCATTTTTCTAACAGCAGATACATTCTTTCAAAATGACAAAAAGATTTGTTAATAGTAATTAAGACATTAACTGAATACAATGGTATGTTCTTTACCATAAGAAAACCTAAGTCACTTTATGGCATGGTTTGGTCTTTTAGAAGCTGTTAAATCCCTAGTAAAGAACATGCCTGAGGAAGACTTGGAGGGGGAGCGTTTCTCTTCTGATTGCCTTGGAAACTGTTGTTATGCAGTCCTGGCTGTCCTGGAACTCACTGTATGAATGAGATTGGCCTCAGACTTAGGTCCTCTTGTCTCTATTCCATAGTGCTGGGGTTACAGGAATGCACCACCACAGGCTGGGAGAGGTCTTCTGAAGGGGGAGTGCACCACCACAGGCTGGGAGAGGTCTTCTGAAGGGGGAGTGCAGGGAAAGCCCAGTATGTGGTGTGAAGAGGATTGTGTGGGCTGGAGGAATTTAGTGGCCAGGTGTCAGGGAGGAGGTTCCTTCCTGGAGCCTCTAAGAAAACCCAGAAAACAGGAGTGACACAGTGTGCCCCTTTGTCACATTGCAGAAGGCACAGCAAAGTGAGGTGCTCTGCTGGTAGCAGCCTCATAAGCACCATCTAATTTTCTCTTCAGAATCTATTCATTCTTCAAAGCCCGAAATCATCATCAAGGGACCACATTTTCCAATGGAGGAATTACAGAAGAGGTAGATTAGTTTATTAAATATCCCCAATGTGAGGTAACCCTTTGCAAACAGCTCACAGAGTAGATTTATAAGAAAGTGATGTCAACATCTGTCTTTATCACCAACATTATAAAAATTTGAAAAGATAATAAAAGGTAAAAAAAATTGCAAGACACAGAAAATTCGCTAAAAATGTATATAGTATAGTGTAATTTGTTCGTGGCTGAATGTTTTCCATCTGAAAAACAAAATAAAGGCATTTTACCTCATCTTTCTTCCCAGCTATGATTCTCTTTTTCGAGCCTATTCAAATTATTTTCTAGATACAGTCGCTCCTCCTCCTCTGCTTCTCACTCACAGTGACTTCTGTCTGGCTTGGTCTCCACACTGTCATTAAATCAGCTCCCGATAAGAGACTAGTGACCTGTGCCTTGCTAAATCTGTGGGGCTTTTCCAGCACTCATCTGATCTGACTCCATGGCATCATTTGACACGGCTCATCACTCCTTCCTCCCTTCCTTCCTACTGTATTATTCTCCTTGACTTCTTCGATAACACGGTTCTCTTGATTTTTCTCACATGTTAACTATCTCCTTGAAGGGGTTTCCTACCCCCAGTGGCCACAAATATTGGCATTCCTCAAGATGTCTCCTATCTTCCCTCTCATCTTATCTTCTATTATTATCCTAGTCTATTCTTATGAAGCAATTCATTCCATTTTGAAACTCTAGTCAAGATTGTTCTTACAGGAAATGGACCTCGCTGTTTAGCCCTCCTTCTGGCATCTCCATAGAAGGAGTCAACACCATCTATCTCAAACTCAAATCCGTCCAAGATGATTGAAGGTCTCCTCTCTCTGGTTGTCCCCAAACTGTGATCCTCCTTTTCTCCCATTGAGAACTACTGCTATTAACCCAGTTTCCTATCATGGAAAATGATGGGGAATTAGCAAATGTTCTTTTCTGTAACTCTATCACATTTAATTCATTTTCAATTTTAGCATAACAATTGTTTCTATTCTTAGTATTTCTGAAATAATTTCCATCTCTCCAAGTCTGCTTTCCTCTGTCCTAGAACAAACCATCATTAAATCCTCCCTGGACTACTATTTCCAACTGGTCTCTTCTCCTTCTGTTTTGGCCTCTCTAAAAGTAATTATCCACATTGAAATAAAATGATTTTTGAAAATATAAATCTCATCTTTCAATGTTGCTTGAAACCTTTCAAATCCCCCAGTATGAAAAACAAAGTCTTTAATTTATCCTAGTGTTCATCTGTAGGTTTAGCAACAAAGTTCCTGAATCCAGCATATTCTGTGTGTGTGTGTGTGTGTGTGTGTGTGTGTGTGTGTGTGTGTGTGTGTTAGTATACTTGAGTGTATTGGTATATGTGTGTGCTTGTGGAGGCCAAAACTAAACACAGAGTACATTTTTCAACTCTCTCTGGGGTCTCTTGCTGAACCTAGAACTTGCCAGTTGGGCTGGATTGGCTAGCCAGCAAGCCACAACAGGCTCTGCTTCCCTGACACTGGGATTATGGGCATATACAACAGTGCACCTCATTTCTAGGGAAATCAGGTTCTCATATTTGCAGCAAGCACTCTATCAATGAGCCATCTCTCTAGCACCTAATAAATACACATTTCCACACTCAACTCCAGCCCCAAGGGCCTCCTTTCAGTTCCTTGAAACATAAAAACATATGCTCCCTGAGACCTGGAAGTTCACATTCTCTGCAATCCCAGAGCCCCTTAGAGGCTCTCTACTCCCTTATATAATCACTTGCTAAACACATACAGACACACACACACACACACACACACACACACACACACACACACACACACACACAGAGAGAGAGAGAGAGAGAGAGAGAGAGAGAGAGAGAGATTTTGTTTTGCTAACGCTAACATTTCTTCATATTTTAGCAGAAGCACCATTTCCTCTGGCATGTCATCATATTCTCCTGCCAACCATGCTTCCTTGCTATCTAGTCCTACAGATCTATGGCTTTTTCATTATAGTATTTTGAGCAATGATTAATGTCTATTATTCCTCATAAACTATATGCTCAGTAGGAGCAGAGGCCCTATTTGCTTTTGCTCAAGGTTAGATCCTTGCTGCCTAGTCTGATTCTGATCCACACAAGGTGCTTAATAAAGATTTGTTGAGTCATCGAGGAAACTTGCCATTAACATGATTTTCAAAGATTTTTTAGCTGGCCCTAAGGAAAAAGAAATCGCAATCCTAATCTAAAGCTAAGTCCAAATGTCTCTGTGCATCAACCCCTCCACTAAGATAATAATCACAAGGAGCAGAAGGAAAAGTAGACACAACACATTCCTCCCCACATTAAGAGGATTGGAAAACACGTCATGTGACCTATAACTAAAGAAATAAATGTTCAGTTCTCACAGAGTCAGTATAGTGCCCCATTGATGCACTCCTGGTGTGTGCAAAGAAGGGAGAAGACTGCTTACAGAATGTTCCAAAAGAGGGGAGTGCCACAGAGGATGCAGACAGAATCACCCCAGAAAGAGAGAGCACAAACTACGTGTGACGACACCAAGCAGAGCCCAGTGATGTGGCTTCCATGGCAGCAGCTAGAGTTGGAGTCAAACATGAAGAGATCACAACAGTCCACCTTTTGGGACATGGATAAAGGGAAAGAGGGAAGTAAGGGGGGGAAACAGGATTCTGTAGAAGTAAGGCCTAGATACCCTCTCTTTTTTCTTCTCTACAGCATTGTTCACTAGCCAACAACCCTTACTGACAAAAGCATGCAGGCCTGACTTAGGATCCCTGTCCATAAAATGTACAAGAACATGAAAAATAGCAATCTTATTAAAACTCCCGTTAGACTGAAAACAACACATGGTCTTTATCTGTCCAACTGCTGATGGCCATCTAGGCTGACTTCATAGCCAGTCTGTTTTGAATCGTGCTGCAGCAAACACTGATGCAAACATTGTTGTGTGTGCTGACTTGGCTTACTTACTTCAGGTATATACCCAGGGGTGGTACAGACACCTATGGCAGCTCTACATTTAATTTTTTTGTTTTTGTTTGTTTGTCTGAAGAATCTTCATGCTGGCTTAGAGTCTCATAAACTGGTAAACTTGTTCCTTCAACAAGTCAAATAACCAGGATCTCATGCAGAGATATTAATGTCCACACTTCTGAGGATATCCACAGGCATGGGGGCATTCTATTGAGGCTTTTGCCTCTTTTCCAACGCCACACACGTGAGTGCGCACATGCACACACGCGCACACACACATGCACACACAGAGGAGGGGGGAAAGAAAGAACCAACCCAACCAAACAAAAGCAAACTAGAGCCTTTAAAATGTGGAGAATTAGTTTAGGAGTTCAGTTATAGAGCAGGGGAGAGGGAGATCGTCCATGATCATTATTATGAGTCTAACTCTTGTTATTCTGGCTTAGCAAAAATGCATGAAAAGACAGGACACATTGACGGTTTGGAGACTTTCAAACTTCAAAGGGAACTTTTCAGAGACCACTGACTACATCGGACTAAAACCTCAAGTGGGAAATTTTATGGGTAAAAGCTATAAAACTTCCAAGTGTCAAGCAAAGATTTTGCCCTCTACCACTGTGCAGATGAACAGCTGGGGTATGTGTTTCACCTAGGGTGATGTAAATTCTACAGGTCTCAGGGGCAAGTGTTTAGCATCATCTCTCCAGTACTTCTTGGTTATTAATAATAGGATGTAGACGTTGCTCAATTTGGGACAGTGGGTTATGTGTACAAAGTGTCTTTTCAAATGGCTGACCATGCTTCTTTGCAAAACTGTACTCTACTATGCTTGTTCAATGCTCAAACCAAGCGTGCTAGAATGAGGTGCAAACTGAACCTTTGGGTTAGTGATCACAGGCTAATGGAGTGGGAACTAAGGTTTTCAAAATCCTGGATACATCACTGCATATGCTATTTCTATTTACACTTAAAAAGTCAAATCAGAAACTCTTTGAGGTCATTTAAATAACCAATTGGAAATTAATAGAGTGCCACAAACTGATCCAAAAGAAAACAGTGATTAAAAGGTAAAGCAAACACAAACATAAACAGCCTGTCCCACACACAGACACTGCGGTGTGGGTTGAATATCATCAATGAAACCTTTGGCTCTGCTGTTCCATTGTCTTAAAGGAAAACACAGTGAAACACATATATACAGAACTGCCTGGAATTATAACACAAATTTTTATTTTATATTTGTCCTCAAACGTACTCAAGCTTGGCAAGGCTAAACAAGGGTGGCCACAGGGGCCAACCTCTGAGCTTACTGAAAGGACAGGGGTAGGGGGAGACAGAGAGAAGGGAGGGAGGGAGGAACTGTATATATTTGATTATTTAAGGCCAGCTCATGAGCAAAATATTTTCCTTCAATTACACCTAATTATTTTACTGTTTACATTTCCTAATGAAACGAAGCCGCACCAAACAAACAACTGTGAAGGGCTGTTGTTCAGCAAGTGCTTAATCATCGATCGGCAAGCATAGAAGGATCCTGAAATTCCGCAAGGCTGGCCTGTTTGAGTAGAAAGGCGTATTTTATCCCAATCAGTGCCTGCAAGCACAACTGTCCCAGCCGAGGCGCATTCGGTGCTGCACAGCTCAACTGTGACGACCCACACACAGCACTTGCACATCAATTATGATCATCATAATCACGGTCGTTAAGCTGAATGTTCATTATCATCAGGATGCTAGTGACAGCAGATTCAATCTCTGGGTGCAGTCGGCAAGAGCTCGCAGTCCCACCCAAGTTTCTGCAGAAGGCGATGTGGCACATTAAATCCGTGATGTGTTCCCCATCCTACTCCATTCCCAAAGCATGGACAGGGAAGGTCAGCTTTATGTTCTGTGCAATATGCTTAGTTCCCCAAATTATTTCTTTGGAGTGCTGGATATTCCTATGCTTTGTATCATATACAATCATGTTTGGGGCCCAAGTGCATGCACAAATGCAGAGCAGGGAGGTCTGCTGTCATTAATTCAACTGTAATCAGGAAGATGGAGAAATGAGTTAGCAACATGAACCATCCTCAGCATCTCTCCTGGTTTTTGAAAACCATGGGACACAGGAAATAGTTCCATTAAAGGTAATTATCTAAAAGGCAGACAGAAGATCATTCCAATTCAGATAAGGACAGAGATGGTCACCTCTGCTTTGGTAAATGTGAACATGGGTATTTCAACAAACAAACCATGTTGAGTGTGTGGAACTATTGATTGTCAGATTCTTAGACCTACCTGAACAGATGACATTAACATCAATTGACCAGGAGTGTTTAGTTCACACCCATTCAGAGCTCAGCACTATAGGGAATTGTAATACTAAAGTATTTACCTCAACTTCAAAGTCTGATTACTTGAAACACTGAATTAAAATTGAGTAGCTTAATTGGTGCAGTTCATAAGTAGATTTAAGAAATATGGGTAATTTGCATGATATATAAATTATCTCATTATTTTTACTTCTTAAACAATATAATACATGGCTGGGGAAATGGCTCAGTAGATAAAGCACTTGTCAAGTGTGAGGACAGGAGTTTGAATGCCCAGAATCCAAGTTAAAAGCCTGGCAGATGTGGAAACCACTTGTAGTCTCAGGCAGACAGAGAATCCCTAGTGAAAACTGGCTAGCTAGACTGGCCAGAACCAGCAAGCTCCAGGTTCAGTGAGAGACTCATGGACAGCAAAGGAAGAAGGATACCTATGTTATCTTTGCACACCCACACATGTATCCACATACATGTAAAACTGCCTACATACATGCAAACATGCTATATGCAAGCTTGATACAAACACATGAAAAAAATATATACACACAACACTATTTTTTATTACTGACTTCATTTTTTAGGGAAAAATTATTATTTGCTCTCAATTCATTTGAATTTATGATTTTTTTTTTGGATAAAGCTCTTTGGAGCAAAACAAAGCAAAATGCAAGTGGACACTTAATGACATCAATCTGCTGCATCCAATGGCAAGATGGGTACTTAATGACATCAATCTACTGCATTCAATGGCAGGGTGGGTACTTAATGACATCAATCTACTGTATCCAACCAACTATGCTTTGTTTGTTCTTGAAGGGCTGGAGATTGAGTGCCAACTCTTCATACATGCTAAGTAAGAGCCTTAACACCCAGCCACATCCTCAGCCCTCAACGCACATTTAATGTATATAAATACTCCACCTCCCTTTGTCTTTTTATTTGCCTGCATATGAACCTAACAATTCCAGTCTCCTAAGACTAGCTCTATCCCTCCAGTAATAATCTATGGTCTCTAATTCTCAAGATCAAGAAATCACATTTTCTAAAAAGAAATGAACTGCTAGGTATATTAGCACACACCTGGAATTCCCACACTCAGAAAGCAGATGCAGGAGAATCGCCACAAGCTTTAGATCTCGCTAGCAAGTTAGCAGGCTAACCTGCTGTGGGATGTTCTGTATGTCCTGTGGGAGCCCTTCTTGGGTTCCTTGTGGCGTTACCCAGCAGGTCCGTATAGAGGATGATTAGGACCATGGGCCTGAGTGCAGGTGTTTGAGATGGTCTGCACTTGGCTGTGCTGGGGGATGGTCTGTATGTCAAGTTGTTCTGATTGGTTAATAAATAAAACCTGATCGGCCGTGGCTAGGCAGGAAAGATAGGCGGGACTAGCAGAGAGGAGAAATAAAAGGACAAAGGCAGAAAGAGGCGCTGCTGCAGCCGCCGCAATGACCAGAGATGCTGCAGCCGCTGCCATGACCAGAGAGGCTGCAGCCGCCGCCATGACCAGAGACACTGCAGCTGCCGCCATGACAAGAAGCATGTGAAGGTGCTGGTAAGCCACAGCCACGTGGCGAGGTATAGATTTGTAGAAATGGATTAATTTAAGATAAAGGAACAGTTAGCAAGAAGCCTGCCACGGCCATACAGTTTGAAAGCAAAATAAGTCTCTGTGTTTACTTGGTTGGGTCTGAGCGGCTGTGGGACTGGCGGGTGGCAGAGATTTGTCCTGACTGTAGGCAAGGCAGAAACTCTAAAGCTACACTAACCAAACACTCATAGCGAGAAACTACTAAAAAGTGTAGACTGGTAAACAAACCTACTTAAAAATTATTAATTCTTCCCCAAGTTATTCGGTATCAAGTCAAAATATAAAATACTTTCAGTAACTCCTAGGTTTTACAAGTAGTGAAATAACCCTGTATTGTATTATCACGGTTGCCCCCAGAAGGATAATTTGATTAGCTGGTGTAGTCATTTGAAGAGTAAAGGAAGATGGGAAGGAACAAGGACGAGAGGAGGAAGGTGGAGCTCACCACACTCCTCACGGTTTGCACAGGGCTGGGGAGGCAGTGCTTTATTAACATTTACTGAATCTGTACTTTCTTCACTTAATTTTCAAGAATTAAAGATTGTCTCTAATAAGTCTTCTGAAATAATAAAATAAGCTATTCTCCCTTCTCGTGAGTATTCAAATGTTTCTGCTTCTATGAAGTTGCTTAAAGTGAGACAGACATACAAGTGCACATTTTTGGATTATGTTAAGTGAATCAGGCACAAAACTCTGAAAGGAAGCAGGACTCTATTTAAGGAAACAGAACATTACCCAAGGATCTTTCCTCCTATGACAGAGATGAACATGCTTAAAGTCATTCAGACTTTAAAGGAAGGATTTGGCTGAATTCCATCAAATGGTGAAAAGGTACCAACATGAAGAGTTACATTGATTAGAAAATAAAACACATATCACCTTTGTAAACATTCAAAATAGAGATTATATCTACTCTGTGTTTAGGAGGGTTGCATATTGGTGGAAAACATCGAAAACAGGTTGGTTGTGGGATTTTATAAAATGACAGGATAAAGCCCACCTCTGCTAATCAGTTCCTAAACAGACCGAGCTCACTGTACAAACTATATACCTGGAATTGCTAGTGTTGAAGAAGCCTTTAAACAGAACGACTTACTAACTATAACTTCAAAGGTGTCTCATGGATAGATGAGATGGCTCAGCAAGCCTAGAAGCTGACTTCCATATCTGGAGCTCAGAGTAGAAAGAGAGAACAGACTCCTGAAAGCCATCTTCAGACATCCACATGTGTGTCATGTATGTGCATGCTCTCACACAAACCCACACCAATAACAATAATAAATCAAAATGTTCGACATGAAAGTACTGTGGTGGCTTGAAAGAAAATGGTCCCCAAAGGAAGTGGCACTATTAGGAAGTGTGGCCTTGTTGGAGGAAGTGTGTTACTGTGGGGGCGGGGTTTTGAGGTCTCTTTTGCTCAAGTTTCCTTCAGTGTGACAGTAAGTAGATTTCCTGTTGCCTGCAAGATGTAGGACTCTCAGCTATTCCTCCAGCACCACATCTGCCTGCATGCTGCCATGCTCCTGGCCATGATGATAATGGACTGAACTTGTGAAACTGTAAGTGAGCCACCCCAATTAAATGTTTGCTTTATAAGAGTTAACGTGGTCATGGTGTCTCTTCACAGCAATACAAAGACAAGTACCTTGTGGTATGTTAAAAATATTTACTCCCTCTCCCTGAAAATCCTGTATTTACATTATGGATTAAGATGGAATGAAGTGTGAAAGCACTTCTTTTTTTTTTTTTTTTGTTTTTTTTTTTTTATTTTTTTGGTTTTTCGAGACAGGGTTTCTCTGTGTAGCTTTGCGCCTTTCCTGGAACTCACTTGGTAGCCCAGACTGGCCTCGAACTCACAGAGATCCACCTGGCTCTGCCTCCCGAGTGCTGGGATTAAAGGCGTGTGCCACCACCGCCCGGCTAAAGCACTTCTTAAAGGAATACATAACAAAGCAGAGACAACAGCATTTTCCTGAGATAGGAAGAACTGATGGTTCAACTTGAATTTACTCAGCTCCTCAACAGAAGTCTGGATAGAGCTGGACTTAGAGGAGCTAAGACACTGACATCTTGAACTAAATGGGAAGGAAGTAGATGGTGGAGGTAGGCTATGACTTCTGTACTTGACAGCTTGGGCAACTGCCCTTCAAGGAAATGGAAGAATGACCCCACAAGACAACTCAGAGACCATCATGGCTTCTGCTTCTCCCACTCAGGGCACATGGTTTCCTCCAATATCAAAAGGGTAGGATGACTGCTCCCAATGCCCAACTTCCCTGCCACCCTGAGCAGAGCAGAGAGCCACAGTGTAGAGTCCCTGCAGCAGGAATTTAACCCACTTCCATCTCCAAGCCCTTGGGACCCACTATTCTATTCTCTACCACGAATTTGATTTTCTAACTCAGATGGTATAGTATCTATCTTTCTGTACCTGACCTTTGTCATTGCCATTAAAGTCTCCCAGGTTCATCCACATCATGAATAACAGGATTTCTTTGATTTTTTTTATAGCACAACAATATTTCACTGTGTGTGTACCCCATTTCCATATGCATTCATCTTTGGTGGCTGTCCTGGCAGTTAACATGGTGTCCACACACTTCTTTGACATACTGTTTTCATTCCCTTTGGACTTATCATCACAATTCTGATTCTGGGTCAAACAGTCGCACTCCCACAAACAGAACAAGAGTTCCCTTTTCTCACAACCTGCCAACATTTTTGTCTTTTTGGAAATGGTTATTCTGTCAAGTGGGAGAGGCTATATTGCAGTTTCAATTTGCATTTCAGTGATAATTTTAGTGATGTTGAATATCTTGTCTATGTACTCACTAGAGACCTCCATATTTTCTTTTGAAAATCATCTTTCTAGGTCTTTGCCTTCACACAAACACATACGTGTGCACACACACCTGCTTGTTTCCTTGCTTTAGGAATTATCTGCAAATTTTGGATGTTGAACCTTATTACAATGCATGGCTCCAAACATTTTCCTCATCCGACTGAATGACTCTCACTTTGTTGATTGGTGGCT
Source organism: Peromyscus leucopus (assembly GCF_004664715.2). Lineage (NCBI taxonomy): Eukaryota > Metazoa > Chordata > Mammalia > Rodentia > Cricetidae > Peromyscus > Peromyscus leucopus. The sequence goes on along the minus strand of NC_051076.1, from coordinate 11,432,371 downwards.
TCTTTGTGTACAAGCTTTTCAGTTTGATGCAATTTCATTTGTATACTTCTATTTTGCTGCCTGAGCTTCTGAGGTCATATCCAAAAAGTGATGCTGAGCCCAATATCAAAAGATTTTCTGTTTCCTCTAGTAGTTTCAGGACTTAGATTATGTGTTTTGAGTTCATTTTTTAGTATGGTGAGAAGTAAGGATCCAATTTCATTTTCCTGCATACGAATATCAATTTTCCCAACACTGTCTGTTGAGTAGACTACCCTTCTACCATTGTGTTTGCCAGCATTGTTGAGGACCAACTGAGCATACACATGTGGGCATATTTCTGCACTTCCTCTCCTATCCCATCAGTCAGTGTGTGCCTTTTAATGCCTGTACCATGCATACTGTTTTGATTACTATGGTAACACAATATATTTTGAAATGAGCTAGTGTGGCACTTGCAACTTTGTTAATTTTGTTCACTTGGTTTTCCAGGATAATTTATTAAAATAGCAAGAACAAAAATACACCTTATAGAAGCCAGCTAAAACCTACATGTTCTGTACACTTTATAAATGTGCATACTACATACATATATATGTGTCAAGTGTGTAAATTCCATATTGTATACACCAATCACATATCTCTTTTCTGTACATGTAGATATATATGCACAGAGATTGAGAGAGAAAGAAATATCTGGCCTCCATGCTCAATAGTCCATTCCACTCTGGGATTTCACATTCAAACCCCAACCCTGGTCATCTGTCAAAGTCAGTGGTCCACATTCCTGATTATAGGAAATATAATCATAAAACATACATTGAAAAACCAATAACACAAAGGATTAATGCAAACCTCACTGACATAGGTCAGCTGTACCATCTTTACAACAGCTTCAAATAAGTTTATGATTATGAAGGTCATAACTGTAACGAGAATAGTTGCATTTACTAGCATCAATGTCTATCTTCAGTCTTTTAAAAGTGGTTCCATTACCTAGTGCTCTCCTCGGTGTCTATCTTTAGCCGTTTCTACTGCATCCACAAACCTACCTTGTCACTGATCCACTTTTTAGGGTCTTGACTGCGGAAGTGTTTCTGTCCGTAAGAGCTAGGATTGTACTTGCTTGATGAGTGTATCATTGGGATGTACTTCTCCTTTTTATGGTAGGAAGAAAATGGCAAAAATCTGAAAGGACAATTAGATAATATTCATGGTTAGAGTTCTAGAGAACTGATTCAGAGAAAACAAGGGTTTGGAATTGGAATACTTGTGCCCACTTCAACCCTGGCCACTGTCAGTCTTCTGGTTTCTGGGACTTTTCTTTTTCTACTAGTTTAATGATGGAGACCCTCAAACTTTTCTACTGGGATTTTTGTGAGTTTTAAATATATTATGATGTTAAACATCCAATTAACAATTTAAAGGTCTAGATTTTTCAAAATTTATATTGTAAACAAAAATGTCTTCATTTCAAAATTGTATAAATCTCAAAAAAAAAAAAAAAAGCAAAACAACAGTTCAGCAGTACGGGCAGTTCTTATTGAAATCCATTTTCTTCAAATCTCATAGCACACCCCAGGTGAAGGCATATCTGGTTGGGTGGAATGACAGTGCTGTGGAGTCAGCCCACCCTACTCATGCTTCAGCTCTGCCTTGCTCCTCTACTTCCATGCCTAGTCACTTGGCCTCATGCATCTTGGCTTCCACATGGGGCTGCTATGGGCAACCAGCAACCTCATGTGAATGAAGTACGTGGCATGGAGTGAAGACCATGTGGGCCAGGAAACATGCTGGACCAGATGGTACAAGGAGTGCCTTGCTACATCCAGCAGCATCTGATTTTATTTTGAGCTTTGTGATTAGTTTAGGAATTAATGGTTCAACATGAAAGACTAACCCCTACACTCCCACAGCACTGTCACTGTGGTACACTCTTGGTGTAACCTGGTGACTTGCTTTGCTGGTTCTGCCGAATCTTCAACAGAACTCACCAAATAAGAGTAAAGGAACAAAATCGCTCTAGTCATCCATGAGAAAGACGACAGAAGACAAGAACATGAGCAGGAGACAGTGAAGGGTTCTTAGAAGGGAGGAAGAGGGTTGGAAACTTGTAACTGACTGCGGAAGTTTGAGAAAAAATGAATGTTAATATGTCAGAAGAGGTTGATGCCCAAGGAAACTAAATCGATCTATCCTGCAGAACTCTGGGAAAGGCTGGGAACTGAAGCTGTTGTCACTGCAGAGAAAAGCTGAGGAGGGCAGATCCAAAGTGACCTAGGGAGGAGGAGAGTCCCTGGCCATTGTCTTCACACTGTACATCCATATATTCATAAGAGGTGGACTTAGGCACTCTGACATGGAGAGTCCAGCCCCCACGGTGCACTGTGCATCCAGGTGAGGGAGGCACTGGATGGAATGGAACCATTTCATCCCACAGTCAACTCATCTAGTTCCTCCTCTGCTCATCTGTAAATGAACTGTCAGCTGAACCTTGTCAAATACTTCCAGAGATGTGTGCTCAAGGCTCAACCCTGGGAAATATTTTAATTAAAAGGTCACTGTGGTATAATGAAGTCTCTCCATCAAAAGTTCAATCACACACTCAGTTCTTAGCTAGATTTGTTTCCTAACTGGGAAAAATCAAGGAAAAACAAAAACCTCAGAGGAAACAGGTGCCATTCTATAGTAACCAGGAGAAAACTCATAGTTTTTAATAAACACAATCCAAGGAGATATAGTGCTCATGAAATAAGAACTGGGGGGCTGGAGAGATGGCTCTGAGGTTAAGAGCACTGACTGCTTTTCCAGAGGTCCTGAGTTCAATGCCCAGCAAACACATGATGGCTCACAACCATCTGTAATGAGATTTGGTGCCCTCTTCTGGCCTGCACTCATACATGATGTATACATAATAATAAATAAATTAAAAAAAAGAACTGGGTGCTTTTTTTCAAATGAAAGTTATATTTAGAAAAAAAGCAAAACTTGAAAAATAAAAATACACAGCAAGGTAAAGTAACCTACTGAGAGAAATATTTTAAAATATAGAGTTTGAAAAAGTAAAGTTGAAGTTCAGCAAATGTTAATTAAGCCATTACTATTTCCCAATATTTTCACATGATACACTTAATTAAAACAAGGTATTTTAAAATCTAAGTCTAAGTTAAAATTTTATTTTTATTATTGTATCCATATATTTCCTTAAACAATAAATTTAGGAAAAGTTTTACTTCATTTTCATTTTATTTTTAATTTTTACCAATGAACTCCTTTATATTTCCAGTAAGATTTAATATTTAAGAAATTGAAATAATGAAGTTTGAAGTTTACAAAGTTAGTTATGGGAACACAAAAGATTTGCATCTATACAGGGAAAACAGCTTTCATGAAGACAAATTATGGTCTTCAATGCTAACTGGCACGCGGGACGGACATCAGAGACTTGCAGAACTGATGTGGCCCAGCGTCCCTGTATTCAAAGATGGTGTGCTGAGTAGCTGCTGCATTTCAGTCTCCCTCTCTCCTTGAATGGCATTCCAATACATTTGTGTTTTGTGTTTGTGCAGTTTGCTCTCTTGAAGGCACAGCCAAGGCTCACAGAGTAACCCTACTTTCATTTAGCCACAGCGGCTCATCCAAGTCACATGTAGGTGTGCTATTAAGTATGTGTACATATGTGTATAAGCTGTATATATTTAAAAATAAATATTGCATAATCCTTAAATAACTATCTCAATATTAATAAAATTACTTAGACTTCAAGTAAAGTATAAATGGTTATGAAAACTTAATACTCACAAAGTAGCTGATAGTCAAATTTTGGTTAGTTATAAATTCATTTCAAAATTTCTTCCTTTAAAAGCTGAGATATATTTTTAGTTGTACTTTGTCTTTTAGTGGGTGCTGTTCAACTGCCTGGACTCCACATTACAGAAGAAGTGGGGTTGCTCTATTGTTTCTCTAATCTTAACAAAGATGCAGATCTGGGAAAATAATCATGTTTTTATTACATCCTTAAACTTATTTCACATATGTGCATGGGGTATGTGGGGCATGGAACACATGTAAAAATCAGAGGACAACTTCACAGTCTGTTCTTTCCTTTCACTTGTGTGGGTCCAAGCAATTGGACACAGGTTGTAAGGCTTGGTGGCGAGTGCCTCCCAGCAAAGCTATCTCACTGGCTCAGTCTAGAAAACAAGGCTTAGAAGCAATGGAGTTACTGGGACATATACTAGTGACTCATCATTTGACCTGGCAGTTCTAGATGACTTGCTAAAAGTCTTAGGAAGCAGTAGGTGAAAACGGCTTCAGAGAAAATGAGCTATTGTAATGGACATTGACTGTTAATGCACTTAATATAATTTTCCAAATAATACCAATGAATTACCCTTTTTCCCTTACAACTGTTTAATTTCCCTCTTTTCATATAATCTTATTACTGTCATTCATAATTCTAGGTTTCTCACCAACCCATTTATTTTTAGTGACAGTTAATTCAAATCTTCAAATCATGAAGCTCAATCTCCTATTGATTCAAGCCCCAAACCTTTAATCTTGCTTAGACTTTGTCCATTACATTCCATCTGTCCAGCGTTCTCTGTGTACAGCCTACCTTTCTAGCCCATTTTCTGTTCTGTCTTCCTCTCCCATTCGGTCTCTGTGCTTCTGTCTCTCTCCTACGCTCCTCTTGAAAAGTTCATCCATTGTGCATCCTTAGAACCTGGTTTAACTCTGCTCTCCTAGACAGCTGAATCCACTTATTCCAAGCGCTCTTGTTTCTCTGACATTAAGGAAGGTATTTCCATACAATTATCACTTTGAAAAACAGAGATATAGGGGTGGAAGGCATACTTAGATGGAATTCCCCTTTTAGGAGGGTACCGGGAACTTGGGAGCACACACAAGTGAAATGTAATGTTTGTGGTAGATAGAAGCACAAGAGGCAAGAACTGACAAAGGAAGGCTATATTTGTTCATGCCTGTGTGTATGTTGGTGCTCTTCACTCAAGAGAGCTGCAAACTGGTGGCAGATTAGGCTGTTGTCTGCCAGAGTGATTAAGGAAGGGTGAGCCCATAGAGTCAGGAAACTGGTGATGGTTATTTAGTGTGTGTGTGTGTGTGTGTGTGTGTGTGTGTGTGTGTGTGTGTGTTGCTCTGGCAACTGCTTAAATTAATAAGAACTGTGGCTCAGAATCAACTAGACATATTTTCCAAACATATATTCCTATGAGCTGAACTATCTGTGATCCAAAGTCTGACTCTGTGTCTATACTTGTAAACCCCAAGGCAATATACACTTCAGTCTCCTTGACTAAGAATCACTGACCTAACACTAAAGCAAATTCTAGAAATCTATATCTAATCTCTGTATAGTTTTTCCTGGGAGGGGGAGGGCATCCTTTCATCACCATGGTTTTAGTCAACAACTTTACACTGATGATTTCTATATCTCTATGTACAGACACATGTCTTTAACACAAAATAATGTTTTTCCAATGTGTACTAGTGACATTCAGCAGGTCCATAGTAGGAAACTCAAATAAGAAGAAGTGCTGCAGCACAATACAATTCATCTTATTAATCAACTGCCTATCTTATTAATCCACCTATGCTTGCTTCCTATTTATGTTTACATTAAGATCATCACCATTTAGTCAGTCATCTAAGTCAGAAGTCATCAAGTCAATCAGGAATCTTTACTCACAGTGTCATAAGGAGTGTATCTGCCTAACATGACAATGCTCCCCGAATCCATACTTGATTCCTGTGCTGAAGGCATATGTCCATTGATGTAATATGTCTTTGTCCCAAGCATATCATTTGAGTGAGCCAGTTTGATAGTTCAAGTTAAGTAAAATAAATGCTCTATCACAAGTATGACTGGATAACCATCAGCTGTGTCTTCTGTAGTCAAGTTTCACAGGGTGCCTCAGAGAGCAAAGTGAACCCCTGAGCTGTGTGCTTCTCGCATAGGAAGGGCTTCATCCATGTCATCTCCTATGTTCCTGTCCTCGCTTTGCTCAGTTAACTTCTGTTCAGCCTTCAGGCCTCTTCTAAGTCTTTCACACACTTTTGAACTCTAAATTGAAACGCACTAGGTATTATATGAGAGTGTACAAGGTTATTAGAGAACGAAAGTCTAGGTGTTAAAATGTTTACTAATAAAAAGATGTATGTGCGTATGAAACAGAAATTCCACAGATTCCCAGCACTGAAAACTGAGTCAGTAAACTTTCCCTTCGTATGCCAGTCACTGTATTGAAAGAGTCCTTCAGTTATGAAAAGGCCTGATGGAAGGACTAGAACACCTCTCAGTTATTTGTTATTATCAGTCTTATTCCAGTTATTCTCAGTTATTATCAGTCTTATTCCATAGACTATGTGTAATATTCTCAAGTATATCGCTAGACTAGATATAAATGACAAATTACAGAGATGATGCAAAAGTGAAACTTCTTTAGATTTTGAGGGCTTTAAGGATAAAACAGAACTCTAGTGTTCTGTGGTCATTCATTGAAGGCAGTTTTGTTTCTTCCAAGGAGCATGGTCAACAAGAGAGTGTAACTCTTCCCACATGCTGGTGAATACAGGATTCTTTTAGATAGACTCTAGAGCTTCTTAAAGGCTTATTATCATGCTCCTCAGTGCTATGAAGAACCAGAACTTCATCAGAAAAATTAAGCTAGAAAAACGAAGGCAGAAGATTGTGACTTCCCACTGGAAATTAGCTGGAAGAGACCTAGAAATCCTTATCAACAGAATAATCAGGCTCAGTGGTACCCCAAAGCACCTGCTGGGCAATGCAATTGCACAGAAACCGCTCTCCTATCACTGCTTGCTTGGAGTAGTCTGTATTAAAGGGGTTAGCTAATTTCATATTTTAACTTTAAAGGGCTCTGCTGATTAATAAATGCTGCACACTGTGCTGGTAATTAAAATAAGTTGAAGAGTTACAAATAAAAGTTGAATTGTTAAGGCAACATCAAAAATATATGATAATCCCTGTTATCATAATATATAGTAACAGTTCAGAAATGTGGAAATTATAAAGGTCCAAAGTGTTTGTTTAATCACACGAGTAAAGAAGTTATGTAATGTATTGTTTCTTCCCTCTTCAGTACTTTAATGATAAATGCAGACAGATCTCTTATCCATATGCAGCATATTTTAATGTCCTTTAAAAGGCTGCTATTTTAACCTAGTTTTTAACTTTTCCTATAACATTTTACCTATATAGTGCCCATGAAAAGATACTGGTCTTTAGAAACACTAGAAAAGTTCTAGAAGTGAGTATTTCAGCATTTACTAGGGGTCCCATCTAAGTCATGTTGGAAATGTGCAGGACATGAACACAGATAAAATGCATGTTTTGCGTGTTTTCTCAATTAGTTCAACGGTGCTTTGGGGGAGCTCAAGAGTCAGAGTTGCTAATTTACTTTGCTACTACATATTTATAGGCTAGCTCTCATTTTACCTGCTCTGAATAATTATTAGATAATAAACCTGACTTTTTCTAAAAGACCAATTATTCCTCTGATCCAAGGTTATCTAGTATATATAACGAACTAGAGACAACTATTGCATTGGTGATGTGCAGATTCTTGTCTTTCCAGTTGTGGGTCTTGCTTTAGCACCTGAGCCATCTCTCCAGCCCAGGATGCAGAGTCTAAAATAGAAATGTGCATGTCTACAACATGACAGAATGGTGATGTGCTCTTCTGAGGGAAGGCCTACTTGCTGCATGTTTCAATCTTCTACGCTTTTACCCCCAAGCTATGAAAGAACCTTGAGTCCCTGTTTCCAAAGGATCCCCCTAGTTCAGTTCAGACTTATAATTAATCTCAACACCTAATCTGGGCCTCCAGATTTCAACACCTTTAGGGAGAGATTTTATATATTTTTGACACTGTTATAAATTACTGCATATTTGGTGGCTTACACACACAAATTTAGTAGGAAGATTCAGAAGATCAGAAGTCTGAGAGGAGTGTCACTGAGCTCAAATAGAGTCCCTGGAAGAGTGCCTTCCTTGTGGAGGCTCTAGGAAGAATTATGGTTTGGATCTGAAATGTCTCTAACAGGCTTATGTGTTTGGAGGTTTAGTCTTGGTATAACTCTAACCAAGGAGGTGAAAGACTTGGATATGAACATGTTAAGACACAGAAGACAGAAAAACGAAGACACCAGAAGATGGAACAATTTCCTGTGCCCATGGATTGGTAGGATTAGTATTGTAAAAATTGCCATCTTACCAAGGGCAATCTGCAGATTGAATGTAATCCCCATCAAAATTTTAACACAATTTTTCACAGAAACTAAAAAACAATCTTAAACTTCTTATGAAAACAAGTACTGTTGTTCATCTTTTACTCTTTAAAGGGGTCTGCCACCCAGCTCCTAAATAAATCTTAAGGCTTATTCTTAATTATGAATGCCCAGCCTCAGCTTGGCTTGTTTTTTGCCAGTTTCCCTTAAATTATCCCATCTACATTTTGCCTCTGGGCTTTTCCCATTTTCTTACTTCTGTAACTCTTACTCTTACTCAGTGGCTTGCTGTTTAGTTGGGTGACTGGTTCCTGTTGTACTCCTTTTCTGGTTCCTTCACTCTCCTCTAGATTTCTCCTTTTATATATTCTCTCTGCCTGCCAGCCCCGCCTATCCTTTCTCCTCCTTGCTATTGGCCAGTTCTTTATTAGACCATCAGGTATTTTAGACAGGCACAGTAACACAGCTTCACAGAGTTAAACAAATGCAACACAAACAAAAGTGACACACCTGAAAATAATATTTTACTACAAACAAGCTAGCAAAAAAGCTGGGATAGCTAAACCAACAACAAAAAGAATTGCTGCAAGTATCACCACCCCAGATTTCAGTTGTATTACAGAGCCATAATAATGAAAACAGGATGATACTGGATAGAAACAAACTGTTTGACATTATCAAACTGAAGACGAGGACATAAGTCCACACACCTACAGACACACTAGAGAAAAAGACAGCATCTTCAACACATGGTGCTTATCACATGGGATGGCTGCATGCAGAGTTAAAATAGATCCATACTTATCACCCTGCACAAAACTCAACTCCAAATGAATCAAGGACTTCAACATAAGATCAGATACTCTGAACCTGTTAGAAGTGAAAGTGGGGAACAGGCTTGAACTCATGGCCACAGAAAAGAACTTTCTAAACAGGACACTGACAGCACAGACACTAAGACCCGCAATTAATAAATAAGACCTTATGAAGCCGGGAAGCTCTATCCAGTAAAGGAAACCATCATTTGGACAAAACAGCAGCCTACATAATGGGAAAATATCTTTACCATTTATACCTATGATACAGGGTTAGTATCTAGAATATATAAAGGACTAAAAAAGTTTGAATAGCAACAAAACAAATTGCCCAATTAAAAAGTGGAGTATAGAACTCAATAAAGTTCTCAAAATATGAAACACAAGTGGCATAGAATCACTTAAATAGGGGCTAGAGAGATGGCTCAGGGGCTAAGAGCACTGACTGCTCTCCCAGAGGTCCTGAGTTCAGTTCCCAGCACCCACATGGTGGCTCACAACCACCTATAATGATGCCCTCTTCTGGCCTGCAGGGACACATGCAGGCAGAACACTGTATACCTATAAATGAGTAAGAATAAATAAATAAAAAAAAGAATCACTTAAATAAATGTTAAACACCCTTAGTCATCAGGGAAATGCAAATAAAAAAATACTTTGAGATACAATCTCACCCCAGTCAGAATGCCCAAGATCAATAAAACAAATGACAGCACATGCTGGCAAGGATGTGGGGCAAGGGGAACATTTATTTTTTGCTGTGGGAATGCAAACTTGTATAGCTACTGTGTGAATCAGTGTGACAGTTCTTCAGGAAGATAGGAGTAGATCTACTTCAAGATCCAGCTATACCACTGTTGAGTATATGCCCAAAGAACTCTACAACCTACACAGAGACACTTGATCATCCATGTTCATTGAGACTCTGTATTCATAATAGCTAGCAATTTGAAACAGCACAGATGTCTATCAACTGATGGATGGATAATGAAAATGTGGTACATTTATAGAATGGAATATTTTCTATCTGTTAAGAAAAATTAAATTATGAAATTTGCAGGTAAATGGATGGAGACAGAAAAAATCCTGAGTGAGGTAATCTAGACTCCCCACCAACAAAATTTTATGTTTTGTCTTATTTGTGGTAAGGTTTCTATATGTTGTGCTACAATCTGAATAACTTCAGAGGTTAGGTACCTAGTAAGGACTAGTGGGGAAAGAAGGATCTCCCAAGGAAGGAGAAATAGAATATACCATTATGGACAGATAAAGAAGAAAGTAGAATAGCAGGATTGAGTAGGGAGATGGATGAGAAAGAAAGGTAAAGGAGGGACTGTGGGGGAGGACAACTAACACTAAAGGTCAATTGAAAACCCACATGGAAATCTGTTACTGTAGAAACTTCCTAAAACATATACATATGAAAGGAATCTAAATTGAGTCACCAAATAATAGGGAGAGAATGACATAACTAGGCATCTTATGCTACCAAGTAAAACCTCTGTGCCAGGGATGGGTTTATCTTGTTGTTGGCTATGTGGGCCCCATGGAAACCAGCAAACATCACAGGCCATTGCCAGGGTTATTGGTTGCTCTCCACAACCTGATGGTAAGGTCCTATTGCAAAAGACAATGCTTACTTATGCCATCAAACACAGAGAAGTCAAGATGGTACACAACTAAAAACTTTAACCTTACTTGTAAACAATTATGGTCTGGAAGGTATTCTGCATAGTATAGGAGGAGAAATGTAATCATCAATATTATTAAGCTACAAATTCTGTGACCTGCAGCAGCAACCTGTCTGCAAGACATATTGGTATAATAGTGGCACAAATGTTATAGGAATAACCAACCACTTTTTAATTGTATGCAAGGCACACTCCATGAGATGGAACCTATACCTAACACTGCTAAAGTAGCCAGGAACCTGAGATTAACTAGGTCATAGGCCAATGGGAGAATGTACTATTATTATTTTGTTAAATGAACATAGTAATAAAATAACTCCTAATGACATTCTGCTATGCCCATAGATTAGGGCTTCACTCAACCTCATAACAAAATTCTTATTCCTGCAGTATATGGGAATTAACACAGAGACTCACAACTGGGCAATTTGTAAAGAATGAGGGGCTTTGGATAATTCAATCCTAAACGAAATGTCTTCATCAAAACGCTGCCCTCAGGCTCAGGGAGCAATACAAAAGATGTAGTAATATTGTAAGAGCCAGAGGTGGTAGATGACTCCATAGGAATAGTGTCTTGCAGACATAACAGGGCTGACAGGCATATGAGCTCACAGAGACTGTGGCAGCACTCATGAAACCTGCAGAGGCTCAAGCCAGATGAGGTCCTAGCACTGAGAGGTGGAAGTGGACACAGGGTCCCACCCCCAAGCAAGAAGTTCTCTGCAACTGATGATATTTGACAACAATCAAAGGGAGAACCAGTTTCTCCAGTGGAGTCACTGGTTCTACCAACCACACTCCAGGGTAGACTCCATGCCTGGGAGTAGACGGACAACACAAAAGAAACTCGATATTTTTGTGATCTTTTTTGTATCATTTTGGCTTTAGCAATTTTTGTCTTTTTTTTGTTTATTTTAATTTTCATTTTTGTGCTCTTGTGGGATTTTTGTTTTCTGATTGTTTTGTTTCTGATAGTTGTTTTGTTGTTGTTGAGAGGGAGAGAGAAAAATAACAAAGTTGGGTGGTTGGGGACATGGTGGGTCTGAGAAGATTTGGGGGGTAGGAAATGTGATTGAAACACGTTGTATGAAGTATATTTTCATTTAAAAAGCCATAGAAAGTTTTTGGGACAAATAAAATAGCATGATTTGCTTTTATTAGTAAAACTGGGTGGGTAAGGTAGAAGGCGTTTTATGGCCATTACAATAGGAATTGCAGATTCTTCTAGTAAGACTTGAAGTAGAAAGAAGAAGGGTTGAATTGGAAAGCCCCTTGTAAGATGGAATGCACAGAGCTTCAGGACTGATAGGATATGGTGATAGTGATGAAGGAGAGGGAGACCCACAGGCCACCTTGAGCAGGCAGGTGGGACACAATTCACAGGACAAGGAGGCCAGTGTGTCAGGCACTAAGTCTTAGACATTTGGTGAGGTACAAATGAAGATGGAGCTGAAAATGTAATTTTGGAGTACAGAAGCAAATCTTGGACTTGTAGAAACCTTTGGCAATGATGTGGTAGCTGAAGTCTCTCAGACAGAAACAACAACTCGCAGATTATATTTATATGAGATAATGTCTGACATCAGCTGATATCACTATCTTCCAACAACACTACTGTAATACTTTCCAAACCAGCTTCACTGAACACAGTATTTCTTCATAAATGCATCATTATCTGTTAATTGTCCTGTTGTTGTGACAAAATTCCTTCACAGGAGGGAATTTGATACTTACATATGGATACTTACATATGTCACACTGTATGGACAGTCTCCATTTACATTCATTTCAGGACCCCCATCCACTGAATGGTGGTACCCACATTTAAGGTGAGCCCATCCACCTCAATTAATGCCACTGGATACCAACAGACATTGCCTGAAACACGAAGCTCTGATGTGGGACTGTTCTGTTATGAACTGTAAAATGATTCCTATCCATACAAAGTCTTGCACTCTTAACCTGTCACAGCGATTTAATTACTGACAACACGGTCCTTTGTGACCTCCTTCCAAACTTTTTCTCTAATTGTGGAAACAATGTCACACCTACACAAACATATTCTGATTGCTCCCCCACTGTTCTGCCTCGTCTCCCTTCTGTATCAACCCCACTTGACTACCAGTTCCTTCTCCAGACTCACGACCGTGGGCTCTGGAAAACAAAGACTTGTACTATGTGTGTACAGGAAATTCTCCATATGTAAGTATCAAATTCATGTATCTCTGCATTATGTTGTGCTAAAATGTTTGATTTTGAAAATTACTGTTTGAGTTGCCGACAAGTTTCATTTAAAAAGAGTTCCATGAATTTAGCTTGGGATTAAAACCATTCCCAATGGGTTTAGAAGTGGCTCTAAATATACTTCTGCCATTTTGTACGATGTAATATTGCCATATTTGCAAATATGCAAAGCTGTAATGTCAGCACTGATGATCTGAAAATCAAAATGCCAGTCAACTTTGAAAAGTGCTGAAGATATTGTTTCCTGCAGATTCAAATATTCAACCAACTCAATTCTTTATATAAAAAAAAACAACCACTTCCATTTCATTATACCCAGTTTGCGTAACCTTTAATATGTTGTAAATTGTACATATAAAATTATTTTAAAATAAATTCTATTGTGGTTTACTATCAGTTATTTGTATGCCTACATATTTATACACTTGGGGTCAAATACAAATTTCTTGAGCTTAAAAAGGGATAATGAGTGGTGAAAGTTTCTGAGGCCCATAAATTAGAGTAGTATGTGAAGCCAAGCCTGTGTTTGTAATGTGACTTCCTCCCACTTCTCGGAGAGCTGTTGTGCAGAAGTATGATGCCTGTAGCATATGCAAAGTGCATGTGTGTGTGTGTGTGTGTGTGTGTGTGTGTGTGTGTGTGTGTGATTTATGTGCAATTGTGTGTGGGGGTGTGTGCTCCTGTGTGTGGTTGTGGGTGCCAGAAGACGACTCTGGATGCCCTTTCTGCCTCGTTTCTTGAAACAGGGTGTCTCACTGAACCCAAAACTAGACTAGCAGAGAACCATGCCAGTGACCTCTTTTCTGTCCCTCAAAATGTAGTGTTACAGATGCACATAGTCACCTTTTGAACTTGTGTGCTGCGGATTTGAAATCTGGTCCTCTGCATGAAACAAATACTATTGCCCACTGACCAATCTTTCCCAGCCCTGATAATTAATAATTAGTTTTTATTTAGATTCTTCTAAATTACTAGTCCTCCTTAACAATCTTTTAAGGTAACATTTCTATCCCCCTGACAGACAGGGAAATAGAGGCATGGCATGGTGAAATTACTTTCCAAAGAGTCATAAAAGCATACTGCTGATGTTGGGGTGGGGGCAAGGTCTGAACTTGCATCATGTAAATTCCTCTTAATAAAATGTAATGTCATCTTCAGACGACATGAAGGCAAAAGGCATTGTACATCAATGCAGTGCTATGGCTCTAGCCCTTGTGATCAGAAGTAAAGCTCTGCCTCTCCTGACTGATACACAGATGGTCACTGAACAAGCCTCAGGCTGGTAACAAACATCCTGCCTTTGACTTCTGGCAGTTTGTTAATGTAGAAAGAGGGTCTTCCACATTTAAAATGTACATCTCTGTGTAAGTGTAAATTTCTTTCTATGATTTCATCATGAACTTATCATCAACAGAGATATAAAGCCTCGAACATTTCTACACAAGATACAATTGTGGGTTATCCAACATACAAAAATGCAGTTGTTTCAGAATAAGTTACAAAGCATCAGTATTTCAAACCTCCTACAATGGAATTAACCTTGCACTAACTATTGAAAGCAATTTCTTATCAGATAAGCTGCCAAAAGCATAAATGGTCTGAACTTCTTATCAAGTTTTCAGCAATTCTGACTTAGCTTATTTCTGACAGGCTTGTTAATCTTGGAAATCCTGTTAAGTATCCAAATGCTTCAGCATGAAGGGTCTTCACGAAGACCACAGGGACACATGTTACTTACATGTGGTCTGTGGGGAGTTTCGAAACACCTTCCTTTGGGAATAACACTGATACTTGATCTTGCAAGGCTGATAAAGAAAATTCTAAGAAAAGGCATCATGATATGTTTGAAAAGCATTGACTTCTCCATGAGCATCAATGAGATAACCAACAGTATCACAATTATTTTTGTAGTGAGTCTTCCCTTTCATAAACTTTGCATTGTTGAAAATAGAAAAGTAATTCTGAGCTGGGTGTGGTGGTACATGTGAAACCAGCACAGACAAGGACAAGGAAGGAGGTACCAAGCTTAGGGCCAGCCTGGGCTACATGGTGAGGACCCATCTCAAAATAAAAGCAAAAAAATTTCAGGACATATCTCTTTATGTATTCATGACTAAGCTTATATTTTGCCTAAATTTGAGCCACAGAATCTTATGTAATTTCTGAGGTAAATATATGTATTTTCCCCAAAACTAATAGGTCAAGGTATTTTTTTCTTACTTTTGATATATTGGGTTAACTTGGTCAGATATTCAAAGAATCTGCTAAATGTCCTATAGTTATTTCCACAACTAATAGTGGTTCCTAAATGAAAACTTAGACCATTTCTTTGGGTGCATACCCATTTTATCTTTAAGTTTGTGAACATTTTTATTTTTCAATATTTGTTCAAAATTTCTTTATCCTAAAGAGTCATATGTATATTTCTTGACTGATTAAAATGATCAAAATCCCACTGTGAAGGAGAAATGTCATTCTTGTTTCTTTATACAACATATTTTAATGCATTTGTAATTACTATTATATAAGTTATTGCCATGTTACATACAGTGATGGTTAGTAGTTATTGTGTATGGCATTTTATATATTATAGTATGCTATTATATAGAAATTTATAGTAGTCGTTTATATCATATTAAATTATTACATTATAATTAAAATCACTTGTATTATTACCATTATCATTTAGTACATGAAATGCTAAAATACTATTAAGATACACTGCAATAATGATTACATGAGACAGTCTGGGATAATAACAATAAGACCATTCTAGATCTACAATGGTCCATTATAAATTACACGTGAGTCTATTGTGCACAAAGCACCTTAAGAGAAAGGGAACATCAAAGAGAAAAATGTTATGTGTTAAGGCCTAAGTCACCAACACTATTAAAATAATTTACACTGAATATGCTGACAGATTAGCCTCTGTTTTTACTTATTCTCCTCAGTCTAAACTTAGCTCTTCCATTGCACCTGATGTAAGAAACTGTGATGCACTGTTGTGTTCAAACACAGCTAGTTCACAGAACATGTGCTTATTCTATTAGGTTATTTTGAAAGCATCATAAATAAATATGCATTCATTAGACACTTCAAGATTTTAGCTTCAGACATGCACAATTGTCATTTTTCCCTCTGAAAGCACCACTGGTATTCCACTCCTTTGAGAAGGACACACACAAACAGAATTTTAGGGGAGTGGCATATGGATTTGCATTTTCCCTGTGAGTGGACTATATACAATCTACTGTCAGCATTGCCCTCACTTACAACATTGTGTGCTGTAAAATGATTGCCACTCAATAGTCAGAGAACGACTTTACTTTTCTGCACAAATAAGGAAAACATTCTCTATAAAATTAGGTTAACAGGAAATACTGGAAGATTGGAATCAGCAAACACAACCCAGCTAAGCACTCACATCTTGTCGTTCACATTGCGCATCCGTTCCTCTTGCTTAAATGCCTCCCTGGCCAGCTTTAAGTGGTTGATGGGTTCTGCCACCCTCAGGGTGGGCTCCAAAGGCTTGTAACGCTGCTGCAGGACTTCATTGATGTCTCGGAAAGGTCCCTAACAAGACAAGAGGACAAATGTATTTCACTATGGAAGAGTCCCAGACATGTTGACAACTGTGGTGCTGAACTACTAAATATAATAAGTTTATTCAATTATTTTTTAAAACATTTTTTCGCAGAAATAAAACAAGCAAATATAAGAACAAGACTGGACCTGGCTGGACTGAGTCTACCAGGTCGATCCCGGTCCTCGGGGGGAGACCTTGATCTGGAGGAGGTGGGAATGGGGGATGGGGTGGGGGGAGGGGGAGAGGGCGAGAGTGGGAGAACAGGGGAATCTGTGGCTATTATGTTGAACTAAATGATGTTGTAAAATAAATTTACTTAAAAAAAAAAAAAAAGAATATCAGCCAGGCGGTGGTGGCATACACCTTTAATACCAGCACCTAGGAGGCAGAGGCAGGAAAATCTCTGAGTTCAAGGCCAGCCTAGTTTACAGAGCAAGTTCCAGGACTACACAGAGAAACCCTGTCTCAAAAACAAACAAACAAGAATATCACTTATCTCCTAGAACTGTCCTCTCTCATGAAAGTGATTGTCTTAAAACTGTTTCAGATAGCAGAAGTCCCCATCATGTCAAGAAGGTTTTCATGTGTGCACTAGCAAACTCACAGCTCTATGTTGTAACTTTACAGGCACACTTTTCCAACACAACTAAAGTATGTACTTTCCCTTTTGAAGTTAGGAAAAACAAGAAAAGATTATGATCATAACTTTCCAAAAGTCCTCCTATTTTAAACAAAAGCCTTTCTGTGGGTGTCAAATCTTCTATTTACTTGTTGGTTTCTTAGAAATAAATGCACTTTCATCATTGTTTTATCTGAATTCTTATTCTCAGTGGTTCTGGAACTAAGGGCAGTCTCTCAGGGTCACCACTGAGAGGGGAGAGGGTCCACAGATGGGCCTGGGTGACTCTTGGCACAGCCTCCTGTAAAGTAAGGTATGGAGTTACACTTGGCACCCGAGTCCACTGCTTGGCCAGCCATCATCCTGCTCAGCCTAGGCGAGCCAAAGACATTTGATATGTCGTTAATGACATACTGTTTTGTATTTTTTTTCACCACTGTGTTAGAGAGGAATAATACAAAATGGACAAAGATTTCTAATCTCATTCCTTATTCTTAAAAATGTCTCCTTTAGATGGGTTATTACTAAGAAGTCGCAGCTGGAGCTTCTGTGAGTGCTGAGTGAAGACTGTAGGGCTAATAAAAAGAAATGATTCACGCCTCATTTATGTTCACTTATGTTTTACATTAATAGAAACCAATAATAGGAACCAGTTACCATAAAAGTCATGGACCGTAAATAACACAAATGGCAGATCAGTATCATCTAGTACTTTCCGCAGCTGGACAGGAGGATTGCTATATTTGAAAGTGGTTAATGGATTTGTATTTGAAGTTTGCTTTTTAAAGACACATGATCATGATTCCAATCTGTTATAAAGAAATTGAAAGTCTTAAACTGGACTCTTTGCTCTTTGGCAAATATAATGGTTAAAGAATTGATATTTGGTTGTGTAATAAGTGCCAGTCACTTCTGTGGGCCCGTTTTCACATGTGGAAGTCAGAGTAATAACAGGATTTCCTTTAGGAATTTCCTTTAGGAATTTTTCCTTTAGGAATTTAACAGAATTTTCCTTTAGTAATTACAGGATTTCCTGTAATGCCACACTGAGTATAAGACTCAGTGTGGCATTACAAATATGATATACCTCAAAAGTGGCAGGATGCTTATTTGTTTCAGAAATAGAATTTAAAAGGGCTTTGGACAATAGAAACATCAAAGAAATAAGAGTTCAGAAGTCGAGACCAACAGGGTCAGCAGATGCTTTAAACGTCTGTTGGAATACAAACACACACACACACACACACACACACACACACACACACACACACACACACACATCTACCTCAGTCTCCCTTACTACCTGTCTGGAGCTCACTAGTTCTCTTGAGTGTAGAGCTGTCAGAGGAACCTTATTTAAGCAAGCGCGTAAGGAGAATGAGCTTCCTCTTCTGGGTACCTGGAAGAGCTTCTTGACCATGTCAGGCTCCTTGTCTCACTCTCAATCAGCACTCTGCCTCTGTGCTCAATGGTGCACCTCCTTGGTTAGTGAACTTGACATATTCTGACTCCTTTTTGTCACAGCTTCTGTTAGCCATCTTTAAGATCTCAGGCATAGCCTGTCCCACTCATTCCTGAAGTGGCACAGGTTACTATATTTTGGAAATAACTTCAAATTTTAGATATTTCCATTGTCATCACTTTAACCAACAATTCCTGGAATGTGTGGCCATCTAAGGCTCAACCTGATCCTATGGGTCCTTCTTGTATTCTCAGCCATAACTTCATAGTGTTTAATCTTGCCTTGCCTCCATCCAGGTCTTGGGTATGAAAATCAAATGCATTTCTGTTTTATGATTAATGTTATTGCATAGTTATCCTTTATTTCAAAGTGTTTATCAAAGTTTAATAGTGAAGTTTTAACTTAGCAGAGTTGTCTTATATATTCAAGAAATCATCTTCCAAATTCCAAATGCTGTGTTCAAACACTGGCATCTGGGCAGTCTTAAACGTCCTCAATGCATAGACCCTCTTATTACTGAATAAAGGAAAAGATGCTCAGCCAATGATTACATAGCAGTCCTATTGTGAATAAAAAGGAAGCCACAAGGAAAGAGGGAAGGAAGGACCCAAAGGAAGAAACAACACTAGCAAAAAGAGAAGAAAGAAAGAATGTTAAAAATGGAGGAAGAAGCCGGGCGTTGGTGGCGCATGCCTTTAATCCCAGCACTCGGGAGGCAGAGGCAGGCAGATCTCTGTGAGTTCGAGGCCAGCCTGGGCTACCAAGTGAGCTCCAGGAAAGGCGCAAAGCTACACAGAGAAACCCTGTCTCGAAAAACCAAAAAATAAATAAATAAATAAATAAAATAAAATAAAATAAAAAAAAAAATGGAGGAAGAAAGGAGGTAAGGAAGAGCAGGATGGGAGGGTATATGCAGAGAAAGAGAAGGATGTAAAGTAAAGGAGAGAAGGAAAACAGAAATAAAAGTAAATGACAAGAAATTAAATGAGAGAAAAGCAAAAAAAGAGAAAAGAGGAAGAAGTGAGAAGTGAATAGAATGTATATTATCAGTAGAGATGTTTTATGATTACCTTTAAAATGTAAAAATAACAGTTAATAGTACTTATTTTCTTAGTAGTTTTGAGAGGAAAATATTTAAATAAAGGTAATTGAGGGTTTAATTACAGAGAACAGAAATGCATCACAGATAATTATAGCAATGTAGGAAGTTTTAATGCTGTAGAATGCAGGTTGGTCTTACTGAGAGGCTGACTCAGTGTCAGGCAGGGACAGGTAGTCTCTAAGATGTCTTCAGTAGGCCCTGCTTCATGCTGTTCACTGTTCTGAGTGGTCTCTTGATCTTGGATGGAAACAGGCCCCTCTTCTTGAACAAATAGAACAGGGCAGAGGTCATGGGATATCAGCTCTGGCTTCTGTTTTGAAAGCTTCCCGCCTCTTTCTCTAGGATGGCTCTCTTTGAAGGAAGTCAGAGGCCATGCTGTGGGGCAACTTTGTGGAGTGGACACTGTGAGGAAGGTCAACAACATGGTAACAACTAGCAATGTGGATGAAGGAGCCAACCAAGAGGGTCTCTTTGCCTTCCTGTCCTTACAGCCCATTCAAGCCTTCAGAGGAAGCCACATCCTGGTTGACCCCTGACTACACTCATGAGAAAACTAGATTCAGACACACTAGCCTAGGGATGCTTTAAAAGGCAAATGCATTTTGGTTTAAGCCTTTATGTTTTCTATTTCTGGTCATTGATTATTCAAGGATGGAACACAGAAACAAGCCTGGATAGGGAGTCAATGCACGGAGGTTTAACCTGCAGAGTCAAGGCCAATCCAGTTGCAGATTGACACTAGCCACAGGCAGCTGCCTTCTGCAGTTGAAATATTGAAGGGTGCACAGAGTTGTCCCTTCTGGGACTTCAGGATCGTGACAAATATCCTTCCCTCTCTCTAAGTCTACCCTGTAGCCCAGGAAGAACTTTTCATACCTAACTCTATCACAATCCAGATATAGTCAAGATTTCCTGCCTGTGCAGTGAATCTTGGAGTGCCTCCAAATCTCAAACTGGTACTTTTTAAATGATTAAAATGAAAGTCATATTTCAAATGGTCATACATATGTGTATCATCTGAGAACAGGTTATGGTAAGTCAGTTGGAGAGCACATAAGCATAAAAAACCCAGCAATAATGGATTACTGCAGGTTCCACTGTAACAATTCACACAAAACAGTCCAGCATTTCTGCAAATAACCCATGTTCTAAATCCACACTCAGTACAATGTCCAACACCAGGAGACCATTTACCAACCTTTTGGGCAACAGCTTTAACGGTACACAAATCTTATTTAAAGTTAAGTCTTTATAAGAAAGATCTTTTCTTTAAAAAAATAAATCATTTTTAATCATTCAACACCATGGAAAGAATAAAAACACTTCCCATGGATGGAAGACAATACTTGCGAGCCATTTCACTTAGTAGTGTATAGTGTGTTGTCAAAAACATGGTATCCGGTTTGTGAGTTATTTTTAAAGTAGCTAACATAAAAGTGATCATGTCTTTTGAGTCATGACTGGATAAACAGTTGGGCAATTACATATGATGAGATTATATGCATATAATTTAAAAAGAAATATATGTATATAATATGACACTCTGACATATCTTGATGGGCCTTAAGTACACTGTGATAAGTGAAATAGGCCATGATGGGACTCAGGAAAAGAGAAATGGGGAGCGTTTTGAAGAGGCTGAGGTTGGCAAGATAGAAAGAGTTTGTATGTGGCTAACAGCAGTGGTCAGCCCACAGTGTTAATGAGCCCGGTGTTAAGAAAATGTGTGCTGGAAAATGGTGACATTAACCATATGTCATGATATGCATACTTCACCACAGGAAGAGGCTAGAAGAGAGAGGATAAGACATTAATGACAGATTCACATGCGTCCACTTGGTACCTGACACCGCTTCCTGTTGATAGGTGGCAGACTTGCCGACTGAGGGAAGGAGCGGGCACTGGTGCACTCCAGCCAGTTGCTGAAGCTGCGGTAGGACTTGGTCTTCGCATTGGTGGCTGGTTGGCGGCCCAAGGGCTTTGCCTTCTGTAACCGCAGCTCCCATGGGTCAGGCTGTTTTCGGAAAGGTGAATTGTATATGCCTGGAATCTAAAGAAGAACACAGCTTCTTTAATTTTCATATGAAATGAAATTTTCATGCATTTAAGAGAGAAATAGTTTAAACTCCAACTTTGGTGCTTAATCAGGGTTGGGTTTACCAGAGGGGAATTTAGAGAGCACTGACCCTTTGTATTTGGTTTAGACCAACAATCTTTGCAACTTTCAGGATTGCATAATAAATGTTTTAAAATCTCAGTCTGAAACTGCATTTGAGGGAAAGTAATAGAGGAATCTTAAGCCGTCCATTTTGTATTCTTGACGGGTAGGTTTTAAACTTTACTGTAAGCCATACCATCGTTCACATGAAGGCAAATGTGCAATGTCTGATTACACACTCAATAAATAATCATTTGAATTCCTGATAACTACACACCCAAATGGTGTCTGTTTTGAGTCCTGTTTGGATAATCATCTGATTTCACATCCATACGGGACACTATCTCTCCAACTCTCACTGCACTCAACGGGCACGTCAGGTGTCCTGCTTCTGCAGGGTCATCTTGGCCTTGCTGCTCTGTGGCTGGCTCTGTCACACACTGAGTCACAACAGTCAAGACTTGGCACAACATATGCTGGGCTATAGAGGCTCTGCACACAATGTGTGACAAATGTGACATTCAAGTATAGCAGCTGTCCATTTTCTGTAAACCTCATGTTATCTGAGTCACAAACTGTACAGAACTCTAGTTTGAGATGACTATATTTTGGTGATATTAGATTTCTACAGAAGCATAATCAAAACACATGTACATATCTATACACGTGCATGTGTAAATACCAGTCATGCAAATTCACATTTGTAGGGAAAAGAAAAAATTTCAAACATGGCATGATTGGTGCCTCTGTAGACACTGAACTATATAAAGAATTTATTAAACTTTCTGTTATTCCTAAAAGAAACAGACTTTTCTTTTATGCTGTAATTAATCCATAAACATCCCTGATCATATGTTACTTTGGGGGAGCAACAGTCCCATGGTAGTACTAGCTAGGACCGCTGTCTTTGAAAAACTGACCAAGAAAAGCTTGACTTTTTTTGTTGTTGTTGTTTGTTTGTTTGTTTGTTTTTCAAGACAGGGTTTCCCTGTGTAGCTTTGGTGCCTGTCCTGGATCTCTCTCTGAAGACCAGGCTGGCCTCCAACTCACAGTGATCCACCTGCCTCTGCCTCCTGAGTGCTGGGATTAAAGGCATGCACCACGACTGCCTGGCAAAGTTTAACATTTCTAACCAACACTTCAGCAAGTGTTGCTTCCTGCCCTGTGCCCACCCTAGCCTTGCTCCCAATTCTTCCCTGCTAACTTGGAGGTACCACTCAACCCCACTATCATCTATTACATACGTCACTACTTCAGAGTTATCTTTGTGTTTCAGTTTTCCACAGCAAGCAAGCAGAGAGCAGGGCAGGTCTATGGTTATTTTGGCAACCTCAGGGTCTACCAAGATGCAAGATACACAGCAGCCACTCAATAAATGAATCTAAACACCCAGCCATTCAGGAAAGTGCATCATCACATTCTGCTTGACTCTAGTTCCCAAAGCAGTGAAAGCACATGAATGCAGGCTTGAGACCAACATCTGCAACCCTTTCCTCTAACACATTGTTCAGATTTACTTTCAAAGATGTCATGGTTAGACCAACTCCAGTCACCTCAGATTTAACTTTTCCTACTTTTAATGAAGGACTAAATTTTATTGTATATAAAATAAAGTTAACACAACTGCATTTTATGTCTAAAACTATTTTCAAACTTTGATCTTTACTCCTTAATATGCATGATACTATGTTTTAGAATGATTTTTAAAGTTATTTTAGTGTAAGGGTAACACACTTTTGTTATTGCAGAAAACACAAAGCAGTTGGATACATGAATAAAGCAAATGGCAGGGAAGGAACATGTGTACATGTGGATGTAAGTCTGTAGGAGCTTTAGTGGCCACTCAGCTGAGGGTGAGTCTCCAGATAGCTTTTAGAATGCTTTTCTAGGTCAAGGATGTACTGAGGATGAGAAGGAACAACAAATTTTAGATTAAACAGATGATTTTGACATAAAATAACTATATCATATGCTCTCTGAAAAAGATACAAGATAATAAATACCATTTTTGTTGGTGGCAGTCTAATTGGAAATCTGTTAATTTACTTTACTGCTCAAGTTTCCGCAGCCTTATAGATTAAGTTGTGAGAGTCCTACAATTTAGCTAAAGGTTGTCATTTACCATTTAAAAACCTCCATTGGCCTGAGGAGCTGCTAGCACCTGTATTAACTTTGCCCCGTCAGGACTCTTGATCTCCTCGTGCATTTGCACGCACGTGTATACATAGGCAGGATGGGAGATGCAAATAGTCTGGCAGACATGATAGCTTCCTTAAATTATACTTTGCAACTATATAGAGACCTCCTCCTGTGTATTCTCTTTGCAATTTACATCAAATATAGATAGAAACTATATTTTAATTGAATTTCAAATGTATCATTTAAAATCTTCAAGGTGTCAGTATTTTAGAAATTACTACATTAGCTAACTTACCTCGGTAAAAGCAGTTTGGCCCTCCTGGACTTCCCACAGCAGGCAAATACCTATTTACTGCTTTAGTTGCCATTTAATTATTAGTTCTTTAAGTAAGTAATGCTTAAAAATGTCTCATTGTCTCAATTGCCACATTCCATACCTGAAAGCTGGTTAGGAAGAACGGCTTGCTGTGAGTCACAGAAGCCATAGCAACCCCTAAGAGACGAGGGCATATTTCCTACTTCCCCCATTTTTCACAGCCTAGAAGAGCCACTGCCATGCTAGCTTTGGGGACTTCATTTTCAGCAATAATTTCCTAGAGTGACCAACACTATGGGGAAATCTGTGCTAACTGTTTGAAAAGAGAGACAGAAAAAGAAAAGGCCTACACCTGAGTTATTTGCAGTACTGTCATGCTAACATTCAACTCAATAAGGCCTAGGAGCTCTCAGGAGGGGACTCTGCTAATAGCTTCTCACTGACCTCCTTGCAACAGGCCCGGCTGCTGACTGGTGGCCCAGTGGTGAAGACAGCAAATGAGGTGTGAAAGCTGGTTTTTTTTAAAGGCTATGATTCTGAGTGGTCAAGAAAAAAAGGGGGGCAATGAGTTATATAATAGATATATATATATTTGTCCTGAATTCCCCCCTTCAGACCGTCCATCATGGGAACTTAAGCATGACCTAGAATATTAATTATGTCAGGTTGAGCAATGAGCAAATGTACCATTTGTTACCCAGTCACCCTTAGCCTTACATTAATATTTTGAACTATTCCATATTTCTAACAATCTATCAGCAGGCTCCTTTCTCCTCAGATTTTACTCTTATGCTTAAGTGCATAAGAGGAAGTCTTTAAAGGTGCAGCTGATTTGAAAGCAGAGGACGTGCTTGCTTACATGGAGCACCTGCTGGGCTGTCCCGACCGTGTGTGATGCAGCTCCTTACACAGACCTTTGTTTCCTGGGTGCCCGAGGGATGCTGCAGTTTAACGTTTTCTCGTTTCTTTGTTATTGAGGTTTCCTCTCAGAACACATTTCTGTGAACTGAAGAGACTAGGAAACTGGATATGGACGCCCTGGATTCCCATACCACTTACTGACATTTCAGTGTCAGCTTTCACCATCTTAGAGACAGTCATTTGCCCAGACCTGGAAGCTGCTTACCCTGGGAGTGAACAGAGGTGAACAAGCTAGTTCAGAGCTTTCACCTTTTTCTTTCTGGAAACAGAAGTCACTCAAGTTACTCAGCAAACAGATTCACAGATTATCACAAAAAGGACAAAATCTAAAAGCATTTTCAGGTCTCTTGATTTGTGAACACTGCAAGTGGTGCCCATTTCTCAAAGGAGGCCTACCTAAAATATGCTGTGTACTAAGTTTTAAGCAGATACAGTTTGAAACAAAACAGTAAGAAAACACAGTAGCAGAGGGCTCTAATGACAGAAGGAAAAACGGGGCCTGAGAACTGAGTGAAATATTTGCCATGGTCGGGACTGCTGAACGAACAAGGGCAACCCACTTCATCATAGCTATCAGCACACGCGTGCTAAGGGATTTACTAAAGCCCACTCAGCAAGTAATTGCCCTGCTGTTAGGAGACAGAGTGTTCCCGCGCTGCCACAGCCTGGCGTTTAGGAGGCTGGCGCACGATGGCTCCTGCTGAGGACCTAGAGGTAGCGTGGCCATTTCTCATATAGCACTTGTATCCCTCCTGCATCTCAGGCTGTGCTCATCATGAGGCATTCCTTAAAGTATATGTGATATGACATAAAGCAAGTACAAAGACTTAAAATGCTAACCATGACTACCTAAACACACCAGCTGTTTGTTTTACTTCAGTTAAGAGAATTCTGTGGCCCAGGTACTCTTAATAGCTGTGTTATACAGCAGAAGTCTTTGCTACACTTGTCTTATTTTTTTTTTTAAATATATTTGCTTAAAACTTAGGAACCCAATGTATTTTACACGGACTTCCTTTTGTAGCTACTTGTCACTGTAGCCCTGAGCTGGAGCACTTGCCGATCACATCCACACCAGGTACTATAGACTATGTTCTGTCCTTAGCTCTACTACCACACAAGGAGAATAGAACTGAACAGGAAAGAAAAGAAAGAGAAGGGAAGAAAGGGAAATTGTAGAAAGGGAAGAAGAAAAGTTGAATTTTTAAAGGTTTTCATTAAATTAGAGTGAAGCCCTGTTACTGCAGACCTTAGAAGCCACCATTATGACCTGAAGGGGATGCTTGCAAGACTTCTAGGATCTCAAACTGTGCAGAGCAGCATTTAGGAGCTATTTTCCACTATTGCTGGCAGGTGGCTTATGTGCTCACTTGGTGGCCATTCCCCGAGCTTCTCGGGTGCTGCTGATGGGAGCAGCAGAATTGCATTCAACTGCACATCTGCAGAAGACCTCAGCGCCATCAGGACTCAGCATGCCCGGAGAAGACCCCAGCACCCCTCAGGACTCGGCATGCCTGGAGAAGATCTCTAGGGCATCAGAGCTTTGGTGCAAGGACAGTTAGAGATGCCGGAGAATCCATCTAGAAGCATCCCCTAGACACTATGTTGTGCCTGTTTTATTCTGGAGAAATTTTGTTTTCTTCAAAGGTG
Organism: Peromyscus leucopus; assembly: GCF_004664715.2. Classification (NCBI taxonomy): domain Eukaryota; kingdom Metazoa; phylum Chordata; class Mammalia; order Rodentia; family Cricetidae; genus Peromyscus; species Peromyscus leucopus. Next base: position 11,405,415 of record NC_051076.1, on the reverse strand, counting down.
TAGTATCTTACATGATCAGAGGAAAATTTTTTTAAATGCTGCCTTTACTAAGTAAAAAATGTGCACTTTCAGAAATGAATTTACTATTTCCATCAACGTTATACATTAAAACATTTCCTGTGAAATGTTGATTAGAAGGGAGAAATTTAAATACAATATTCCCTAGTGCCAATTAAAGTCAATAACTATGGAACCCCTGCCAACTTGCTCCATCTAAGTGTGCACAGAGAGCCTCGGACTCCGGCCTAAGCCGTTCTTAGGAGGAAGGGGAGGTTTGACTTTCCACGGTGTATGGTGACATCGCACAGCCGATGGAGCACATCTTCTGATGCCTGTTATCAGAGATACAGACGTGCTGTGGCTGTGGAACAGAAGCTCTGCGGCAAAAATACCCAATGCGTCAGAAAGCTAGGCAGAATTTTAGAAACGGGGGAAAGGCATTGAGACCAAGAGAACAACTGAAGGAGTCAGGGAGGGAGATCTGAGGACACAGTCAGGGGACATCAAGTTGGTCACTTGTGGCTTGAGGCTGTTGCCAAAAATCATCTTCAGAATGTTCAGAATCATCTCTTGTCTTTTCAAGCTTTCTCCCCCATGTGGCTACTTTGGGAACATAGAAACATTTCTGTTAGTCTAACCTCACTTTCCTGTCCACCCTGTAATTCTAAGGAGTGGAAAGCACACATTCCCCATTCTCCCGTTTACCCTGCTGCTCTCTCTCTGACCTTCACTGCACCAGTGAAGAGAAGTTTTCAGTCCGGTGTTCAGAAGGTCCTCCTGCCTAGGTATGCTCCTGCGCTCCTGCCTCCCTCCTCTTGAAAGCCAGCCTGACAATGGAAAGCAAATGTCCTCTCCCAACTTCCTTTTCATGCATAGCGATGGGGCTGTTTTCCTTGCTTTACTAAGAGAAGTATGGAATCACACAGAATCCAAGTCATGACTGACACAGTGTCCAGATTTACAAAGTGGACACATTCCATCTTTCTCTGATTGGTTCTGAACTCAAGCAGGGAAAGGTGTTTGGGATTAGGTTCTGAGACCTTTCTTTCTCTTCTGAGCCAGGTCTCTACCCCAATTAGTCCACCACAGGTCTTTGGGGGAAGATCCTGCCTCCTTTCTGTCATAAAATGTATTGGTATTGCAGATGGTTCTAAATATACCAATAAATAGTCCATTTCTGTCAATTGGAATATAACACACCCACCTTTTTTCACTAACATGAATATTATTAATCAAAAGAATGGTTAGTAGCTAATTTGAGAGTAAGATGCCAAAGACACATTTTTCTTACTTTTTTTTTTCATCTGAATTACATGTAGCATTGAATGAATTTCATTTGTTTCAGAATTACAGCTGCTTCCTGGACAGCAGAGGTAACAAATAATTAGATTCAATTATGCACATCTACTTCTCTCTAAATGGCTCTTTTTAAGAAGACAAATACATTGCCTAAAACCTGTACCTATGGGCCCAGAAACCTACGCTTGCCTTCTGGTCAAGAGGACCCCACATGTCAAATATGTTCTCCCCTTGCCCCCACTGCACCATGTATGAAGGAACTAATAACTAACTTCTATAATGCAGGAGAAGGCAATGGTGTTGCGTGTGCTGTCTAGTTCTTACTTTCAAGCTAACAGGAATGTTCAGAGTATGTTTTCCATTGCCCAGGAGCAACCCATGAGGTGGGTCCTTTTTCTGCCCCATCTAATCCATTAAGAGACACAGCTAGATCAAAGTGTGGATTTCAGATTCACTCTGCCTGGTATATGTCCTGGCATGATTTGGTCTATCTAGAATCTCTAATGGTGTTAGTGGCTCCTCTCTCTGTTCTTTATATACAAGATTTGCCCTTTAAAGAACTCGCAAGAATATATTTGTGCAAATATAGGTATCACTTTCAAAGCTATTATAGACTTCAAGTGATTTTATGTATTTTAATTCAAAGATGAAAAACCAAGTGATTAGGAATAAAATCTAAACTAGTTGTTTTGAATCTAAAAGCATTATAAGTCAGAGTTAGGATCTAGAGTATAAAATGTTAATGCCTACATGAAATATCAGTACCAGGAGATAGAGATATTTTAGGATCAATGCAAGTTCAAGGCCAGCCAGGGCTGCACAAGGAACCCTGTATGGGTTCACCTACACTGTAAGGAGTTAGTGTAACCCCAATAACGAAGGGAAGTGTTACATTCAAGTGTAAAACAACGGGGAAAGTGTGTCTTAGTGATTAGGGAAACTCAATTTCAATGTTCATGCAGTAGTTGACAGGGCTAGTGATTTTAGTATAGTTATATAAATATAAATCCAGATAGAATGACTGAGTCATTTCAATGATATAAGACCTACAGAGGTTAAGGACATTGTCAGTTAGAGCATGTGCTTAGTATGGAGGAATCCCTAGGCTCAGTCTCTAGCACTGAAAAATATGTATGTATGTATATGTGTGTGTAACAAATATGTACTGTTTCTTGACCTTTTAGCTAAGATCAAGTGTAAAAACATTATTTTAATGATTCAGAGTTTTTTGATATGCACATACGTGTGTACATGCTTTAATGGCAAATGAAGGACAAATGTGAATACATTTAAAAGAAAAATAGCAAAAGTACTTAATAGCTTTGGCTCTATATGCTGGGGCGTGAGAGGGGTGGTGAGTTCAGTATGTTTGGGATTAAGCTAAAAAACCTGATACATTGGGTATATGTTTAATTTGGGTTTAGTTGGTGATATTTACATTAGTTTTGTTTTTGCAAATGTCCTTGAATCTCCACACAGCAGCAGCTTCCAGTTATAGCATACCACTCACTGTACAGAGTCGGCCAGGGGGGAAGATACCCCCAGGCTGCACTGAAGTATGGCCCTGCCACCGGTGTGTGTATAGTAGAGAGGCAAGCACTGCAGTCTGCATGGCCTGAGGCTACTCTGGAAAATTACTCCAATAGCCACAGAAATTGTAAGAACAAAATCTAATTTTTATTATTTCCTATCTAAAATTGAGATATCTCTCCTCAAAAAATGTGTGTGGTAGCATACACCTTTAATCCCAGCACTCAGGAGGCAGAGGCAGGCAGATCTCTGTGACTTGCAGGCCAGCCTAGTCCAGTAGTGAGTTTCATGCCAGTTAGGTCTGCATAATGAGACCTCGAGACCCTTTCTAAAAAAAAAAAGAAAGAAAGAACGAAAGAAAAGAAAAAAGAAAAGGAGTCCAAGGTATAATAGATATAATACATCATGCAACCTTTCCATAGGAATCAAAACTTAGATTAATATTGCTAGAGAAGAGAATGAATAATTCTCTTGTCACTTCTGAAAGTGTAACAAAATTATTGTCACAACATAGAGAACAAATATTATAGAACTCAGTCAAGCAGTTAATCAAAGTAGTTATATTTGGGACTGTGAGCGGCTGAACGCTGTTGGACTTTTAATATTTTATATAAATGTGAAATGGTACATCATTATACTAATTTCCTCCCTCTCCTTCCTCCATCTCTTCTACCTCCCTTCTTCCTTCTCCTCCTCTTTCTTTCCTTTCCTTCGCTTTCTCTTCCTCCTCCATGCCTCCTCTTTTCTCCTTTTCATTACTGGAAATTGAAAACAGTGTCTAAAGGGTGCGAAGCCAGGGCTCTCCCACTGATCTACATCCCAAGAAAAAATGTATTCATTTGGTTGCACTTAGAGCTATACTACCAAAACTGGAGCTCCAGGGGTCCTAGTCTTTGACCTCCAAGGGCACCATCACTCCCACACACATACCACCCTTCCACAGACACATAATTAAAAAAATCAATAAAACAAACATGTTTAAAAAGTGGGTTCCAAAATCATGTAAATTTCAGGCCCATAGCAGGATTCCATTTTTAAAAAGGAAAGTTTTATCATGCCTTCCTAAAGAATCCTTTTAAAATTATTTTTATTAAAAATTTTTTATTATAAATTCATTTAAAAATATTTTTATAGTGTTGCATGTTGAAAAAGAAACTACGTGTGGCATGTGTGTGTGTGGCGGGGTGAACTTAAAGCTATTTTCTAAGTTTCTGTTTCTCTTCAGTGGCTTCTGATTTTCATTTTGCTTCTGTCCACATTTTTGCCTGAATTTTTTAGATGTATGTGGTAATCAAGACAAGGGGGATAGAGCAGAGAAGTGACTAATTTGGTGACAACTTCTTTCCCCACTTAATTCTTTCTCCTTAATGAGAATTGAGGATAATAATTGTCCTTGTTCATGTATTACAATATAATAAAAAGTACATATAACATGGAGGGGGAGGAGGTAAAGTATAAAAGCTGGCACTGAGTTAATTCTCGTGCTACTTCAGCCTTTGGTCTTTCCAAAGAGAGACTGACGAAGGTGAGAGATGATGACAGGGTGACATTCTGGTATGGACTGCTCAGTGGGAGGCAGAGTGAATGGCCAGGCTCCAAGGCCTTCTTAAACTACATGTCCAGAGGTCAGAGGTCAGGTCTTTATCTACTGCACAGTCCTCTTGAAAGAATAAATCTACCAACCATTCGGAGGGGAAAAAAAATGACCGGACATTTTGGTTAATGCCACTGAGGTAATTTCTGCTTCACAGAACACTGTGAAGATAAATACATAGAAACAGATAAATATGGCTTGAGTTTCCACATGGCATTTGTTATCCTTTTATATAAATGCTCCAGTTTTTCTTCTATGAGTGTTCATGGGCTGATTAAATACATTTCTATAAGCACTGTCATGCCCTTCTGTAGGGAAAGAGTTTGGTGACAGAGCACTTATCTTCCAAGAAGGATCTCTCGATACTCAGAAATGGGGATGTAGCGTTCACTTACTGAATCTTAGGTGGAACCATGACTCAGCTTCTAGTGACTGAGTTCTACTGAGAACTCCAACATCATGGATTTTATTTAAGCTAGAGTATGCCCATGAGCAAACAGATGCATCTTTAAATTTTTAACCATCTTTTGGAAGAAGGGGCTGGAAAGGCAGCCTTACTAACCAATCCCACAGGATCCCCTGCTTTTCAGCTAAATTCAGTATGGGCTTCTTCACATAAAATGTAAAACACTACCTCCCATGTCCAGAATGGTGGCTGATTTCTGTAATTCCAGCCCTTAGGAGGCAAAGGCAGGTGAATTTCTGTGATTTCTTTTTTCTTTCTTTCTTTTTTTTTGGTTGTTTGTCTTTGTTTTATCCAAGACAGGGTTTCTCTGTGTAGCTCTGTGTAGCTTTGCGCCTTTCCTGGAACTCACTCTGTATAGTCCAGGCTGGCCTTGAACTCACGGAGAGCTGCCTGCCTCTGCTTCCCGAGTGCTGGGATTAAAGGCATGCGCCACCACAGCCCAGTGAATTTCTGTGATTTCAAGACCAGTCTGGGCTACACAGTGAGTTATGGAACACCCTAGGCTATGTATACAGTGAGATACTGTCTCCCCCAAACCCCCAAAGCCATTACCCGGACAATACCTTTATCAATCTGTCTTAACTTCCAGCCCTCTTCAACTCCTGTAGAAATTTGCCTTAACAAAATGACATGTCATGAAAGAATTTAGAATCAGTAGCTGGGAATATATGATTCAGAAAGCAAATATAAGAAGTACAGTGTAATGGAGCTAAATAACTCAACTTGAGTAGTGGTGAGCCCTCCAAAATTAAGGACAGTTTTCACCTGAGCATCTGACTCACTTTCATTTTAGTGCCATAAATACTTATTTTGTTGCGCAGATGAATATATTCCATGGATCCTTTAAGCACTTTAATGCACTGAGATCCCTTCCCACCAAGCCTGTGTCTCCCACATCTTGAGCTTGTTCTCTGATTCCTGAGCATTCCTCTGATTTCTGATTCCTTTCCTCTTATGAACTATTAACAATCTATCAGTTTTCGCCAATCTACACTAATAAGGACAGCTGACCAGTTAATGTGTTTCATTGATAAAGTAGTTTAATAGAAGGGAGACAACCATCTTTCACAGTAAAGGAATGGGAAAGGTCAGTGTTGGTGGGAAGTTGCCCTTTTATGACGAGAGCAGGACTCAATGTCCAGAATGTAACTAGCTGTAAGAAGTAATCAGCTTCATCCGTGTGTAAGGAAATCCTTTTGGTGAGCTTTTCTTGAATAGAATGTCAGGCTGTGATGGGATGACCACACTGAGGAGCAAAGGAAGAAAGGACTGAGTAGACAGGGCGGAGGCAGATAGCGGAGGGTTGTCAATGTTTACGCTGAAAAGGAAGGATTGTTTTAAATATATTTTTATTAATTCTTTGAAAATTTAATATACACATACAATGTATCTTGATCATATTCAACCCCAGTTCCTCCACAAATCCTCCCAGATTTACCTCAACAAGCTTCCCATCTTGGTGTCTTCTTGTCTTCTTTTAAATTATTTTTAATAACCCATCAGGTTCAATCTGTGCTGCCATATACTCATGGTTGTGGGGCTACCAACTGGACCATGGTTGACCAACTAGGGTCCATACCCTTAAAACTGACTGTCCTTCCCCAGTAGCCATCTGCTGTCCATAGCTCCTCGGTTAGGGGTGGGGGTCTGTGAGCCCCTCTCCTCTACACACTGGAACACTAATGGCTTGCCCTTGTGCGGGTCTGGGATAGGCCACCACTGCACTGTGAGGTCATGCATGGAAGACATGTCCTGTCATGTCCGGAAGACACTGCTTTACCCCAATCCTCTCTGACCTCAATCCTCAGCTGGCTCTTCTCAATGTTCCTTGAGCCTTGGGGGAAGGGAGTGTGATACAGCTGTCTCATTTATGGCTAAGCACTCCACAGACATTTAATCTCTACACTTTCACTAGCTGTGAGTTTCTGCATTAACTGTCATCAACTGCATAAAGAAATTTCTCTGGTAAGGTCTGAGAGCTGTGTTAATCTTTGGTTATACAAGCATTTTATCAAATAGAGAACATGGAGCCTTTGGAGGCTTCCAAACTTCAAATGGAAATGAAATAAAGGTATTTTTGAAAGATTAATCTGACTGAGGTAAGTATATTGGGATAAAGAGTAAAAGAGTTAACTGAAAATAATAATTTTAGAGAACACTGTTGGTGCTTTGAACTCGGAATGGGCATACGAAAGCTGTCTTGAAGCACACACAGACTGAGGACATGAAAGGTAGGAAAAAATGCAGGAAGTCAAAAAGGCACAACACGAAAATACAACACAGAGAAAAGGGGCAACCAAGTGACCACAGGAGCCAAACTGTTCCCTATGTGAACAAAGTGGCCTCTTAGGAAAGGATCAACAGGCACAAAAGTGTGCTCCAGCCACTAATGGTGACCTTGACCACCACTGCTCCTGAGCTTCCCTGTGACAGCCAGATGCTCCATCCTAAGGCACTGTCTACTGAGAAGCCTGTCAAAATACAGTATTCCCAAATTCATGAGACATCTGCCCCAGATGCACCCACACCACCACACATGCAAACAATGGCATGTGCATACAGGGAGACTGCCATCTCTCTATGGCTCCATCTTAAGACAGAGGTGAAAGCCATAAACTAAGTCCTTAATGTACACCAGCTGAGAACCTCTCGGCTCATTGTCCTCAGAAGACAGGGTGGGAGGTAATACATAATTCAGAAAAATTAAATATTTCCAATTAAAAATTTCACCCCATAAGCTTTGTCTTGGAAACATGTTTCCCATTTAACAGACTACCAGTTTATTATGACTAGATCAAGTGTGAGTTTTAATTAAGATATAGTCCCTCTTTATATAACTCCAATTTGGTATGGGTTTGATTAAAAAAAGGTGACTGCACACATTTTATTTTTTCTAATATTCAAGTATATCAAATTATAGTTTGTCAGTAATGATCACAGCAAAGGGCTTTTTGAAAAGTCACAAAACTGGTAAGAATTACTTTTGTACCCATATGAAAATTGCCAGTATAAGGAAAAACATCAAAAAGTATTATGCAGATAATATGAAAACTATTTCTATAATATACTTCCATTTGAATATGTGTTACCCCGATCAAAGGCCACAAAATAAAATAGGCAGTTATACTGATTTTTGATCCTATTGTGTTTATACATCCTTTCCTATGAAAGGATATTAACATATTAACATATTAACAACTTCCACTTGTCAGTTAATTACTACTATGGATAATTCTATATAGTAATGTTCATTTCAAAGCACTAGCTCTTGGAATTTGGATCTTGAGTTTTACACACATCCCTGTGACTGCTGATCCTCAGGAAGCAATGTTTTCCTCAGTGAACACAACAACAGGCCTTTGCATACATCTACCAGTAGGTGGAGCAGACAGCATAATTTATTACGAAGAACAAGGGCAATGGAATGAAAGTCAGTTTCTTTGGAATAAAACAAATCTGTAAATGAGATTTTCTTCAAAGGAAATATGCCCTGTATGTGTTAGATTTGGTTTGACTGGATACTGAATCAAAATAAATCACTTTATTAAATAATCAATCTTTGCAGAAAGATAAATTTACAAATGGAGGCATTGCTTGCATTTTACTTTATTCAAATCAACTAAAATTAGCTTTCCTTTCAAAAAATTTTTACAGGGACAAAGACTTTTTGATGTGTTCATTTAGTAAGGACGTTAAACACAATCCTGCTTTACAGGTGGCGGGTGCATAACAAATAGTATTTTCTAGGAAATATAATTGACTAATCCTGTTATGTCTGCAGCAACAAATTAACCTTATTACTACTAGTAAATGGTGATTGATTATTTATGCAAATAAGTTGCCATGTTCAGCTTTCTGATTGAAATAAACATATAAAAAGGTGCTTTACAATGACTTGAACTTTTTAATTAATAAAGCCCTGAGGGGTCTATTAATTCACTCATTGCAATATTAGTTATTTACTCATGTAACTCCTATTAGCACAAACATATTTGCTTGAATAAAGATGAGATAACAATAAAAATTATGAATAGCTTCTAAAACTATTTTAAAATGTACACCAGACTCATGCTAAAATAGGCTTAAAATTAGGTTTAAATTTTAAATTGTGTCAGTAAATATCAATATATCAGCATAATCAGTCTGAAGTTATTAATTCATTAAATAACATTATCTATATCTGAAGTAACAGTTTTGCTTGAAAAATTCTTCAATGTTTTTAAAGCATTACTTAATTGACTAATGTTTTATAGCTACTAACTAGGTTAAGCTATATTAGAACTATGGGAATTTAATGTTAAGATTAGTATTGTACAGTGCATATTAATAGTACTATTGCTAAATTATTCAAACTTCCAATAAACTATCTTCTCTTCTAAAAATGCTACAGGGGTTCTTTTTACACGGTCCAACAAAATTGTTTGTACATGTTTGTACTTCTCACAAAAAGTATGTACACTTGCTATTGGCAATTAAAACACAAATCTCTTGAAACTGAAATTTCCTGTATTAAGCAGTCCAGGAGAGTTAACACAAACTACTAAGAATATTTTTAGATCCAGAGTTTAATTTCCACTCAATAGCCAAGTCATTAAGGCAAATGAGTAACAATACTCACAAAGAAGTATTTGCTTTTGCTTTGTATTTAGGGAAAGCATTTAAAATTCATTATTAAATAGAACAAAACAGCATATTGTATCAGGAAAATCATAAATGAAAACGGTTGTTAATTGTAGTGAGCCTGCTTATAGACAGCAATTTTCTCCTATTAAAAGGTTCTGTGACAGGAGACTGAGATGGGGTTGTGTGCTCCTTCTGGCCAAGGATCTGTAGGACAGACTTACATCTCCTACATTCTCAGCACAGCACCCATGGAGGGCAGGCATTCAGAGACATGAGATTCAGAGTAACAGGCTGAGGAGGAGGGATAGTGTAGTAAACCTTTGTAGTCTTCAAATCCTATCTCTTTTACATTATGATAACAAATATTGATTAAAATGAAGCAGAAGAGATCTAGTGAGAGTGTAGGGGAAGGCACACATTTCCTAGCATCATCTGCAGCACATGCAATCTCATGGACAAATGAACAGATTGGACAATAAGATGGCATCCAACAAGTTTTCCCTATGGGCGAATTTCCCCATAAGTTCAAAGGATATCCTTTCATCTCTTTAGTTAACCTATAGTTAAATATCATGATCACCATAACTACATATACCAAATTGCCAGAGCCAATAAAACTCCTGACATTTTATTATATTCTTCTCCAAGGGAGGAGATTTGACAAGGCAATTTCACCTGCAATGTCCTAACATCAATGGTACCATGTAAAGCAAAGGTGAAGAGGACACTCACATGGAGACCCCACTGTAAATATTGCTAACTAATTCTCACTGATAATTAAAATAAATAAAAGAAAGGTGCCAGCTCTGTTCTTCCACTATTAGGGTTCTGAGGCTTGCATGCAGGTCATCAGGCTGGGGACAAGTACTTCTACCTACAGAGCTATCCCACCTGCCAATTCATGCATTGAAAGCCATATGTATCTGTGAAGAATATTCTAAATGCAATGTACTCGTTCTCAGCAACCATAACAAAATCTTAAGAATACATTTCTAAGTATACTAAATTCTACATTTATCTCTCCATATGAAGTTGTGGTTGCTGAGGCAATTTGTTGAAAAGCTTTACCTGACAACCTCCATCCAAACTTAGAAAAGGAGGAAGAACTCAGCTTAATCTCAGCATTCACTCAATTAAAGAGAAAATCTGAAAGCCAGCTCAGCTTGATAACTTGCTAGTTCTTCATCAATTCACAACACAACAACAAGGCACTTGGAATGAGTTTTGAAGGCGAGGTTATGCCCTTCATGTTGTGTTATCACTGTGGCAGACCACTCTGCTGACTTGGACCTTTCTGCCCGTGGCTCAGCCGCTGCCTCTATGCGGCAATGTCACAGACCAATCATGGTGCCTGCGCTCACCTACACTGAGACATGAAATTGAACTCGAAGTAGTGTCTTTGTGGTATCTTTTCAACAAGTCATGTCCTATTCAGCCGGCTAGTTTATCTCTGTCAGGCTAGGAGTCCAAGTGGCTCATGGGAGCTGCCAGGCACAGGTAGACTAACCTGCTCTGTGCTGAGAAGGTAATGCATCTTGCGGGCTTGCTGATCTCTGTGTTTTTCTTCCCGTTCCAGGCAAGCCTTCCTCTCTTCTCTCTCCTTCATCTCTGCGAACTCCTCCAAAGCCTCCCTGCATCAGAATTGTCAGCAGTTACTCTGATGACATCTGTTGATTCCCTAATTCTTTCACTGATGAAAATCAAGATTTTTGAGGGGCAATGATCATCCACATCCATCAAAATCAAGGGTGCAATTTATCTTGCCTGTGAATTCTGTAGAAATCTTTGCCATTGTTAGACAGTGTTTAAGTGACTTTTTCATGATAGAGTTTTCAACACCGAAAGGGCACATGTTATAATTAATACAATAGCAAAAGAAATGTCAAAATCCAATGCAAAGTGAGTGTCTTTCTATATCACCAGTTTCCTTTGTTGAAGATTAGCTATCCTGGAGATACCTAAATATCCCAAGAAAGATGTGTTTTCAATTATAGTTTGTATTTACAAATGTCTACTTCCTTATTTTGCATATTAATCACATTATTTTTTAAAGTACAGATTCTTCACATGCTTAATTGATTCTATGTTTACTTCAGTTAGCAGTTCAATTAATACCAATAAGATTATACATATTACCCTGCATCTAAAGAATTGACATTTTATTCAGTTATATAAATAATTTAAATAAAGGATTAGATTGTTACAATCTTCCTAAGGCATGAAAAATTCCACTAAAATAATGAAAAAATCCCTCATTTATGTATACTTCTAAGAAATTTAAATGAAAAATAAGCTTTAAATTATACTGTGTGATAAATAGCTTCCAAATAGGACATGATATTATCAAATAAGGAAGAAAGACTACACCTTTTGTTTTCATTGGACAAATGTATCACTTATGTCAGAACAGCATTTTAATACTGCTGTTTTATTTTAAAAATAAATGCATAACTTGCTGTCTACTTCTATACATAAAATTTCAAAGAAATCATCATAGCCTTTGCTTCATAATATGTCAGGGAAAACTAGAAGGAGATGGTACAAAAAGAAAAATGAAGGATTCTTTATGCTCCCCTAGTGTGGTAAAATTTTTGTTGCAATTCTCTGTTACAGGCTACTAATACTTCACACAAGGTTACTTATGAAACACTCTGACGTTTAAAAATCACCATGCTAGGCTACTGCAGCAGAGCAATTTTTTTTCAACATAAGATTAAATTGCAAAATAAATGAATTACTTGGAGTGGCATGGCCCCCATTTTGCCACCCTTCCCTTGAAAATTGCTTATTAATATGAAAAAAGGAGGCAGAAAATAGCCTGTTTTCCTTTATGCATGTTTTTTTGGGGGCTTCTGCACCCACCAGTCTGGGCTAGCTGCACATTTAGATTGTGTTGGCAAGCTGGTACAATGACCTTTCTGGCTGCATCTCAAGGCTATTATTAATCGCTAAGTAACCTGGTAAAGCCAAACAAATTTGTTTCCATTGAAAGCATCTCTGTCTGTGTCTGCGAATTTGTTCTGTACCAAACAAACCTCATTAACTGTGTCCACTTTTTGACAAAGAACCAGGAGTTAGAGGAATTGGTGACCTTTCTTTGTCCTTAAGGTCCACATTTCAAGACAGTTACATATGAGCAAATGAGAATTTTTACCAGGAAAAATAACAATCATGTTACACAAAAGTAAGTGCATTATACATTTTCATCTTTACAGTTGTTATTATGTAAAAAATGTTTGTGTGAAAATAAGCAATTCCTCTGTGATTCCTCTTATAAGCCTTTGAGATAATTTAGAATAACAAGTGAAGGTACTGATTATCCTAGTTTATATCACAGAGAAACAAACACAGATAAAAGTTGATCTAATGGCAGGAATGAGAACCTGGACTTGCAGGATTTCTAACTGCAGATGAGGCTACAGTTGCCATCCGTCCAGACATGAGATGGAGATGATATTTTCTACTGAGTTAGCCACGCATGTCTTCTTTTATCTTATGGTCCTGTTTTATACTATAGAAAATACTTGGATTTTCTGCACCATTTTCATTATCTATAAAATATTCTGTGATAATATATAAAGATTAAAACTACTGTAAATACGTATAAAGACTTATTTTTAGTACATTTTAGCAATAGCATTTATAGTGATAAATGTTTACATATTCTAGAATGACAGTGATAATAAAAATAAAAGTAGCCACTGGGAGGCAATATAGTGGAGTAGTTAGTTAGGATGTACTCTGTAATGACCCTGGTCATACAAACTGCACTGTGCTGTTTGCTCGATGTTTAGCCTCTGAACTTCAACACCTTCATCTAGAAAGTGTAAATACACTAATATTACCATCTTTCTCCTTAGACTACTGCGAGCATCAGATAAGCTGAACCTATGTAGAATATTGCGATGTAAACATTAGTTTTCTTCAGCATTGCTTGTACACTAGGTGCAAAGCTACTCATTTTATTTACTACAGATATTTTCACACTGTGTCTAAATCTTTTGATGAAATTCCTTCTGATGAGTGCACACTGTATGGGTGAAATGTCACAATGAAGAACACAGTACCTGGCTTCCTAAAAGGCATGAGACATGAGTAAAACTGTCACCAGTGGGAAAGAAGAAAGAAAATAAACATGTAAATAAAGCTCTCTTTCCTCTATCCTCCTCATACTACACCATAGAGCCGTTTCACCTTGAGGAGAGGGTTCACCTTGCAAGCCTGGAAGAAAGCTGTGTGGCTACAGATGACAAGCATATGTGCTAAGCTCTGTTGCAACACTATGGAGCTATGTGTGGAGACAGTGACCAGAGCTGGGTGCTCACCATATCACAAGCCCCACCCTGGACCAAAGTGCCCTAGCCTGCAGCTACCAGGAGTGCTGGCTGCTGACTGGTCATAACTGAACCTCACTGATTTGTTGACTAAGGGAGGAAACATGGGCTCGAAGCCTTTGCCTCAGTGTGGAGTACTGTAATGGCCATCTGAATCCCCCAAGCTTCCTAAGACTGGCTGGCACCAATGAAGAGCGTTGACACCTGCTCACACTGGCCCCTTTCTCAGCTTCTATTCCTTCCTCATTCACTAGAGCAGCGTATGGAAGTCTCTTGCCACTGGAGTCATGCACACTCCCTTTTCTCCAGCCTTGCTGCACTGGTCTTAACCATCCAAACAGTATGAGCACTTTAGTCTCGGTTCTGCTTTTAGGAAGTGCCTCAGTAAGATACATATATGATCTCATTCATTACACTTCATGTACTATTAGGGAAAAAAGCCCCATTGGACAGGCTGTACCAGCCTGGCTTTACAGATTAGGAAATGAGATTCATAGAGATTGAAGTGGAATTTGAATCCAGGTCTGACTCCCAAATCTATACCTTTAATCATGATGTTAAATTCATGTTACATATTTTGCTTAATCTAGCACTTTATTTAAATGCTGATAGGATTTCTCTTTCTGATAAAGTAACTGAATAAAATAGTACCTACATTATTTTTCAAAGCATACAAGAGGGTAAGTTTGGGACTAGCTTAATTACTCTTTATCATCAGTTCACAGCATTAGAAATAGGTGGCTACATAGAAACATGGAACATGATTTTGATTTATAGCCATGAGTCTCTCTTCCTTAGAATATGCTTTCCACTTGCTATTTTTTGATTACGTGGAAACAGCAGGATCCATGTTTCTAACTTTAAAAGGCTAATGAAAATGAAAAGATACGTTGAAACTATTAGGCAGACACATAAAGAGGAAAATGTTACAGGGTCTTTGAGGCTAGTCCCTAGCTTCTGTCCATCCTCCTCAACAGCACTCCCACCATGCCTTAGTCTCAGCGGGTTCTATCCTAGCACACCCTGAGGACCATCACTTACAATACATGCATGTTCTATTTGCAGCGTCCTTTGCAGTTTGAATTCTCTTCCCACTGCTCTTCTTATTCATACACTGCTCATTTATTTTTCAAGAACTTCACAGTATTACAATCATGTATTTATACATATACTTATTTGGTATGTGAACTGTAAACTCCATGAAAACAAAGAGTCCATCTATGTTGTTCTTGTCTATTCGAAAGAAGAAGTAAATCTATTTTGTAAGATAGTCCTGGATAGTATAACATTGTGATGAGTACAAACTTTTAAAGGCTCTATTGTTTCCATATAAGTATTTAGGGTCCTGTGTGTGAATGATGGCAGAAACTCCAGGGGAGTGACAGACAGGTGAGTGCATGGTCCCTCTCCATCCTGAGCCTGTATAAGCTGACATTACTTCCTTTCATGCAGTAACATGTGTGTTCCCACAACACACACTTTCTTTTTCTTCCTACAATGACTTGTTAAATTGTTTCTTGATTTTCCCTAAAGTCTATGCCAAACTTGAAAGATATTTCCCACAAACTATTTTTTGAGAAATGACATCCTGCTCGATCCATATTAAAGATCTTATGGGGTCCTGAGGATTGGACTCAGTTGTCAGGCTTGGTGACAAGTACCTTCTTCATTTACTAAGCCATCTCACTGGCCCTCAAATATCTTTCAACATTCTTTAAAGAAAGCTTCATTAGTAATGTCTAGCTGTTTCCACGATCATAAGGCTTCATTGTTCTTTTATAGGTCCAATACATTGTGTAGCACACTACAGCTGCATGTCTACATACATGCACTTGAAATAGTCCTACTAAATGCTAGGGTATTGATGTGCACTAAATGTCTGTCTAATTAGGAAGTCTGTGTGGGGAATTTGAGGGATGGTCAGGAGTTAGGTATGATGATCCCGAGAAAGTAAAAGGCAGACAAAAATAAAGTGCTACTAAATGCTTCTTTCCATTGTGGAATCTGAGAGATTTCACATAGCAAATTCCTGAGGGTGGCCCTCACTGCGGGATATTTCTGTCATTATGAGAAACGGTATGATACTGTCGCTTTCGATAGCACATGGGGATTGAAAGAAATAATGATTATCTGCCCAGCTAGCTCAGTCAGTACAGCATGAGACTCAATCTCAGGGTTGTGGGTTCGAGCCCCACATTGGGCGCCAGACGTAGCAGGAATCTTAAATGGTCTTATTAATAAAAAACAAACCTGGGGCCAGTTATTGGGGTGAATGCTGGAAGATCAGAGAAGCAGAACAAGCCACAGCTACCTCACCTTGCCAGTTCCTCAGCTAATCCTGTTTCCTCAGACTGGAAGCTTCTGTGTCCTCATCCCAATGGCTCTCAGTGAACTGATGCTCGAAAGCCTGAATGCTTAACCAGCCAAAAGCTTCTAGTTCCTGGTCTTCACGTCTTATATACCTTTCTGCTATCTGCCATCCTGGGATTAAAGGCGTGTGTCACCATACCATGCCTGGCTGTTTCTAAAGTGGCCTTGAACTCACAGAGATCCAGAGGGATTTCTGCTTCTGGAATGATAGGATTGAAGGCGTATGCTACCACTGCCTATCCTCTATGTTTAATATTGTGGCTGTCCTGTTCTCTGACCCCAGATAAGTTTATTAGGGTGCACAATATTTTGGGGAACACAATACCACCACAAAGAAGTGTTCACACCAGGTACTGGATCTGCTGGCATCTTGATGTTAAGACTTTCTAGTCTACAGAATTATGAGGGGAAATTTTGTGTATTTAATAATCTACTCTCTGGTGTTCTGTTACAAAAGGCACAAGTCAAATGCTAAAACTCAGGATTGGAGTTCATTCATGAAGATGTGCCATTCTCAAAGGGCCCTTGCTCTAATTTTTGCTGCTGGGTATCCTACAGTCACACTGTATCCACTGCTGTAGACCCTCCCACAGTCACGGCTGTAGACCCTCCCACAGTCACTGCTGTAGACCCTCCCACAGTCACTGCTGTAGACCCTCCCACAGTCACTGCTGTAGACCCTCCCACAGTCACACTGTAGACCCTCCCACAGTCACTGCTGTAGACCCTCCCACAGTCACTGCTGTAGACCCTCCCACAGTCACTGCTGTAGACCCTCCACAGTCACACTGTAGACCCTCCCACAGTCACTGCTGTAGACCCTCCCACAGTCACTGCTGTAGACCCTCCCACAGTCACTGCTGTAGACCCTCCCACAGTCACTGCTGTAGACCCTCCACAGTCACCTGTGACCCCCACGTCACCTGTGACCCTCCCACAGTCACTGCTGTAGACCTCCCCCACACGTCCCCCACAGCCCTGTAGACCCTCCCACAGTCACTGCTGTAGACCCTCCCACAGTCACATTGTAGACCCTCCAACAGTTACACTGTAGACCCCTCCCATAGCCACTGCTGTAGACCCCTCCGAGTCATTGCTGTAGCATACCTTGAAACAACTCCTTATCAAACAGCATACCACCCTTTGGAGGTTTGATTTGGAGAAGAATTGCTATACTGAGAAAGATCTGCTGTACTCTATAGTGGAACTATGACTCTCTTTCCTGTGTGGTGGATGTAGAAGCTGCTAGATAACACATTCTAGTTTCCATTCAGACTAGCCTATCAGAAATCACAGGAGGGCCCTTCAAGAATCCAGACTGGGATTTAGGGGATGATTGGGAAGGTTCAGTTCTGTTCAGTAGGATGATGTCATAAAGAAACTCAGTAGTGTCCCAGTAGTGATCCTAACATGCATATCACATGAGCAAAGGACTGAGGTGGCACATGACATCACAAAAGATTCTTAAAAATGATAACTTGACAGAGAAATAAAGGGTGATATGAGATCATTTAAAAAAAATCACAGTTGCCAAAACCAGCAGAGGAAACCAGTGTCAATACTGCATAGAGTTCTCAAATAAGTACAAAATGCCATTATCTGCTCCAACTTCAAGAACAATTTTAATGAAATTGACTTAAACTGCTTTATAGTCTTTAACTCAGTTTTGACAGCAAGTCTGATGTTTCAAAATAAAACAGATGAATACCAATATGTTTTCTGTGGGTGTATTATGACATAAAGGTATTTAATTTTCCCACCAATCCCTGAGTTTGCCCCAGAGTCAGTCTTCAGAATTCCACCATTCCCTGAGCACAGAATCCCACCAAACCCTGAGGTCCCTGAGCATGAAATCCTACCAATCCCTGAGCACAAAATACCACCAATCCCTCATCTTGCCCCAGAATCAAACCAGAAAAATCCACCAATCCCAAGCTACCTTGGAAAGCTCCCCCCAGTTGAAGAAACCCTACATAAGATTTGTACCCTGTTCAGTTTGCTGCTGTTTCTCACCCTAGCGGCAACCATCCTGCTGGGTTCTTCCATCTCAATAAATCTCCTGAGTGAGGTTTGTGGTGTGGTGTGACCCTTTCACCAGAGGAGCCCAGCTGTAACAACTTTTGTCTGAGCCAGAGAGCATGGAGTTGAGCAGAAATGTAACACTTTCGCTGGGGAAGCTTTCCAAGGGAGTAAGGAGAGCTCTAACACATCTCCAGAGCAGAGCAGAGCAGAGCTGTAACAATTCTCTGGGGGAAACCTCCCCTGCTGGAGCAGAGTTGCTAAACTTGCACTGGGGAAAACTTTCCCTAGAGCAGAGTTGTAAGCTGCTACACTTACAGTGACTTTGTATTATTCCTTGGCTCCTGACTGCCAGAATACCTTTCCATTCAAGATGCAATGCTTACACCACTCCCCTGGGAAAGATTGTTTCTCCAGGTCACAGCAGGCCTTAGTTGCCTATAATTTTTGTCCAGGGTTGAGGCCTTGTGAGATTTCCCCAGAACCATGCCAGCATAATTCCTAACTCCATTCTAAATATTTGTCTTTATATCCACAGGTAAGTGCAGTCCTCATTCCTCATCAAAGGAACATCTCTTTGCAACAAATGGAGACCATTACAGATAACCACAACTGATCAAAATGCACAGGACAAGTGGTCATGTGGTGTCTACTCCCAATTGAAACATCTGTAACACAACTCCTTGTACCAAAGGTTCTGGAACCACCATGAAGGAGGATAAAAAGGAATAGGAAGTTTGCTGTGGTATTGCATGTCCTAGAAATGTCTAATTAGAACCACGAAGTCTAATCAATTTGGCTGCCTAAAAACCACCTGAACAAGCATAAGGGTGATACAAACAGGCATGCTTACATTTTGTTTTTAATGACTATCTACTATCAATATATCCATATTTAAGCAAATTAATAGATAATAAAAGGAAAAGAAAACCAGGCACAGTGGCACACACCTGTAATCTCCGTACTTGGAAAGTAGAAGCAGGATGATAAGGAGTTCAAGGTCAGCCTGAGATACATATGAATTCAAGGCCAGTATGAGACCTAGTCTCAATAGATAAATTAAATAAATAAACACATGATAGATAGTAGACGAAAAAGCCACAATAAAGCCAATCATGTTCTTGGTCTGAATACTTAACATTTAAACACATTTTGAAGGCAATAAAACTTTTGGATCCTTTATCTAGAGACCGTACTATTTCAGAAATATTTAGAAAGGTCCTCTCATTTAAGGCAAAAAGGTAATTGTTGTGGATGGGGTGATAGCTTAGTTAGTAATGTAACTTTGCAAAGGAGCAGAGTTTGATTCCTAGAACCCAGGTTTGAAAAAAGCCAGGCATGATGGTAGATGCTGAATCCCAGGGGAGACAAGAGACCAACAGACTCTAACCTACTTGGTGAGCTCAAGGTCAGTGAGAGGCCCTGTAGCAAACAATAAGGTTAATATCACATGAAAAATGATACTCAAAATTCTTTAGCTTCCACATGCATGTACACATGTATACACACACACACACACACACACACACACACACACACACACACACACACACGACACACACACACAATATCAATTCCTGAAAAGCCTTTGTTTCAGTATAAGACATGTTTCTCTTAAAAAAATTTCAGCTACTTTAAGGGTTAATATCAAGAAACAAGGCCCTCTAAATCAACATATGCAAACCTCATATGAACTCACAAGACTGAAGCAGGTCTGTATGGGTCAGCCCCAGGTCTTCTGTGTCTATCATGGCTCTAGTTTAGTGTTTTTATGGGACTCCTGAGTGTGAGAATGAGTGGGTCTTGGATTTTGTGCCTTCTCTTTAGCTCTTTTCTTTCTGTTGGTGTGTTTTGTACTACTCTAATGTGATAGTTTTTTTAAAATCTTATTATATTTTATTTTGTTATATATTATTATGTCTTAGAAGTCTGTTCTTTTGTAATGAGAGACGGAAAGGGAGTAGATTCTAATGGGAGAGGAGGTGTAGAGCAACTGGGAGGTATGGAGGGAAGGGAAGCCATAATCAGGATATATTATTTGAGAAAAGAATCTATTTTCAATAAAAGGAAAAAAAAATGATATCATGAAGAGAAAAAACTGACTTGTTATACTTGTCACATGCATGCTTGAGATATTAAAGGAAATGGCATGCAAAGTCTAGTCTCTGTTTTTAAGGAGCTTGCAAATAAAATAGCTAACACCTTCCTAGATTGACAGAACAAGTCTATGAAAAAGACATTTGCAGTGCTTTAGTTCAGGAATCTCACTTCTGATGAGAAGGATCAGAAGAGGCATGATGGGGGTGGTGCCTTTCAGCTGGAATGAGAGTTGAGAAAGCTTCTGCTAAACACAGAAAAAAGGAATAAATAGAGAAGAATGCTTTGAGATACAGTTGGGTCATTCACAAGGGCTCCCCCCCTCTCAGATTTTAATCAGCAGCAGCGAAAGGCAGAAATAACATTATAGTAGAATAATGTTTCCTAGACATGGATGGATGAATGAGAGCAGCAAATCTGTGACCACAACTAGATATTTTTAGGACTAAAAAGGAAGTTTAAAATATTATAATGGTCAGTATTATAAAATTAGAACACCATGGTGCCACTCTGATCTTAGAGAGTGTGCCATTGCTCTCTTTTCATTTACTCATTTTTGTAGCAGGAATCTTAAAAGTTCTTATTCATAAAATCAAACCCGAGGCGAGTTATTGGGGTCCATGCTGGTAGATCAGAGAGACAGAACAAGCCACAGCTATCTCACCTCGCCGGATCCTCAGCCAGTTTTTTCTCTGCAGACTGGAAGCCTTTGAGTCCTCATCCGGAATGGGTCTCAGCTGAATTACTGCTCAAAAGCCTGAATGCTTAACCAGCCAAAATCTTAACCAGCCCAAAGCCTCTAGTTTCTGGTCCTCACGCCTTATATATCTTTCTGCTTTCTAGCACCACTCCCTAGGATTAAAGGCTGGCTTTCTGGGATTAAAGGTGTGTGTCACCATGCTTGGCTATTTCCAATGTGGCCTTGAACTCACAGAGATCCAGAGGGATTTCTATCTCTGGAATGCTAGGATTAAAGGTGTGAGTGCCACCATTTTCTAGCCTTTGTATCTAGTGGCTGTCTGTTCTCTGACCCCAGATAAATTTATTAGAGTACACAATATTTTGGGGAACACAATACCACCACATTTCCTCTCTTTTTGTCTAAAATTAAAAAAGCTTATAACTAATACAAGAAAAACTATCTTCAATAAGTATATGCAATATACAGTCAAGATTACATTAACAATGTCTAGTCCATTAACATTTGACAGATCCAGACAAAAAATAACTCCATTATATATATATATATATATAATATATATATATATATATATATACAATGTCCAATCCAGTAACATCTGCTAAACTCAGACCAAAAAATTTTCATTACTTATCTTATTTAAAACAAGTAGTTCCTTTTTAAAAGCAGATTCCATAATCTCCCTTTTTATCTTATCATATCCATATTTTCTCTTTTCATAATAGATTCATTAGTCTACCTTTTGTCATTTTTATATCTTCCCCTTTTTCTTCAGTGTAGATTCAGTGATCTACCTATTTATCCTATTATTTCTTTATCTTTTTCCTCAGAGTAGATTCGATGATCTATCTCATATCTATATTCTCTTTTTCTTTTTGCTTTCTAGGGGTGAAGATATCTTTAGGGAATCTTAAAAAGAAAATTTTGGGGTTAATCATCAAGTCCTTTTTCGTTTGTCCAGTCTCTGCATAATAGGAAAGTTTAGGGCTTATTTCAAGTCCTTGTTTGAGTAGTCTGTCAAGCTGGATCATCTCAACTAGTCCTCTCGAAATTGTTCTGACCAGTTTGTAGTTCAAAGTCGATTTTTCCATGGTGTTAATCGGCTTAATGGCTTTATCATAGTCCATGTGGAATCATCGTTGTAGGATCCTGTCATCTTTTTGAAGATTTCAAAGTCACTGTTAAGCATGGTCATGGTTTCCTGCAGACTTTTTTTTTTTTTTGCCTCTTCTGTGGTTTGGAGGAGCAATCATAGTCTGATAAATGTCTGTCTCTCGGAACCATGAACATTCTTCCCTAGAACAGAAAATCTTCACAGCAATTTTTCCCCACCATTTGTCTTGCCAAACTTTTCCAAACTGACCTTTGCAGATGCTTTCTTATAACACGATGGTCCTGGCAATTTTTCTCTGAACCAGCAGCAGTAAACCCTTCGTCCCAGGTAGCAGCATCACTGCAGTCACCAACATGATGAGAAGGAGCTGGCAACATGGAGCAGTAGCCACTGCTTCCATGGTCCCACCACTGTTTTTTGGTTCAGTCCGGGCCAAAGCTTCTCTCAAGCCTCCTAGGCCGGCTCAAACTCGGGATGCTACTGCCGGTCTCCTTCAGCAAATCCTACCAGTGTGCACCACCACAACTGCCTGAGTGTAGCTTGGGCCTGAGCTGGGGCTCACAAGGCCACAGGCAAACAGCTTTTTCATGAATTCGTAACACGAACGTTGGGCGCCAGATGTAGCAGGAATCTTAAAAGTTCTTATTAATAAAATCAAACCCGAGGCAAATTATTGGGGTCTATGCTGGTAGATCAGAGAGACAGAACAAGCCACAGCTATCTCACCTTGCCAGTTCCTCAGCTGGTCTTGTTTCCTCAGACTGGAAGCCTCTGAGTCCTCATCCCAATGGCTCTCAGCTGAACTGTGCTGCCTGAAAGCCTGAATGCTTAACCAGCCAAAATGCTGAACCAGCCAAATGCCTCTAGTTTCTGGTCCTCACACCTTATATATCTTTTTGCTTTCTAGCACCACTCCCTGGGATTAAAGGCTGGCTTTCTGGGATTAAAGGTGTGTGTCACCATGCTTGGCTATTTCCAATGTGGCCTTGAACTCACAGAGATCCAGAGGGATTTCTATCTCTGGAATGCTAGGATTAAAGGTGTGAGTGCCACCATTTTCTAGCCTTTGTATCTAGTGGCTGTCTGTTCTCTGACCCCAGATAAATTTATTAGAGTACACAATATTTTGGGGAACACAATACCACCACACATTTTGCATGAATTCACAAAGTATTAAGACTCACTCAAAGATCATTCATGAAAATTAATTTTTTCTTTCCACTGGATCTTTTGAATAAACTTATTTGAAAGAATTTCTATATTGCATTGCTTCTAAAATGTGCAAAATAAAATACTTCAGTGAGGAATTATTATTAAGTTATTTTTTCAAAACAGTGTTTCTCTGTGTGTAGCTCTGGCTGTCCTGGAACTCACTCTGTAGACCAGGGTGGCCTTGAACTCACAAAGATCTGCTTGCCTCTGCTTCCAGAGTGTTGGGATTAAAGGCATGTGCCACCACCACCCAGCTATTTTATTTTATTTTTTTTATTATTGATCCTTTCTGTAAAAGGAAGTAAAATTCTATATAATATATATAATGTCAAATAACTGGAAGCAACATAGGCTAAGTGGAACAATAGGACAACTTGCATATTCACATAGCACATTAAACTCAGGATTCCAAGTGTTTCATAGACATTTATTTATCCTCACAAATGGCATGAAGGTCAGCAAAGGCAGGTATCATTTAAGGTATCTGTGGTCTGTGGAATCAAATGTATCTACCGATAAGGGCTTTGGGACATAGCCCTGAGGAGTTCATGCATGAGGGTAGATCAAGCCGATCACACTATTTTCCATGTATCTTTGCAGTAATTCAACTATGGAAAAGGATCAACCTACAGAATCATATAGGCTGAGTTCATAGTTAAGGTGGTTGACAATCTCATTTCATAGGAAAAGAGCTGCATGACCTTATTTTTGTGTTTACTCAAAACATTGTACATTGCCTCTCATTTAAAATGTGTTAATTGTGTTTTAATATAAGAATAATTGTTGCTGCTTTTGCATATAATCCACCAGATACCAACCAGGGACAGTTCTGAGCTAATCAGAGGACAAGGCCATCAGGTTTAAAGCAGCCACATGCTATGGAATAATTCTTCTGTACACTGTGTGAATACATGTTGCTATGGTTGGTTTAATAAATAAGCTGACTAGCCAATAGCTGAACAGGATAAAGTTAGGAAAGAAAGCCAGCCTGAGAATGATGGGATGAGGAAGAGTGGTGTCTGAGGAGTCATCAGTGCCAGAGAACAAGTTGGACACACAAATGGGATAGAGGTAAAAGTCACAAGCCTCAGAGCAGCACATAGATGAATAGAAATGGGTTAAGTTGTAAGAGCTAGTTAGTAACAAGTCTGGCCAAGCATTTATAATAAATATAAGCCTCAAGGTGTTTGAGAGCATCCAGCATAGATCCATGTAAGACCTAAAAAACAAAAAGCTTACAAAAGGGTTCTAGACACACAGAAATGCAGCCAAGAGTGGCTTCATGGTCTCTTGTCTTTCATGCTAGGTGCTGTAAAAGGATGCATCTCCTAGAAGCTGCCAGCATGCCATGAGCTACCATGCATGGTGGGTTCCCGCAGTCTCTCATGCTAACTTCAGTATAGAAAATCGTTTCCTGACAGCTGCCCTCAACTGCCATGTACTACTGCCATGTGCTAAGATGAGCAATGCAGGTAGCTGACACGGCAGTTTAAGATTTGTCTCATGTGATAAAAAAAAAAAAAAAAAAAAACAGCACAGATACACAGTAAAGACAAATTTCAGATGGAAAAAAAAAAAAAAAACCTCTTACCAGTTACAGTGTGTTTAAAAATATACATAGGCTTTGGAGAGAAAATAAAAAGGGGAAAGAAAGCCATTAAAAAAGGAATACAGTAATACAAAATATAAGCCACATAAAGATGGGAAATACATGGAGTCTGGTTCCTGTATGCGATTGTGTTGTCTTTTAATTTTTTGGCTGCTAAGAGACACTGGACTATAAAATCGGCTAGATTCAACCAACCTTTATATTTTAAAAATATCTTGACTTCAAAATTTAAGTCAAAAGATATGTTACTTTTGGGGAGAGGTTATGTTATGCTTTTATTTCCACAGGAAATGAGAGGCTGCAGATTCATTCCAGATTAAAGAAAATCAGGATTGATGGAGGAAGACCCCCTGAAATCCTGACTGCAGACATAAAGAAATAAACCTAGAAGAACTACAAGACATTTAATGTATATTTTACCTGTTCAAACATAAAACAAAAATATCTTTGACTGACTTATGTACAATGCACAGTCTATACTTGTATTAATGCAGATATGTATGTTACCTTTAAAAGTTTATGTATTTCCAGAGCAAAAAGTCCAAACACCAATAAAAATGGCTCAGGTGATCCAGCATTTCAAAATGTCTCTGTTGCAGTCTTTTTAGAATTCTGCATCAGAACAGCTTCAAGACTGCTGAATGAGATGATACAGCCTCACAGAATACTCCAGTCAGGACTTGACCATAATCCTAAATTTTCTCAGGGTCTCCAAAGATAACAGCACTCATAAACAACAGGAAGCAGTCTAGAGAACTACACTCACATTCCCCAAAGATGGGTTATGGATATTTATTATTCAGTCTCTGAGTCAGTTATTTAGGAAGTGGCTGTTAGTTATTTGAGAGCAGGTGGCTGGGATAGCAAAACTCCACCTGCAGCTACTACATACAATTCAGTGAATACCCATAAGCTTTGAAAAACTAAAGATTAGGTGCTTTGTTCCTGATCCCAGGAATCATTTCTATATGATGCCACAAAGAAGTTCATCTCATCTAGTGTTGGGTAAAAAAAGATAAAAAGGTGATTCAGAGAAAGATAAACTAATGACTTTTCCCCTTATGCCAGTGATGTTCCCAACAGAAGGAAAAACAGATGTAGACAATGCTAGATAACATGACAAAGGTGCATTGACATCAGTGACAGGCAAAAATATAAGTGACATTCTATCAACAAAATGCTTCTGGAATAGTAATCACTTCAGAATTTCCACTTTATCACATAATTCTGTATTTTCTAGACGTAAAGATACCACAGGAATTGTCAGTCTTTGCTAATGTTTTGTGTGTGTGTGTGTGTGTATGTGTGTGTGTGTGTGTGTGTGTGTGTATGTGTGTGTATGTGTGTGTGTGTGTCTAATGTTGGATATATAACTATGACGTTCACTCACATTTTTCTGAATGACTTATTTTTGTAAATGTTACAATTATTTAGGAGTATGGACAGGTCTGGAGAGAGAGCACAGTGACTAACAGCACTTACTGCTCTTCCACAAGAGCCACGTCAGACAGCTCACAAACACCTGTAATTCCAGCTTCAGGAGATCAAAACTCTCTTCTGTCCTCCTCAGGCCCCCACACCTACAACATACACTCACAGAGACACACATACACACACAAATAAAAACAAAATAAATCCTTTAAAAATAAGAATACGGTCCATGTATTTGTTCTGGGTTTGCTGAATTCTTAATGTTGGATAAGAAAAGACAACACTCCAATATGGATGTCTACTTACATGGCTCACATGCTCTATGATATCCCAGTCATCTTTTGCTATGGTAGCAGGTAAGGTAATAGATTATGATGATTGTATTTTTCTTTAAAAATATGAGTCTAAAAGCAGGAAGGAATACTGATGAGAGAAGAGAGATCTACAAAAAGTATTTCTGAAGGTTAGTCAAATGGAGAATGAAGTAGTCTTTAAAATAAATCCAGCTGATTCCCGTGGTTAAGATCAAGTGTAGAAAACATTTCTTGTTTCTGGCTGGAGTAAGCATAGAACTGTCTAACTATATGAGGAGGAAGAGATTTAGGAAAACAGTTGCTTCATGCATGAGCATGCTTCCTTGAAATATCTACAGATGACCAAATAGTGATGTTAGCAAGTCTCTGAGTAGAAGGATAAACTAATCAGGAATTCTGGGCAGGACATTTTGATTTAGCCATACCAAACATCAAAATTCAGAGAAAGAGATGGGATTGTCCACAGCAGGAGAGTGAAAGGACAAGTGGTCAAAAGACAGGGCACCAATCCTGAAGGCCAGACAGAGCAGGCACTCACAGAAGGCAGCTGTGCTGTGCACGCCTTTAAGCCTTTAGTCAGAGGCAGAGGCAGGTGTACCTGTGGCAGTTCCAGGCTGGTTTACACAGTTTCCGGTCAGCCAGCCCTGCCTACTCAGTGACATTCTGTCTCAGCACACAAACAAAACAAAGCAAAAACCTCAACAACAAACCAAACAAAACCCAACAAAACATACTCAGAAAATGGTTCAAAAGCCTATTAGAAGAGGAAAGCAGAAAGGAGTAGCGTGAGATTTAGGTTCTAACAGAAATGAGAGGAGACAGTGGTTAGCAGCAGTGCTGTGCTCCAGAAGGCAGCTAAGATGGAAATTAAGTGCTGTAGCAATGAGGAGCACAGCTCTCCAGCAAGTTGCCTTTCTCAGTACACATTACAACAGCACAGACCTATCTTCTAGTAAGACTGATGGAGTTTGTATATTAATACATGAAGCACTTGCTCTTAGAGAAAATAAACAGTGGATGCCTTTTAAAGCGAAGAATATACTCTATACTTCAAGCTAGACACTCTGCAATATGCTATCATCTAAGTTGTTGCAGTTTCACATACAAAAGTGAGTCTACAGATAGAAGTGGCACAAACAGCTAACACTACAGACTGACTTGGGTTTTTGGAAAATAAGATGTTATTTTCTTCAGTCCTTAGGCTAGCTCTTACCATAGATAGGAGTTTATAATCTGCATCTGATTAGATAAATCCAAACCTCTATGGATAGTTGACTGAAATCAGAATATTGTATTTTAAAGATGAGGTTTATTGAAATGCTATCTTTGGTCATCATATTATTCTCCTTATTTACACAATAACTATGGTGCTCTACTTGTGTCCTTGAAATAGGGAACAGGGACACCATAGTATGAAAAGTGGCCTAGCTGCTGGAGTTCATAAATTTTGCTCAGCTTTGGATGAGTTCAAAGAATTGCCATGTAAGAAAAGCCTTACAGTGGGAATTTATCTGATTATGGCAGTAATAATTACCCAGCTGTTTATTGCAGATAGAGAAATAATTCATGTAGGCAATAGGCCGTGGTGGCAATGACACTCCACATTTAGTAAATATGCAAACTGTTCACTTCTAATTAACCAAGCTAGAGGATGCCCTTATTAAATGTATAAACTAAAAGTGCCTTCCTGACAAGTGATGAATTGTTACAATGCACAAACTCTTGCCACAGAATTATTGAAGTGAACTTGGGGCTTAACTTCATTAAGAGATCTTGTGGGATAGTTAAATGAGGATGGACAGCGTAACAAGGCCTACCTGACAGCCAATGATATGCTAGAGCTTAATGGAACTGTACCTTTCCCTCCATCCTACTTAACTGTTCAGATTCACAATAGATAAACTGTGAAATCACAAAGTTAATTTCACTTTGAATCAGCAAAAGAACTGAAGTAACATGACATCCCACTTAGAGGCAATCTGACATTTACCTATTAAATAAATCTACAAAATAGTCATTTCTTATGATTCAAATATCTTTTCTATGTCAAAAGTAAAAAACTACTACTGTTTTTCTTGAATTTGAAATACTGTTAAACAAAAACAAATGGTTTATGGATTGCCTTTAAATCATCTATGGATTGACTTTAAATCACATTTAAAAAAGTAAGTGGATAAGTTTTACTATGAACATATAACACAATACAGAAATCAGTTTTTACTCTGAATTTTATCTATTTTTCCCAACTAATTAGGAAATGGTTCATTGTCTGCATTTATGGTTGAGTTTACCAAGACAAATAAATACTCATTCCATATAAAGCAACTCTATGAACACCCATGTCCCCTATATTATGAACCAAATGGAAACTGCTACTGAGAGGAATCCCTTGACTTAATAAAAACAAAATGAATTGTTTTGAAAGTGTTCTCACTCTACAGTCTAGGCTGGCCTTTTAGTCATGATCCTCCTTCCACTGCCTCCTGAGTGCTGAGACTAGACTGTGTGCCAGCATGCCTGACACTGATAAAAGTTTTTATTTGGATTGTAGACCAAGCAATTCTGTTTATTTTACAGGTTTGCTGTGAAAATAGAGGTAGATGATAGTTTAACAAACTTAGCAGCTTGCTTGATATAGATTATATGTTCAATATTTATTAGCAATTTTTAGCAAGCTTGAATGACAAAAATTCTAATAAAGATCAATTTCTAGTATTTTAGCACCAGAATTCACATGATTTATATTTCCATAATAATTTAATGACTAAGATTTTAACTTAGTATCTGCTATGCTTCTAGTGTTAGCTCTTAATTTCTTATAAGGCGAGTTTATGAAGCCCAAAGTAGTATTAGATAGTCCCTTGAAGTAAGAACTTTGATCTAACAGCAAAAATGCTGATAAAATGTTAAAAAGTAACCTAGCAGCAGGAGATATCACAGAAAGTTACATGGACTAGATTCATAATAAATCAGTGACATTTTAAAGCTGGTACAGGATAGCAACTTCCCTGTATACATGAAGCTAGTCTGTATAAGTTGAGACTCCTGCTGAGTATTGCTAATATTATGCCTTTACCCCCTTTTTTCCTACACTACTGTAGTCTTGATAGCCAAATATATGAAATTATATTTTGGATAAGAATTTTTTCTTCCATGTGGAAAGATGTTGAACTGCTACAAAAGAAGCTTAATGTCATTGAAGAATACTTTATCTCAAATTCCTACATACATGAATGGGAGTAGAGAGTGAATTTGGCAAGACTGAGGTCTCATCCTGGTGGGTAGAAGGGATCTGTTCAGGTCTGTCATGATTGGCTGAAGGTGTCTGTCTATTACTCCCCAGATTTAAATATCTATCTTGCACACATATACCATGTCCTATTTTATGAGCTTTATCAATTTCAAGTGTGATATTGCGGTCTTTCCTCAGTCTTATTTTTTTTTTTCATGTTTCTCTCTCAGTCTATAACACAGGTAGGGAAGAAGATTTCATAGGATTCCTAAAACTACAATGTGACTTAGTAAACAATAATTTTTCTTTAGTTCCAACTATGTCTTACACATCATTGTAGGTGCTAGGATGGTTATTGGTAGCAAGATCAGGTAGTAAAAAAAATGCCTAAGAATTGTTATGGAGGGATCATTTTTGGGTAGGAAATTTTCAGTGAATCATAGGAACATTCAATAGGAAGATTAAAATATTTATGGGTATGAGATAGACAAATAGGTGGTTAAGTTGGGAAGTTTGTAAGATTTCCCCGAAGAAGTGATATCAAAGAGGGTAACTGAGGGACTAGGACACACATTTTATGAGCATGCATGACATCCATTATATGTGTTCAGGATATGTGTTGCAGGTCACTGAGGAAGTGATGTGCCAATCAGCAGAGATACACAAACAAACAAAGGAAACAGATAAACAGTGACATCTTTGGAGGAAAGGAATGGAAAGTTCCATTCTTTAGCTTCCACAGCATCGCTGAGGTTCATCCTTGTTGATGGCTGGTGGCAGGAAGGAACATCAAAAGCCACAAAGGTCAGTTCAATATGAATCTGAAGAATTATGTGAACTAGTGTCCAAGGCTCAACAAGAGCTTTGTGGGATAAGACTGATTCTGACAGAACTCAGGCATGAGGAAGATACTCTGAGCCTACCTACTTTGCACTGAAGCCCTCTTGGTCCTCTGGACCCAGCCATCTTGACATGGTGTCATCTTTAGAAAAATTGGATGGCACAGGAGAGGGTACAGCAAAAGTGTGAATCTCAGAGGCTGGCTGAGGAGCCAGCATGGCATTGGCAATAATCCAGCATGTCAGAGGCACTCCCAGAACAGGAGAGAAAGTCATAGAGCCTTGCAGACCCAGCCACCATGGAGACAGGGATGCAGGAACCAAAGCAACAGAACTGGTGGGCAGATTGCACTTGCCAACCAGCTTGTATATGACATCTGAAGCCCTAAATTCATGAAGAACTGAATAGAGTCCTTAGACAATTTAGAAAAAAGAAAATTAACTGGACAAAAAATTATTCTCTGAAGAAATAAAAGAAGTGATCCAAATTGCACACACATACACAATTACAAAAACATTTCTTAAAGGTCATTCTCCAGAAGTGTTTGTTTCTGGTGTGACTGCAAAAAATATTTTATGATCTTTTCTTGTAAAAAGGAGCTGTAAACCTACAAATGTTTCCAAGTTTGCAAGGGAACAATAGATGATGAATCATTTGGAAGACAGACACATTGTTTGAATATATTCTGTACATTTTTATCAGTGTCCAGTTATCTTGATGGAGGCTAATCTCAAACATTTCTAGTTCAACCAGCTACCTATTTCTTTTTCCAAAAGCAATTGGCTTACTAATGTCACTCAGATGATGGCAGGCTGAACAGTGCTTTCTGCTGGTTTTCTTTACCAATCAACCAGTCCTTCTCTTTGCATTGTACTCAACTGTATCTCTTATGGTAGCACTTTCTATTGAGGAATG
The DNA here is from genome assembly GCF_004664715.2 of Peromyscus leucopus. Classification (NCBI taxonomy): domain Eukaryota; kingdom Metazoa; phylum Chordata; class Mammalia; order Rodentia; family Cricetidae; genus Peromyscus; species Peromyscus leucopus. Next base: position 11,373,716 of record NC_051076.1, on the reverse strand, counting down.
AAGACAATGAGATGGGAGGAGGGCTGGAAGACAGTCAAATGACAATCCTGGCTCTACATCTCCAGGGAATCTCTCCAAGAGAGCCAGCAGCTAGGCCAGTGATGTGACCTGTGCTTTGACACTTAAAATCAAGGCTGAGCCTTATGTGCAGAGAGAAATGTTTGCTACATCAAGAGGGATGTCAAAGACTGAAGACTGACATAGACACAAACTATAACTACAGCACAGTCACAGGATCAAACAGTGTGGTCAGGTGGGGAATGCTTAGCCAGGGCTCTTCAGCCTCCCTTGGCTCTCATATTAATCTGGGAGTGGCCAACAAGTTCCCATGGAATTAGCTGAGAGTTGGGGAGTTGAATCATAAGAACAGAGTAAAAACAGAGTATTCAGGGCAACCAGACAGGCTCAAGGGGTTATTTGAAACTCATGAATGACCTCAGTGAGACTAGCAAGGACACAAAGACATGAGGCAGGGCTTAGTCACTATGGAAAACCACCAGGCCTTCATGAAGCTAAGTGGCTGCATGAAATAAGGTAGTAGATACCTGTCACTGTCATTTTGTTGTATTCCCCATGGTCACAAGAAGACAAACTTAAGTCTCTTAAACATTTTAGAGAATTTTGAAGAGAGGGAATTAAAAATGTTGCCTGAACTTAAATGACTATTTTTATTACTCTGTTTGGCCAAAGTAGACTGACACTTTTCCCCCCTCTCCCATCCCAATGCTGACAGAAGTGTAAGAATTCATCCAGAATATAAATAAATAAAAAGCTATTATTTTCATAGTATATGTGTGTGTTATGCATTTATTATAAATAATGGCTAAAATGACAGTCCAGTATGTGTGTGTGTGTTCCTTTTATTAGAGGTATTAGAAATATATAAACCTTTGTACTAGACATATTAACAGATATGTTACTAAACACGTACATATCCTCATAAGCACTCACTGCATATTATCAATGCTTTTCTTTTAGAATATTAAAGTTATGTCATTTGTTTTTATAAATTTTATTTCTCTGTGATGTTCATGTTCTTCTCCTATCAGGGACAAGATGGCTGTTAAAACAATCAGATCAGGCCCACAAGTTTTTTGCCTTTGCTAGCTGCTACACTATGAACCTGATAGGAATCTTGAAGATAATTCTAAGTCATCCCATAGGGATGACACCTCCTGCCTTGATGTTGCATGCCCCTGCTTTTTTGGTGCTATGGTATGACTGTTAGCCCTATGCAGAAAACCTACAGGAACCTAGCACCTAGTAAGTTCTGTCGGTACTCCAAAGACAGGGCACTTATGATGCACCACTGAGGCCTGGAATATAATCTTGGATCCTGGCTTCTGAGCCCTGCACCTCACTTAGGTTTTTCTTTTAAGACCACCTAACACTCAGTGGGAAGATGGCAGCAGGTCTAGCACATTTGTTGACTGTATTTGTCCTGAATTATAAGGTTTCTCTCTATTTTTTCACTGCTTCTCACTCACAGTCTTGTCTGCCTAATATCCCCATACCTTTGCTGTGTTGAACACTGCATTTGAAAATTTATTTGCAGGGATAAGACTAGGCCTAAAATTATTAGAGTGTCTGGAAAAGGCTCTTCAGTTGTCTTTGTCAGGTAACCCAGGACTTCTTCAAGCTCAAAGTTTAAGTTGCCTGGTGCCCCTGGGCTAACTGCCAGTTTAACTGCAAGCCCACATTGTTGGTTTACTTCCTTCTCCTTTGCTTACTCTAGGACTGTAGCTGAGGGAAGGCCGAAGCATAGCAGAGTTCCTACTGCCTTAGCTGACTTACGTGGGGTCTCTCATTGACAGCTAAAAGCTGCATGGCTCTCCTCCAGTGACTTAGACATCCTTTCAGATAAGCAGATGCCCTCCAGGTGATGGCAGATTTGAGTGTAGACATATGTGAGTTCTCACCTTCTTCTGTATTTTGTTCAGTAATCATCAACTGTGCAGATAGCTGCTTGCTGCCTAGCTGTCCTTAAGGAGGGTCACCATTCTAAGTGACAAAGTTTAACTAGCCTTTCCTTGTTCTTAGGCTCACATGCCTGCTTTACAAGGCACATTTCTGTTATAGTCTTAAAGCACTCTGATGAAAACAACTTAGCGAGAAAAGAATTTATTTGACTTACATTTTAGAACATAGTCCACCACTTAGGGAAGGCAATTTTTTGAAAAGGTTGGAATAGATCTTAATTGAGTACAATTAATTATGAAACATGCCACAATTAAAATGTGATCAACATCACCCCTAGTGAAGAATGAAGAGGGTGTGTGTGTGTGTGTGTGTGTGTGTGTGTGTGTGTGTTATGAAGGCTGAGCTTCCATCTCTAGCTTTACCTCTAACTTCAGAGAATGTCTTATTCATCATTTGCTTAAAGTTTGAATTTTATTTGAAATATAAAAGATATTCATCCCCAAAGGATATTTGTGTGACTAGTTTGGAAAGTATCTAAAACATCACACACATAAGTTAGATGCTAAGTAAGCCCTGATTTCTTACTTTTTTATCAGCTTAGTAACTGCCTGTATTGTCTAACTTTGTTCATCTAAGCACAGAACTTTTTTTTAACTGCTGCTGCCCAACAACTCATAGATGTGCAGCACCAACAGCCAGAAAATTTTATCAAGTTTGGAATTAGAACATTTTTTTTATGTTCACACTACTTATTACAGTGATATTTATTTGCACTGTGTTGGGCAGTATTGTTAGACATGGATTCAACATTAGTAGACTATATATATATATTTCAGATTCTTGCTGCTTGCATTTTGACTTTTCCAAGAAACTAGGAAAGATTCTTAAGCACCCATATGTGCTAACAAAAGAAGGAAGGATAAAAACACTACTATAGATTTTTAAGGAGCTTCCATTTTGACGTTCAAGGGCTGCATATGTTACTGTCTGAAAAAACATGCTGATTTCCTTCATGTTTTCATTTCGTCCTTAATTAGGGCACAACTGGAAATGCACTGCCTAGATGGCTCAACCTATTAAAAGACATCAATACCAGAGAACTGGAATCAGTCATCAGATGCAGAAGTCATCTCTATTTTCTTCAGGGTTTTCATTAGCCTATTGCCTTCATCATCCTTGTATGTTCTTCAGCCAGAGCAAGCTCACTCCAAAACTATGAAAATCAGTACACTGAGACTCCACGTCAACTACAGTGCAGAGGAGAGGGGACAGTCAACCACAGTGAGGAGAGATGAAAGTCAGCCACAGTGAGGACAGGAAATAGTCAAACCTTTCCAACGGAGTTTCGTAGGAACTAGCCACATTCATAAACATCAGATTTAGAGCAGCTTTTATTTTTTTTGCTTATCCTTTGAAACAAATGCAAATTAGCAGATTACAAAGATAGCATTTAGCACAAATATTCATGTAAATATTTTGAAACAACAAGCTGTTAGTTCACTGTTACTCCTGGATTATAACAAGCATCACTAGGAAGGAGCATTGACAGAGTAAAAGAGAAAACAAACAGAATGGAAACTGCATTTCTAAAACTAAGTGTACAACTAGAAGTTGTTTACAGGAAAATAACAGGCATCAAACATTAATTAAATCAATTCTCACATGCCATGCTAAGCATGTTGTTGATGTATTCGTTTCAGAGTAATCCAGGGGACCAAACATATAGCTTAGTTCATGCCAACACAACAGAGCTGCGTAGGGATCTGTGTGGTGTTTCATAAGTACTCCCCCTCATCATGAAAGAGCTGATGGTGCATTTTCATACACAGTGTCTATTAGCATTTTGGAAAGCATGCCAATGAATCTAGGAAGTCCTTAATATAATATTAACATTGGAATAATGTTCATGCAAATAAAGTCACAAGTCACTCTCAAAAGTCTGAAAGACATATGCAGTGATTTGTGGAAAGATTGTCATCTCAGAGATAACCTTTTGTATCTATGACAATGCAAAACCACCTTCCTGCATCAGCAAGAAATAAGATATTTTAATGGTACCTTTAAATATTATAAGGATTTTTCAAAGACCTTTAGCTTTTAGTCCAGAACATTTTTAAATTTAATTAAAGGTTTTAAGCATGTAATATGTGTGTGTGGTGGGGAGGTAAACTATTGATTTATAAATATTTCATGTTCACCATGGTATGAGTATATAATACACACTATAAATTCTTACCTTATGTATTACAGAGTAATTTTTTCTTGTATCTTTATATAATTCAAAGTGCTTTGAATTCTATAGTAAGTAAACATAAAGATGTCTTATTTAGGATATCTATTGCTGTGATAAAACACTGTGACCAAAAAGCAAGTTGGGGAGAAAGGGTTTATTAGGCTTACACTTCCATGTTGATGTTCATCACTGAAGGAAGTTAGGATATGAAAACAAACAGGGCAGGAACCTGGAGGCAGGAGCTGATGCAGAGGCCATGGAGGGGTGCTGCTTACTGGTTTGCTCAGCCTGCTTTCTTTGCAGGACTACCAGCCCAGGATGATATCACCCATCATAGACTGGACCCTCCCGCATTGATCACTAACTGAGAAAATGCCTTAAAGCTTAATCTTATGGAGGCATTTCCTCAACTGAGGCTCCTTCCTCTCTGATGACTCTAGCTTGTGTCAAGTTGACACACAAAACCAGCCAGTACAACAGATTTTTCCATGTCTTCTAAAATCATTCATTACCATATTAAGCAAAGCATCTCAGACTTGAAATCTCATTTCTCACTGAAAACAGAAGCTGCCTCTACCTGAGTTTTGATGAGTTTACATGAGGACTTCTGTTGAAGTAGGGGTATTCTACTTCATGTGCCCTATGAGACAGCCTAGTATTGTATAGTTTTACTTACTGGAAATGTACTTTTTATTTGACCTCAAGTTTTTCCCTTGGTCTTTTTTTTTTTTTTTTTTTTTTTTTTTTGGTAACTAATGGCTTTTAAAATATATGCAGAGACATCAAGCTTCCCTTTAGGGTTCTCTTTTCCAATCTGGCCACTCTTCATGGTCACCAAGCCCCTAAAATTCCTACTGGTGGAGCTGGAGAGATGGTTCAGGGGTTAAGAGCACTAGCTGCTCTTGCAAAGGAGCCAGGCTCAGTTCTCAGCACCCATATGGCGGCTCACAATCATCTGGAATTTCAGCTCCAGAGGATTGAACATCTTCTAGCCTCCATGGACATTGCATGCACAACATGGTGCACAGACATAAATGTAGGCTAAACACTCATACACATGGATTTAAAAAAGAAATTTGTACTTATATTTAGGGAGATAGTGTTTAGTTTTATGTTCTTTACTATCAGCTTCAAGCTTTGATGATGTATCTAACAGAAACAAAACCACATGTCTACATAAAAACTTATACATAAAGTCATCACACTATTATTCATTAATAACTGAAAAGGTAGGAACAATTGGAAAGTCTATCATCAGATTAATGAGTAAAATGTTACAGCTTATCCATGTAAAGGACATGGATGAAATTTGAACACAGCACACTAAAGGATATTACAAAGCCTCATTTTTACAATGTTCAATTGATATAAAATGTCTAGATTGGCAATTCCACAGAGACAGAAAGCAAACTCATGGTTGTGTAGGGCTGAAGGGTAAGGAATGGAATGTGACTGTTATATAGTTTTATACAAGGTGATGAAAATGCTTTAAATTGACTGTAATGATGTTGCAGAACTGTGACTATGTGAACAGATTACAAAACAGTAATCTTAAAATGGGTGTATGAAAATTTTATATTAATAAAGCTAGTATAATAAAAACAAAATATGTCTTTAAAAACTTTCCTGATATATGAAAATATAAAGTCTAATATCATCTATAAAAATTCTTTCACTCTAAATCACACCATACAAAATTAGTATGCTGAGAAACTAATTTGTTTTGATGACTGACCAATTGTCATTCAAAGTAAAGATACTACTATAAGATATTAACAGCCACTAATTCCATTCTTGCATTCAACTTAGAAGAATACATTATTTTAACCTCAAATTTCTGTCAAAAGACCTAAAAACAGCCAGTTTTCTGTACTCCAAGCTAATAATGTTTTATTAATACCAATTTTAAATTTCATCATATAATTTTATTATTCATAACCTGGGGCAGTTTTTACATCTTGGGCTAGAGGTTACAAAGGAGCATGTATACCAAGAACAAGCTCAGCCTCAAATTAATCAGTGCCATTTATCTTTGTAATGTTTCCACTCTTGGTTAAGAAAAATGTATCCTTACATATTTATTACATATTTTTATTATTAACTGTAGAATATATCAACTATTCTTTTACAAAAAGAGTAATGCTAAACCCAATGATATTTGTTGTCCTACACAATTCAAAATCAAGGCATATTCTGATATAAAATAATTTACTACCTTTTTTTCTGAATGATATAATATTGCCTGAAGACAAAGGACTATATTAGATCTTTCATATACTCTTCACAAAACCAGACATAAATTTTAATAATTACTGGCATAAGTAATTAGCATAAATCATAATTGCTTTCAGATAATACTAAAATTTGAAATCTGATAATAACAATGCCATTAAAATATTGTCTAAAGTAAGTATAAAAAGTAACATTCACACTAGGCAAACTGGTTAACATCAATAGCTCAATTGAATGCTCTATGTAAATTGTTGAATGTGGGATTAGTCCAAGATTGCCTCCAGTTATGACATTCTGGAATTCAGTTCTTTGTGTCATTCCCTCCCTTTGATTATGGGATGGACCATATTTTTTGTTTCATTGGATACAATGAAGTGATGATGTGCTGCTTTGGGTATGAGGTTATAGATGTGGCTTCCATACTGGATGCTGTCTTGATCTCTTGCTTTCTTGCTGAGAGGCAGAAAATTTCCACATTATAAACTGCTTTGCAGAGGCCTATGCAACAAGAAACTAAGGGGCATCATTGGCTAACACCAAAAGACTTCTGGACCTGCTGTAAATAGGGTGTAAATGGAGCTTGTCTTTAACTGTAGTTTTCACCTAGACAGCAGCTCCAGCTGTCAGCCTGACTAAGCCTCTTGAGAGAACCAGCACTGAAACAATTCTAAAGCAGAGGATCTAAGTTAAACAAGCAAAGAACATGAAAAAATTAAAACACAGAAAATGAACATGCCAGGTCATGTGTTACACTACCAAAAGATCCAATCTTCTAATTACAGGCACAGGTGAGGGACACACACACACACACACACACAATGGAATCTACACATACATTTCAATAATAACTCTAAATGTTGGTGTCCTCAACTTTCCCATCAAAAGACATAAGCTATCTGAATAGATTAAAAAACAAAATCCATCTATCTGTTGTTTACAAGGAAATTTAAAAACCTATACTCCATCAACATAGATGCAAAAATCCTCAATAAAACACTAGCAAACTGAACATAGGCATATATCAATAAGATTGCTCACCACAATCAAGTTGACTTTCTCCCAAAATGAAGGGATGGTTCAACAGTCAGTAAATACAATGAAAATATCATAAATAATATAAATGGACTTAAGGATAAAAAAAATTAAAAGATTATCTCAATAGATTCATAAAATGCATTTGACAAAATCCAACATCCTTATGCAATAAAAGTCCTAGAGAGAGTTGGACTGGAAGTAACATACCCCAGCATAAGGAAGGCTGTATATGACAAACCCATAGCCAGAATTACCATAAATGGAGAGATTTTCAAAGTAATCCCATTGAAATCAGGGCAGAGACACGACTATCCATTGTCCCTTCTCCTTTTCAATACAGTGCTGGTAACACTAGCTGAAGCAATACTGCAAGAGAGGGAAATTAAAAGAAAACAAATATTCTACATAGGAAATCCCAAAGTATTTCCACTAGAAAACTTCTAGAAACAACAATTTCATCAAAGTAGCAGGATAAAAAAAAATAACTTACAAAGATCAGTAGCCTACCTATAAACCAACAATAAACACACTGAGAAACAGATCATGGAAACACTCCCATTTACAACTGTAAGCAAAATATTGTGAAATAAGCCTAAGAAGATGAAGGACTACCATAATGAGAACTTGAAATCTCTAAAGAAAGAGATTGAGAAAGACACAAGACAATGGCAAGACACCCTAAGTTCATGGATTTGTAGAATTAATGTTGTGAAAATGACCATTATACCAAAAGCAATTTGAATATTAAATGCAATCCCAATAAAAAACATCTAAAATATTCATCACAGAAATAGAAAAAAAAACCCTACAATTCATATGGAACCAGAAAAGACTCTGTATAGCTAAAGCAATACTGAGATAACAAACAAACAAACAAACAAAATACTAATAGAGTTATTGCCATTCCAGATTTCAAGATATAGTATAGAACTATAGTAATAGAAACAATATGGTACAAAAACAGACATGTAGACCAATGAGATAAAATGGAGACCCAAACATGAGTACTTGTACCTACAGCCACCTGACATTTGACACAGAAGCAAAAACAAAAAATACACTGGAGAAAAGACAGCATCTTTAATAAACGGTGCTGGGGAAAATGGATGTCCACAGGGAGAAGAATAAACTAGACCAATATTTGTCACCCTGTACAAAATTAGATCCAAATGGATCAAAACCCTCAATTTGCAAGCTGAAGCACTAAAGCTATTAGAAGAAAACATGGGCAATGGGAACGATTTCATGAACACGACTCTTTTCCAGGACTTAAGACAAGCAATCAAGCTTCTGCAGATGTAAGAAAACAACCACGTAAAGAAGATACCCACAGAATGGGACAGATTCTTTGTCAGCTATACATGTGACAAAGGATTAATATCTCAAATATACACAAAACAGTCAAAGAAACAAATTGACAAAATTAAACAGAGAATTTTCAATAGAGAATTAAAAAGGACTAAGAAATATCTCAAAAAGTGTTCATCAATGTTAGCAATTAGGGAAATGTAAATCAAAACAACTTTGAGATTTCATCTCATCCCAGTCAGAACTGCTAAGAAAACAATGGACAACAATGCTGGCAAAGTTATGGGGAAAGGGGAGCCCACACTTACTGGTGGTAGATTGGAGACTGTTGCAGCCACTATGGAAATCAGTGCAGAGAACTCTCAAAAATCCCACAGTCAATCTTCTATATATACTATACTATCATATGTACTACTACACTACTCCTTGGCCAATACCCAAAGGACTGAACATTCTCCTACACAGAGATTTGCTTAGCAATGTTCACTATTGCCCTATTTGCAATAACTGGGAAATGGAAACAATCTAAATGTCCCTCAAGTGATGAATGGATAATGACAATGTGACACATATACACAATGGGATACTATTCAGCAGAAATAAAAAGAAAGAAATCATGAAATTTGCAGATAAACGACCTAGGACAGATTAAGTGAGGTAACTCAAACCCAGAAATACAGCTGCCTCACGTTTTCTCATGTGTTCCCACAGAAAATTTGGTTCTATTCTCCAAATTTTCAAATGTGAGTATATAACAAGGAGTAACCTTTGAACTGAGGGAGTATGAAGGGACCATGTGGAGGAGGGTGTTAAGAGGGGAATAGCAGGGTACATGTTGAAACCATATACATACCACCAACAAAAAAAAGACCAAGCAGATGTACATATATATATATACACATGTTCACATGCGTGCACATACGCACACGCGTGTGCGCAAACATACACACACACACACACACACACACACACACACACACACACAAATAACAAAGAAAAATGCTATCAACTTAGTTGCACTGGAGGGCTTTGAGGGAGGGTAGATTCCAAATGGAGAAAAGGAAGAGTTGAAGTGAAAATAAATATATTGAAAAATGTGTGAAGTTTATGCCTGTGTAAATATTGGAAGTACAGTTTCACATAAAGAAAAGTCAGTAGACAATTTCCATTCTAAGACAGATAGACCATGCACATACATATGCAGAGACAGAGAGAAGGGCAATTAGGTACCAATGAAGAATAAGTGAAATGAAACAGAAAACAGGGAAATCATATATTCAAAGTGCTCAGAAAAATAAGTGTTGAATTAGAAACAAGTATGCTAAAAGTAGCCCCCAGAGTTCAAATGAAACTATAATTTCATTTGAAAATTTAATGATATCATATTTTATCTTGTCTAATGATGTATAAAGATAATGTTTCGGGGAGAAAGGAATAATCCCAGTAATGAGATAGGGTGTAAGAAGGGATCAAAGAACTGGCAGTTTCATATAAAGCCGGAAAAACAATGCCTAATTTATAGCGTTATAAGAGACAGGACTGAAATATTGAACTATAAGGGCATGAAAATTAAAACATTCTCCAGTCCCTTCCAATAATGTTTGCACTATTTGAAAGAGGAGTATTGATTAACTTTAGAGTTTGTTAAGGATGAAATTTCAAAGTTAATCACATAAGGAATGAAAGTAGAAGGCTTATTTCCTAAGTCTATGGAGTGGAAAGACATGGAATAAAAATGAAATCAATACAAAAGATAAGAAAGGAGGAGAAACTACATAAAGAAAGGAATCTAAAAAGAACAACAAATAAAAATCACTAAGAAAGATAGCAAGGAGGAAGTTGATGAAACATACATTGAGGGTTGGCATGAAGTCATGTTTAGCTCACCATGACTTAACAGCACATTGTAAAAATCTTATTGTGAAGGACTGCGTCAGCAAGTGATAGCTACCAATTTTTAGTTTGGGTAATATAATATAAATGAATACAATCTTGTTGCTGATGGAGCTCAGGCAACTGAAGTTTATTATAAAAGTCCTTACTAGGGGTGTGGTGGTGCAGGCTTCTGATCCGAGCACTGGGAAGACTGAGCTGGAAGCCACTATCAGTTAGAGGCCAACAACCTTAGCTGCATAGCAAGACCTTGTCTCAAAAAACCAATAGATAATGAAATAAAGACATTTGCAAAGATGCAACTTAAAATATAAATAAAAAGATCCTAATTAGTGTTGGGTGTGACAACACACGTTATTAATTAACCTGTTATTAATTAATTAACACAAAGAACTCAGGAGGCAGAAGCAGCTGAATCTCAGTGAGTCTGAGGACAGCATGGTCTACATAAGTAAGATCAACAATTGGGTGTATGTAGAGAGACCTTGTCTCAAACAAATAAACAAAAAATCCTATACATATGCTTTGTATAAGAGATATATTTAAAATATAGCAATACAGAAAAGTATAGAATAAAAGGTTATAAAATAATATGAGACAAATTGTTTTAAAAGGGACGTTGTTTGGCTAATACAAAATCATATAGAACACAGAGCATCATTACAGAAAATAAATGAAGATGACTTGATTATTCATTAAAATTAAACACAACCTTTAATATTTTAAGGACTGAGCAACTAAACAACTGCAGAGCAAACATCTGTAGAACTAACAGTCTGCAATGCTGACCAATGTGGGGACAGATTTCCTCATGCCTCAATTAGTATAGAGGCAACATATTCAGTATGCTTAGATTGTAAATGTGACTTAAAATTAGCTATTTTAAATAAAAGGAAAACTAACAATCATAATAATGCAGGAAAGGTAGTTGAAAAATATCCAAAGTACATGCAGGTTATCTGAAATGTTTATTAAATTCATGAAGTTTCTGCATCTAAAAACTAACAAATTTCAGAAATTACTGTTTGTTTTCATAAAATACCATGTTTTCCCTTTCAAAAACTGTGATATGCCCACCCTCCCTAGAAAGCATTCAGTGAAGACTCTACCTAATGCCATGAGATATAGAAAGAATAAGGTTGGAAGAAGAAAAACTACTTGAATATTTTTAAATAGCATACAATTTATATATGAAGTGCCCAAATCAATAGACTAGCAAATTCATTAAGATTTTAGCAGGGCATCGGATACAATATTAAAGCAAACCCAAACCTTTTTATATAAATTTTATTTATTTTGTGTGTGTGTGTGTGTGTGTGTGTGTGTGTGTGTGAGAGAGAGAGAGAGAGAGAAGAGAGAGAGAGAGAAGAGAGAGAGAGAGAGAGAGAGAGAGAAAGAGAGTTTGTGTGTGTGTGTACGCGCGCGCGCACACATGTGTGTATGGCACATATGCCATAGGATAAGTATGTGGAGTTCCTTCTCTCCTCCCTCTGTAGCTTCCAGAGATGGCACTCAGGCTGCCCGATGAGCAGTGAGCACTTTTACCCACTGAGCCATCTCCCCAGCTCCACAGATAACATTTCTATACACCAAGTATAGATAAAAATGGAAATTCAAGAAGTTATCTTTATGGGTTGTCAAGACTGTACAGCATATAAAGGCAACTGCCACACAAGCTGAATGACCCAAGTTCAATACCCAGAACCATTAAGATTGCAGAGAGAAAACTGACTCCACAAGGATGTCCTCTGACTGCCCCGCATATCACCATCATGGCACATGTGCACTGCACAAGGATGTCCTCTGACTGCCCTGCATATCACCATCATGGCATGTGTGTATTCCCCCATACTCACCCCTCTCCCTCATCTCTGTCTCTCAATAAACAAGATGTTATAATGATGTAAAAGAAGTTCTCATTTACAAAGAAGCAAAAAATAAATAAATGCTCCTTTTTAGCAGATGATGTTTTACCAGTTTACTCAAATATTAAAAAATTAAATGAAGGCTAAATAAGAGGTTCATTTAATCACAAACTCTATATAATACAGATTTTATGTATGTATATATATGTAATCAGATATATTGTTAACATTCGATCAGTCACATTTCTTATAAAAGTTTTTGAAGAACCTGATAACCAGACACCTGTAGCAGGAATCTTAAAAGTTCTTATTAATAAAATCAAACCCGAGGCAAGTTATTGGGGTCCATGCTGGTAGATCAGAGAGACAGAACAAGCCACAGCTATCTCACCTCGCCAGAAACTCAGCTGGTCTTGTCTCCTCAGACTGGAGGCCTCTGAGTCCTCATCCGGAATGGGTCTCAGCTGAATTACTGCTCAAAAGCCTGAATGCTTAACCAGCCAAAATCTTAACCAGCCAAATGCTTCACCAGCCAAAAACCTTCTCGTTTCTGGTCCTCACGCCTTGTATATCTTTTTGCTTTCTACCACCACTCCCTGGGATTAAAGGTTGGCTTTCTGGGATTAAAGGCGTGTCACCATGCTTGGCTGTTTCCAATGTGGCCTTGAACTCACAGAGATCCAGAGGGATTTCTATCTCTGGAATGCTAGGATTAAAGGTGTGAGTGCCACCATTTTCTAGCCTTTGTATCTAGTGGCTGTCTGTTCTCTGACCCCAGATAAATTTATTAGAGTACACAATATTTTGGAGAACACAATACCACCACAGACACCCTACTGTTTCTACCCAAGAAAAAAGAAGTAAGAAAAACCAAGACAAACAAGAATGCTTTCTGTAGCTCTATCTTTACAATAGTAGGAAAAATTATATCTATCACAGAGGGTCTATTGAAAAGTTATGAATTATAACATAATACCAAACAGCCATTACATATTAGAAGGACATTCCTTAAGAATGGAATTGGTAACGGTTAAGATTAAAAACAAAACAAAAAAGATATTCTCAAAACTGCCTCTAGCTGACAAACTTGAAAATACACTGCAGTTTCCTTACCCAGCTGTGTTAGGAACTTAGCCAGCTCATATTACCTCCAGACTATGTTAGTCTCCAAGGTTACAGAGATCCTGCAGACAGCAATGATGATACTTTCCTCATGCTGATGTCACAACACAAAACCAAAGGGGGAGATGGCATCAGGAGCTTCTCGAGAAAGCCTAACTGCCCTAAGTAAGGAGAGTCCCGATTCTGTGTTTAAAACATGACAAACTGGAGATGGAAAGATGGCCCAGGGGTAAAGAGTGCTTGGAACTCTTGAAGAACTTCGTTCAATTCTGTCACTCTAGCTCAAGAGACCTGACACTTCTGGCCTCTGCAGGTACCTAGACTCTGTGTGTATGTACCAGAAGTGTCAGGTCTCTTGAGCTAGAGTGACAGACAGTTAAGAGCTGCTAATATGGGTACTGGGAATTGAACTACCAGGAATCCAGAAATACTTATCAGGTAGTACTATAATTAGAAAGAAGCAGTGGCCAAACTACTTTAAATGTGTGTATCCATGTGTGTTGCACACACACATCTTCAGATGTGTCTGTGTGTACACATGCCTATGGAAGTCAGTGAACATCCAATTTCTTCCCTGATTGCTTGCTCTCCACCATATTTTCTGACACACCACCTCATAGTGAACCTGGGATGACTCACTGTTGGCTAGAGCAGACGGCCAGGAAGTCCAGAGGTCTGCTTGCCTCCATCTCCTTCCCCAGGGCAGGGGTTACAGAGACTCATCATGGTACCCATCTTTTATCGGGCTCTGGGGGTCTGAACTCTGGTCTTGAAGCTTATGTAGCATGTTTACTGACTGAGCTATCTCCCTAGGCCATAGTTACTTTAATTAAAAAAAAAAATCTTAAAAGCAAGAATCACAAATTTATAAAGAACTGAAAGGAAACTCACATTAATAGAAAAATTCAAATCCATTACCTGTGTTCAGTCCTTCCTCGTCCCTTGATAATTAGCCTGCCCTGTTCTCTTTTCTGCATGTTATACTGTACCCACACGTACATTTGCTTACACACATACATATATCATTGCCTAGGCTCCCTCTGTAAGGGAGAATTGTAGTTTTTCTTCTTTCTGAGATTGTGTGGCCTCACTTAATATTATACATTTAAAGTCCATCTATTCTCCTGCAGATTTTGTAATGCAATGCTGTTTAAAACATACAAAAATTGGACCACTTACATCTCCAACAGGAATATTCCAAAAAAGCTAATATGAAAAATGGTACTGTCACCCACAGGTGAGAGAGTGGAGACACTGATGCTGCCAGCAGCCTAAGGAGATCTGGAAGTCTTTGGGGACCTCCACTTAGGCAAGACTGGGTCTTTGGCAATACTACAGAAACTAATTTTAGGATTCCAGCATTGGAATCTGTTTAAAACATTTTAACCGACTGAAAAACACAAATTTGTATAAAGAGAGGCCCTCAGGAAGGAACACAAACCTTAGAGCAAGAATCTTAAAAACAATTGTTTGTGATCCTTGGTCCAAAACATTTAAGAGTAAAACAAAATAATGATTGTAGAAGAAACAAAATTTTCGAGTAAAAACTCTCTAGGTGCGAATAATCATTAATGATCATTTCCATCTCATTTACACGTCCTGTAGGCAAGGGGTAATCATGTCACTATTATGGGGAGTATCACAGAGGGAGACTGTTTTTAAAGCACAGCAATATGAAACCACACAGCACTTGGAAAAGCTGACTGAACAGTGCTGACTCCTGCACCCGGTGTCTATCTACAGAAGATGTCCTGTTCCCTTGTCTGCTGTCAGACTGCTCCCTTAATGTGTTCCATGATGTTTCCCTCCTTCAGAAATAAATTCTCATTATTGTGCAAGTTTATCAAAACACATAGGAGGTTTATTGAATACTTCATCTGCAAAAGCACTTTATAGATAAATCTAACTCATTATATGATATTTTTATAGAAAGTAAACACTTGTGTGGACCACATAGTACACACATAAATAATCTAATTTACAGTCAATAATACATGATCATTCTGACATGTGGACAAATGTTTAAGATAAATAGAATCATGTAGCTATATCATGTCAACACAATATCACTAAGTCTCAAGATCTTTCCTAAGTGCGATAATAATCAGTCTATTGATAGTCCATGTAAACTTTCACTAGTACAAGAGTGGTTATATTACTCACCTAATTGCATCATTGGTCTCTGAAACAGCTTTCAAGTATTCCTTTAAATAATAATAATTAAAGCAATATTTCCGGATCCTAAAGGCACGCCATCGTCTCTGAATCTATTAGTGTAAATAAAAACATAAAATATGTCATTCAACATTTTTTTAAAATATACTTCTTCAAATCAAGATGATTATGTCTAATAACTTTTTTCAAGTAAAGGTTTAGACAATGTCCCAACTAGATATTGTATGCCATCAAGTAAAACCTCTAGTGCCAGGAATGGGCTACATGTTGAGTCACTGGCCAAGGTCACATGGACCACCACTCTTAAACATCACAGGCTATTGCCAAGGCTATTTGGTTGTTCTCTACAACCTGATGGCCAGGCCTTAGTGCTGAAGACAATATTTATGTCATTGAACATGGAGAAGCCAAGCTGTTGTCCAACTAAAAGCTTTACCCCTACTGGCTAGCATTCATGATGCTGGAAGGTACTCTGCACACTATAGGAAAAAAGTAATCATCAGTATCACCTGGCTATAAACCTTGCAACTTACAACAGAGACACACCTGCAAGATATACTGGTGTGATTGTGTCACAAATGTAATAGGAGTAACCAACCTTTTGATTGAATTTAAGACTCACACCATGAGATGGAACCCATATCTGACATTGCTAAAGGGGCAAAGAACCTGAGACTGGATAGTTCATGAGCTTTAGGGAAAACTTATTACTTTTATTCTGCTAAAGGAACCTAACATAAAATAACTTCTAAGACACACTGCTAGACCTCACTAAACTCTCATGAGACAATCTTCTTGCAGTAGATGGAAATTAATGCAGAGACCCACAACTGGATAATGTGTAGAGAGTGACAGACTTTGGGACGCTCAGCCTTAAATGGGTCGTCTTTATCAAACCTGTCTCCTCAGGGCTCAGAAATCTATGTGGAAGTGGAGGTAAAAAGATTTGAAAAGTCAGAGGTGGTAGATGTCTTAATGGAAATGGCAGCTTCTAGACACAGGAAGACTGATACACAAATGAACACACAGAGATTGTGACAGCATGCACAAGACCTGAACAGGGTCAACACAGACACAATCCCAGCACTGAGAATGGGTCGTGGACACAAACTCCCATCCCTAACTACCTGCAATTGATAACTGCTTGGAGAGGGAAACTTAGCTCCTTTAATAGAGTATCACTGGGTCTATCAACCATACTCCAGGGCAGGTCCCATGCTCAGCAGTAGTTGGCCAATACGCAATGGATTCCAGGGGTTTTTGTGTGCTTTCATTGATTTTCTTTTAAAAAAAATCTTTAAAAAAAAATGTATATTTTGATTTTCTTTTTCTTTTTTTTTTTTTTGAGGTGAGGATTGTAGCATGAATCTTAAAAGTTCTTATTAATAAAATCAAACCTGAGACAAGTTATTGGGGTGAACACTGGAAGATCAGAGAAACAGAACAAGCCACAGCTAACCTCACCTGGCCAACTTCTCAGCTGGTCTTGTTTCCTCAGACTGGAAGCTTCTGTGTCCTCATCCCAATGGCTCTCAGCTGAACTGCTGCTCAAAAGCCTGAATGTTTAACCAGCCAAAATCTTAACCAGCCAAATGCTTCTAGTTCTGGTCTTCACGCCTTATATACCTTTCTGCTTTCTACCACCACTCCCTGGGACTAAAGGCTTGCTTTCTGGGATTAAAGGCATGATGAGTCACCATGCCTGTCTGTATCCTTGAACACATGGATTTCTGCCTCTGGAATGCTAGGATTAAAGGCCTGTGCTACCACTGCCTATCCTCTATGTTTAATATTGTGGCTGTTCTGTCTCTGACCCCAGATAAGTTTATTAGCATGCACAATATTTGGGGGAATACAATACCACAGAGGATGATTTGGGGAAGGGAAAGCATAAGATCAAAATATATTGTATACATTTAAAAAAATAAAAACACAAAAAGTGTCTTGGGGCTTTCTATGAATATAGCTAGTACATTAGTTATAAATGTAAGTAGTACCAATATATTTGTTACAAGATACTACAAAGATAAAATTTACAATCTGCTATTGCAATTTGTATGTGTGGCTGTGTGTGTGGTATGTGTATGCATGTGCACTGGCATGTCTCATGTGTGTAGGTGCATATGTGAACATATGTGAAGGCCAGAGGTTGAGGTCAGATATTTTCTTGATCACCATCCCCATTATTTACTTAGGCAGCTTCTCTAGCTGCAGCCAGATCTTGCTGGTTTGGGAAATCTAACTAGGCAGCTTTCCCCACACCCTGTCTCTCCCTCTTAAGCACTGGGATTGTAGGTGCAGGCCACCATTGGCACTGCTCATCTACAGCCACTGGGGATCCAAAGCCCCATCTATCCTCAGGTCTATATGCCTACACTCTTTAGGCACTGAACCATCTTCCAGGCTAGGAAGTTGCTTCCTTAGTTATTTGGTCACGGCAACAGAAAGAATGACTAATGCAACTACTAACTGCACTGTAGCCTGGATTAGGCCTAATTGAAGTAAGCTGGTAAACGAGCCTGTCTTCAAATAAAATGTTATTTTTGTTCTTTTATTGATTTTTTAACTTTATTTTTTTGGCATTATAATTATGTTATTTCTCCTTCTCTTTACTCCCCCTAAACCCTGTTCTCTTTGAAATTCATTGCCTTTTCTTTAATTGTTTTCACAATATTATAATAGTACCACCAAAGGGGAAAAAAAACTAACAGATAAGGTTGCATTTACTTTTCACTTTGAATAGCGCCTTCCTAGTAGCGCTATTCAAAGTGAATAGTTCCTAGGCTGGCCTGGGACTCACTTTAGAAGCCAGGCTGTCTGTAGAATTCAAACTCTAGCCTTAGTCTCCCAAGTGCTGGGCTCAGAGACTGGTAACTATGCCTGGTACTGTACTGAGTCGTGATCATGACTTTCTAATGCTATTCTAATAATGTTAATAGCTGTTCTTTGTTGACTTCTCGGGTGTCAGGTGGTATCCTAGTGTTTTACTTACGTTATTTATCTTCAGAACACTTCTATGTGAAAAATGCTATCTTTATCTCATTTATAGAAATGACACAAAAACAGGTCATATAGTTTTTCTTTTAATTATTCAGCTATTAGTGATAGCTTTAGTAATTAAGCTGGAGCAATGGCAAGTCTATTCTTCTAGTCATTACAAACAGATTGGAAAATAAATGAATCACAATTTTCAACCAATGTGACTTCTTTTGAAGCTATCTTCTTTAAATATCTTCCACAAAAATCCAAACAGTTTATTTTTACCAAAAGACATACCTTCACTGTTCTGAGATAAAGAAGTGCTGGGGTTGTATAGTAACACACTTAGTATGCTCCTGGCTATCTCATAAACTCCCAGTCATCATGAGAATTGTCTCCTTTGGTAATATATTCACCAGTTTTCAGGACAATTCAAACTAAAATGTAAGGTATAATATCAATTTTGTAGGCCAACAAATTCTGAACTTATTTAAAATAATGGAAGGAGACATTGAGAATCATGGTCTTCCAACAATATTTTTGTTTTGTTTTGTTTTGTTTTGTTTTTTAGCTAAAGGATATTAAGCCTAACAGTCATGTTAAGTGGAATGTTGAATTGATACTGAATAAACAGTGATGCTGTCTGAAAATATTTTTCTTTGTCATTTAAAAAGTCATCTAAAAGATTTTCACAATCATTCTACATGAGTATACTGAACCAGACACATAAGCTCTAAAAACCAGAGTGAAGCAGCACTTCAAGGAGATGTAGCTACATTGGGAGCTTGTCAATAAATGGTTTTTCAATTTATGTTAATTAACTTTTCTCTGTAGTAATATTTTAACTATAGGAGCGGCTGCAACTGAGTGCAGTGCTTGTCAAAGCCAGAGGGTGTCTGATCCCCCAGAGCTGGAGTCACATGAGGTGTGAGTCCCCCTGACATGGGTGGGTGCTCAGAGCCCAACTTCCCCGGGAAGAGTGGCAAGAGCTCTCAGCTCCCGAGTCTCTCAAACTCCTCCGATGATCTCATTTTAGAGATAAGTTCTTTAAATTAAAAAAAGATTGTCATAAAATGATATGATATTCAATTTAGAAAGTCTTCATAATTTAACTAAAATCATATAATGTCTGACAATATGGAGAAATTGGTACAAACCCCTTTCTAATGAAACAGAGAAACAAATCAAAGCATACATTTATAAATATTACATGCAAATAGGAGAGCATTTCCTTGTTTCATCTTATTTAATGTTCTGACTTCATTCTGAGGTATAGATTATAAGGCTCATTTGAAAGAAGAGAGAATTGATGCTTAGTGAGGTCCAATAAGTGCCTAAGGTCACATGGGTGGTTGGACAGCACACTCTTTATCTGTTTACATAGCAACACTGGTATAAACTAAGAGGACATTTGCAGGTAGGCACTGCAGGAAATGCATGCTTAGCAACCAAAGCCACGCAGTGATGGTGCTGAGGACAGCTCATGCCTGAAAATATTAACTAAATTCAAATAAAATTAAAATTTCAGCAGACATCTGAAATGTTCTCCAGGAGTGAGTGTGGTGGGTAATTGTCTGTGTGTGGCAGAGAAGACACTGAGACCATTTCTAAGAAAAGCACCTGTGTGGACAAACAGAAATCTGCTGAGTCACCTGAGCTAACCCTGAAAGGGATTCCTGGGGTAAGGCCACCAATGGCCCATGATCCTTCTTTTTCCAACTCTAGCAAGTCCTGGAAACAGTACTAACCTCATGCACACAGGCTCAAGTGGAACCTCCTGAGATTCTGATATTCTTGGTACATATCCCATACTAAAGGATATAGTAAGTGATGGTTAAGATAAAAATTAAAACTTATCCATACTAAAGTCCAGGTAGGGTTACTATTGCTGTGATGAATTACCACCATCAAAAGCAAGTTGGGAAGGAAAGAATTTACTTGGCTTACACTTCTACATTGCAGTCTGTCACTAAAGGAAGTCAGGACAGGAACACAAACAGGGCAGGAACCTGGAGGCAGGAGCTATTGCAGAGGCCTTGAAGAAATACTGCTTACTGACTTGATTGTCATGGCTTGTTCAGCCTGCTTTGTTACAGAATCCAGGACCAACAGCCTAGGTGTGGCACCATCCACAATGGGCTGGGCCCTCCTCCATCAATCACTAATCAAGAAAATATTCTATAGGCTTGCCTGCAGCTTAATCTTAAGGAGGCATTTTCTCAGTTGAGACCCCCCTTCTCCGATTACTTTAGCTTGTGTCCAGTTGACATTAAACTAGCCATCACAGTAAATCATCACACCTGAAGTGGCTTTGTGTAAAATGAGTGTAGAGAAGGAGGTGGAAGGAACTGAGGCTTGGGTGAGCAAAGAGAACAACTGTTAGGGAAGTGAACAGGCTGAAATGCTTTGTGCTTCACACTTTGCCAAGTATAACACTAACAGATTCCATTCACACACTCCTTGTGAACAAGGCATGGTCTCATATTAAACTTGAAGAAACCGAGGTGGAGTAATTTATTCAAGCTCATCTATCCATTACAGAAGCATTGGCAGTCAGGATACAAAAGTATGTATGACTTGCGATGAAGTCCACACTTACTGCACTATTACCTTATGTGAGCATTATAAGGAGAAATAAAGTGTTCCTTTAGTTTTAAAGACACATGTTTTCTTAGTGGGGAGGTTAGCAGAACAGTTGTTGGTTAGTATAGGCATGTCATGTAGGTAAGGTTGCTGCTATCTTTACCTATATGAGCACAACTGAAATGGGGTATTTTACAGATTTCCTGTTGGAATTCCAGTCCCAGTGAATAGACAATTTTTTTTTTAAATAAAGCATATTCAAGAGCCAGAGTAAATCTTACAACATTGTTTTTCTAAATTTCAAGGTGAATGGGTGACAACTTAAAAAAAAATTGAAATAAAACAAACCCAAAAATGGCTAGTACTCATGCCCTTCAAAGTAATTAGCAACTTTCATAAGTGATTGGAATAAAACAATTATTGTCATTGATCAGCTCTGAATAGATAATTTTAAACAAAGTCATTGTGTGCTCAGCAGATTACATCTTGTTAACCGGCAAGTTCTAAATGACCTCTTAAGCTAGTCAGATCAGTGATGCATATTCCTCATTAAGTACCATCACATCGTAAGTGGTCTTATAAATAATGTTTATTTTAAGCACTGAAACAAATGGAAAACCTTGGTACATCAAAAGCCATCTGCCCACAGAAAAGATTTGCCTCCACTACGTTTATCTTTATTCCCCCAAATCCATAAATCTGAATGTCAATGGAAGAGGAACAAAAGTCTTTTTTCCTAAAATAGAAGTGAAGGAGGCCTGGAAAAGAGACCCGCTGACAATGTCCTCTCCAGTTCCAATGCCCTGGTGTACACCATTAGAACACGGCAGCACTCGCTCATCCTCAGCTCTGCTCCCCCTTCCTTCTCTCTGAGTCCATGGAAGTGCTTTGCTTGGTAACTGTAGTAACAAGAGTGAAGAGCCATACCTCTGCTTGGTAATGGAAGCATCACAAGGCCCACAACTGACACTGTCTAACACAGTCCCTTCCTATCTTGAGGAACCTTTCTTTGTGTGACTAAGACTATGCTCTTCACTCTGTAGCCACAGGAACATAACACCATTTCCAGTCTAGGACACGGCAGTATCCTTCTCCTAATTTAGTAATGTATGTCTTTTTAATCGCCAAAGTTGTTTCTGTAAATCATGCTTACTGCATGGCACAATAAATACGAACAGAATTATAAGTAGTCTAAAGGACTGAGATGAAGCTTTATATATGACATATTTAACCACTTTTAAGTAAAGTCACTACATAATTTTTCTTATACTCGTCATGTTTTAGACATGAAAGAAAAGAAACAACAATTGATACCGTGACATATTAATTCATAACTATAAGAGTAAGTGAGTCACCAAAGTTATAGTACTTTGCAAATCTGTTTTAAGTCATTTTTAGTGCTCAACGTGCAGTTCTGCTGTTATTTTCCATAAAGCGAGCACTTCAAT
Organism: Peromyscus leucopus; assembly: GCF_004664715.2. Lineage (NCBI taxonomy): Eukaryota > Metazoa > Chordata > Mammalia > Rodentia > Cricetidae > Peromyscus > Peromyscus leucopus. The sequence continues at coordinate 11,350,923 of NC_051076.1, read as the reverse complement.
CTGAACTGAAGTGATTGGGTGCTAAAATCAAGACAAATCACTCCAAATAAGAGTCTGCTGGCCCTCTTTCAGTCCTAGTCGCTTTGCTAAGTAATGACAGCTGATGGAGAAATCACTATACAAGTGTTCCAGGACAAAAGGGATTCTTCAGGAAACAATCAATTACATTTGTTGTCCAGTCCATCCCTACCATAGTGCCTACACACGGAATTTAAACATCTTAAATATCCCCAGCAAAACCAAAAATGACCTCTCCTAACAAGGGTGTTCAGTCTTTAGTGATGTAGAGAAAACTTATTTAAGGCATAGGACTTCCTTTTTAAAACTCTACGCGTAGGAATGAATAATAGGGAGGGACAGCATTGACTGATTGTCCTGAGATATTTATTTAAGCACCTTCCATAAGTCAAGCATTGGAAACTGAAGAATAAAAGGTCCATCTCTGGGCCCCAAGGGACTTCCAACATAGCTGTGGTGGGGGCTAGTATGTAAATTAGGAAGAATAATAAAATGTTACCAGTTTTAATGGAAAAACATGTCTATGGTGAAGTAGAGAAATAAAAATTCAGAGAGTGATTGAGTCTACGGAAAAAAGGGGATCGTAAATCCTGCAGAAAAAAAGGTGATCCCTTAAAATTACAGCAAGTTAGGATGTTACTATCTATTACAGGAAGCAAAAGAATATTCATGCACTTTGTTCTTCATTAGAAGAGTATGACCACTTACTTAGTACTGGCTGCAAATAAGTCTACAACTGCTCTGCTCCACCAGCCTCTGACTATCATTTGTCAGGTTAGCAAAGTTTCTAAAGTATCACCAGTAGACAACCCACTTCTAAGTAAATTCAGTTCTGGTCACTGCTTGCTGTGATCAGTTAATCTTGAAAATCATTATTTGTTAGAGGATTATTTACAGCCTCTACACAAGTTAGCCTTGTTCCTAACTGTGACAAAGTGAACTCATCTAAAGCCTCTGAAGGGAGTCTTTAAACTTCTTGTAGAGGTGTGTGTGTGTGTGAGAGAGAGAGAGAGAGAGAGTGTGTGGTGTGTGTGTGTGTGTGTGTGTGTGTGTGTGTATGTTTGTTTTACTAGGGACTGAACCTATGTCTCATTGAATACTAAGTAAGTATTCCATTACTGAATTATATCCCCAGCTGTTTTTTTACTTTTATTTTGAGATGGAATCTCACTAAATTCCTCAGGCTGGCCTTAAATTTGTGATCCTCCTGCCTTGGCTTTTCAGCTCACTGAGATTATAGGCCTGTGCCATGAGGTATGTAGAGAGATGTTTTTATTATAAATTTTCTATAGTAATCCTCAGAGAAATCCCTGAGTGTCTTTAGTAAACCATTTCAGCCTCTAGGTAATGTCCCACTAGCCTCTCTCTGCACTTACTTCCCACTGCACTCACACTTCAATCTTCCCTCTTGGGAAGTCATGCCTATAGAAAAAGAGGTAGGGGGATAGAGTATAGCTTATGGTAGAATGCTGCCTGGCTTGCATCATTCTCTGGGCTCATCCTCAACACTATGAAGCAGAGAAAGAATCCAGATTTCTCAAAGAGAGGCTTTATTTGAAAAGATTATTGTCCGTATAACAATTTTTGGAGAAGAGAAAGAAGAAGGCTTTTTCAATTCCTCAAGACGTACTGTAGCTAGAGTGAGTTGAAGGACAGCTTGGGGAGCTGAGACTCTGTAGCTCAAAGACTACAGAGAGGACTGAGGATTCAGGAGAGAGTCAGGTACATGTACTCTGGGTATGCAAAGGCCTAAGGTTTTATCCCCAGTAAAGCTAAAACCATAAACAGTAACAAAGCACTACTGCAGGGATGAAGAAAGATGATCCCAGCAGTTGACAGAGGTAAAGAGCTACCACTGGAAGATGGTGTGGGTAGAAAGATTTGCAAGTGTGCTGAGAGCTTTTCCTTTATGGACAGTGTAAACAAGGCTGGAGGACACCTGATATGGGCAAGTAGGACAAAGGGTGGCACAACAGAGCAGAATATCACTCGACAGCACTTTATCCACAGAAAAATATCTACACCACTTTTCTTTATCTACACCACAGCACTTTATCCACACTTTATCCATAGTCTTCTTCTTCGGAGATTAAGGAGATGGTGTAGGTCACGTCAGGGACCTGAGGGAAGAATCAGACTAAGGGTAGTTTGATGATAAATGCTTTGTTGTCATGATCAGTGAGTACAAAGAGGTAAGTTGGGAGATTTTAAGAAAGGGGTGATTTTATCAGGGATATGTTAAATTTGGCCTTGCCACAGATGAAGAAGCTCAAAACCAACCATCCATGTGTCTCATCCAAGTCAGGGTGGAAGGATGTGCATGCTCTTCTCTACATGCAAACAAGCACAAGGACTTTTTTTTTCCTAACGTGTTTGATCCCAGGGATTACAAGACTCCAGAGAGAACCTCAACATTTCCCACCAATTCATATCAAAGACAAATTGACAATGGATCACACTTTTAGTATGATGCTGAAGATATAGGTGCCTTCTAATGGCCATATCCATGTTAGCTTCTTACACAGTTCTTTTCCAGGTTAAGGGAACCTCAGTTCAGTCAGAATAGAATTCATTATGAAGATCTGGGGCTAAATAAAAGACACAAGTATGTGTTATTCCATCCCTGTCTTCTGGGCTTTTCTTTAGTTACTAAGGGTTAGTAGGATGGGGCAGAAGATCTGTCATCATCCCTCTGGGGTCTACAAAGATAACTAAGGCTTTGGGCACTCTCCATTGGAGCATGGTGTTTCACATCTGTAATGCTAGCACTCTGGACGTTAGAGCAAGAGGATCAGGAGTTCAAGGCCAGCCTTGACTACATAGTGAAAGCTATATGAGACTATTTCTTTCTTTCTTTCTTTCTTTCTTTCTTTCTTTCTTTCTTTCTTTCTTTCTTTCTTTCTTTCTTTCTTTTTTTTTAAAGCACAACTGTTTTAGGTTCTCAAGAAATTGTTAATTATTACTTTAGAGACACATCTGACATGAAGTAAGCAGATAAGAATCTGAAAGTCTCCATGTTTGAGTCTATGGTAGCACTGCACAGAGAATGGAAACCCATACATTCTCAGATTAGTGTATGCCATGAAGAAAGAAAATAGTGCTTTCTTGTGTGGATGCTCCTGAGAAAGGTTAATGGCATCCTACACTTGGAGTTTTTGTCTCCAGCTAATGCCACATCTTCCTCTTTCTGGGTTCTCACCAGCTCCAGGGGAACACAAAGACACACAGTAACTAGAGAAGGCCTGGTTCAGGCTCCATGACCTCCACATAGAAGACAGCAACCTTTCCAAGAGCAGCATACAGATTCAGAAGAAATGTTAACCAGGTGCTCTCATTCAGCGCATGGCTTTACAAAAGAATTTGCCACCTTGCCTGGCCCAAAGCAAAATGTGTTCTCTGCAGAAGTAAGAATTAATATTAATCAAATAGAAGGTAATCAGGCAATGTATGTCTTAGAAGCAGTAATAAAATTCAACTGAGAAATTTCCCTATATATAATAATTTATCAATTAAGCTATAACTACATTGTTTTAAATAAAAGGAATAAATTTTTTCCACTTATTGCCAAAATCAAGCATACGGTGGCTATGTTCAGTTGTGTGTGTGTGTGTGTGTGTGTGTGTGTGTGTGTGTATGTGTGTGTCCCTGTAAGTACAGGTGTGTGAAGGTGAGCATTCACATGGAGGCTAGAGATAGATGTTGGGGTTTCATCACTCTTTCTGCACCCCACCTCTTTTTGAGACAAGGTCTCTCAGTGAACCCAAAGCTCATCAATTGGCTATGCTGGCTGTCTAATGAACTTTAGGGTCAGTCTGTCTCCACCCTGCCAGCACTGGGGTTATAGAAAAGAACCACCACCATGCTCAGTTGGTCACAAGAGTTCTGGGGATCAGAACTCAGTTCCTCATGCTTGTAAGTCAAACATTTTACCATGTAAGTCATATCATCAGACCTAAAGTCGTCTTTCTATTAGATAGTCAGCACATAAAAATAAACACAAGAAATAATAGAAAAATATCTACACCAGAAACAAACTTTATTACTGTTAAATCACATGAATAATTTTTAATTACCTTATATGAGACAGGATTCTTAGATCTCAGAGCCATGTTCATCTATTTACCATAATATATCACATGACCTATCGACACTGATGCATTACTTCATTAATATTTGTGGTCTTTCTTCAGCTATGGCTCAGAAATCTATGACATCATAAAGCATAGGCATTTATAACTTTGTGGTCTACATTTTACTCTAATTTTCAATGCTGCCATGTGTTTAGTAGAGCTAACTTTTTAACTAGTGTTCCTTCCCCACCTTTCCATTAGCATATCAATCAAATTTGCATTACTCTGCTTTGCTCATTTTATTAAAAGGGAATTCAGGGCACAATTGACTTTTCATTTGTTTAACAAGTGAAGAAATATTTACCCTGACAGCCATTTCATTGTAGAGATTCATCTTCATATTATAATACGCTGCCTGTGAATCAAGAAAAAAGAAAAGATGGCATAGATTTCAGTTATACAAAGACAGTGCAGCCTATTTTTACATATAAAGGATAAGAATCTTTATACATAATACATAATAAGAGTTCTGGGCTTAGAAAATGAAATCAAACTTTGTATTGAAGAGATAGGCTTCCTAATACATAATGCAAGCTTAACCAGAAAAATCTATGGTAGTCAAACTCAGAGCTAATGGAGATATATGATCATAAAATGCTCTCCGCTGAGTTTGATAATCAATGGTGCTCTACTGAGAATAGAATAACAAAGCAGAAATATTCACAAGTGCTGGTGACACATCGTATGTATGATTTATTCACTAGGGTTCTCTTAGCCAAAACTCACAGGAACATAAAAGGAATTCATATTTCAAGACGTCGGGTTTAATGAAAAATTCAAAGAAATGCTGTCTTCAGTCGAAACCGTTCAAGGATACGGATGCAGTGATGGGGCAAAATTGTGCCTTCCAACCATCTATGTGAGATGCTATGTGCTTAGCTGCCTCCTGAGTCAGCCTTGGGAATTTTGTTTCATTTAGTATTCATTTTACCTCCATAAAATCACAAATATAATGATACCACATTACAGGAAATCCCTTGGTAGAGTGAATATTTCCTAAACTCTTAGTTTCTTTCTAAGAAAGACACTCTCTCTATTAATACCCAAATCTACACTATATAAAGAAGCATTTAGCAATGGTTCTTATTTTAATGAAATCACTGTCTTAATTAAAATTTCCCTATCTGGTGTCTTTTAATTAAAAGTAAAAAAAATCAGAGAGCTTACAACAGTACAATTAACAGTAAAGCATTTACATATATATATATATATATATATATATATATATATATATAGTTTTTCAACATAAAATCGTTGACACAAAAACACAACTCTCACCTCAAAGCAAAGAGTTAGTTTACTCTGGAGACAAATATGATTGACCATAGCTTAGTAACCCAGATTTAGGTTACCTCAAATTCCATGTTCCAATGTGGTAACAACTTGATGAAGTTTTCATAGTTACAGAACAAAGAGAGTCATAAAGCTATACACTTTTAGAAATCATTGGTGGATTCCTCAGGTAGGAGGGTAACAGCAAAGCAGGGAAATCATCGCTACAGGCCTCAGGTCTTCCACTGCACCCTTAGCCTTTGGTTGGTGGATACCAGAGGCTTTTTGACATACTCTGAAAGGTTTTATATGTTAGTCAAAAGGATGTTAGGTCAGACACAGAGGTGGGCAAAGAATGATTATTAAGGAGTCTGAAGATGCCAACACAAATTGTAACTATGCTCTGGACCTGCAATGTCACAGCCTCTGCCATTCCGACCATTAACCAGCCTTGCAGAACAGCCAGTGTAAGGTGTGGTTCTTCTCAAGAACTCCCCTTTATGATACACAACCTCACGCATTTTTTCGCCAATCAGAAGTTATGCAACTAATAGAATTTTACCCTAGCTTATGAGTATTACATTTTCTGGACAGAAAAAAAATAAAAAGATGAACTCAGTCCTCTCTATCATAGGCACTTCTTCCTCATGACAGACAAGAATCCATACAAGGGGCTTTCCTATAATTAGCCTGTGTGAGTTGCTTGGTGTTGTTCGAATCTTAGATGGTCTTTTAATAAAAAACCCAGAGCCAGGTATCAGGGTGAAAGCTGAAAGATCAGAGAAGCAGAACAGCCAGCCACTAGTTCTTACCTCTAGAAATCCTCAGTGCAAAGAGAGTGAGTTCCTGTTCCTATACCTTTCTCTGCCCTGCCATACTACTTCCTGGGATTAAAGGCCTGTGTGCTTCTCAAGCAAAGGCATGAGATCTCAAGTGCTGGGATTAAAGGTGTGTGCCACCACTGCCTGGTTCTGTTTCTCTTCTATACTGGATCAATCTCATGTAGCCCAGTGTGGCCTTGAATGCACAGAGATCCAGATGGCTCTTGGCCTCCCAAGTGATAGGATTAAAGGTTGTGCCACCACTGCCTGACCTCTATGTCTAATCTAGTGGGTGCTCTGTTCTCTGATCCTCAGGCAAGTTTATTAGGGTACATAATTGATCACCACAGCCTGGGCGGATCCAGAGCAAACTGTGAAGAGTTGCAGGGATATATGATTCCTCAACAGTCTGAGCAATTAAAAGACAGTGGGCTGCGATGTGTTGTTTACATTACTGCCTTTAACTTCTCTATCTTCCTTAAAGCAAATGTGGCATAATTCCTGTCATTTGAGATGAATTAAAGCACTTGATTTCATATTGTATTTATCAAATCTTGCTGAAGCTGACATTACCATGAAATGCATATATGTGTGTATTTCTATACATGGGTTTTCATATAATAGATTTTCTTTTAACTAAAAATAAAAAAAATCACAGAGCTCACAACAGTAAAACTAACAGTAAAAGCATTTACATATCTATTTTTTCAACATTAATATTGCTGACACAAAACCACAACTCTTGCCTCATAAAATAACTATTACTGGAAACTATGTCTTCCAAAATGTTTCAATCAGAAAAAGCTGTTCTTGCCAGTATATATGAGTGCTATTTTAAAGTAGTGTATGAGCTTTTGAACTCCAGACAAGTTTAAACCATGACTTTATTTGTTTTTTAAGTGACTTTTATGTGTGGGTTCATGTGGAGGTCAGAGGACCACCTATGGGAGAAGTCAGTCCTCTCCTGTGGCCCAAGGATATACAACTCGGGCCATCACACTTGGTGGCAAGCACCTTACCCACTGGCCCTCGACTTTATCATCTGTGTGACTTTGAAAAAAGTTTCTGTAAGTCTCCTGGTCTAGACTCCCATCCTTTAAAAAGGTATTATATGCTTCATTGAGCTGTTGTGAAGGTCTAAAGAGATAAAGTAATTAAGGCTCTGGGGATATAGTGATAGGAAAGACTCACAGCAGTGTTGAACAGGTTGTGTGTGTGTGGAGTTATACACATAACTGCATAAAAGGATGAAGTTTTTATGAACTAAAGCAGGGAGAGGTGGCCTCTGGCCTGACAATTGTAAAGTCTGTACTTCAAAGGCAGTGCTACCCTGAGCTTGCATACGTGCCCACTCTTGTTTATCTTTTAGAACAGGATGCCTGCATGTGGAGCATCATCACATGAATTGGCCAGAACTGGCTTGTTGTAAGATGGCAGCCAGACTGATCAGCAGATAGCCTTATTTCATTATAATCTTGCCTACAGGCTAAGCGGCTCTGACAGTAGACAGCTACCTTGAAGAAGGGTGGAAAACACCTTGTTTAAAGGAGCAGGAGGAGCCAGGGCCTGAATTCCCAGAAAAGATATGACCGTCCCTAACCTAATTTCTGTTACTCCATATCTAAGACCTGTCACCCCCAAAGGATCAAGGAAGCTTGATTTTCAAGCCTATGTCTCAAGTTCTTGGCCATCAATAAAAGTCTCCTAGATTACCAAATTCCTATTCTTATGTGAGCCACTAATGTGGCGTCCCAGATTGCCTAGTCTGGAAGCTTTTGAAAATAACCTCCAAACAGCATCAGATACCAGTGTCTCCCTTAAAATGCCAAACCTAGAAGAGTTGATCAGAGACAGACGCCGGGACAGTGGTTAATCAGTTACCTGGGGAAGCGCTGGCTGGTAACTATTTAGGAAATGTTCTGGAGACAGAATAGAGATGGCTACATAAAAGTAAAATGAATGAGTCCAGATAGATGGCTCAGATATTAGGAACCCATACTGTTCTTCCAGAGGATCTGAGTTTGTAATTCCAGGTTCACGTGATCAAACACCCTCTTCTGTCCTGTGCAGGCACTCACGTGCACATACTCACTAATATACATATATATATATATATATATATGTATATATATATATATATACATAATTAAAAATGAAATATTTTTAAAAATATGAATGCCTTTGAATAGTAGAGTTAAAATGATTAAAATGTTACATTTTATTATATATTTCATCTTTAAAAACTCAGAAATTGTATTTGAACTGTGTACATCTATATACAATCTCAGAGATGTAGGTAGACATTTCATATTTTCATAAAATTTCAGTTTATCTTTGTTTTTCTAGTCTGAAAAACATTGTCATGTTAATGTTTCCATGCAGTTGGATAAGCAAAGGATATGGTAGCAGCCCCTATAAGGAAAACTAAAAGCTATTGCAACTTTCCAGCAAACAAAATTTTTATTTCCCTTACAATTTTCCACTCTTCTATCCCTTTATTATTGAGACAGCAAGTTCATTTTCAATAGGAAAGTGATAGCTCTGTCATAATGACTACCCATAGGAAGAGTACACTGTTCCACTATAATGCAGCTCTGGCACCCACTCTCTGATGGTCAACTCCAGAAGCGAATGAAGGGAGCTGGGAGGAAGAACAGGGAAAGAAGACTGACACCCCAGTTATAGGACAAGAAAGATTCTCCCATATCAAAGAACAGCACTTGGACATGTTAACTTCCTGTGGCCTTTGCCGTATCACTTGTGAGATCTGCCTATGGAACGCATATTCCTTTTGAAAATGTGCTTATTTGTCTTCTGCATGGCTGATACTCAAGTAGACTTTTTATTTCGAAAAACTCGACCAAAATGGTCATGTTTGCGATGTATAACGGTCGTCTTTTCTAATTTGCTGGTCACTGGTTCTGCTCAGGAAACAACTGAGCAGCAAGGCTCTGAACATCATGCTGCTTCTGAGAAGCATCTGAGCCCTCAGCTCCACAGTGGCTGTGCCTGTGTAAGCCTTGGGTCACAGTGGCTGTGCTGTGTAAGCCTTGGGTCACAGTGGCTGTGCTGTGTAAGTCTTGGGTCACAGTGACTGTGCTGTGTAAACCTTGGGTCCACAGTGGCTGTGGCTGTGTAAGTCTTGGGTCCACAGTGGCTGTGCTTGTGCAAGCCTTGGGTCACAGTGGCTGTGCTTGTCTATTTTACTTTGAAGACAGAGCCCCTTACTTTATCCATCCTTTCTGGTCATTCCCTGAGCGTGGTCAGGTCTTTCCCCCAATACTATAATTCTTCATACCCACTTCTTATTTTTACTTCATTCAGACACCTTCATCACACTGATTTTTACAAATTAATGCTTTTATTGAGTCCTTAGTGATAAAAAAAAAAAAGACCTTCACAAATTCCCAGTTGTGTAAGGTAACATACCTTACCTGGGTTGATTGATGTAATGAACTCACTTGAATGGTTTTATTTCCAGGAGTGAGTGTGATGAAGTTCTAAGGCGAAGCATGTAGCACATAACTTTCATTTCTCTAGCAGCATAATGACTGCTGGTAAGAATATATCCATATTGCTTTGTTTCTCTGGCTCTTCACCTGTCTGTCTGCATCTCTTGAAGTAATTTGTAATGGGGAGTCAGATAACTGAGAACTACTCTTGTACTGGGCAAAGGATAATCAAGTTCATCAAATCAAATATCAAGGTTCCCTCACTGTTCTCTCTAACAGCCCCTTTTCCTTACCCTCAGCCTGATTCCTCCACTGTTCTCAACCTTAGTGCTCCTGCCTGAGCCTGTCCAGTCCCTTCTGGCTGCACAGATTTGCTCTCCGGTTTTCCTGAAAGCATGTATAGGAGAATCTGGCCTTTCTCCTACTCCAAGTACTACCAACTGGAACTTAAAGTTAGAACTTCCCTAGCTCCTGTGGGTGCTGGGAAATGGTTTCCAAAACCAGAAAAGAAAAAACAACAAAATGGAACCTCAAACTATTTTAAGTTATATTTTTAATGACAAACATGTATAACATTTGCTTTTGTAGTCAGCCTATAAAGTAATGTTTTCACACACACACACACACACACACACACACACACACACACACACACACGCTGCCATATTTCCTTTTCTTGTGCCTCAGCTCTTGGTCGCCCCTCCCCCTTCTGCCGTGTCCCATGTGCTCCCTTCCCAGCTCCTTTCTTGGTGACCCCATGGGAAAGAAGTTCTGACTGCTGGCTGAAGGTCCTCCTCACCGGCAAGTGCCCTCCCTGTGCCTAGCCTTTGCACCTGGACCCATGCAGCACACTTCAGTCCCTGAGCCTGCCATGCCAGACTGCCTCAGTCCAGGTGCTTCCTGACCAGTTTACCTCCAGCTTCCCGTAATGCGATCACTCCAGCCCAGGGCAGCTAGAAACACTCCACTCCTGTCTGAAATCCATATCCCAGTTTCCTCTATTTCACTCCTATTTAATTTCAGAGGATAAATTTCTACTAAGAGTTTTCTCACTTGAAATGGTCAGCTATCTATTCTCCTTCAGTTTTAGCTTACATCTTTTATGTGTGGTACATGGTGTTACAGGAACAAAAAATAAGGCTTTCCTTTGTTGGTAAACATTTTGATAGAAATCAAGAAAAGATGAGTTTCTAGAAAGAAACAGTCAACTGATTCAAAAGCACAGCCTTTAAACTAACACATGCTCATAATCATTTCGTAATGTGTGGCCATTAACTTTACCAAGTGACTGGCAAATGCAGTAAGAAGGAAGATTTAGAAGACGTGTACACCCAGAGGGCAGCTAAGAGTAGCTTTGCTTTTTTTCCACTTCACTGCCACTCTGAGTTCATGATTAACCATTAAAATTATTTATTATTAAGTAATTATGAAGGTATATGCTTTGCTTTGTTTTCAGGTAACTGGTAACAATAAGATTGGTACCACTGATTTCTAAAATAGCCCCTATTTTTTGCCATAAAAAACTAAAACCAACTATATTTTTCATGACTGTCATGAAAATTAACAGAATTTTACACGAATAACTCAGAGCTCTAAGTCTATTTATTTGAAGTTTAAGGCTCTGAAGAGAAAGAATTCATATATTTCACTCTTTTCTCTGACACTGAGGTGAAAAGTGATGCCTAGATTGCAATTGATTTGGATATCTCACAAAGAGAAATACCAAAGCAATGGGATATTTTCACATATATTGAAGAAGCATTTGTCTAATGCAAAAAAATTCTATACAAACAGTTATGACAATCTTTTATTAGTTTAAAATTAGTGGCATTTTTATATAGTTTTTTCCTTTTATAATAAGATCAAATTGGCATTTATTGTAACAACACACAATGAAATCTGAGAGTTGATTTTTTTCAACTCCTTTTAAAGTCAATAAAAATTCTTTTCCTTGTTATTCAGTTAAATGTTCTACCAAAATTAATCCTTTGTAAGAAATTTAGAATCGTTAGCTATATATTAATATTGCCTTTAATCTCTAGCAATGTAGTAAATAATTTTTATGATTTGAACAATATTGTTTTAAAACCACAATTATCTTTATGAGTTAAGTTGTTATACCATAAAGCTATGAATACACATGTCACTGACTAGATGATAACAATTTAAAAGATAAGACTAAGTTACATGCATTTATTTCACAATAAAATATCAAATTAATTATATATTACAATAGTCTTTATAGTTTCAAACTGCTCTCAGGTTGTGTTAAAAAGGAATATTTGATATAGTACATGACATCAATTATATAATGGCTAAGTATAGAAAAAGGCAATTTTAAAAAATAAATCATTTTGTATGAAAACTGTCCTGTACAGTTTATACTTGTAAGTCCTATCAGGGCACAAACTCCAAGGGCTCTAAAAGGAGAGAGAAAAGGGCAACCTGCCCTGCTTCTGCTGTCTACAGAATTATTACCTTAATCAGGCATGGTAATGAACACCTATAGGACATGGCCTGGTTAGGATACCCAGGAGGCTGAGACGAGGGCCAAGGATTTCAGGCCATCAGACAGGCAGCATAGGAAGATCTAGTCTCCAAAAATACATAAATAAAAAGGAAGAAAGGTATTTTTATTTGACTATTTCTAGAGCAATGTACAATAAGAATAAACTATATAGACTATTCCATGGTTGAAGAGAAAAAATAAGGAAAGCCACTTAATACTCATTAAAGGACAATCCCCCAAGAGGACATAACAATTCTAAACCCGTATGTACCAAATACAGTTGGACACAATTTCATAAAGGAAAAATACTACTAGATTGGAAACCACAGATGAATCCAAACATAATGAATATTAGGTAACTCTACCATCCATTCTCACCATTAAACAGGCTATCTGGACAAAAACTCAACAGACATCATAAATCAAACAGACCTAACAGAAATCTAACTCTACTAAAGAATATACATGACTCTCAGCAGTCCATGGGACTGTCTTTAAATTGACCATTTATTAGGACATAAAAAGTCTCAATAAATACAGAAAAGCTGAAACAACACCCTGAATTCTCTCTGATCACACGGAATATAGCAGGCTATTGACAGGAAGAGAAAGCACAGAAAGGACACAGATTCATGGAGATTAAGCAACACACTACTGAACAACATGAGTGGATCAAGGAAGAACTAGGGTAGGCAATTTTACAGCTCCTAGAGATGAATGAAAATGAACAACACAATCTATGGGACATAATGAAGGCAGTCATATGAGAGAATTTATAGCACTAATTGCCTACATCAAAAATTTTCAGAGATTTCAAATTAATAAGTTAACAATGCAACTTAAGGCACTGGAAAAACAAGAATAAGCCAAATCCCAAAACAGTAGACAGGAAGAGAGAATAAAAATCTGGTAATAAACTAATAAAATAAAAATGAAAAAACAATACAAAGAATCAATGAAAAATTGGCCCCTTGAAAAGATAAGACTGGCAAATTTTTAGCCAAATTAACCCAAAACAGTAAAAACCCAAAATAATAAAACTTAAGAAAAAATAGAAATAAAAAGGAGTCATTACAACACATACCAATGAAATTCAGAGAATCATAACATGTTTAAATTTTTTCTCTTCTGATAAATTTGAAAATCTAAAAGAAACTGAAATTTTCTAGATGTGTAAAGCATACAAAAATCAAACCAAGATGAAATAAGTAACTTATCATAGCCAACAATGTAATCAAAACAGTAATAAAAAGTCTCTCAGCTATAAAACAAACAAACAAAAAACACAGGACCAGATGGGGCTTCTGCAAAGTGCCACCAGAATGTCAAAGAACCAACACCACCAACACTACTCAAGTTATTCCATAAAATATAAAAGGAAGGAAGGCTTCTGAACTGTTTCCATGAGGCCAGAATTCCTGTGTCCCAGTGCAGATAAAGGGAGAGAGAGAGAGAAGAGGGAGAGAGAGAGAGAGAGAGAGAGAGAGAGAGAGAGAGAGAGAGAGAGAGAGAGAGAGATGGGGGAAGGAAGGAAGGAAGAAAAGAAGGAAGGAAGGAAGGAAGGAAGGAAGGGAGGGAGGGAGGGAGGGAGGGAGGGAGGGAGGGAGGAGGAAGGAAGGAAGGAAGGAAGGAAGAAGGAAGAGAAAGAAAGAAGGGAAGGAGGGTGGGAAGGAAGGAGGGAAGAAAAAAGGGAGGGAGGGAGAGAGGGAGGAGGAGGGAGGGAGGGAAAGAAAGAAAGGAAGAGAGAGGAAGGGAAAAAGAAAAAGAAAATGAAAGTTGTGGCCCATTTTCCTTGAGGAACACAGTAAAATGCTAGCAAACCAAATTTGAGATCATATAAAAAGATCATTCATCATGACCAAGTTTAGTAAATCCCAAGGATGCAGGTCTGTTTCAATATATATAAGTCAACAAATTACACTTATCACACAAGTGGATGAAAAGACAGAAACCACATGATCATCTATTAGAGAAATGGTCTTTGAAAAAATTCTAGCATCTCTCCATGATAAAAGTCATGGAGAGAATATAGATGGAAGGAATACACCTCAGTATACATAACAACCTACCTCCAACATCACACTAAATGGAGAAAAACTCAAAACATTCCCACTAATGTTAGGAACCAGATAAGGATGCCCACTGTCTTCTATACAATATAGTACTTGATGTCTTAGCTAGAGCAATAAGGCAAGAGCAGGAAATGAAAAGAAATAAATAAGTAAAAAACAAACAAAAAACAGGAAAAGAAGAAGTTAAGGAATTCCTATTTCCAGAGGATTGGGTTCTGTACATAACAGACCCAAAAAATCTCAGTGCTAATAAATAATTTCAGCAAAGAGGAAGTATATTAAATTAATGAACAAAAGCCAATAGCTATCCTATGCACTGACAACAGACATACTGAAAAGAAATCAAGGAAATAATCTCATTCACAATGGTTGAGAGGATCCTGGGGGAGTTGCAGGAGATGAGTGAAAAGTGGATTTGATCAAGCCACACTATATGCATGTATGAAAATTTCAAAGAATGAAAAATAATAGAATCGTGGTTTCCACAATGGAGGAGTAGAATAAGACAGAGGAAGACAAGGAGGACAAAGAGGAGGCAGCTACTGTCCCAAACATCAGTACCACTAAGTATCCAACTGAAGTTAACCATGGGTGAAGTCACAGAACACAATGACATAAAGAGGTTGTTAAAAGATTCAGAGAATCCTCTGTAGTATGAATGTGTTCCTATCATTGTGAACCAAAGGTGCTGGAGTCCAAGATATCCAACAGGTAGAGAGACTGCCAGAAACTAAAGCAAGTCACTAGGCATGCTGAAACAGATGGTGACAAAAACAGTCAGGCAGGAGGCTGGGGTTTGTTTAATCACAAGAGAAGCTGGAGTAGCTCTGCTCTTATGAGACTACAAAAGCCATTGGAGTGGGGACCACATGATACTGTAGGACTTGATAACCTGTTTTGGTGTCATAGAATTATTTAAAATCTAGAAAAAAATATTCTGGTGTAGTAATATTTTGAGGAAATGTCTCTTTGAAACAACAGCCTATAAAAACCTCAGGATTTGGTCTTTCCCTTGATGGCAGCTCCAGGCAAGACTAGGCCACTCTGTTTCCTGATGCTCATTCCCAGTTGCTTTTTACTTTTGAGACAAGGCTCTTTACATAGCCCTGGATATCCTGGAACTCACTATGCAGACCAGGCCAGTCTAGAACTCACAGAGATCTGCTGCCTGCTTCTTTCTCCTAAAGTGCTAGGATTAAAGATGTCCCACACACACCCTTCTGCTCATTCTCATCTTTAACTAAAGTCCATCTCTTTATATACTGCTCTCCTGCTTGGACACCTTTTTCATGAGGTGGAAGATGCTGTCATTAATAATAACGACTATGAAACCTTCACCTCTGCGATCCTTAATCTAGGCTCCCATTCAACCGCTCAGTTTAAAAGATGTCTGTTGAATACTAGTTATGATGGACCCAACTGTCTGCTGAGGCAGGACCAATGCCTTAAAAGATCATCACATGGATATGTCCTGACATTAGCATAAACTAACAACCCTCTAAATATAGTTCTCCAAGCCTGAGTATCCTGTCTCATAAAGAACTTACTTGGGTTATCTGGGAGTTTGCTGAGGTGAAAATGTAATTATGTTAAAAAGTTATGAGACAAAAATGGTTTCTCTCTCATGTGAGTGAAAGTTCTGTCTTGATGTTCCATGGCTCTCCATCTCAGGCCTAGTGCAGAAGCAGCAGTCTAGTAGTGAGGTCTTGTGACAGAAGAGCAAGAAGCCTCATAAATGTCAGCTGTGGTGTAACCTATGTCCCATCAGCTCACAACATACAGCCTAGTCTCAAGCCAGTAGGAGAAGGTTGAGGTAAAGTGAGAATGATTTTGAACCATCTAAAACATGAAGGAAGAGATCATCTGTATATTTCACTTCACAAAACATTCCTAGGAGTAGGTGAATGCAATAAGTTGCTCTAAGTTTCCCGTTAAAAGTCAGAGAACTATATGTTGAAGGTCACATCTAGTCCTCACCAACCTTCTGCTATTCTCCATACTCCCTGTGCCATGTGATCAGCATCCACACTGTTTTCACTGTTTTCAATTCCAAGCTCATCCCCCAAAATTTCATTCACACTGTTTTCTCCAAGGTGTAGATGTAACCAACCGTCTTATTAAATAAGAAACACAGAGCCAATGCAAAGAAGAAAGCCAAGAGATCAGAGCTAAGAGCCTTACCCGCCTGCTGCAGCTAGACTCTTCAGCCAAGAGACCTCTCTGAAAGAGACCTACTTCCTGTCTGTCTTTATATAGACTTTCTGCTCTGCCTTCTCATTGGTTGTAAAACCAATCACATGACTGCCTCATCACTGCCTGTCTGTAGAGAACTCCAGGTCTTCTATGGTTGGTATTGAGATTAAAGGCGTGTGTCTCCAATGCTGGCTGTATCCTTGACCACACAGATCTACCTAGCTCTGCCTGCTAAGTGCTGGGATTAAAGGTGTGCACCACCAACGCCTGGCTCTGCTATGGCTTGCTATTAGCTCTGACCCCCCAGGCAACTTTATTTATTAACATACAAATAAAATCACATTTCAGTGCAAATAAAATATCACCATACCAAGGTTAAGTTCAAGGGTCATTTCCTCACCCTCCAGAGACTGCATTAACTGTCCATATACACAGTTGTTATCTATACATGTCTCAAGAAAAGGTAGACATAGGAGAAATGATATGAGGTCCTCTGGCCTCTAAATGCATGCATATGTATTCCCACAGATACAAATATGTATACAAATGCACATAACAAAGCAATATGTATATAGAGATAAAAGAAAAAGTTTGAGAGACAAGAAAGTAATAATATGAACTCCTTTCTCTAAGAGCAGAAACCCGAGTGATTACTGTATGGAAGTATTTTGTACCTATTTGTAACTTTTCTATACACCTAAAATTGCTTCAAAATTACTTTTTAAATGGCCTTAAATATCAATAAAAGTACAGTGAATTTTTTAAAGGAAAGCCAGATATCAAAACTGGGAAGAAAAGGGAGACAGCAAAGTTGGGTTTAAAATACAGCACTAAGAGACATCAAAAGAAACGTGTTTGACAGAAAAGACTAGGAGAATGTTGACATTTTTTCCACTGTGAAGGACAAAATGGGTTCAAGTATGAAATAAAGTTCTCCATTGAAGTAGCATAATTAAGTTCAGATAGAAGCAGAACTCCACCTCCATACAATTTAAAATCTACCATAATGGCTATTCAAATATATACTAAACAAAAGGTAATTGCCAAAGTTCCTGGCATTCAATCTAAAAAATAAAAGAAACTCTCTGGCCTGGCAGGTGAAACAAGTAGGGAATTATGGACTTGTAAATATTCTTCCTAAGTTTCCTATCTAAAATGTAAAACACCAACAGAAACAGGCATTTGACCAATTCAAAGGCTTATATTTCGAATAGTGCATTTATCAAAATCAATTGATGAAAGAAGTTAGACATGGTGTAATCAAACCAATGACCAGTCAGATCCAGGTTATCTTTGCTTCTTAATAAAGGAACAGCAATAATGTCGCTTAAAAAATTAGTTTTCACTGTCTATCCATTCACAAAAAGGTTCATAAGATAGTATGTGCTAAGCATCTTGGGGGGAGATTACAGCAACAACGAGGCACACTGTGTGTCCTGGCAGAAGGTCAATGCAGGATGTCAGCAATGATCAAAGTGGTCACACGTGACAATGACAACTGCCTAAGGTTGTACATATGTGACTATGGCTTCAAGCACACACAGGCAAGTCTCTGCCTTGCTTGCACAACCTGCCAAATGGGTATCATAAAAGCCAAGTTTTAAAGAGCATCTTAATATATAAATTTGCAAAATGCCTGGCAAATAGCATTTACTTGTTGCTGTGGGATGTTTTGTATGTCCTGTGGGAGTCCGTTCTCGGGTTCCTCGTGGCTTTACCCAGCAGGTCCGCATAGAGGATGATTAGGACCATGGGCCTGATTGCAAGTGTCTGAAATGTTCTGCACTTGGTTGTGGTCTGTATGTCAAGTTGCTCTGATTGGTCAATAAATAAAACCCGATTGGCCGTGGCTAGGCAGGAAGTATAGGTGGGACTAACAGAGAGGAGAAAATAAAGAAAAGGAAGGCAGAAGGAGTCACTGCCTGCAGCAGCTGCCAGGACAAAGAAGATGTAAAGTACCAGTAAGCCACAAGCCACGTGGCAAGGTATAGATTTACAGAAATGGATTAATTTAAGATATAAGAACAGTTAGCAAGAAGCCTGCCACGGCCATACAGTTTGAAGCAAAATAAGTCTCTGTGTTTACTTGGTTGGGTATGAGCGGCTGTGGGACTGGTGGGTGAGAGAGATTTGTCCTGACTGTAGGCAAGGCAGGAAAACTCAAGCTACAACTTGTAAATTACCAACCAGCATAAAGACATCCTGCAATCATTTGATGCTTATCAAACCAATTTCAAATATATAGTGATATATTTACAAATATGTAAATATTCAATTAAGTCATATTGGAAGTATTATTTATTCATTTAAAAATAATTTCTTTAAAATTTTTGAAAATAACCTTTATTTCTTTATTTGTATGTATGTATATGTGTTCAATAGCAGGTATGGGAGGTCAGAGCACAGCTTGCAGGATCAGTCCTCTCCTTCACCATGTGGGTTGTGCAGATTGACCTCAGGAATCAGGTTTGGGGACAAGAGCTTTATCCACTAGCCTTATTTACTAATTTTTGAAATCTCGTTTACCTATAAAACTACTTTGTAGAAAGTATTAAGGGGAGAATGGAGGGAAACCATGTCTGCATTTACCTAGCTAACAGCTTTATGAGCTTGTTGACTGCCTGTCAGAGGAGACAGTCATTGACAATGGGGGAGATTCAAGAATAAGATACGTGCCTGCTTGCAAAGACCTCACTAGAACATCCAGATATTCATCAACACCTAAGTCTCCTAAATGTGCAAAGTGAAAGGTATTAAGATTAAAATAGCTAATATGGTTTATGTACAATGAAGTTAATCACTTATGGAAAAAAAAAATAAGAAGTTTCTTAGAAAAGCCTCCTTTGCAAAATTAAGGTCAGATTTGACCTTGTGCTCTCCTCTATGCACTGGCACAGCCAGAGGAAGCCCATTTAAAAGCCAGGATTTGCTTTGGCCCATGGTTTTTGAGGTTTTGGTCTAATGATCAATGGGCACCATTGTTTCTGGGCCATGATCAGGTAGAAATGCACAGCAGACAGGCACAAAATTGATCACTGAATGGGGCCAGGAAGCAGAGAAAGGGAGGTCGAGGGAAGGCAGATGGGGAAGGAAGGAGGAGGAATAGAGGTGAGGGCTAGAACAAGACAGTTCCCAAAGACATACTCCAAGTGACTTTCCTTCAGTTGGACCCTACCTCTTAAAGTTTCCAGAATTTTCCAAACTAGCACCACCACAAGCCTTCAGTACATGAGACTTCTGGGGGTCATTTTAAACAGTAACAGTTCATTTATAACTATTTGTCATAAGTAATTTCTAAACTACATGTAAAAATACATCTTACAGAATGCTGAATAACTCAAATCTTGGCATAAGATAAAGTTTATATTTACCTCAACAATAAGTTGGTAATGTTTTCTGCCTAAGTAACTTCTCCACCACTTTTGTATAATTGTCACTACCCTGTTCAAGTGCCTACAATGAAAATATGTGTATTAGTATGCATTCATCAAAACCAAGATGTTCTTCATTCTTAAAAATATTGTTCTATAATTCACAAGGTAAATTCAAATTTAAGGTTCTATGTATCTTCATTTTATTTTTATTGTTTCTACTTTATCTTGTTTCTTTTCCCATTGATACAAAGTCTTAATGACTGGTCTGCAACTCATTATGTAAACCCAGCTTGCCTTGGGCATGTGGAGACCCTCCCAAGGACTCAGATTACAGAGATACATGTCCTACCATGCCTGACTCTTTGTAAACTTTTTTCCCTTGACCATAAAAGCTTTTTTTTTCACCTTAAGATGAGTTCTCAGCCAGAAAAGGTGTTGTCTGCCAGAGTCGGCAGAAAGAGTCTGGCATTTCACCCTTGGAGAAAATGAGGCTCATTGTTGCTCAGATTTCCTAATGGCAAACCTTATCACGGTAGAGCTAGGACTCCCCCATGAGCCCTGTCCTACGGCTGGGTTTGGGGACAAATGGGTGATTTATCAGCTGCCCTTGGGTCTTGTGACCATGCTGTGTCATATGCCCTCCAAACTGCCTTCCCTGCAACAATATACCCTCCTCAGCTGT
Source organism: Peromyscus leucopus (assembly GCF_004664715.2). NCBI lineage: Eukaryota > Metazoa > Chordata > Mammalia > Rodentia > Cricetidae > Peromyscus > Peromyscus leucopus. Next base: position 11,330,400 of record NC_051076.1, on the reverse strand, counting down.
CAGCCACAAACCGTTACACATCTAGGAAGGTGCTATTTTAAAGAATGAGAACTTACTCTGGGAGATTACTAACCACATAGAGAAAAGGAACACTAAATAATGTTCATTCTTCCTCTTGGGCTTATAATTGGATATTATTTAACTTCAATAGTTTTCAGGCCTTATTATTTTATTTTCAACCCCCCCCCGTGTGTGTGTGTGTGTGTGTGTGTGTGTGTGTGTGTGTGTGTGTATTGACTCTAGGGTTTCTCACATGCCAGGCAAGTGTTCTACCACAGACCTACATCCCTAACACTGACACAGGTGTACACTGGGATACCCTGGCTTCCCTTGAACTCAGCTTGTAACCCAGGTTATCCTTGAACTTGCGTTTTTCCTGGCTTAGTCTCACAAATAGCTAGGGACAGGCTTGTGCTACCAGGCACAGATAAACTATAATTGTGTACTATGAACAGTTCAGTTGATATGTTGAGAAATGACCGAGGAATTATTGATGAAAATCATGTTAAGAACTTGGGAAAAATAATTCTTATGTCAACAAACATGTGCCCTTGTGTTTTCTCATATTCTCCAGTGTTTCTGAGGCATCACATGAGTAAAGTGAACTTAAAGAATGGTCTTCATGGCCATGTTTCTAGATTGCACTGAGGTGAAAATAGAGGACTTACTTTACAAATTGTAGTTTACAGCTCTGGGTAAAATGAGGAAGTGTTGTGAAGTGTACTCCTCAGCCAGCTTTCGGGGTTATTATAGGTCAGGCATATTCTTCTTCTAACTTACCTAGGAAAATATCTGTTCACATGTGAGATATTCCACCAGGATTGAATTTAGGACCTTGTGTATACCAGGCAGGCCCTGTGCTGCTGGGCAGCCTGTACTGCCTACCCCGACTTAGAATCAAAGAGAACATTTAAAAATTGCTTTGAACACCAAAGAAAAGCATGGGAGGAATTAAGATGGGGTAGATCCATCATATTTTTTTTTTTTTTTCGAGACAGGGTTTCTCTGTGTAGCTTTGTGCCTCTCCTGGGACTCACTTGGTAGTCCAGGGTGGCCTCGAACTCACAGAGATCCACCTGGCTCTGTCTCCCGAGTGCTGGGATTAAAGGCGTGCGACACAACCGCCCGGCGGGTTTTTTTTTTTTTTTTTTTTTTTTTGAGATCCATCATTTTTATGATTAGAATATCATCATTTTAACATCGTTGCTTGCATCAACCAGCATGTTGAGAAATAACAAGATTCCTCTTCCCCTCTCCCTTTCCTGCCCCATCAGTTGATTGGTTACTATAAATGCACTTCACAGGGAACTTTTTTTGGGGGGAGATATCTGATCAAATGTACTTACAATATTGAGAACTGTTTAAGGTGTACATATGGCAGATATAATTCACATATCAGTAAGAAATAATCAGAAGTATTCTTTATCTCTTTTATAGGGACAACATAAACTTAATGACTTCATTGCTGAGAGAAATAAGAGGTTATCTGAAATAAATGCTACATAAACAACTTGTGATTCTCTGAGGCATGCACTTTGGTTTGTAAATGAGATTTCTATGGTAAATTTATATACCTGATGTATGCCCGGACTTGGCACCCACGGAACCAGCTCTGGATTGTCACAGCCGCATCATTCTCTTTCTTTCTAAACTCGTCAATGGTACTAAAACATATTTTAAATTATTTCATTAGTAACTAATGTAATTCAACCTGTTAACCTTAATTTTTAATTTCTTCTAAGATGGTAATTACAACTCACATGTCATTTTAAAGAAATTAAAATACTAAATTAAGAAAAACACATTTCAAAAAATGAGTTTTAAAAATTAACCTTTCTCTGAGAAGCCATGAGCTTTCAACAGCTTTGCCTATTTTATTTTTATAATCATCTGTTATGCTACTAATTAATTTGGTAGCAATTTTTTATTAGGGAATGAAAAACAATGTGCTACTTTGTCAGTATTTTAAAAACATAATTATTTGAACTTATGGTTTAAATGTCACTACACATGTATCATGCAAAGTAAAATGCCTGCATATTTAACTCACTCATCAGTTAAATGTACTGCCTCTAATTCAAATGAATCTATCATAAAATACCTACTCTGTTACAAGCTGGCTTATATTAAAGAATTCAGTGAGTATGTTGCAGGCTTATAAAAAAAACAAGAAACTTAATTCTTAGGTTTTACTGACTTACAATGAGAAAAGTTGAGTCAAGACATCTTTCTGTATTGATTCTAATTGATGTCAAAAGTATCTTGTCTTTCCACTGCCAATTGATAAAATAATAGCACAGCGGGCTATGGACTACAGAATATATTTTTTAGAAGATGGTTGGCATACAGTTAGTACCTCATCTTTGCTGAATGAACAGTAGGTAACATGGCGACACTTCTTTCTTGTTGACTAGGTTTCTGTAGGTATGTGCATATGACCACCCACGTTCAGGTGGATATATGTGTATGTAGCTTCTAGAGGTTGGCATATGTTCTTCCTCAATCACCCTTTATTTTTTTAACACAGAGTCACTGGACCTGAAGCTCATTGATTCAGATAACCTGGCCAACAGGAATGCAGGGGGTGTTCACCTTCAGATGAACAGCTATAAGCAGTGAGTGGCTGCTGAGAGAGGGAGAATCAGTCTTCCACAAGGATGAACCACTTAACTGTTTATCCAGTACTAAGTGGTCAGCCCTAAAAACCTATACATATGAACAAAACTAGATGGATCTAGTGGTTGTAATTATATATTTGTTCATATATGTGTATGTTTAAAAAAACAAAAAAGAGACCATGCATTTGAGAGGGAGTAGGGAAGACACAAGAAGTGTTAGAGGGATAGGAAATGATGTAAATATAGCACATATACATGAAATTTAAAAAGTAATGTAAAAAGACACACCCTGTGCATTACCTTCAATTAAAGTGGTAATCAAGAACCACAAGCTGATAGGAATACAAACTACTCTCTTCATCTGTTAGTCCTCTCCCTCTCACAGCTTTCAAATACAGTTAAAGTACACATCTGTGCACAGAAGCATATCTACAAAGACACATCAAGGGTGCCCAACAGTCACATGTATCTAAGCACCGATGACAGATAACCCAGGTTATATATAGGTAAACCACAGCATTGCCACTAAGGTCAAACAATAGGAAAGCAATGATATTTGAATTTGATAGATTGGAAACAAAGTAAACTTAGATTTTTACATTATCAATTTGAAAAGCTCCAACAGTAATAGCACACAACCACAAATCTGATAAGTTATTTCAAAGACAGGATATCAAACACATAAACCATTAAAGACAAGAAATATTAACTTTGAAAGCAAATAACTTAAACAAATAGATTAATAGAGAAAAAATATATATTATTTCAGGACAGTTTTTCATATTCTGAAGTAAAGGCTTTTATAAAAATAAATCATAGAATTGGAAAAAACATTGAACATATTCTACATTTTGTGTGTCTTTGTGTGCATTTATGTGTTCTCATGGAGGTGCGGTTACACATGCAAGTGTGTATATGTGAAGAGGCCAGTGGTCAATCTCAAGTGTTGTCCCTCAGGTGCCAGCTTGTTTGGAGCAGGGTTTCTCACTGTCTGGGGCTGGATGAGTAGGCTAGGATGGTTGATCAGCCAGCCCCAAGAATCTCTGCCTGCTGCTGCTCCACACTGAGATTACTAGCTGCACCACTACACCTGGCATCTTTACATGGGAGCTGAGGACTGAACTCAGGGCTTCAAGAGCTTAATTACTTCTCCATTACTTTGCATATGTTTTCAAAGTGATCGTACAAATACATATCCGCATGAGCATGGTGTGAATGTAAAAAGCTGAGACAGATGGATTCTACACAGTGAGACTCTGTCTCAAAAAAGGAAAGTTCATTTTTCATGTCAATAAACATTCTTACATTTTGTAAAGCAACAATTACCCTTCAACCCCAAAAACAGGATTAAAAGTAGCTTTTTATTATTTTTATCAAGTGGTTTTATTCAGAAGGAAGTGAGCATTGTGTGGAATTGCTACAGGTATTAAGTAGGAAAGACACACTCCCAGGTTTCAGAGCTGGTAGCCTATGATGCTGGCTCTAACACTGAGAGCCTCAGTCACCTCGTAATGCCACAAAATGAAGCTTAGTTGCAAACTCTGCCATTCTTGATAGCTTCCTGGAATATAACGGATCTGGTTGTAGGGTATTACCTCTAAAATTATTATCTATGGATGGAATCCACTGGGACAGTGCAATGAAACATGATTAGCTGAGCTCACACCAGCTATCTTTTCACCCCGCCAAGGCCAATATTTGCTGACTATACCAAACGATTGTTAGTAGAGCTGTGTTTTCATATTGTAGCACTGTACTAAACATTGAAACAGGAAGAGCAATCTAATCAAAGATAGACTGGTACAGAAATAACGGGGAATGCAATTATATTCTTGTAGAAAATTAAGTATATCGATACATCTGAAATGGTAGATAAAGCATACTAATGGGAAATATACAGCATAGTATTTATGTTCTCATATTTATAAGAAGTTGTTGAACAGAACACATATGATACTGCACATCCAGAAATGTAATTCTCTGCAGAACCCAGAATTCGAGAATGAAATCTGAAAGGAGAATTTTAGTAACCATTGATTCATTAAGTTACTATATAGTAGCCACACAATGCTTTTGCCATTAAAGTAGGAAAATGAAAGAATCTTATACAATCTCTTAGAAAACTATCAGACAATTTTTAAGTTTAAGAGAATTATTGGTCAAGTTTCTTAAATTAGTTTTTTTTTTTTTTTAACTTCAGTCAAAATACCATAGGCACAGCATAGAGAACCTAGGGTAAAGAGTGGTGAATAGTATCAACTCAGAGCCAGAACTTAGTATTCCAGGACCAAACACCAGTGTCCTGGAATCCTAGCGTTCAGCAGGTTGGGAAAAGGAGACCTGAATTGCTGCACTCCAGGCTCTCAAAGTCTACCCGAATAACACAGCAATACCCCAATTAAAAAAACAATAAGTGAAGATTTTTAAAATGAATTTTTACTTTATGTGTATATTCTTGAGTGTATGTACTCTATGTGGGTGCAGGTACCCATGGAGGTCACCTGAAACTGGAGCTATAGGTAGTTGTCAGCTGTCTAATGTAGGAGCTGCCAACCAAACCTGGGTCTTTTGCAAGAGCAGAAATTTCTCTTAACCACTGAGCCATCTCTCCAAGTCCACAAATAAATATTATCTATTTAATTATTATCATATTATTTTAAAAATGCTATCTCTGAAGCTTACAGGAAAACAAATACTAGTTGGCCAATAAGTTATTCATTAATTCAAAGTTATTTACCACATAAAAACTGTGTGTAAGCTAGTATGCTTCTCAAAGACATACATATGCACATTATATGTATATAAGCTTTGAAACTAATATTCCTGAAGATAACAACATTAATTAAAACAAGTGAAGAATCAAATATTATATTAAAAGGTAAAAAATAAATTCACAAGTGGAAGAGATTGTAGGAAAGAACAGGGGAAGAAGGGATTAAAAGAATCAATTGACAGGTTCTCAAAGGGGTAGCACTCCTAAGCACTGTATCTGAAATGCCAGTGTTGGGATTACTCCTTAGGTGCCTTGGATTCAACATAGGCAAAGAAACATGTCTCAACCTGCTTCTCCGGAAACATGCTCATTGCTATTCATTTTAAGCAGCTTTTTGTCAAGAATGGCAGTGTTATCAAAACAATGGCTCCCATCAGACTGGGAAGCAATAGTCAGCATTGGTTCAGACTTCACCTTTTTAAAACTAATTAGTCACAAAAGTCTTATTTCCCAAATGGTCTTTCCCACTCTAGTCTTTTATCTAATCTACCAATTAAAAGGTTTTCTTTTTTGGAATAAGGTCTCCTGTGTAGTCCCAGCCTAAAATGATGGATCCTCTTGCCCAATGCTCCACAGGATGGGAAGCATGTGTTACCACCCCTGGGATGAATGATCTTTGAGGTTTGCAGGCAAATGGATGGATCTAGAAAAAATCATCCTGAGTGAGGTAACCCAGACTTAGAAAGACAAATATGGTATGTACTCACTCATAGGAGGATACTAGATGTGGAACAAGGATGACTGGACTGCTACTCACATCACCAATGAGGCTACCTGGAAAACAGGACCCCAAGAAAGACACGAGGATCGCCCAATGATGGAGAAATGGCTGAGATCTACATGAACAACCTGGACATGAGTCGGAGCAATGAAAGGCGAGGGTCGAGGGAAAGAGAGCGGGAGATCCCAGCTGGATCAAGAACAGAGAGGGAGAACAAGGAATAGGAGACCAGGGTAAATGAAGACCACATGAGAAAAGGAAGAAACAAAGTGCTAAAGAGGCCCACAGAAATCCACAAAGATACCCCCACAAAAGACTGCTGGCAATGGTCGAGAGACAGCTGGGACTGACCTACTCTGGTGATGGGATGGCCAAACACCCTAATAGTTGTGCCAGAAACCCCATCCAAGGACTGAGGAATCTGGATGCAGACATCCACGGCTAGGCCCCGGGTGGAGCGCTGGGAGTCTAATTAGCGAGAAAGAGAAGGGTCTATATGAGGGAGAATTGTTGAAACCAAGGTTAGATGAAGCACAGGGACAAATAGCCAAACGAATGGAAACACATGAACTATGAACCAAAGGCTGAGGGGCCCCCAACTGGATCAGGCCCTCTGAATAGGTGAGACAGTCGATTGGCTTGATCTGTTTGGGAGGCATCTAGGCAGTGGTACCAGGTCCTGGGCTCATTGCATGAGTTAGCTATTTGAAACCTGGGACTTATGCAGGGATGCTTGGCTCAATCTGGGAGGAGGGGACTGGGCCTGCCTAGCTGAGTCTATCAGGTCGATCTCAGTCCTAGGGAGGCCTTGCTCTGGAGGAGGTGGGAATGGGGGGGGGGCTGGGGGTAAGGGGAGGGGGCCAGGAAGGGGGAGAACAAGGGAATCTGTGGCTGTTATGTAGAACTGAATAGTATTGTAAAATAAAATAAAATAAATAAAAAACATTTTATAGCATTATTTACTTATTTTTATTGGGGATGGGGAGCAGTAAATGCAGGCCAGAGGACAATTTGAAGGCATCAGTTGTGATATTTTAATTGTGCACCCCAATAAAGCTTATCTGGGGATCAGAGGAAAAAAAACAGCCACTATATTAAACATAGAAGTTAGGTAATTCCTTTAATCCTAGCATTCAGGAGACAGAAATTCATCCAGATTTCTGTGAGTTCAAGGCCACAAGGGGAACACAGCCAGGCATGGTAGAACATGCTTTTAATTCCAGCACTAGTTTACCATAGAGGTCTGTACAGATACACAGGAAGTGATGTAGCTGTGCAGAGAAAGTAAGATGGCAGAGCACAGAAAGGTATATAAGGTTATAAGGCATGAGTATACAGGAAGTAGCTCTCTCTTTGGCTGAGGATTTCCTAGAGTTAAGATGTGGCTGGCTTGCTCTCTGATCATTCAGCTTTCACCCCAATATCTGGCTCTGTTTTTTTTTTAAATTATTATTAATAAGGCCATTTAGCAATTGTGTTACAATCAGTTCTTTCCTATCCTATGGATCCTGAGGATGGATTCAGATCTTCATTTCAGACATGGCAAGTTTCTGTTGAGTCACCTTACTGGTCTCTTAAATCATCTTTTAAAAACAAATCTAAGCATGCCATTGTTTTCTTGAGTGCTTTAAAAATCCAACCCCAGATGACATCTTAAAACTTCTGAATGAAGTCACAGCATCTAGAATACCAAACAAAACCTCCTCGGTCTGCCATCTAGGGAGTCTTCTATTCCATTCATTCCCAGACACAATCCCCTCATCTAGGGAGTCTTCTGTTCCATTCATTCCCTGAACAAACCATGCTCTCCTCACCCTTAGACTGCAGTAACTCTTTGAATTGGTTTTCTAACTACAACCTCCAGGAAGATTAATCTGCATGCTTAAAGCCTTCTACATACCAATGATAACACGTTTATTCGTCAAGCCTTCAAGGCTGGGCTCACATTCTACACCTATCTATTTTCCATACATACTAAAGTATCTGGTACATTGGAGGAGCTGACAAAATGTGACAAGAAATAGAGAGTGGAGGGAAGAAATGAAGGAAGGCATGCAAGACTGGAAATGAAGGCAGACGACTGGGACTTTCAGAGTAGGATATGTAATACTATAGATACAGAATTCTTGGAATACAGTATAATCATTCTGACAGTGAACCACACATCTCCACAGGTTACAATCTTTGTTTTATGAAAGTTTAGAGTAAAACTAAATAAGGAAAAAACTGGCTCAAGTATAAGATAAAAAATACAATGCTGTGTCATAGAAGTGACTGGAAATACATCAAAAAAGGAATTGATTGGGTACTTGATTGGCAAGCATCAAATGCTATAGGAAACCATGGCAACAAGATTACTATGCAAGGGGCTACAGGGTAAGGGGAAGTTTTTCATTCTTCTTTTAAAATTATATCCAAGTTAATAGCATGATGTGATGGGGAAGCATATAAAATGTCATTTATGACACACACAACAAGGACACAGAATTACAGTGTCCATTAGAGCAGGGAGCTCAAAGAAGAATGCAGAGATAATTCCATTCAACAAGGTAGCTATGAGATAAAGCCCAAGATATAGGATAAAGCTGACTCTTCCTATTAGCCATTTACCATTAACATCTAATGTGATTCTACTAGATCTACTTCTCATTTTAATACAGTCTGTTAAATGACTGAAACATTTTTTCCTGCTCTCTATCAACAGTCAGCAGATGTCTGCCTCTGCAACAAAGAGAGATGGGAATAAGGTGCACAGCCTCCCGTAATACCTTTTTAGAGTCCACACATTAGTTAATATACTGCACATTGCATTCATCATTTCCTTCTGTCACCACACAAAGAACATAAGCAGTCAAGTCCACAGCAGTTTGAGTTTTTTTTTTTAAATCTCTCCTGGTGATACCAGTCAAGTGGCAAATTAATCTGTTTCTGGAGTATTAATAATAACGTATATAAATATAAAAGGTATGCTATATTCATAAGTATATATACATATAGCACAAATTGGAAGAAACACTAAAAATTACTAGTAACCAACATACTACTTATGCACTGAAATCTTACTTCTATAGATGTATTTCTGTTGTTCTTTTAAAATAACTGCTTCAAATGAAATTTACAGATACTTTAGTTAGCACTGGGACACTGAGTGCTCACACAGCATGTCATGAACCACTAGACATTTTATATTTAAAATGAAAAACTGTGGGTAACACTTTATTTTAATGGTAAAATAATTAGTTCCAGATTATAATGTAAATCCTATAGCAGTGAATAAATTATGACATCTACATGGATTTGAAATAAATTTATTATGATCAGTGTTATCACAGTGAATACTGAATGAATTAATAATGATAAAGGACCCCAAGTATTAACAGCAATGCAATAAAACATCAAGAGGAAGCAGGAAGATTCTGGTTGCCTTGTCATCAGCTATAGGCATGGTAACTTTGAATAGTATGTGTGCACGTCAGAGGCCAGGAATTAACTGGCAGTGAGTAGAAAAATGAGAAAAGCAGATGGGTAAAGATCTGTCCAGTAATATGCAAATATTGTTTTTACATATCTCCAGACTGGACTTCGTCTGACCCACATATATTAGCTATGAATAAATAAACACAAGATTACAAACCCCATACTCTTCCCTCTTCATTACCAGACAATGGATAACTGTTTTAGACTGTAGACTGTAGGAATAATATTCCAACATTGGCTGACCTATGTTGTCAGATATGTTGATGTGTAGAATGACTGTTTTGCATATAATTTTGCTAGTCCTCAAGGTTTTTAGGTTTCTTTCTTTCTTTTTTCTTTTTTCTTTTTTGGTTTTTGAGACAGGGTTTCTCTGTGTAGTTTTGGTGCCTGTCCTGGATCTCGCTTTGTAGACCAGGCTGGCCTTGAACTCACAGAGATCTGCCTGGCTCTGCCTCCCGAGTGCTGAGATTAAAGGTGTGCGTCACCACCACGGCCTGGTGGTTTTTAAGTTTCTTAAAGGGAGCAATTAAACTTAATCCATATTTTATGTTGTAATCATCATTACATTGGGATAAAAGGGACTTGATGCCAACAAACAGCACTACTCTTAGGAATTGGGAGCTCCATTTTTGTTTCTCATTAATATTCTTACTACTATTGTTGTTGTTATTTAACAGGTTAATGAATGTGGGGATGAAAGGACCTCAATATTAGATCTCAGGAAATATCACAATTTGTCACAAAGACTATTATTAGTGCATGCTGAAGTATCTTTTATTTACTCTTCTTCTTCACTTCCCTTCATTTCCTAAACAAATCCAGAAGTAAATGGGTACGGAAAAAATATGCCTCTGCTGGAAAATCTACAAAGGGATAAAGGCATATGGGCTAGTTGAGTCTTCATGGGGAAGGAAAATAGCCACATACTGGGCCTGAGTCGGGTAGGATGTCATTATATGTGCCCAGAAAGGAATGTTCTATGACAAGAAGCTTGGCTTGGGGAATCACGGCAAGGTGAAGAAAGGGTCCACCTGTGAGGGCAGGAAACATAGCTACTCAGACGACAAAGGTTGGGAAAGGCATTCCAGTTGGCAGGGAGATGACAGTTCAGCATGGGAGACAGACTGCATTAAGAAGGGTATCTACGTCAGAGACGGGTGCGCTCTGGGGTGAGAGGAGTTTGGTTCTACAGAAGGAAAAGAGCCCAGTAAAGTGAGCATAAGCTGGGAAACGAAGGGCAGGCTTCTCACAGTTGGAAAAGTGAAGAGAAGCCAGGTCTGCTGGTGCATTCCTGGGGTACCAGCTTTTTAGGATGTAGACAAGAGGAATGGTGGAGTTCAGGAGTTTAGGAGCAACAGAGCACCTCAGAATGAAACTCAGGATGCTGAATAAGAAACACAGTTTTCAAAACGAACTGATGGCTTTTCTATCTTCACTGGCTGACACAGAAATCAACACCGCCGTAAAATGTGTCTTAGTGCACATATATACACAGTCCCTAGCTTCATCCATTAAGAGTAAGAGTACCCAGAAACACTCCCAGTGACAAGGTGAATGTACTAAAAGGAACAATGTCTCTTTGGAAAAATGGGTGGTGAGGAGACGGGAATACTTTCTTTAGTCAGAAAACAGGGATGTTTTGTGGTGAACATGACACAGCAGAAAGTATGACATGGTTCTCATTGGCCAGAGGTCAGCATTAAAATAAGGAGAGAAAAGGGACTCATTGGCTAGGACAGAGTATGAGCCCACATTGACAATAAGTACATTTACAGTTGGATGAGGACTAGGAAATACCGTTTCCAAGTACCTGCTTTAAAACACACCCCTTAATTAAATGGGAAAAAGAATATTCTAGGGGGAAGTCCCATAGTCATCTCCTTTGTCAGATGGCTGAAATGAATAAATACCACCAGTGACAGAACCACTCAAGACCACATGAAATTGGTCAGTACAGCAAGAAGATCACAGTGTCACTCCTAAGCCATTCCTCCCCAAAATATGTGCCCTGTATTTATGGGGGAAAAATACCCAGACAATGTAAGACAACTAACCTGTAATATTCAAAAGGGTAAAAAAAAAATCATAAAAAAACACAGAGAAAATATGCCACATTCAAGAGAACTAAGAAAGACAGGACAAATGGGATCCTTTAACATTTTATTTTTTCTTTAACAATTTCATACATGTAAACAATTTTGATCACTTTTCACTTCCCTTTACCTTCTGATTCCTTTCCCTTTCTCACAGATATCCTTCTTCTTCCCAAACAGTCCTTTCCCAACTAAAATCAAACAAACAAAACAAATAAACAAAAAAACCCCACTGTGTTTAATTAGGGTTGCTTGCCTGATTGTGGGTTGGGTTATTTACTACAGCATAGGTAAATTATCAGTGACTATACCAAGGAAGAAAATGGTACCACCTCCCACAGCAACCATTAGAAACCAATGTCCTTCTTGAGTGGTGGGCACATAGGATCCTTTAGCTATAAAGATTGTGAGGATATTCTCTGGTTTTGTTTCAGGATGCATATATCTTCTAAAAATATTAAGTAACCTGGCAAAGCTGGAGGTTCACAGTGAAACAGCAGTAAAAGCTGACAATTACTACGTCCTGGTTTTGATGCTTGGATTAAGGTTCTATTGAGAACATTCTGATGTGTGAAGAATTTGGGCAGTGAATCATCAGTTGGGACTTGCAACTTTTTACCTTCTAAGTTTGATATGAGAGAGCGAGAGCGAGAGCGAGAGCGAGAGCGAGAGCGAGAGCGAGAGCGAGAGCGAGAGCGAGAGAGAGAGAGAGAGAGAGAGAGAGAGAGAGCCTACTGTTTTTAATTTCTAAAAGTTTCGTTTTTCTTTCATTTCTTATAAAGTTGTTATATTCATGCTTTCCTCTTGATTTTTAAATACATTTGAAAAGTAACTTTAAAAAAACCTTATCTAATTGTACAATTTTATATTCCCGGGTTTGTTTCTACTGACGGAATTTTTTCACTCCTGCTTACAGGTGAAGTTTGCTATATTTTTGTTTCCCCAAGACTTACTGAATAGAGCCAGATACTCATGCTCCACTTTGAAGAGGTCAGAATTGTACATCACTCATCTCCAGGCAGAAACAAACAAACTAGGGAAGTTATCTAGCTAATCTCATTTGTTTGCCTCTTTGAGATCAAATCCTACATTGGTTACTATACGGTGCCTAAAGATCATTTAAAAAAAACATTTTACTTAATCTAGTTTTTCAAGGTCAGGGCCATGATTTCTAATAGCAATATCTTTATGCACAATTTAATTTTGGTTCCAAAACAACATTTTTTTCTCATAACATATTTTTCATATTGATTTGCTTATTTCATAGTTTATGATTACTTAATGCTAAATATAAAAATGTAACTAACACAGAAAAATATAGAAATTACTAAGACTCTAATCTCCCCCATCCTCCAATTTTCAAACTGTAAACCTTTATAGATTGCTTTGTTTATTTCCAGATCCATACTTTAGGACTCTATAAATTCCTACATTCTAAAATTGACTAAATATATTTTTACTCAAGGATTTTTTTCACGTCATGATGTGCAAAATTTATTTATAGATGCTTTTGAAACTTCCATTTGTGTGTGCATGTGCACATCATGACAAGGATGCAGAGGTCAGAGGACAGCTCACAGGAGTCAGCTCTCTCCTTCCACCATGTGGGTCCTAGGAATCACACTCAGGGCTGGAAATGGTGATGTTTGGAAATGGGAGCCTTTACTAGCTGAGACATCTCACTAATCCATTATGCCCTTTAAACTTTTTATTTTTTTATTTTTTTTTCCGAGACAGGTTTCTTTGTGTAGCTTTGGAGCCTGTCCTGGAACTCACTCTGTATACCAGGCTGGCCTCGAACTCACAGAGATCCGCCTGCCTCCTGAGTGCTGGGATTTATCCCCTTTAAAATTGCTGTGTCTATACCATACATATAAAAAAATACAAATTGATACCAGTTTTTTCTTGCAAAAATAATTTTTTAAAGAATGCCTTTGCATGAAAAGAATTATATGTAAAATTATCTTGTAATCTTATACAAATTGTATACATACAAGTTCATTTCTATATGGACGGAAAGACCCTAACCCTTCAGGCTTACACCCCCAAGCCCCAGGAAATAAGGAACTAAAAAGAAAATCTAGTCCAAGGGCAAGCTGATTCAACCACCCCTGTAACAATGTAACAATGTAAAAAGATTTCTGTTAAGAGATGTGCTCAACTGTGACTGGGATAGTTGCAGGTGTTCTAGGAAGGACCACTGTGACCTTTGTGTAAACTCCACTCCTCCCCTGATACCCCCATTGAGGTTTTGGGAAGAATGTGCATGCGGACAAGACTGTACCCTCTCTGTGATCAGATCATGATCTTGGGAAATTAGCCCCTAGACATAAATCAATCAAAACGAAATTGTATGGGAATTGTAATCTTGTGGTTTTTGTGGCGTTTTCCTTTAAAAGCACCTATGTGACTACAGTAAGATGTGACTCTTGCTCCCAGGACAAGAGTTTGCCCGACTGTACAGCTGCTTCAATAAAAACATCGTGCTGTTGCATCAACTGGACTGGAGTCTGGGTTCTTGGGGCGCCCCCTCGAGAAGGTAGTACCCTGGGTCTGGGGTCTATCATGGACAATAGAAAAAGTGACATTTTTTGAGTCAAATTACATGTATATTGGTGTGATCAGAAATGGTACTGTTTTATTTTCAAATTATAATTTATATTACCTAACTGTGAATTGCCCTGTATTCTGTAATATTATTTATTTTTATTTCTCCCTTCTTTGAGTGGTGGTGGTTGTCATTTAGCCCACACTACTCTCAAACTCCATACCTATCTAGAGATAGCCTTCACCTCCTTATCATCCCACTTCTGCCTTCCTTCCCAGTTTTAGGTTTTGTGGTGGTATTGTGGTCCCCAAAATATTGTGCACCCTAATAAACTTATTTGGGATCAGAGACAGAACAACCACTAGATACAAAGGCTAGAAAATGGTGGCACTCACACCTTTAATCCTAGCACTCCAGAGGTAGAAATCCCTCTGGATCTCTGTGAGTTCAAGGCCACTTTGGAAACGGCATGGTGACTCACGCCTTTAATCCCAGGGAGTGATGGTTGAAAGGAAAGATATATAAGGCGTGAAGACCAGAAACTAGAAGCATTTGGCTGGTTAAGCTTTTAGGTTTTGAGCAGCACAGTTCAGCTAAGAAGCATCCAGTCTGAGGAAACAAGACCAGCTGAGCAGTTGGCCAGGTGAGGTTAGATGTGACTTGTTCTGTCTCTCTGATCTTCCAGCATTTCACCCCAATAACTGGCCCTGGGTTTGATTTTATTAATAAGACTCTCTAGGATTCCTGCTACAGGGTTTCAGGTATGTTCCACCAACCCTGGCCTCACTTCACATTTCCAAATCCCTTTCTGTGAGTGCTTTATGGGATTATCAGTAAATGGATAATTTTACTACTTCCTTTAAAAGTTTTGCTTGTTTGTTTTGAGGCTAATCTCAAATTCATAGTCATCCTCCTGCCTCATCTTCCTAAGTAGAGGGATTATGGATGTGAGCCACTATATCTGTCTTCCCTTGCAACCTTTATGCTTTTCTTTTACTATCTTGTAATATTTAATAACTATTAAGGAGAGGAAGCCTATTCTTTTTTTGTTGTCTATTCTTCATATGCTATTGAGACAATTATATTTTGATCCAACTTAAACAACACATATGCATAAATGTACTCACAAGACAGGGCAAAAATACTGTAAAACTTTAATCAGGTTAGAAGCAAATGAAGAGTTATTTTATAACTGTTGGCTGGGAAGACTATTCCAAGAAAGACGAAAATCCTTAAAGCCTGCAGAATATCTTGGCTTATTTGACTACCAAGAATTTAAACAAGGCTTTGAGGCATAGCTGTGAGTACATTCTCACACTCCAAAGACCCCTGATTCCAATCCCAGTACAATCCCAAAAGTAAATATAGTAAGTTAAAAAATAAACTAACAAACCAGTACATTGCTACATCCAAATCAAATCATCCAACTTGGGTGCTGGTTCAGGACTGGGCAATGAGAGCAGGCTGGGAAGTTCTTGGAGTACATGGAGAGAACATTCGTGTGGGCTGAAGCAGTCTGGAGGAACTTGACATTAAAGGCTGGAAAAAAGGACTTGCCAGGGTTTGAACATGAAACGTCCTCATTTGGTCATGATCTGAATGCTTAGGGTGCTGCTATCTGTGGTGTTTGTGGAAACGAGGAGACAGGACTGGAAGGGACACACTTCAGCATGTGGCTCTGGCAGGCCTTGCCCTTCTCCTTTCCCTAGGCCCTGCTAAAAACCCTTAGATTACAGTCCTAAAGCTGGCCACCAAGGTCTAGTCCCTAATTAGCCACTTCTTCCTCCTGAGGCTGACTACCAAAGTCCAGCAATCAGGAGCCCCCTTTGGTTCACCTAATTAACACAACCAATTAAAATTCAACACCTCATCCTAACACAGGGGTTCCCCCTTTACCTTTATAAACTGCATTTGCCCATGTGCCTGTGTGTCTCCTCTCTATCCAGAGGCAGTCCTTTGTCCCCCGGGACAAATCCCCCTGCCTCTCTCCTTGTCCCCTTCCCCTTCTCCTTTATTCTCTGTCTCCTTCACTGCCCCACCCTGGCCCCTTCTAACACAGACCTCCCCCTTCTTCTCCTCTTAAGAATGACATCTGCAAGGTCATTTGCTGCTGGTTTTCTGCCTGAGTCAGAAAGCAGCCACTTTAACTTTTCTTCCCTGCTTAGTAAAGGGTCTCTCTGCGAAAACAAGTGTTTGGGTGTGGTTTGTGCCTGAGTTGGGGTCTAGAAGGGAGCCTGTGCTGTGTGGGAGTCCCCTTCAGGACATGGTTTGGAGGGTGTTGGTCATGGGAACCCCTTCCTTGTTATAATCCTTGTTTGCTGTCCTACTTTCTGCTTCCTGCTCTCATGAAATGAGGGATCTCATCTGTCACATGCTCCTGCTGCCCAAGGCCATAAAGCCAACTGACCCCACTGAAACAAAGAGCCCAAAAGGTCATTTGTCCCTTAACTAGTTTATGTCAGGCACTAGGTCACAGTAATAAAGACCAAGCGACATCACACACTGCCATAACAATTATCAGTACCATTGCCTGTCATTCCTCAGAAGAATGAAGAGGAACTATTCAATTTGTCCAAGGAGATGTATAGAAAGAAGATGTCAGGTGCCATGTGAATTCTCCTGACAACATACAAGAAGGCATCTTGTAGGTCCTAGTAACATAATGCTCATTACAGTTAAACTGTTAAGTGCTACCACTAAAATGCTCATTGCTGTTTGCACTCTTTGGTCTCTCTCCCTATCTTTCTTTAGAATGTTTCCCCTGATTTTATTTTCATTTGATTACAAATGAACAATCTAGTGTATATTTCTTTGGAAGAGTGTTCATGGATGACACAGTGTGTTTAGATGTCTGAAATGTCTTTTGCCTCCTTGCTACAACATGAAACTTTGTTAGGATTCTTAAATTGTTTTAAATAATCAGAAATTATTATTTCTCCTGTCTTCTAAGTTTACATGTTGAAGAGACAAGGTATCCTATGCCAGTTTTTCTTTAGTAAATACTTCCCCTCCATTTTCTGTCTAGACTAAAAATTGTGAGAATCTTTTTCTTTAGTATTCTTAAAATTATGCTGAATAAGCCAGGCTGTGGTGGTGCATACTTTTAATCCCAGCACTTGGGTGGCAGAGGCAAGCGGATCTCTGTGAGTTCGAGGTCAGCCTGGTCTACAGAGTGAGTTCCAGGCTAGCCTGTTCTACAGAGTGAGTTCCAGGACAGCCAGGGCTGTTATACAGAGAACCCCTGTCTCGAAAAAAAACAAAAAAAAATTTATGCTGAATAATGTATAAAGGAATGTATGGTGGTTTGAATGATAATACCCACCATAAAGTCATGTTTCAATACTTGGTCCTCAGTTGGTAAAATTGCTTGGGAAGGATTAAGGAGGTGTGCCTTTCTTGGAAGTGTGTCACTAGTGGCAGGTTTTTGAGGTTTCAAAAGACTCATACTTGCTCTCTTTGACTCCTGGCTGTGGATCAAGATGAAAGCTCTCAGCTTCTCTACCAGCACCATATCTTTCTGAGAAAGATATGCTACCCAATATGATGGTCATACATTCTAATGCTCTGAAACTGTAAGCCCCCAAATGAATCCTTTCTTCTTTAAGTTATCTTGATCATGACATTTTATTACAGCGATAGCAAAGTAACTAAGACATAAATTGGTATCAGGAGTGGGCTAGTGGTGCTTTTTGGAGGAATGAAGAACAACTTGGGACTCTGGACTAGGAAAGGGATTGAACACTGAAGTGATACTTAAAGGGCCATCCTACTAAAGCTTGGAAGACAAGTGTGCTGAAAGAGATGTGGACTATAAAGGCTAACCCCAGGAAGTTTCAGAGGGGAATGATAGAAGCAACTGGGCTAGCAACCACTTTTGTGATTGATATTTTGGAAAGAAGGTGGCTGCTTTTTGCCCATGTCCTAAGAATCCACCTGAGGCAAAATTAAAAATAATGGATCAATTTCCATAGCAGAGGAGATTTCAAGACAGCCTAGCACTGACTCTGATGTGTGGTTATTAGTAATCACTCTTATGCAGGTCTATAATGAAAAAGAGAAACTGTAACAAACAGAGAAACAAAATGTATAGTTTGAAGTGAAAAAGAGCATCAGGAAATTTAATGTTGGAATCAAGGATGGTGTTGAGAGATGAAAGATTAAAGAAAGGCTTGTTCTGAAATGGCATAAAGGGACTGGTGCTCTGAGAAGATCCCACACAGTTAAGCTTCCATCTGTTAAAAAGGGGAGGTCTGAGGAGTTTTCTGCTTCTAAATAGTAAAAACAAAAGGAAACTTATGCAAATGGCAAATGTAATTTAAAGGATCAAACTCTACCCCAAGCAGGCAGTTGAACTTGGGAGTATTGTCCATGTGGCTGTGGAATTTCCCTCTGCAATTAAGGAAAGCTGCTTTGACCAGGGATGTGTCAGGGGAGGCTTTGAAAAGCCCTTGTGTGAAGCTGTGAAAGCATAGCTTGTATTGCATTGGAGACCCAAAGTTGTTGGAGATGCAAAAGTCATTAGACTTCAGCAAGGAGAGGGCAGACCGGTTGTGGAATCAGTCCAAGAGAGAATTGTGTTCAGTCAGCAAAGCTGGAAGGAGCAATCTAAACACTCTGACATCAGACATGGGACCATAGGATTTGGACTTTGCCCTGCTGGGCTTTGGTCTCACTTTGGTCCAGTATTTCCTCACTAAGCTCCCTTAATTCTCTTCAGGTATAGTAATGTATAGTATGTATTATTGAATATTGGAAGTATGTAATTTGCTTTTTGCTTTTGATTTTGAAGGGGTTTACAGTTAAGAGATTGCGTTGAGTCTTGGAAGAGACTTTACAGTTTTAAACTCTGTTGAGATTGTGAGAAAGTATGAGAACTTTTGAAGTTGAGCTAAATACAGTTTGCATTATGATACGGACATGAAGCTATGGGAGCCAGGGAGTAGACCATGGTGGCTTGGATGACAACGGCCCTCACAGGCTCACATATTTAAAACTTGCATTTCCTGTTGGGGGAACTGATTGGAGGAGATTTAGGAAGTGTGGCCTTGTTAGAGAATCTTTGTCACTGGAGGTGGATTTGAGGTTTCAAAAACCCAGCACCATGTCATGTAATATTCTCTGTGTCTTGTGCTCATGGATCAAGACGTAAGCTCTCAGCCATCGCTCCAGCACAATGCCTGGCTGCCTTCTGTCATGCTCCTCACCGTGATGATCATGGATTCACTCTGTGAAACCCCCGCTACTGTCTTTTAGAAACTGCTTATCAAAACAAGAGAAAAGTAACTAAGACAGTATGTCTTTTTAAGAAATTTTATGTAGGATCATTCAGAGCTACATTCTTCCTTTGGTTTAGTAAATTTTACTTGTAGTTTTTCTTTGTCATTAATAGATAACTTTTCTATTCACACATTAAATTCTGCAGTGACTATCATTCATTAAGTACACTGGTATAGCTGACATATAATTCTTATCACACATTATTTTTTGTTATGTCTATTTATGGAAATCCCTCATTTGCTATCCTAAACATTTACTTTTCAGTAGCACCTATTCTAATTTTAAATTCATATATTACTTTATTAACTGAAAAAGTTTTAAAAATTGGTTATAGTACTCCTTCTCCCTCTAATTATTATTTCTGTAAATATTATTAGTATATTTTTATTAAAGTTGATATTATTAGTTCCAACCACCCAGTAGTTACTTGTACTGGTATCTTAATATTCATATTCCAAACTAACGTTTTCTTAAATGGTTTGTTAGGTTTTTCCTGTGTATGTTGATAGGGAATCACTCATTAACTATAGAGTGTTACATGCAATTTACCTGGGTAGCCTCTTCACACCCTGTGAAAATTAGTTATTTTTTCCTAAGAATTAGTAAAGAGGAGATTGGCAGGCTGAGATTTCCTCTTTTAGGGCACCAGAATATTACTGTAATTAATGAGGCAATTCCACATAATTTATCTGGTAATCAAGAGAGGTTTATTTCTGAGATAATTTACAGCCAATAGAGGTTGGTTACAGGATCCAGGAAAGATGAGGTACCATCCAGCAGAGAACTCTGGCTTGGTCTCCCATCCAGATTCCAAGATCTCCAGGTATCCAGAAGGGGCCAAACATGTCTTAAGGGACTCCCTCTCAGCCATGTCCCAGGGGCAGGTGTGGCAGTTACCTGCTGTCACTCTAGGGGCTGTGTTTCAAGGTCAAAACTGGGACAGCTACCCACTATATCTCTCCCTTTTGTCTAAATGAGAAAATTCTAACCTAATACAAAACTATTTACAATAGGGATGATTATCAAATATTGTCCCAGAGGAATATGGGATAATGACCTATACAAGATGAAACTACACCAACAAGAACAACACCAAATGAGAAACACATATTAAAATCCAGAAGAGTCTGGAACATAGGTAAATGGCACATTACAGAGGTTCTTCCAAAAGATGTCCTACCTTGAAGAACCTGAATCTAATACTTAGTATGTTCTAGCTAAGACACAAGAAGATTGTAATTATAACTGTTAGTCTCCAATGCCATCAAAGACCTGAGAAGGAATATAATACCTGAGAAGTGGGAGAAGGACGCAAGCAACTTTCAGGAATCTTGTGAGAGTAAACAGACAGCTGGCAGCCTGGACAGTGATCTAGAATTTCTCAGTATCATTGGTACATTCAAATTGGCTACAGGCTTAGAGTATCTGTCAGACCATTTTCAGAAGCAGGTTTTTTGAAAGACTATCCTACCCTGTCTTGGAAGAGTTCAATAGTGACTTTTCCTTGTGTCCTGCTGGTACCAAAGGGACAGTACTAGTACTGTCAACAGTCGAGGCAAGGGCACTTCTTGTGTCAAAAAGAAGACAAACTTCTAAATGGAAATGTCTTAGAAGCCCAACATTCTCTCGGGATCATATCAGTGCTGTCAGGAGCAATCGTGTCTCACATCAACGGAATTTCTAAAAAAGAATACTGAGTCCAAGTTTTATTGTTCCACTCCCAACCCTACAACCATCCACTCATAATCCTGAAAAAAATGAAACATTTGGGAGAGGGGCATCGTTATTTTATAGTTACTTATTTTTTTCATAAAAAATTAAGGTGTAATAAAAAATTTAGTAAAGAAGAGTCAAAGCAACAGATTCATATCTACTTAACTGAGCTGCTATTAATTTATGTTAATAGAAATTAAGTAACTGTCCAAACTGAAGGCAATGAATCAACTTAATCACACTAGGAACTGCAGTCAGCTGACTATGTGGGGTCAGAAACAAACTACTACAGTGATGGAAATAACAAAGCTATATTCAGAACAGTGCACTGAAGGTTGGCGCAGAGCACTGAACCACAAGTCACCATCAGTCTTTTCTGGCTAGCATTATACTCATGTATGCTCTGTTTCCCAAACTGACTGGAGCCAGGCAGGAGAGACTCATGTAATTGAGCTACTTACTTTAATGCGGGAACTTAACGATTTAAGCATTGCTTTTACCAAGTACAAATCTGCACAGAAAAAGATAAAATTACTAGATCTTTGATCTTTTTGTTCTTTGGCAAATGATTTAGACTTAACCCTGATTTTCTTAGCTGTAATATATGAACAATAAAAAGTAACACATAAAATAACTATCATTACATTTTTTAAAAATCTTGGTGTGTGATGTGATGTGATGTGTGTGTGTGTGTGTGTGTTATGCTTATACACACTGTGCAACATCATACATGTGGAATACACAGGACAATCTCAGGCTGTCTTGTGTTCCATCTTGTTTGAGGCCATGCTAGGTAGACCACAAGTCTTATGATATTCTGTCTCTCATATCACTAGAAGAGCTCTAATTCCTACCCAGCTTTATGTGTGTTTGAACTAAGGTCCTAATGCTTGTATGGCAAGTGCTTTGAATACTGAATTATCTCCTGCCCAGATATATATTGTGTGTGAGAACAGTTGGCAGTCTGCTCTTCCCATAGTAGATATTCAGTAATAATTATCTCTCAGTCTGTTCCCTTATCTATGATTCTACCATTCTCTCTTAGAGGTGCCAAGGATCTGGGTACCTCAGATGAGCATCTCATTTCTATTGTTGTCACTATATATCTCCAAGTGCTCGTCCTCAGGAACTGACTTTTTCACATCCCCATACATATATTTTTCCCTTAGACTAAGTCAGTTAAGATTTTTGTGTAGATCATGAATACTTCTGCGTATTAATTACATGTACTTTAAAATATTAATTTTAATTTATTGAAGTAGATTTGACTTAATTTTTTTGAGATACAGTCTTTAATATTTCTGATCTTTGTCAAATGATTTAGACAAACTAAACCTGACTTACTATAATCCACGAATAATAAAAGGCACCACATATGGTAACTATAATTAGCTTATATGTGCAGCTTTGGCTGTCCTGGTACTCACAATATAGACCTGGCTGGGTTCAAACTCTGTCGTTTGTCTCTGCCACCTAAATTCTGGGATTAAAAGTTACTACCCCCAGTAACTTAAAAAATTTTAAGAAACAAAAATCAAGGTATAAAATTTTAAGCTAATAAAAGATAAGAGTAGAGAGGGAAATAGAAAAAGGGAAAACATGTCAGGCATTGGTGGCACACGCCTTTAATCTCAAGCACTTGGGAGGCAGAGCTAGGTGGATCTCTGTGTGTTCAAGGCCAGGCCTGGTCTACAGAGTGAGATCCAGGACAGGCTCTAAAACTACACAGAGAAACTTAGTCTCAAAAAATCAAAAAGGAAAAAAAAAAGAAATATAAAATAAACATGTTACATGTAAGAAGTTATAAAAAAGTAGAAAATTTAAATTATCTTAAAACAGTGTAACATGTTAAATGCCTATTTGATAATCATAATGAATGGGAAGCTATGAAATCAACCCATCATGAACTTACTTAGTTTTGATTGAAAGCACTCCAAATTTACCTCAATAAGGAGAATTATGGGAATTATTTAATTCCTATGAGATAAAGAAGAATCCTTTTTTTTTTTAAAGATAGGACTTCATGCAACAGTTCAGGCCGACTTTGAACACTATTTAGCCCAAGTGTTGGGGTTATAAGACTGAGCCAAAATGCCTGGCAGGATCAACATTAATATTACAAATATAATTAATATTATAAATAGAATATTACAAATAGAAAGAAAATTTAACATGTGAAACGGACAAACCTTGTTACTTAGTGATGTATTTTCTCAACAAAATCATCTTTCTACTTCAGCATTATTCTAGTACCAGTAATTTTGCCACTACCTTGTATGGATACATAAGGATGGCATGAAAATAAGACTGTCCCCTTCCTGTGAATGGATTCTCAGCAGCAGTTTACTCAAGTCATCTAGACTGGCAGAACTTGGTAGTTCCTCCTATTTCAGCAGCCAGACCAGTTTGATGGAAAGAGAATTTTGTCCAGTGGAAGCGTACAGCATTACGTGACCTGGCACAAAGTATGCACACTATCAGATGCTCACTTTCCTTTCCTTGTATGAGGGGGAAGGAAATACATAACTCAGAAGAATGCTGAAGAATCGCAGATGAAACAGTACACAGTTCTTTGCCTACAGTCTCCTTCTTCAATGTGAAATAGAGCCCCACAGGAATTCCTGTCAGGGATGCAGATTTTCTGTCTCAGACACACTGACTCAGAATCTATATGTTTAACAAATTTCCCAGATGATTCTGGAGCACATTAAAGTTCAGGAAGAACTAACATATCCAATAACCATCGGGAAATGACAATGATTTTTCAAGGGATTTCCCTTTAATTTTCAATGTATTAATTAAAAATTTCATTACATTTCATTTATTATTTGAATTTATAGTATGTATATTTTGAAGAGGCCAGAGGACACCTTGCAGGGGTCTGTTTTCTCCTTCCACCTTGTGGATCCAGAGGATCAAACTCAGGTCATAGGGCTTGGCAGCAGGTGCACTTATACTCAGCAATTGCTCTAACCCACATTTATGTTCTATATGATTAACTTTTGCCTGTAACCTCCCTAGCCAAGCTTTTGTCCAGTTCTATAGTTTCAGGTATGTGTTCCTTCTGATTCTCTAATCCAATCAGGATCAGGGTGTGGTTGATGACCGCTCTCTATGCCGCTCTTGAACCAGTGGACACATCTTCCCACGTAGTTCTGTATTTAAGTACACAGGATCTCCAGCTGAGTGCGATCCCTAACGACGTGTTACCTTCCACAGCCTGCATAGCACATCGGGGCACTATGAATGCTAGCTAGCAGAAAAGAAAGCAACAGCTCACTTTGGACTTGAGAGTGCATCCCAATTTCTCTTCAAATGACTCTGTTCCATAACAGGCTGTTATGAAGGATGGAAATTGTTTCAATTATATATCAATGCCATAAACAAATACAAGCCTGTCACATAACTCTAAGTGAATGTTAAATAATTTCTGAATGCTAAATATAAGAATTTAGCTGTTTTATGCTTATTTAAAGATGATTAATTGGAAGTTTCAGTACAGTAATTATTCAGCAACTAATTATTGTGGCTATTACATTTCAGGAAGTAGGACAGACACTAGAGACTGAAATAACGGTTAAAAAAAAAGCAACACTGCCCTACTTCTAGCATGAGGAAGATCCATACCATCTCACAAAAATTATACTACTGAATCATCACTCTTGTTAGTTGTTAGAGGTACAAGATGAAACAATAACAAAACCGTAGATGTATTTAGGATAAGAAACACTCCTTAGGACTTTCTTACATTGACATATTTCCCCATTGGTCTGCTAGATCACTGCATTTTATCACAACATAATATACTTTTTTTGTGGTTTCTTCTAAGTTAGAAAAACTGCTGGCCCTTGCTTCCAGTTTAAATGATGCTTTTCATGGACAGGGCATTTGAGTGGTGGGGGGAATGGAGAATGATGCCTTGGCACTTGCCCATCTACTGGTACAAATTATCTTGTCACAGTGGTTTAGAAACGTTCACTTTAAGACAAATGAATCACAGAACAGTTGAATTCCATGTTTGTGAGATAAGGGAAGCTAAAATTCCTTTTTGGATACTAACATTCTGAGCTCATGGAACTCACTGGGTAGCCTGGGTAACATCAATGAGGCCATTAAAACTTTAATATGGAAAATAGGTTTCACCAAGTCAAATTGTTCAGTGACGGTTTTTAAATACCGAAGGAACAGCATTTTGAGAAAGAAAGACTCCCATATAAAGCCCAGGAGAGCCTTGAATTCTCTATGTAAAACCAAGGCTGGACTGGACTCAGTGATCCTCCTGCCTCAGTTTCCCCAATGAAGGGTTACTTCACCTTGGGATTCACTTTATCATCTTATCTATGCTGAGCTTCTCCTTAGAGCGTATGAATCTATTAATGACCTCTCTATGTATGTATGTAGGGAGAGGTCACATACATCCACCTGAGTAATATATGTTTCTGATCATGTTTGAGTCCCCATCAGGGAGAACTGGGGGGCTATTTCCTGAATTAAAAAATTTGTTAACAGTAAACTTCCCTGGCGACCCCTCTCTTCACTACTCACCGGTTCCTAAAGTAGTACTGAGTTTTTAGAAACGACGACCGAGCCTGAAGCTTGGCTAAAGTAGCCATGGCCTCCAGGCCTGGGGTTTACCGAAGTTGTTACTATGGGTCACCATGGCAACTGGGCTGAACCAAGGGCCCTTCCGACTCGCTCCCTTTTCCTTCCGCTCTATTTCACTTTCAAGTAACTTGCCGGAGAACTCGGATTTTTCTATGTCAGAACCGACTTCAGCCGACTCGCTCCGTTCTCCGCCGGGACTACTAGAGGCTATGACGGGAACGGCCCGCCCAGAGCAGGGGAGCGAATGGTCGCTTCCAGCTTCCGGTTTCCGCCTCCAGCCCGCTTCCGGAAGTTCCTCTCAAAATGCTGAAGTGCTGTGTGGAAGTGGCCGGGGCTGCGGGAGTTGGAGTCGGTCCTCGGGCCTGAGCCTCGAGGCCGCGCTCCCGGGTGTCGTTGATGTTCGGGGCCGCCGGGCGCCCAGCGATCGGAGCCGCCGCCGCCGCCGGGAAGAGCTGGTGAGACCGGCGGGGCCGCTGAGGACGGGGCGGGCGCGCAGGCGGGCAGCCCCGCGGGGCTCCTGGAGCGGGGACCACCGTGCCCTGGGTTCCGTCAGGCCTGGTTCCCGTCGCCCCTGCCAAACCGGTCCCCCTGCACCCAATTCCACGGAGGACGGAACTGCAGACACCCGCAGTTCTGGAAGTTTCTTAGTGGGAGAGACGCGCCAGGCTCTCATAACTCGCCGCGCAGCTCGGTTTGTGTAAAAACTACAAGTTTCCCACCACCTAGGGAGGTTCTGTCCCAGTTCACGAGCGATGGGTGTTGTCCAGCAGCAGCCTTAAGGTTGGGTTGGAATTTGTCTTCAGTGATCATGACCCATGGCTCTAAGTTTTCAAACGGCCTTTGCAAGTCACAGTTTATCCTTAGGGCATCCCTGTGAGAGGAGACGATCGCAGGCACAGAAAACTGAAGAGGCAGAGTTTCCCTGTGCCGGTGAGGGCTGGGTTTTGGATTTTCTGGGTTGAAAGCCCTGGTCGTCGCCGCCTCCCTCCCCCAAACACACAAACACACCGTTTCTTCCAGGGCTTCCCCCTGCTGATAAACACAGTGAAACCAGAAAGTTAGTTATCCAGTCGACACTCTTGAAACATAAAAGTCAAAGGAATGTGATTTTAAAGTCCGTGCCTATTTCCAGAGTCAGAAAGAACACGAGAAATTCTAATGGGCTGTGATTTCAGGTTCTTTTGCCTCACCCACAACTGAAAAATTGAAGGGGTGTTTTATGCCAGATGCTTTATTTAGATCTCCTCGCTCTGTAGATCATTTTTTAACGAGTGTCGATTTTCTTGTGACTTTTAAGTTCTCACAACTTTCAGTTAGTAAAATGGAGAATGGTTTTTAAATGAGCCATTTTTTTTTAATTGCTGTAATCGGCGTGGAATAAGAGGTACAGTTCTTCATGTATTGGTTTTTATTAGTTTTGGCAGTTGTACATGCTGGAGGAACCACCGCACTTAAATATGTTAACCTGCTATTTCCTCTAGCGTACTCTTCACCATTCGGAGTCTTGGTAAGGAATGGAGGGGGAATGTGTTCAGTAGATTGGTCTGGTCTTACTAGAGGAATTTGTATGGAAGTTGACAAACTAAAACACCTATGTCCCTTTTTACTCGTTGCTCTACTTTCCGTCTCCTGTCACACACAGATACCCCTGTTCATTACTCACCTATTACTTGAAAAGGATTTACTTGCTGGACTCTTTTTACTGGACAGAAAACTCATCATTTCTAATGAGACAGCGTGTTTTTAGCACCTACCAGTTTGTGTTTTTGAAAGAAATTCTTAAAATATGTCTTGATTGGCAGAAGAGATGTGCTGCGCAAAAGTGGACCCTTTGTTTCCTAGTGCATATGCACAACTGTGCACCCATTCAGCCTTTCCCTCCACCCTTCCCTCCTTTATCACCATGCTCCCCTTTGCCCCCCCCCCTCTTTCCTCTCCCTGTTTGAGCTTTGCTCTATAGCCCAGGCTGACTTCTGTCTGGTGATCTGCCTGCCTCAGCCTTTCCAGGTACCGGCATTATAGGCCTGTGCTGCCTTGCCCAAGCTTTGATATTTCTTAACACAATTTTTTGTTTTATTCATTGAACTGCCTTGCATGATTGTTTTATCAAAATTGTGAAATGCCCATGCTATTGGTGATTGCTACCACTAAGTAGTTCATTGGTGTTGGATCTATCTGTGTTTGTCATCTCATGTAAATCCATGAGATCTCATGTGAGTGCACTATATTTTTTACATTTTAGATAAGATGACAACAGAGGCAAAGATAATTTAAATAACTTCTCTAAGTGGTTTATTTGTAGTATGATTCTAGTGTACTTGACAAAAATTCCTCACTACCTTAATCTACTCATCATATCTGACTAATGTAGTATCTATAGGCATTATGAATTAGAAAAATACATGTCCAGATTTGTAACCTGCAATTTCTGACAGTCTATTTTTATTTAAATACACTATTTTTTTTCTTTTTCTTTTCTTTTCTTCTTTTTTTTTTCTTTTCTTTTTTTTTTTTGTGTGGCTTTAACAACAGTAAGAAGCCATTAAAATGGATTCTGGATCTTTGCTTCTGGAATTTCATTCTTATTTGGTATGTTGATTTTCATTAGATCTGGAAAACTATATCATAAAAACTTCGTGTTTTGAGTAGCTGATTTTTTTCAGAGGGGGGTGGTTCTTGATTTCCTAAACTGTTAGGTTTGTTTGATTCAGCTTTGATTATTTGCCTTCATTTTTACACTTAAACTATTAGAATGCTCTCTTATTCATGTAGAAGGAAAGTTAAAGTCTGTATTGTCTGAAGATTTTAGTAAAGTAACATTCGCTGAGTCAGCCCTTGATTTGTACATCCTACACATTTTTGTCATCTGGTATATGTCAAGAAGTATGGTAGGCACTCATTTAATTCTTAGCTGTTTTCATGCTTCTAACCTAGGAATTCAAGATATATATTTAGTAAATATTGACTGTGCAATTATCATGTATAAGCAATAATCAAGACATTTCTTACCCTAACAAAGCTTGCTGATAGAATGAATTACTTTTTAAATTCAAAATTTTTGTCTTGTTTGACTTAGACTCTGGAGGATTGCATTTCATTTAGGCATTTTTAAATGAATAATTTACATTTTGAAAGCATTTAGAAGCAATGAGAAAAGTTTGAATGACTTGAAGTCAGTCATTAAATGAAGTAACAGAAAATCAAAAAATGGTCTTCAAGTTAAATAATGATCTCACGTTATTAAATCATTAGCTGAAAAGTAGAATTAGACTTTAGTCTTTTTTTCTTTAAACACTTAAAGATCAACCAGTTAAGTTCTTAAAATCTTTTTCTAGAATAATGAGGAAAGAAAGTTGCCTCAGATGTCCCCGTGCCAAAGTGCCAAAGCTGCAGCTTCCAGCAGACCCCACAACTGGATTCCATCAGTGGGGCTTTGGCATCCTTGGGGGACGGATACTCTTCTTGTAATGAGAACCCTAGGATTCTTACCTGGGGAAGGAAGATCCTTTGCTCTACTTCTCTTGTGACTCATGTCTGTATATTAAAGCAGGAGTCAGACGCACTGCGGACAGGGTCTCAACTCTACTCCCCAGGATAGCCTCCACATTGAGAGAATTCTGCCTCTGCCTCCTAAGTGCTAAGGTTACAGGCAAGAGTCTACCACACTAAGCCATAAGACAGTATTTCTTTTTGTTTTAAGGATCAGGCTTTTCATTTATGTTCCTGTATGTGTATGCCAAGGAGGTCATGAGAGGTTATAGGAGCCACATTCCTACTGTTCTGGCTTGAAATAAAGACTCATTTTGATAAATAACAGTATGATTAAGGAAGGAAAATTTTGAGTTCCAATGAGCACTAGAAATTTTCACATTTAAGATAATTCTTATGGATGGTATTTTTGTTTGATTAGTCATAAAATGTAACCTTTACCTTTGGTGTAGCATCTTTTACCACTTATATGTTTATTTACCCATTGCCATAATCTATATTATTATGTGTTCATTTTCATCTGAGCCTTTTGGCTATTTGCTGTACATTTGTAAGGCCAAATAACCTTTCCTAAACAACTTTTTTTAAATCTTAAATAAAATGCAGTAGCTAACATAATGTGGAAGTAATATAATTCCATCACTATTTTCTTGTTTGTGAGTAGTCATATACCACACATTCATAAGCATAGTTCTTGACTTAATATTTACACACATGTATGTTTATGTAGACCTGTGGGTTGTGACCCCTTGCAGGGTTTAATGACCCTTTTACAGGGGCCACATATCAGATATCTAATTTATGATTCTTTTTGTTTGTTTATTTTTTTGAGACAGGGTTTATGTAGCTTTGGCCTTTCCTAGAACTCACTCTGTAGCCCAGGCTGGCCTCGAACTCAGAGATCTGCATGCTGATGATTCTTAACAATAGCAAAATTACAGTTATGAAGTAGCAATGAAAATAATTTTGTGGTTGGGGATCACCATAAAATGAGGAACTGTATTATAGGAGATGTAAGAGTTGTCCAGTTGATACCCTATTACTTGGAAGATGTTAGTGAAACAATATGATATTAATTGCCTAATATTGTTGGCTCATCCACAGGGATTTTGCCTGGAAATGAGTTGTGGAAAAGCCAGAGCAAATTAGGGGTGAAAGGTAATTAACTCTAAATTGAAATAATATTAAATATTTTTTTCTGTGTTTCTGCAGTTTTGAAAGAATCCTCTAATTTTTAGTCCATTTTTTTCTGTGTTTCTGCAGTTTTGAAAGAATCCTGTAATTTTTAGTCCATTTTTTTCTGTTTCTGCAGTTTTGAAAGAATCCTGTAATTTTTAGTCCATTTGTGCTTGAATGATGTCATAGAATTCACTGGATTCTTCCAGTTAAAATATTTTATTTTCTCAAGAGAAACAATAGAAAGTTGAATAATGGTAGCTTAATTTTAAAGAGAGTCTTAGAAAATTTGCTTCCATTCTTAATCATTTTGGTTATATTTTGTTAAACCTTATTAGTTATAGAAATTCTTTTCAATAAAAGTTAGTTGATAAGGAGCTGGAGAGCTAGGTCTTCTGGAAAAACAATTAAGAGCACTGGCTACTCTTCCAGAAGACCCATGTTCAATTCCTAGGCACCCACATGGCAGCTCACAGCCATCTATAACTCCTGGGTGTTAATAGCGCCAGTCCCAGGGGAATCATCCAACACCTCCTTCTGGAAGTGCATACACATATATGTAGGCAAAATAGTATACAGAAAATAAAAATAAATGAGACAATTTTAAAAAATCAGTTGATGAGTGTCAATTGCAGTGGATTAAATGGTGTATTTCCCTGCTCAAACATTAAGAACATGGACTGATCCAGGCATGGTGGTTCCAGCCGGTGATGGTAGACCTCAGGCTGGTGAGGAAGGATATCAGTTCAGGCTTTCAGGATCTGCACAGGAAACAAAGAAGCAGGCATCATGACCACTGCCTTTTCTCATCTGAGGTAATGTGCCAAACTGCCTTTAAAATAAACTGCGATTTTACTTGGAGAGTTATTTAGTCATTAATTTCATGTCTTAACATGAAATTCTGAACTATCTGTTCACTCAATGATAAGAACATTCTTGTATTCAAAAAGCACTTATTCCTGAACCAATAATAGAACTTTTTAGAGAAAGGACCCCAATTTTAATGCCTATGAAATTGTCTTTAAGTGGGTTTTGTTTAAATATGCAATATTATATTCAGAGATAATAGGCTTTTCAGATTACATTTCTTCCAGAGAACTAGTTTTAACAGAAAGGAGCAGGTCATTCTTTGCAGTAAGAGAAAACAAATTGGCAGTTATTAACACACAAGTAATAGATAAAAGATCCATCTGACTTATCAAAATAGCCAGAGATATAGACCCTGTTGGCTTGATAACTAATTCAGATGTGATGCATAGGTCACTTAATACCTTAGTCTGAAATGAGAGTTACATGTTGAAGCCTTTTGATGAAAGAAAGAAATGTCAGCTGCTTTCTAGAGTTTCTTTAAAGTATGTGTTTGGATCACCATGTGTCTGAAAACCATTCTGAATCAACTTTGTTTATACATTCAGATTGGAAAAGGAGCGAGGTGTGGAACACATACTCCCAGGACAGCTGGAAGGCAACAGTATGGTTTTCAATGTCTCACATTTTATTCTGCCAGCCCTCTGGGTTGTTTGCTGAACTCATTGCATCCTCAACAGCCATTCTCCCCTGGCTGTTGTGTTGATTTAGGTTTTCTAGGCCTCTTTTCTATTGAGAACAGCATAATTAGTAACTGACCTCGAGCCCTTGGCTTTGGTACTGGTGTTCATTAAGCTGTCTTAACTGTTAAAGCAGTGAAACAGAACTGTAGAATGGTGCAGTTGGGCAGCTGTACTTGATAAGCACTGGTGGGTGCCCTGGAATCAGATGTTAGGGCTTAAAACGTGTGTCTGTCACTTAGATTGGTCACAGTGGCGGATCTATTGCTGATTCTTTTTTGTTTGTCACCTCAAGGTTGTTGTGTGAGAATGAAATGAGGTAATATAGTTAGTAAATATTAGCAGATAGTAAATACTCAACTGTTATGTGAGATATGTAGCCCTGTAAACAGTAAAACCCATTAAATCACCATGTATGTCTTTAGGTTTTAAAATGAAAATGAAAAGTTACAAACTGTTATAGGGAACTTTCTAAGGATTAAATTTTGTAGATGGTAGAGTTTATACGTAACTGGAGATGATATAGACCAAGAGTTGGAAAACTGGTTGGATACCACTTGATTGTATTAAAATGAAAGCAAACCACCTTACGGGACTCGCTCATTTATGGCTGCTTTTCTAGTATGTGAGAAGCTGAGTGATAAGAGACTGCATGGCTTACACAGCCGAAACTATTTGTAATCTAGCCCTCTGCCCAAAGTGTATATACTCCTCTTATAAACTCCCCAAGCTCTGTAGGCCTCCAGAGGACTTTTGGGAATATTTTGATGCCTGTTGAACTTAATTTGAGAAGTGATAGGCCATGATTTTTATAGGAAAGGTAAACATATGAAATACCTGTAACATTTAAAAAGTGTCACACCGACAAATTTAACATCACTGGGAACCGAATTTGGAAAGAACTATGTAATTTATTAAAGCTCCAAAACACCACAGTTGCTTATGCTTGCTGACCAGAAAGATAGGAGACTGCTTCAGAGTGTGTTAAGGATGGCCCTTATGGACCACCGAGGGGCCAGTTTGGAACGGAATACAGTTTCTCTATCACCTGTTTGTGAGTGCTTAGTGGCTTAGAGATATGCCCACTGTTTGGTTAAACTTCCTTTTTACATCTGATACACATTTTGGAAATCTCTGTGCCATCTACATCTGATATTATGGTAGTGATGAGGCAAAGTGTGGGAAGTAGAAGGTTCTATGCCTCCTTTCCTTAGGAGCTAACTTAGGGAGGGAAGGGACTGAGACAGTTTGAAAGTAGTTGGGGTTAGAAAAGGGGCAAGTGAGGAACAGTGATTTATTAGAAGAATGTTTCCCATGCTTACATAATAATCATTGAAAAATCCTGGGATCGTGTGTGTGTGTGTGTGTGTGTGTGTGTGTGTGTGTGTGTGTGTGTGTGTTCACCTATGTGGTTGTATGTGAATGCCAGAGATTGACATCTGAAGGTACTCCTCAATCATTTCTCCACCCTATTCTTTTTGAGACAGAGTCTGTCATTCAACCTGGAGCTTGCTATTTCCTAACTGGCTGGCCAGCGAGCCCACAGAATCTGCCTGTCTCTGTTGGAGTGCTGGGGTTTCAGGTGCGCAACCCCATGTCCAGCTTTAAGTGGGTGCTGGGGACCTAAATGTAGATCATCATGCTTATGCATCAAGAACTTAACCTACTGAGCACCCGCCCCCTCTGCCCCAACCAGTTGATACTGTATGTAACTTGTCTTGAAGTGATTTCAGTGTTAGGAATTTATCTTTAAGACAGGCCCTACCATGTATCCCAGATTGACCTCAAACTTAAGCTTAATTCTTCTGTCTCAGTTTCCTGATGGCTAGAATTATAGATAAGTGTGTGCCTTCTCACCCAGCCATTCCTATGTCTAATTAAAACAAAACAACAAGATTTATGCAAGAAGTGTGTTAAGGGATCAGACTGAACACGTGAGACTTTGAATAATGCAATCATATGCCTTTCTTTTAAAGGATATTAATTATAGCTGTATTTAGAGTGAAATGCTTGTGTGGAGAACTAGGTTAGCACTGAGTGACTTTATTTCTCATTCTCTAAAACATACAGGCATTTCAGCCGAACAATGGAAGAACTTGTTCACGATCTTGTCTCTGCACTGGAAGAGAGCTCTGAGCAAGCCCGAGGTGGGTTTGCTGAAACAGGAGATCATTCTCGAAATCTATCTTGCCCTCTGAAACGCCAGGCCAGGAAAAGGAGAGGGAGGAAGCGTAGGTCCTATAATGTTCACCACCCTTGGGAGACAGGTCACTGCTTAAGTGAAGGCTCTGATTCTAGTTTAGAAGAACCAAGTAAGGACTATAGAGAGAACCACAACAGTAAGAAAGATCATAGTGACTCTGATGACCAAATGTTAGTGGCAAAGCGCAGGCCATCTTCCAACTTAAATAACGGTGTTCGAGGTAAAAGACTTCTGTGGCATGAGTCTGATTTTGCTGTGGACAACCTTGGGAATAGAACTCTCCGCCGTAGGAGGAAAGTGAAGCGCATGGCAGTGGATCTCCCGCAGGACATCTCCAGCAAAAGGACAATGACCCAGCTGCCTGAAGGCTGTAGAGATCAGGACATGGACAACGATAGAGCTTACCAATATCCAGAGTTTACCCGGAATAAAGTTAAAAAAAGGAAGTTGAAAGTGATTAGACAAGGACCAAAAACCCAAGAGGAAGGAGGAGGTTTGGAAAGTGAAGAAATAAGCCAGGCCAATAAAGACAAAATGGAGTACGAAGAACAAAAAGTCTCAGATGAGCTCATGAGTGAAAGGTAACTTTACTATTCTCTGCTAATAATGTGTTTGTCTGCATGCTTGGGGCTGAATGTATTTTGTATTTTAATTCTGTTTTAAGATAATTAGAAATTACCATAGTCATAGTGGTATTACTTTGTAGCTAGGTTTGTATTTCTTTATAATTTATAGCATGTTCACACAAAGCAAAATTACTTATTTGATTTATGCAAAGTGTTAGTTGTGTTATAACTGTCTTGATTTTCAGCTACAAAGAGAAAAAGAAATAGCTTTCTATGGGAAAGAATATGCTTTTGAATCACTGCACTTTAGGATATATCATTGTTCATGTAATTATGGAGCTTCAGCCTTTGGAACATTTTAGGGTGCGTATTCATTATTTTGATTCCTGATGTTCAAAGTTCATACCCTGTGATGTGTGGGGCTTGGTGTATTGATCTATAACTTGCTAGGGAATTCTGATCACTTATAAAGAACTGATTTATGGTGTGGAAGCAGCTGGTTTTGGTCCTTAGAAAAATGAGAATTGTAGCATTCCTCTGTTGGTCGGCTGTCTGTCCATCTCAGGAAGTAGACCACGTCTGTTCTAATTGCCACATGCTCATTGTATGTCAGAGCAGTGAAGTGAGCCTCTTCCATTTATCCAGCTGCTTGTAAGAGCAGCCAGCGCTGCTCATTGTCTTCAGCACACCCTCTTCAATTTCTGAGAGTCAGAAAAAAATGGTCATGGGGAAAACATATGATTTTTAATTTGTAGCATTGACTTCATTTTAATCTTGGTGTTTGTAGGCTTTGGATATTTGGATATATGTGGGTGTGTTTGTAAGTGTGACTATATTTATGTTGAGAACCCAGTTGGAGTTAACAGAAAGAGTTTTTTTTTTTTTTTTTTTTCCCATCACAGGCAATTTATTTTGTTCTATTCATTCACAGTTAATACAGAAAATACTAGGAAACATTTCCATATAATGTTTGACACAGAAATCATCAAATAGAAGTATACAATGTTGACAGGAGGCAGTACAGAAAGAGTTTTTATTAGACAGTTTACTGTTTATATAGTTTTTCCCTCAAGAAGTAAAGCAAAAGTAAAGTATTTGAAGAAGGTTTTGAAAAGTTTGTTTCTTTCAAGAAAGTTAGGATTTTTGTGCAGCAGTAGGGTTGGTTGTATTCTGGCACTGACTTATTGTGACAGGATCACTCAGCCAAAAGCAGGCAGCTCTGTCGCCCGTTGCTGAGGGGGTGGGGCAGTGCAGGAAAGGCTGAGTTCCCGGCTACTCGCACATCACCTGCTTTTTCTGGGGAAGCCCCTCCTTTTGGTTTTCCTGTTTTCTTTCTGTTCTGCTTCGTACACTGTCCACCCTGGAACCATAATGAGGCAGAATCTGCTCTCACTTATTTCTTTTCATTGTTCCACAAACATCAGGGTCAAGTAGGGATGTCAGATTTCCTAGTTGTTCACATCTTAGGTATATAGTTTAAATATGATATTTTAAATCAAATACAATTAACTATTTCCTCTGATTTAAACTTTTCTTTATACCAGTTTTCTGCTGCCACTTAAGGGCTCAGTGCAATTTCTTCTGTGGGAAGGATTGCTACAGAGTAAAAGCATCTTCTCTTTTCAAAGCTTTCCATTTTAAGGTTTATATTTCTTGGATTTGATTTATAAGTAAAAACCTTTCTCTCTCTCTCTCTCTCTCTCTCTCTCTCTCTCTCTGACATTTAATGACTACAGTGTGCATCCATAGCTCAAAGACTACTAACATAGACTCCCTCCCTCCCATACCCTAGGCTGGATTAGGCAGGCAAGCAGATACTGAGAATAGAATGTGCTGTGTGAGAGGCACTTGTGAGTGAAGACTTCTCAAAGGAGCTGTGTTTCCAAGCAAGAACTAAGACTTGTTCCAAAAAGGGAGGGATGGAGGGAGAGTTGGCAAGGAAATGGCATGACTGGAAGAAAGCTGTGTGAAACAGACTGTCAGATCCGGGAGGGTCAAGTGCAGCTCCTTCACCTAGGAAAGAAAGGGATCTGGGGCTCCAGAGCAGCACTTATTGAAGGCCTGTGTGCTGTGGTGCTTTAGATTTCATCATGGAGGCAGTGAAGAAACTTAGGACAGCATGGTCTTGGCTATAGTGTTCTGTCTGCCTTTGACTGCCCTCGGTCCATACAGTGGAGGGGAAAGTATATCTGTGCTGGTAGAGGCAGAGAAACCCTTGGAGCTTCTTTAAGAGTAGAAATAATGGGAAGCTGTATTGGGAAGGGTGGTACTCTCAGATGATGCTGGGTTTCTAGTCATAGAAAAAAAACAAAAAATGAACCAAATGGAAAGGGGGATTAGTATTAATGTATATACATTAACTCGTGGATAGTCTCATCTGAGTAATAATAGTTATAAGAATTATTTCTAAAAAGGAGAAATACTGTATCCTTTCAGATGAATTGTCTTGGCCACTAGCTGCTGGAAATGAAAAGCCTTTCTTGTTAAATTCTTGTTCATATTAAATGACCATAGCAACAGGGAAGTACAGGTAGCAACTGGCTAGTTACCAGTAAGACAAAAATAGACTTATTTTTTGTGTCCATCATTAAGAAATACCTCAGTATAAAGCAAGGATCCTTAAAGACTGGTATTACAGAACCTAGATTTCCACATGTTTTGAAATCTGTCAGGGTGTGGACAGAGATAGGCATGTTTCTTGGAGGAAGAACAAGCAAGAGTACCAGACCGAAGAATGGAAAGATTTGATAAGGAAACCCACCCATTTAAAGCTATGAAATCAGTTCACTTAGAAAACTGTCGTCGTAGGCGGCATATGTATGTATGAATATGGTTTATGACCTTTTAAAAGAGTCCTTTTAAGTTTAGAGAAACATTCCAAGACAGTTTATAGAGTTCATGCCTTTCCTATTCTTATGCTCCAAGCCAATTTCCTTTTACCGTTAATATTTTATACTTCTCTGGTACTTCCACCACAGTTAATGAGTATGGATGTATTTTTAAGTCGGTATTTTATTAAAATTACTGTTGGTTTTCTTTAAAATGGCTTTCTTCTATTCCAGGGTATCATGCTTAAACAGTAGTCAACCAGTTATGTTGTGAAAAGGTAAACCTGGCTGTCTTTAGAATTGATTAAAGGATGGTAAATCTGAACCCAGAAGACTGTTGCAGCCAAAACTTAGTGAACTGACTCACTGTTTGCAGGCTGTAAAATACTTGCTCACTGTGGTCAGACTTCACCTGACTTGTATTTAGTAAGCGTATTCATTAGGTAATTGAGAGATATGGCTGATCTGATTATGGAGTACTACACTAGATTTCCAGGGGCATTATCGAGTATGCCTTTGTGGAATAACACTCAGTTTTCTTAGGGGCCAAAGCTTTCATGACTTGCTCTTATTTTCTTCCTATTTTCACTTAATTGGACTGTCATTTAAATGTTGCTTCCAGTAGACTAATAGTGGTTGGTTTTTTTCCCACTGAGTATTCGTTATTTCCTGAATTTCCATATTCAGTTTGAACCGTGTCTTATTCTCCAGTTCTGCAGGGGAATGGGTACCCTTCTTAATAGTGGTCTAGAACTCCCTCTGTTGCTTCACTCTGCGCTAATGGACTGCCACCATCACTCCCTTCTTGGGAAACAATGCAGTTGCTGTGAATTGCTAAGCGGCTTTTCTAGAATATTTGCAGATCTGGTTATGAAAATCATTTCATCCCAGGCTCTGTGTTTTTGTGCTGAAGACAGTCTCAGTCTGCTTCTGATGGAGACTTCCCTGTCTTAGTGAGCACTGGGATTTCAGGTGCACCCTGATCACACAACACAGCATCAGAAAGGAACAGTGAGCATGTGATGAAAGCTGCCTTGTGTCAGCACCTCCTTACAGTCCCATCTGGTTCACTGTCCAGGTCCTATTAGATTCCTAGGGTTTTACGTGCCAATAATAATATGTTGTGTAGTTAATGGAACCAGGATATTTGCAGTTTGATTAAAAAAAAAAGTCTTATTTTCTTTCAGATCTTTGTCAGGCTCAAGTTCCATCTCTGAGCTGCCATGTCTCTTTAAAATTTTGCAACTGATAGATGAATTGTTCTTTTGATGTGTTTCATTTTTCTTCTTTTCCTGGTTACAGTGACTCCAGCAGCCTCAGCAGCACTGACGCCGGGTTGTTCACCAATGACGAGGGAAGACAAGGTACTAAGCACTGTTTTCCACTCTCAAGAAATCCATTTTAAAGCATACTTCTGGTTATTTTATGAGCTGCCAACAATAGCCCCTTGATATAACAGGTACTACTTAGAGGCTGGTGTTTAGTAATGTAGCTAGTTTCTATGCTCTGCGGAAGGTGTCTTAGCTTCCTAACCCAAAAATAGATGTCTAAAAATTAGCATGTGGCACTCAGCTTTGTATCCCTCAGTGTTTGCAGTTTGGTCCTTATTAGCAAGACTGCTAAACTTATTCTCCACCTTATTCTAGGTGTAAGCATTCCTACGAGTGGATTTGCAATGATTTGTCATTTTTATTCAGTTGTCACACTTATACTAGCCCACCTATAAGTAACTAAATGGCTTTTATTAATTCAATATTATAAACTGTTAAATAGAACTATCTTACATCTTAGGTCTTTTCTCTCCTCCAAAATTTCAGAATCTTTTCACACTTCAACATGGCAGTGTTTTGAAACTGTAAACAATTTGAAGCCCTTGTGAAGGAGTGAGGAGTCACCCTTGTTTGGACTGATTTCATTTAGTCCCTTCTGCCCCTAACTGGCTCTCTCTTATTCCTAGTACAAATTATAAAATTGAACTCACCATATGTGTACTTATCACAGAGGTATCTTTTTTTCTTAGGACTGCATTATTAGGGCCAGCAACAGTAGCCTAATATCCTTAATCCTAGCACTTAGAAGAGGGAGAGACAGGCAGATGTCTGTGAGTTCCAGGCCAGCCAGAGCTACTTAGGGAGACCCTGTCTCAAAAACCAAACCAACCAAACCACACCAAAGGACAAAAAGAATGTATTAGCAGAAAGGAGGTTCTACAGAAAGAAACTAAACTTATAAATCATTGAGTGATTTTTATGGTGGGGGGGGAAGCATAGTAGTGTTGCCTGTACTGTTTCTCGAACCTTGTTGGTAAAGCAGATTAGAGGGCCATTCTTTCTACTTAGTACAAGTAATCGCATGATTGTTTGCAAGACACTAGCCTTTGGAAGTTGACACTTTATCTGGAATATGTTAGTAGAACTACCTTGTTAATAGACAAGTTTTGTTAAAATACAGAGCTTACCTAAGTTATAGAGGTTGGTGATATGAGCAAATAAAATGATAAACTTTCATCAAAAGGGACTTCTTGGCAAGGCTGACATCTTTAGAAGGCACTGGTTTAAGAAGATACAGCAATAATTATTGAGAACTTACTGTATCTCATGTTGCTAAGATATTTTCTAGAATTTAATTTACTTTGTTCTCACTGGGAGTTCCCACTTTTTATTTACTTTTTAAGTGGGGAACTAATAGAGTTGAAATGATTTTCTCAATGTTACAGGATAATGGGTTTTTAACTTACCTGATTCCATGCCCAAGATTTTGATGACTAATTTACTCTCTAAGAATATCATATAAAAAGTGAAGTCAAATAACTTCATTTTTCTGGAGTGTTTTTTTTTTTGTTTTCTTTGGTTTTTCTTTTTGAGAGAGGTTCTATGTTTATATAGCACCGGCTGGCCTTTCATTCTTGAACTGTGCCTCAGCCTCCCAAGTACAGTAGTAGGCATAGTGTTGTGGTAATGGCAATTCAGAGGTAAGATAGTCATTTTAACTGAGTTCCTGCTCTATAACATTTAAAGTTAGGTCTCCTGTGAAATGTTAATATTTAAGCTTTGTAATTTTAACAAAAATATTTTATTCCCTAATTCAAACAGTTCTGTGGTTCTCATTTTACAATTGCATTTAGTATTCACTGTTTATTTGAACTAAATCTATTTCTCATATATAATTCTCAGCTTAAGTTTAGATGCTTTTTGGGGGGCATTATTTTTGTTTCATGATTGCAGTTTCTATTTTAAAATTTTATAAGCTGTCTTAAATCAGAAGTCTCATAAAAGGGCGTCATGTATGACAACTTTTACGAAAACCCACTAGTACTAGTGGCTTTAGTGGCTTCTGGGGATCTTAAGGTTTAGTGACTCTATTTAAAATCTTTTCTTTTGATAAGCTGTCTGCATTCTATACTTTGAATCATTTTTATCTGCTTAAATCTCAAGAAATATATTGATACTCACTGAGGTTAAATGAATTTTAAATAGTCATTTATAGTACCCTGATTACACCTAGGTATTCCATCATTGGTATTGGTGAATAACTTGTTCTTGAACTGTCTGTTTCATGGAAACATTTTGACTTTGTGCAGGTGATGATGAACAGAGTGACTGGTTCTATGAGAAGGAGTCTGGTGGAGCCTGTGCTATTGCTGGAGTTGTGCCCTGGTGGGAGAAGGAAGACCCTGCAGAACTAGACAGAAACGTGTCCGACCCCGTGTTTGAAAGTATCCTAAGTGGTTCTTTTCCCCTCATGTCACATCCTGGCAGACGAGGTCAGTAGTACTTCCTAAGTGCTGCCTCCCATTACTTACGGTTCTTACTGGACTGAATGAGGATAGGCCCAAGTGGAAACAATACAAACACAGAATGCTGTAGAGAACGTGCTGGACCCTAATCCAAGTACTTTATTCGTCTGCTTTCACTCATCAGGAAGGTGTTAATAGGAGTGTGAATTGGGAGAAAGGGAGCTCTTAATGTCTGAGTCCTAGCTAGTTAAGTGCTGACTGCATTAGAACCCTGCTGGGAATTACCTCAGTTCTTTTAAGTGTGTTTCACATTTTCCCCAATAATATTCTTGGTGCTCACTACTATGAGCAACTTAGTTTTAATTCTCTGTTGATAGGCTCTTCTTCTATGCTCCAGTGATCACAGTATCTTCTAAATTGACTGTTTGATTTCCCAGGTTTCCAAGCTAGACTCAGTTGCCTCCATGGAATGCCTTCAAAGAATATTAAAAAATCTGGAGGGGCTCCACCTTCAATGGTAGGCATGCTTTCTTATTGAAATGTCATGTTTGGAAATGTTTCCATTTCTGTGGAATAAAAAGTCACATCCTCACCCTTTATTTATATTCTAATGTTATACTTAAAAATAATCCATTTTTTTGTAGGCTACAAACTGGACCAGTGAGATTCCCCTATAAGCCAAATCTTCTATTGCTAATAAATTAGTTACGTTTTGAACACCTGGGGAATGGCATTCGAGGGAACCTGGCTCCTGTCCTCTTCCCTGGAGGAATACACTGAAGTGCGAGCCTCTTTGATGCAGACCTGGGCCTGTTTTGCTGCAGGACTGGTGTTCTTTCTTTTAGCCAGAGGTGAATCTGATTGGGAGGCTTCCCTGAGATGTAGGTTGGCCCAGGGTGGATACAAACTACTGTATATTTTGCATATTTTTCTCTCTTATGGTTTTTAACATTGGATCTTTTTATGTATTGCTTGCTTTGCCAAATGCTAACAAAAGATAGAAAATTGAAAACTATATTAACCCAAGTATTCCTTAGTATTTCTATGACTGGTTAAGATTTAGTTTTTATATCTGATGTGTAAATAAAAAATGATGTATTGCCATTTATGGTTCATTTTAAAAGAAGTCTTCTCTACCAGCATTATTTAAAATACTTGTGTTTTACTCAGGGCACTTTCTTTAATAAGGGCTGATGTAAGTAGGTGAAGTTGATAATCTTTGCTCAAGTTTATCCTTTGTTCAGTTCACTTCCCGTTTGGATAATTGTTCTGTATTACAAGCCTGTTGTATTTCATATTGTAGTTCTCATTGTACTGCGAAAGTCATCCTATCCCTAAACAGCATAGTGATGACAAACTAGTCTCCTTTAGGGAACCACTTGCTGTCACATTTTCAATAGTGTGTGTCTGATCCCTAAACTAGTCACAGCTGCCTCACTGGCATGGAGCTTGATGAAATCACGTGAACCTGTTTGTTTTTTTTTTTTTTTTTTTTTTGGTTTTTTCGAGACAGGGTTTCTCTGTGTAGCTTTGCGCCTTTCCTGGAACTCACTTGGTAGCCCAGGCTGGCCTCAAACTCGCAGAGATCCGCCTGCCTCTGCCTCCCGAGTGCTGGGATTAAAGGCGTGCGCCACCACCGCCCGGCTGAACCTAGTGTTTTAACAATAATTAATGCATGCCTGACTCTCACTGACAGGTCTAAAGCAAGATGCTTGCTCATCCATTTAGAAATACTTACATAAGCTCATTTTCATCAAGCAGGAGGGAAATACAACATTTCCATCAGTGGCATATTTCTTATATTAGACTAACTCAAGCCATTTGAGTTCTTTAAAATAGTTATTTTAAATTGATTAACTTTTTCCCTCAATTCCTGTAATTGACAAAGTCTTGGTGATTTAATGTTTTCATATTGTCTGGTTTGTCAGTTCAGCATTTAATGACTAAATTAAATATGATGGAAACGAAACTTAAAGTTGATGTTACCTTTACCTAAGACTATTGTGGTCTGAAAGATTTAAAAATACACTAAGTAGGAATGTATGACAACATCTCTGGAGACGTTAAAGGTGACATGGTGCAAGTTGACCCTTCTGACTGTCCCATATTTAAAGGTGCAGTGATGTGCTTAATAATTATATTAAGGATTTTTATACTGTCTCAATTCAAAAATTCATGTTCTTTTCTGAATTACAGAAATGCTTTTGTTTTGTATGATGACTGTCCTTTAGATCTGAATAAGTCACTTTAATGCCTCAGCCTGTGAACTTTGTCTCACCAATCATGA
The DNA here is from genome assembly GCF_004664715.2 of Peromyscus leucopus. Taxonomy (NCBI): domain Eukaryota; kingdom Metazoa; phylum Chordata; class Mammalia; order Rodentia; family Cricetidae; genus Peromyscus; species Peromyscus leucopus. Next base: position 11,286,743 of record NC_051076.1, on the reverse strand, counting down.
ATCTAGAGGAATACTATCTAATTCTTGGCTCAGTTTTACCTATTTTTATTTTTGGTCCACTGCTTGCTTGAGCATGGCTGGGATTTGTAGCCCATTTTCTAGGCTTATTGCAGTCTCACTGTGGTATTTTATAGAAGCTATTACAACTGATGGACTAGCTTCATGGTGTGGATGATCCATGGCTGCACCACCCTTAAAGCCGCCTTCCTGTCTAAATTGTGAAGAGGTGATTAGGCTCCACTTCATGGAGATTTCTATATATGTGTGTTTAACATGGAACGAGTGCAGTAGGCCATGGAGTGTTTTTCAGGGCTACATTGTTGTATTCAAAATTGTACTGAAAGCAGAGGACGCCTTAAGGTGTTCTGTCTCTCAACCCTGAATTGTCCTTGTTTAGATATTTTACATTCTGTAATGTTTTTTCCAAAAAATCTCTGACTTGATCAAGAAAGGTAAGATTTTCACTTTGTGCTGATGTTTTTCTAATTCTCCTTATATTTTGCTCATAATATATGTAGCTTGCTACCTTAAAAAATTTAGCCTGCTAAGACAGTCATCATTAAGGGATGGCCATTATTTCTTGTAGAAAGAAATTAATTTCAATTAGCACAGATTCACACTGGAAAGCCAAAGTGTATATAAGAAAGGTTAGTTTTAGGAGCAAATTCCAGCATTTGTAGCTGTAACCCATTAAACAGAATGGCAGCAGGCGTCTTCAGTGGGTACGTGACACCTACATACATACAATGATAGAGTGCACGTGAAGGAAAAGACCCTGGAACTAAGGGAAGTAGGGATGTTCTCCATTACTGCCCTTATTCCTCACAGACGTGTTCAGTGAAGTCACTGTACTTAGTTAGGAAACCTGCTGCCACAGCAAAGTCAGGTTTAGCTTTGGGGTGGGTCTTGGCTCCTCACTCCTCATGTTCTTATCAGCTGCTGACTGAATAATGCTGCATGTGTTTGTTTAAAGGTATTTACTGTGTATTGTTCATTCATAAACATGGAACTTATGGCTAATAGCACCATCCCTGAAGCCTGAACAAAACTTCTCTAACATGTATTTTCTCCATAAGGCTCACTATGGCCTTCTCATGCTTAGTAACAATGACAGACTCATTTTAGCCTGACTTTGGGGCCATTGAAAGCAGTAAAATCACCAGAAAAAGTGCAAAAAGTGCAAAAAGTCAATAAGCCAGTCCTCAGTAGATCACACAAAGGACACTTGTTTACAGTGTCAGAGCTGCAGGAAGGAGGCAGTCCTTGTCCCTTTCACCTGTGAGTTCCTGTTTATGAGGAGCTCAGATTTTCACTGCTGTGCACATACCCGTGAGTATCTGCAAAAGTTCGGAGTGTTGGCTTTCAGGTGGCATAAATTTCAGCTAGTAGTTAATTTTTCAAATTTGGAATCTGCAGGGAGGAACAAGAAATGGCTATGTATTTTTGGAAAGCAGAGAGGTATTGTAGAGTATATTGGATATTTACATTATGATGCATAACAGCAAAATTACAGTTATGAAATAGCAATGAAATAATTTTATGATTGGAGGTCACCACAACATGAAGAACTGTATTAAAGGGCTATAGCATTGGGAAGGTTGAGACCCACTGTTATAGGGTATTATAGACCTTGAAGTCATATATTTGTGAATTCACTCTGGTTCTTAGTATTACTTAAACACACATTGTGAACCTCAGTTTCTTCTTTTGTGAAATACAGACACTTTTTTTTTTTTAATAGACATGCTGACAGACTTAAATGAGGATAAAGTACACATATAAGTTTAGGTCCATCTTCAGCACATAGTATATAATAAGTAATAATTGCTGTTGTTATTGAAGATAATAAACACAATAGCTGGTAATGCAACGTAATTTTTATCATGAATCCAAGTGTAGAATTTAACCTTAAACTATTTGATTCATGTTTTATATATAATTTGACATTATCTTAATAGATTGCTTTATTTTATAGGCTTTTAGGTTTCTTTTTATCTTATTTATGTTTATCTGATTTCTGTCTTTAGTATAGTCTGACAAATTATTCTGAATGAATTTTGGGTTAACAAGTTAAGTCTCAAATTGAACTACAAGCTGTAAAGCCCATTTCTTCATGTCCCCTCCCTCCTTCCCAAATCATTAAGCTTTCCTTTTAGACTGTTTATGAGGTTTGAATCCATTCTTATTCCTTAAAAAAAAAAAAAAAAAAAAATGTGCCCATGTATATGTGAGATTACAAGTCCTGAGAATTTGCTGTTGGTAAGAATTACTCGGCTGGTCATGGTGGTACATACTAGTAATACCAACACTTGAGAGATGTGGAGGCCAGAGAATCAGGAGTTAAAGATCACCATTGACAAAATAGCAAATTTGAAGTCAGCCTGTGTCATATGAGACCCTGTTTCAAAAAAGCAAAAGAGAATCGCTATTGTTGTATGGTTAGAAACTCTAGTTTATTGGTACCTTGCTGGTCAGCCTTTTAGTACCTAATTTAGGAGAATTGTTACTTCCATGGAATGTCCTAGGGTCGTCACCCAGGAGATACTGCCCGAGACCTTGACATTTTTAGACTGTATTCATTAAGTACAATTCAGAATAATAACACAATAATGATGCTGGAATCAAATTTGAAATGACTATTCTTACAACATGAATTCAAGGAACCTTACTAAAGGGTAGCTTTCCATGTAGCCAGGATGTCTGTTTTTTTGTTTTGTTTTGTTTTGTTTTTGACAGGGTCTCACTATGTAGCTGCATTGAACTCACTATGTAGGCCAGACTAGCTTTGAACTCACAGAGACCACCTGCCTCTTCCTAGTGCTGGGATTAAAGGTGTGCGCCACTACACCTGGCTCAGGATATCCTACCCCCTAGTATTCCAAATAATCTGTGTGTTTTGTGAGGGTGAGAGATTTTTAAATTCTCTTTTCATTTTGTTTTGAACTAGTGATTCATCAACAGGTATAATATCCGCTAAAGTTATTCAAATTATGATGACTGCTGAAAGATTGTGGGAAAAAGATTCATCTTAAAACACAGTATTTGTATTTGAAAATCATTATGTAAGACATTGTAGTAAGATAGAAGGCTTTGCTTAAAATGTTTACAGTTGCTTGAAGACCAGTTTTCATGTGATTACAAGAACATATAAGGTATTAATGGTGTGTTTATTTTACCAAAAAAGAACCTAATTTAATTGATTTCCTTATGTATCTACATTTTCAAGTTTAAGTATATGAACCAAAGAGTTAGTGTTGACCCTTAATATAAATTGTCATGTCCCACTGTTTATACTCACAGTACCTTGTGTCACTTAGAGCATAGGAGGTGTTCTCTGTTCCAGGCATTAAGGCGGTTCATTGAGTGGCTGACCATGAATGAATGACTGTTGTAGGTACTTGAAGTTATGTTGACAGTGACCATCTTATTGTAGTGAACTCTTCATATGTCCTGCTCAGTGTTTGTGATACAGTTTCTTGATATTCTAGAGTAGGAGTATTTAGGCTCTTTATAGCCTTTTACCAAGAAGGCTCATTTAAAATGGAATTGGTTTGAATGAGGGATTTAAATAACCTATTTTCTCAGACTAGTCAAAGCAAAGAAAATTTATGACAGAAACTAAATCTAAAATGATGTAAAATACCACACAGCCTGTGTCTGCAACTATATTTGATTTCTATGGGACTATTGTCCAAGCTTTTGCTAGTGGAATTCAGCAGTGGAATCCTTTATTACCACCTTTCTGCCTGGAAATTTGTATTCCTAGAGCATTTTTGTAGACTGGAGAATTTATGTTTGGAAAGTTATAGTCTAAGTATGTTAATTATATGTTAATTTCATTTTCCTCCCAATATCAGCTTGAGGTCTAGGTTTTAAGATATTTTAATCTTAGAAATTTTTTAGATAAAATCAGTTCTGTATTATAGAAAAGTACAAATCAATAAAATGGTAATATTTCTCAGGAGAAATTTAATACTGTCTGTTTGCTTTAAATTTTTTATTTTGATGTTACTCTATATTTTGTATTATACAAATTTTATAACAGTTGATAATTAAAAATGTAAATCCCATAACATTTATTCCATATCGTTGAATAGGATCAATATTAATACTGATATTCTTGGGTCATATTTTATTAAATGTGAAACATACATATATTTAATGGTGTATAGTATTATATTCACTTATGCATTTGAATGCTTGTGTTCTCTATATTCTTAAAAACTCCTTAAAAACATATATGATAATCAATCATGATATTTTAATGATATAAGATGTGACCACATATATTTTTCCATATATTAAAATATTTGTGCTTGCTGCTCTGATGACTTAGTATAGGTGTGGCCTTATATGTTGGAATTTGGGACCTTCAAAATGGTGGAAATGTGCAGTGTGAAACACATTACAATGCTTAGTATATCTTGATACTTTCTGTGTATTGTTTATATATTTAAAATAATAAGATTAACATTCCTATCATGTAGGTTTGTGTTTACATTTTAAACTGTTTTTCTTTTGGTAAACCAAAATTAATATGATTTGGAAGTTTCTTCATGTTGCTGTCATGTTGCTAATAAATATAAATAAATTCTCTTTCTAAAGTAGTCTTCATTTCTGCTTAACATATTCAAGTGTGAGTTATGTTCAGATATCCACATCCGTATTCACTATCTAGAATGGCAGCCACAATCAAGATGTGCTGTAGTAATCATAAAGTATTTATGGCTTCCATTGGTTTAATAACTGGCTGTCTGTACTTTCTTACTAATCTTAACATTGATTGTCCAGATATAGAGCCTTCTGGTTAATTTTCCTGCTCTCCCTGTTAATTTACTCTTCTCTCTATCCCTTCAAGGAAACTCATCATTTCCTCTATCATGTTACTATATTTATTCAGCTATGATGAAATCTCTATTTCTTATGTTGCGTCTCTTTTTTTGAAGCCACTTGGTAAAATTCTGAGACAGTCTCTTATAGAAACAGATGCTTTAGCTGATACCCAACAGATGGGTTAGAGCTCACCAATTCATTCACAGTAGGAAATGGCAGGCATGAAGGCATAAGGCCTTGGGTTTGACACATCATGGAATAGATAGATTGATTAGATAGATATGGAGGGGTTTATAGCAAAACAGTTTACCTGAAAAAATGGGCAGGAGTTAGATCATGGTCCATAGTAATCTTGTGAAGCCATGTCATCCCTGGCCATACTGGTAGTCAATAGAAAGTACAATATGTAACTATAAGCTAAGATTATATTAGAAGTATAAATTCCACCCTATTCCTCCATTACGTGTGAGCCAGAGGATGGACTAAACTTTAATTTACCCTTTGAATCTTCTATCTTATTAAGTGAATGACTTCCATTTATTCCACAAAGGTTGGTTAGTATTGCCTGCAGCTAGATAGAATAATGCTACTACTATGTATGGCTCTAGGCCTTGCATTCTACAGCTGTGAATGAGACTAACGTGGTCACCTGTAGCTTATATTTTAATGAATAAAAGTAACCTTGGTTGGGGATGAGTAAGCAGATACAAGTAGCCATGGGGAACAATTAGAAAGGCAGTAGGATAGTTGCAGGAATGAAGGTTAGTGAGTAAAATTTGTAGGTAGATGGAGTTTCAGCCTTAATCCATCTAGTGGCATTCTTTGGGTCACTCTTAAACTAACCACCTATCTGGGAAAAGAAGCAAGCATCCATTCCTCACACCAATTCATCCAACAAGATGGGTTAGGTTCAAGAAACTTTAAGTGGGAACTATATATGGACAAAGGCTGTCTTGTTTATGTGTAATTGTAGTGATTATACCAAAGTTAATGTATAAGCACTTGTGTTCTCTTTTGCCCTATGGGTACTTGCATGCCACACCTTCTACATTTAAAAAACAAATTGCATTACAGCAGTACAAATTCTTAGGTCACTGTTCTCAAAGTGGTTTCAGATTAGTATTTTTTAGGTATCTGTGGACTTTTGTTTCTGAAACATAGTCTCATGTAGGCCAAGCTGGCTTTGAACTTGCTATGTAGCCAAGGTTGACATCTGCCTTTCCAGTGCTATGCCATAAGCACACATGTCCACGCCCTGCTTTCTTGCACTGACTCCCTGATGAATCTTTAAAACACTGGTTTTGAAAACGCAGGAAGTATCTTTGTTTCTGTGGATACGGATTCATTGTGTATCCCAGGCTGGCATGAGCTCTCTGTGTGGCACTGGGCTGGCCTCCAATTGATATCCTTTCTCAGACTTCGGAGTGCTGTGGTTATAGACATTATCTACCATGTCTGGCTATGTTTGAGACTTAAAATACATTATTTAGAGTCTAGTTAGCTAAACACTTATTTCTATTTTGTAGCTTAAGAAACTTGAAATATGTTCAAAATACTTCTTTTTTGTTTTTAAGAAATTAAGCCAGGGCATGACATCTATAACCCTCGAGAGCTAGAAGTGGAAGCAGGTGAATCATGGAAGGTTTAAGACCAGCAGGTTTGTTTACATAGTGAGTGCAGGCCAACTAGGGCTATTTAGGAAGCCCTGTCTCAAACCTACCCTCTTTCTCAATGTAAAAGGACCCATTGCTGCTGATTTGTGACCATATGATTCCTTAGATGGACATTCCCATGCATCCCTTCTCTTGGTTGCCGTTTACAACGGTAGTGGCATTGCCAGAGTTCCTCTTATTTTTTTTTTCTTTTTAAAACCAAAACCAGGGAGGTAGAAATGCATACATTTTACTTTTTCCCAATTCTTGTTCACCTCTGGTTTTCTGCTTTTTATGTTGCTGATAAAATTATTCTGATGGTCTATAAAACTCAGTTTTCTAATTTGCCTTTAGATATGTCAGATCCCTACTATCAGAAAAGTTCAAAAATCAATGATGGGTGGAACACTTCCAAATAGTATTTAATAAGCTTTTTTTTTTGTACTGAAATCACCTGTACCTCCTCCAAATGAAGGTCAATTTGCAAAACTGAGGATTGATGCAGAAGTTATTTAGACAGAAAGATTTTCTTGTACTGTTGAGTTAATGTATGCCAAGCAGGTATTTGCTGGCCTGCCATCTAAAAAATTGGGTTCTGATAATCAGATAGAGCCCAATTGTTATTTCAGTTTTAAGCCAACAAAACTTGTAATGTTTCTGTTGTTCAATAATCTTCACAGTACTTAGGGAATAAACAAAGTTGGATGAATTTTTTTTTTTTTTGTTCTGTTAAAGCGTATCACCTTCTAGAGTTTCATGTATGGGTCAGGACATTGATTGGAGATGATTTACTGTGAAAATGTTTCAGATCAGTGTAATACTAAACTTATAGGGTGTGTTTATCTGTTAGTTACAATATATTATAGTTACATTTAAAAATATTCATTGGGTTATTAAGGATTTCATATTAGCTTGGATGTATAATATTTAGGCCAGATACTAGTATTTAAACTCAAAGATTAATACATTATTTAATTTTACTTTCCTATATCTCTGATAGGCTCTTTTAATTCTTTTCTGTTTTAGTACTGGGCATTGAACCCAGACCTCCTTCATGCCAAACAAACATTCTACCAATGAGCTACATTTCTAGCTCTCCTTGATTTATTTATTTATTTTTAAATTTTGAGATAGGCTCTCATTAAGCTACCTAAGCTAGCCTCAGGATCATTTTCCTGCCTCAGCCTCCTTATGAGGTGTGAGTACAGCTCTGAAGCTCTTCTTACTTTCTATTCACAAAAATATTTCTTTTGGGGGTGGGGGGAGAGGGGAGTGTTTCAAGAGTTTCTCTGTGTAGCTCTGGCGTCCTAGAACTAGCTCTGTAGACCAGGCTGTCCTCAAACTCAAAGAGATCCTCCTGCCAAGCGCTGCGATTAAAGTGGGTTTTGTGGTATGCCTACACAGCCACAAAAATAATTTTAATGCTTCACATCAATTGTCATATTAGTAAATGTATATTACATCTGATTATATTAAAGACATGTTGTATCTTGCTTGTGACTTTAGCCATACATTTTTTGATTCAATTCTATACACAGTGAAAGCTTTTGATATTTTTACTTTGCAATAGTTATCATCAATTAAGCATGTATATCTTTGTCCTCAAATACCAACGTTTGATTAGCATAAATTAATTTGAAAAAGGAGAGGGAGAAACATTTATTTAGGGCAAGTAGTGATTGTAGTGGGTTATACTGTTGAACTTAAACTTTGCTTTGCACTGTCTCCTCACCTAACAGTTGAACTGTCCAGCTGCCTCTGTTCACTCGCCTTCTGTCTGACGCACACAGCTGCCCCTTCTGTGCACTCTCCTCTCACCACTCATGCTACCTTCCCATTCTCTGACGTTGGTAGGACATTAGTTTCCCTGGTCTGGTGGTGGTTCTGGCTTCTAATCTTTATCGCCTATAACTCCAAGTAAACATTTGTAAAACACCCTAGGCTCTTGACTTCTCAGTTTACAAAGGCAAAACAATTTTCATTGCCTTTACGATAAAATCCAGAGTTTTTTCTTTCTGTTTTCACTGCTTACCTGTGATCTTTGGTAGTTCTGTCCTTTCCAGATGGTCATGGGCTCTGAGATCCTGCCCCTGGTCAACCCTTTCAGTATTCAAACATATCAGTTGTTGTTCACACTCTTCTTCCTGATAGGTTCATACACTTGAAGGAATAGATCAAGTTCTATACCCTTTCTTCAAAATCTTCAAAACTCACCTGAAATGGTACCCTCTCAGCTCTTCATCTCTCCTTCTGACTTTTAACCCATCCATCCATCCATTCATGGATAACCTATGGTTTTATACTATCTATCATCCACTTGCTTTGGTTATTATATCCCTCGCTATCTGGAACACCCCATGACAGAAAACTTCTCAGCATAGCTTGTGCTTAACATTTTTTTTCAGTATTGCTAGTGATTAACTGTGTCTGTCTCACTTTTAAGGATGTTTTCTATAATTAACTAGTTAAGGATGCCAGTGTGATTGTAACATCATTTCCAACAAATACCTACTGGCCTCTAAAGTTGTTCAGTGTTTATAAGCATACATTCCATAACAAATAGCATAGATGATCCTGTTTGAGCCTGTGCTAACAAGTTAATTGAATGCCTTGTGACAGATGCTGTGCTTGTTGACTGTGACTGGGAGACCCTTAGCTACTCTACCTATATGGTTTCCCCTTAGGCCAGGAGGGGAAAGGATGACCTCAAGGGAGCAGTCATGTGCAGACTTCCACTGAATCTCCACAGCTGTAATAATAGTCTACTGGGAGGCCCGTAGGAACAGCTCCTTTCTAATTTGAGTTTTCATGTGATAAACTTTGAACTTGTCCTGAGATATAGGGTAGCAGTGCTGATGTGAGTGTGTGGGCCAAGGAGTAGGATCCAGAATCAGCTTTTTAAAACTAGATGTTACAGGGCTGGAGAGATGGCTCAGTGGTTAAGACCACTGACGGCTCTTCTGGAGAGCTCAGATTAAAGCACCCGCATAGTTGCTTACAACCTTCTGTAACTACCATTTGAGGGGTCTGATACCCTATTCTGGCCATTGTGGGCAGCAGCACCTATGCAGTGCGCTGACATACATATAGGCAAAAACACCCATATGTAGGGAAATCAGACATCACACAGGTAACGGTTCAGCCATGTCGCACCTCCAGTTGCCAAGCCTTTCAGGGTCTGGCACTTCCCTCGGCTTGCTTCTGACTGTCGCTTCCTTGCCATGCTTCTGCACATAAAGCTAAGCAGCAGCCTTAGAGCTTTTGATTTTCCATCTTTGATGGTGCTTTCTTTGTCCTTGTGGAGTTGAACCTTTTTAGCCTTTTATTGGCATTTTAGTCAGGTTTTTGAGAGAAAACCACAGTAATAGTATGATCACTGTGTTATTTTTACTGCGAAGTCCTACCTAGTGCCTTTTAAATTTTGATTATTTTTTTACAAGTAATAGATACATAGTGTTTGAAAATCTAGAGGACAAGTGTGGAGCAGTCTCCATGCCTGTGCCATCCCTACCATGCTAGACTGTCTGAGAGATCACAAGCTATGGCATATTTTAAGTTACTAAGTAATTTGCTTTTATAAGCTTTTTAATATAAAAGGTCAAAAATACTTTATTGCTATAATACTATCTCACAGTATTTAGTGTTATTATTTTATTGCTGAATAGTGCTTTCGTTTTTCTGTGAATGTCCATTCATTTAATACAAAGAGTCTAAGGAGATATTATGTTCTTTCCATTTTATATACCAGGAAACTGAGGGACAGTTAGTTTACCTGGGGCCCAAGGATCTGCCTCAATGAGTAAGATGCCTTGCCATGTTACTATGCAAGCATGAGGTTTCTAACATCTACATAAAACCTGGGTGTGACTGAGCCCTGTAACTCCAGAGGTAGGTGGAGAACTGGTCACTGTGACTTGGCGGTCTGCCGGCCCAGTGGGAGGGATACACATAAGAAGGATGCACCAGCTACAAGGTCAGTGAGAGACCCTGTCTCAAGATAATAGGGCCCAGTGTTAGAACAGGATTCCTGATGTCCTCTTCCGGCCTTCTGAGGCACACACATGGCTGCGCACATAGACACACACACACACTAGATAGCGAAACTTGTTCAGAGTCATGACAAATAGTTGATAATGTCAGGACTTAATTTCTGGCCTGTGGGCCACTCCTCAGCATGCAACTATCATGCTGTTCAGGTTTTCTTGGCACAGGCAAAATGCTTATATTCCCAGTTGATATTATAAATTTTGGATGGGCCTAATGGATCTCGAAAATAGTACACTTAAACTATCCTGGTGAAATTGGGAAAATCATTATTTTGTATTTGGTTGATCAAATTTGATATTATGTTTTTGAAGGTGCTTAGTTTTCATCATGTAAATATACTTCCATCCCTTTTCCTCAGCTTTTCCTTCCTTTACTCCTAAACCATCTTTTTTCTTCCCTTCTCTTTGATCTTCTTGATTTCACCTTTTAGATCATCATGATTAACATTTTAATTTCTTTCCAATTTATAAGAAAGGAAGCTGTTCTGTTTCTGTGAGTTTTTCTGTTCTAAGAGGTTGGTGAAACAATCATTGGCAGTAGTGCAGCACCACTTTAGAGATGCACAGGGATTTCCCAGAACTGAAGAAGGATCTGCATACGGGCTGCTGAGCTCCACGTTTCTTTAAGACTTGGCTTTCTGGGACTTGCCCTGTGGCCCTTGTTTACAGTTGCAGTGTTCTTGCTTGAAGATTCACTTTCAAAACACTGCAAGAATGAAGCTTAAATTTATTGTGAGCTTCGTAAATTATTGGATGAAAATCTAGCTGGGTTCTCATTCTGAAGGTGGATGTAGGAATTTTTATTGTTGAATGCTTAATTTATCTTTTGAAATTGTTACAAATTTTATAAAAATAAATAATTTGGCTTTAGCCACAAGGTTGGCATTATCTGACCTCTTCACCTTTGACTAATCTTTTTCTTTAAAACATTTCAAAATGTTATTGCAGTGAGTGCATGGGTGTACTCCCATAATCCCAGCACTTATTTTTAAGGCTAAGCTAGCAGCATTTTATGGCTAGCCCAGGCTAGGTGACACCACCTCTCAAAAAAACCATCCATCCAAACAACCAAAGGATTAAAACACAAACAAGAGCATACAACAATAACAAAGCCCCCAGTGGTTGCCCAGCTTCTAGAATCCATTGTTTGCTCCAGTCTCTTCCTCATTCTTCCCTGGAATATACTATTGTCACTGTCTTTCTTTGACTAATTCTGATGACACTTATGTCCGTCATTGAGATGCCTTTATTTTGTAGAATGCCCTTAAAGATACATGCTGCCTCACCGATGTGAATTTCCTTTCCTCCAGTTTCTCTCAGTATTTAACTCCTGTTTCACAGTGTAACACTGTGAAGGGCAAGAAGGGCACTGCAGACAATTTATGTATGGAAAAAGTAAAGGTAGATTCTTCATACATACACATACACTCTTTAAATTATCTCATATCTGGTAGGTAATTGTTGATTTTATTTCATCACTTTGAGAATATAAACTTGTTTTCACAATAATTTGTAATTAGGAATTTCATTAAAAGTGAATTAAGACATGAATATGTATGAAGAAATTAGATGTTCTAACCATGAATATATGGCATCCCAGTGACTTGAGTGAATTACAGACTTTACTCATTTCTGGGCCATTTGTTTTATATATAGATTAAATGCAGATAATTATTCATTTGACAGGTTATTTTATTACTTTGATATATCTCAAAGTACCATGTGCAGTTATGGGGTGATTATTGTAATAATTTGATTCATTAATAACTAAAATTATCATTTTATATGAATTCAGGTTTGAAAGTTGGAATTTGGATTTGTTTAAAGTCAGTTGTGCTGACTTTTTTTGGCTTAATAATGTACTTTTGAGATTGTAGGTTTTAGTAACTTTTAAGTTTGCATATTAAACATAAAAGTCTATTCTAAAGTCAAACTGGAAATTATTAGCTTCTGTGAGGAAGCACAAATGTAATTTATACTTGCATTTCACTTAAAAAGCAATGAATTAACTTACTACATTACATTGATGTCTTAAGTTTAAGATACAATTTTAGTGTCTATAGATCCTTTTGTCACATCCGGAGAGCATCTAAATGTTTGATAATTGTTCTCCTACTTACTCTTAACACTTCTGAAGTACTACATGGCTTATGGGTAATAAGTGGTTAAATTTTTTTAGAAAGTATTTGAGAACTTGTTAAGATTCATTTAAGCAAAGAAATAAAATTAAAAGTTCTTAATCTAATGTCATGTTTGAATGCCCATTTTTTAAGTTTTGTTTGGTTTTCCAGTAAAGATTGTCCAATTCTGACTCAAAGTCCGTCTTAGCTGCTCTCCTAGGTTGTCGCAGGAAAGCACATCTCTTCTGTCTATGTAATGCATTTTATTTAATTTTATAGTTTTTATGATACCATATATTAGAGATTGCCAAAAATATAGAAAAATTTTAGAGAACATTTTTGGTTTTGATGGATTACCACTCTTGAAAGGGAAACAAAACACTAAATATTTCTAATCCTGCATTATTTACCGCATGGGTGGCTAAATGCTACTTTCAGCCTCATAAAATTAAAAGGGAGAAATCTGCCAACTGTAGCAGGAATTGGATTTAGGAAGAGTGGTACAGAGCCAAAATATTGCTACAGAATTAAATGTCAAAAATCTTCTTTAATAGTAGATATATAGGTCACAGTGCTTGGTTATGATTAATACATTTAATCTAAATCACTGAAAGTTGCACTCTCCTTTTCCATAAAATACAATAGGACACAAATCAGTTTTACTGTAGATGGATAACAATTGGAAAATAATGCATCTTCCCGCCCAATAAATTGTCAGTTATACCTTTTAACTAAAATCAATTCATCATTCCAAAATTTATTGCAATTTCTAATAATAAATCTCCTCAAATGTTTATTCATTTGGCTTTTGATACATTTGTGCCATTTTTGCTATGGTCTAATGTTTTCTCTTTTGATTCATTGTAAATTAGAAAATCTATTTTGAGTCAATTTTCTAGTGAGGAAGTTAAAATCTATAACCTCGTACCTTTGTCACTCTCCTGTGTACATTTTAATACCCTTGAACTTGAACTTAAATGCAGTCCCATCAATTCTTTTCACTAGGAGATTAAAAGACTTTTCAATGTAACTTCTCCAGTAAGGTTGAGATTTCATAAAAACGAGTACATAGAAAGTTGTTAGCTGATAGCTGCCATTGATTCACTTTGAATCAAGGGTAGAGATACAGAGGTCCATGGGGGTTATGCCATCATTTCATGTAAGTGTTCACAAGGAGAACACAAGAAAATATCTATTTGAATTCGGGTCAAAAACTGATCATAATTGGAACCTACTTCTCAACAGCATTAACTTGAAAGTGGCATTCCAAGTAAGCAAAGCTAGCTGTATCCAAACCCACATCTTATATTGAGGTCTGCTCATTAACTCTGATTTCTACTTTAACTGTAAATTTTTATTTTGTAAATATGTGTTTCTATATTGCTGCTTCATAATCTTTCCTAAGCCTATGAAATCATCTGGTTGTCCTTATGAAATATATGCATCCTAAGCCTATGAATTCATCTTGTTTTCCTTATAAAATACATACATCCCAAGCCTGTGAAATCATCTGGTTGTCCTTATGAAATACATCCCTAGACTATGGTGATTATCTTCAGAAATTTCATTATGTAATGTATGAACATTTTCCATCTTTGTTGTTTTACATTACACTGTGGTGCATTTTTTCCTGACAGTGTGCAGTGCACACTAACTGTAACAACTTGATTTTAGACTGTCTTCATTTATTTCACACTGGACTCAGTTGGGCGGCCCTTTGTTCTCTCAGCACTCCTACCCACTGTGCTTTCATATAGAACTTAAGATTGAAAGCAGGGATTAGCTGCTTTCTCACTAATTTAATGAAAATGCATCTATAATCATCATGTCCTGGGGCTGAGTGTCAGCTCTAAACTCTTGAACTAAACTCTTCTAAAGAATTGTCCAGGAATGAAGATGACATTAACTAATTTGACTGAAATCCATAATTTACTGGCAGTTCTATGTAGTGTAACCATAGCAGATGATACATGACTAATGTGGCCACTAAAGAACAATGGTTGTGTGCTCAGAGCAGCCTTCAGAGAGTTCAGTATTTTCACTATCTCCATGTTAACACGAATTTCTACTACACAGGTCAGACTTTACTTGTAAGTCTTCTTTTTTTTTATTTTTTTGGGTCTTGTGGTATTGGGAACTGAACCTGGGGATCACACATCAGGTTCCTTTTATTTATCTCAAAATAGTTCATTTTTTAAAAAGCTGTGAACTGAAATATTAAAAACTCAATTAAAAATTTAATATTTTTGATAGATTCTTTAAAATATATTACTCATTTGGGTTTGCCAAATTAATTTCTATATTAAAAATTAGTAGTTTTGATAAATGTAGCTAGCTCTACAAGCTTTAATCTCTGACTTCTGTGTACTTCTTAATTTGTTTTTCTTATCACATTAAACATGAAAGTATCTCAAATCATGTACTTTCAAGTAAAAATACATAAATATCTAAAACTAGTGCCTTCTAAAAACCCGTAATAGTTTTTATTAGCATATATTAATTATACCTAATAATATTTTTATTATGACATTTTCACATATGTATATCATGTACATTGCTCATGTTCATCCTTATGACCCTCTCTTGTCCCTTCTTCCCAGCTAGACCTCCTTCTGTTTTCATGACTTTTGTTTTGGCAAATCAGTGAATTTAACTAGTGTCATTTACAGGAGCAATGGTGACTTACCAGTGGCTACACCTCGAAGAAACCTTCCTCTTTGCTGTAGCAACCATTAACTGTCTATACATTCTCAGGGAGGGGTGGGGTCTTGTGAACCCCTCCTCCTTGGCAATGCCCCTCCCCCCTGTATAATGGAATGTTAACCACACCCAATCTTATGCAGGTCTCCATGTAACCACAGTCTCTGAGAATTCAGAAGTGCCAGGGCTATGTTGTGCCTGGAACACAGTGCTATCCAGCATTCCAACCCATCCACCAGCTTTTAGCATACCAGTTTTGGGCTGAGCACTTAGCAGTCATTTGGTCTCAGCACTTTGATGTGTTATAAGTTGCTGTAGTTACCTCCTCACTATGGAAAGAAGCCGCTTTGACCAGACTGGAGGGCAGCACTAATCTGAGGATGTAATTGTAGTTCCGCTGTCACTTTGTTGATGCTGGTGCCCTTTACTTCTTATTTAATTCATGAGTGTCAAAAGACTTCCTTTCTGTCCTTCCAGAGATCTTGGGCATTGGAGCTCCAACTTCTTTTTCCACATCTATATTCCTATGTCTACATAGTTCCTACATCCTGAACGTGCCTCTTCCAGCCTCTGCTGTTCTCCCTCTGTTGTTACCATTTGAAACATTGCATTCTAGTCCAGCCACCTAAAAACCACAGACTTTGTGTTGTTCTTATATTCACCAATGAAATGACTGCCTGTATGTAGCTAGAGTTTTCCTGCCTGGCCCAAAGTCAGGACAAATCTCTCTCATCTGCCAGTCCCACAGCCACTCAGACCCAACCAACTAAACACAGACTTACATTGCTTACAAACTGTATGGCCATGGTAGTCTTCTTGCTAACTGTTCTTATATCTTAAATCAACCCATTTCTATTAATTTATAAGTTGCCATGTGGCTCGTGGCTCACAGGTACCTTACATCTTGCTTTTTATGGCAGGGGCTGGCAGCGTCTCTCCTCCTCCGCCTTCCACTTCCCACAATTCTCTTCTCTGCTAGTCCCGCCTATACTTCCTGCCTGGCTCCTGGCCAGTCAGTGTTTTATTTATCAATCAATCATTGACAGCACCTGTACACTCTTGGAAATTTCTCTGAATTCTCTGAAATCTATGCCCATCCTGAGGCATCACTCTCCTTCAACCTGACCTCTTACTTCACGGCTGACAGAACTGTTATGGCCATTTCTGGAATAATGCAACAGCACAGACCTAAAAAGGCAGAATAATTCCTTTCCATCCCATTCTTTCGTCCTTAGAGTAGATCAGATGACATGAGGTACAATCTGATTTATAAAGGAACTATTATTCATTTACTTCAGGCACACTGAGCTCAGATGCCTGAGCGTGCAAGGACAAAGATCTTCTTGTAAGGAGTAGCTTGAGGAAGTCTCAGCACACTGGGGCTTGTGTTCCCTAGGACAGGTGTTGAGAAACAAATCATTTAAAGAAGTGCTCTGGTCAGAAGAAGGGGTCAAGGTGTTTAGTGGCTGAACTCTGCAGTGTATGTGTGCCTCCTTCACCAGAGCATAAACTACAAATGAGGTATGACTAACATACTTTATGAACTTGGGAGGATAGGTCAATGAGTGATGACTGTTTAAAGTGAGTAGTGTAGGAATGGAGAGACGTTAAGTTGACCTGTAGAGGAAGTAAACCTCTTGATCCTTTAGTAATAGCATTCTCTGTAGACTAGTTGAGAGTTCAGGAACTTTTCGGTCAGGTTATTACCTCTGTTCCCTTTGTCCTAGTTGGATTCCAAGCACCCATGACACTCAGGTGCTTTTTGTCAATCCTTGACAGTGGACTGAAATTTAATGATGATTTTCTGTGGGATCAAGAAGATCTGTGCTGTTTAGTTTTCCACTTGAAGGAATGTAACTCTGTCTTATCTTTTTTTAGAAAGTGCATCGAACAATTCTTGGATCTTTTTTTTTTTTTTTTTTTTTTGGGTTTTTCAAGACATGGTTTCTCTGTGTAGCTTTGCGCCTTTTCCTGGAACTCACTTGGTAGCCCAGGCTGGCCTCGAACTCACAGAGATCCGCCTGCCTCTGCCTCCCAAGTGCTGGGATTAAAGGCGTGCGCCACCACCGCCCGGCAAATTCTTGGATCTTTAACAAGAAACAATATAGACTTTAATTCAACCACATAAAAATCAAAGACCTTTGTGTTTTTCTTATATTCATCAGTGAAATGACTACCTCTATACTTACTGTATGAAAAGTTGGTATCAAATGACCTTGATAAAAGAAAAAAATACTCTCTAGAAAAATATACTCTAATCACAAACCAGTGTGCCCTTTTGCAAACCTGTTTAGGTACAAGCTTCCCTATAGTACTTGCTGTAACAAACATGACTGTTTTCCATTCATTAAAAACTAATAAATGAAAATAATTTGACCTAAACTCATTGAGTGGTACAGTGCTCTCTCATGAGTAGGACTTGTCTGACTTCATTTAACTTTCCTACAGTATCTGAAAAGAAAAACTGATTTAACCTGTAAATTTCCTATTGCTTGGACTGTCTTTTAGGGTGTTCGTTTACTTATAAAGCAACTAATTGGTTCTACTGTATTTTTTTTTTTTTGGTTGCACAAATAACATGGGTTTCATTGTTACATTTTCATAATACACGTGCCAGGTACATCACTCATGTTCATATTCCTCCATTACCTTCTCTTGCTCCATTCTCCTCCCTATTAGTCTTCCCAAGGAGCTCCCCATCTGTTTTCATGTCTTATTTTTAATCTTGATTTCACATATGAGAGAAAAAAATGTGTAATATTTGCCTATTCCTCTGTCCATGTCTTGTTTCTTATTTTGCTTAATGTGATCTTATCCATTTCTGTCCATTTTTCTGTAAAGAGATTTTGTTTCGCTTCAGTACTGGGTATCAAACCCAAAGCCTTGCACATGCTAGGCAAGCACTCTACCACTGTGCTATATAGCCCAAGCCTTGATGTTTATCTTACCAGGAAAACAGCCATATCCTGGACTGATTGTTTATAGAGGTAGACCTTGAGACCAGTTTTACTAAGGTGATGACCGTTTGTCAGGTGAAAACCAGGGTTGGTACTCTGAGCAGGAAAGCCAAAGCACAGTAGAAACAACCTCTGTGATATTTCCCAATAGTGTAATACATGTATGTGTCTGCTATGACACAACTTATGTGAGTTGTGTGTAAGTCTACATCCCAAATGGCTGCACTTTGCTAACATCAATCATTACCTCTGGCTTCTTGGAGTACCTGCTACTCAATAAATACCTTTGTTCTAGAGCTCAATGATGATTTTCATTTTAAATCCAACATTTTAAGTTTCATTTTAAAACCAACAACAAAGGTTCTGTCTATTTACATAAACTATATGTGCTTTAAAGAAAAGATCTGTATGCCCGCTATGGTGGTGTGTGCCTGTAATCTCAGCGTCGCCTGCAGTTAAGGCTGGGGCTACATGAGATCCCCACCATGGAGGTGGAGGTGAGAATGGCATAGCCAAATCTGCATGGAAATAACCAGAAAAAAGGCTGAGGTTTGATGGTAAAATAGTGATTCTTAGGTTGGTAAATAGCCAGCAGCTATCAGGATCCAGAGACCACCCCGGCCAGCACCACTCATTCTCTTTCCAGAATTATCCAGATGTTACTTTCAAACTATACATATTCTTCCATCACTACTGTGGTGTTTTTCTAAAAAATACTTAATGAAATGTAATACTATTTAGTAGAAAGACCAGGAATATGGAATTCAGGAACTACATTTGATTTGCAGCTTATGGCCTAAGGCAGAGGCACTTTGTTCTGTTTCTTTTCCCCATCTTTAATTATGTCCTTCATATGACCCCTAGGTAGCATTTGCTGTCATGTGGAGTTATCACCTTCTCTTATCTGGTATCACTGAGTGCTGAGAACTAGAGGGCGAGGGACTCCTTTCTGACTGCTCCACCTCTCTTCTTGGTATCTAAGACAGTATTTTACACATTACAGAGTGTGTCATACTTTCTGTTGTGATAAAACACACTGATGAAGGCCACTTCCAGGAGAAAGGGTTTCCAAGATACACAGTTCATCATTGCAGAGCGATTGCAGAGACAAGAACATGAGACAGACGATCACATTGCATCCTTTTCCAGAGCAGAGAGGGACAGATGAATGATGCATGATCATTTCAGCTTGTTTTCACCTAAACAATCCACAATGGGCAGGTCTCCTCACTTCACTTGACGTTATCCTGACAATCCTTTGTAGACACACCCACAGGCCACCCTAATCTACACAGTCCCTCATAGAGACTTTTCAGGTGATTATGTAAAGCTGACAGTGAAAATTAGCCACAACAAAACTCAACATATTGCCATAGAATTAACATGGGATTCTTTGGAAAATTAATCTAGACTTATTTGTAGATACTCTTTTATGAAAAAACCTGGGCTATCTTTTTTTCATTTTAGTGCTTAAATCAACTCAACTGTAAATACAAGGTTCATATAATCTCTGGCTACCCTAAGAAATGGTGAATACCCATGTTTGTGTTACATTTGTGGTTCGTGATAATTGTGTTAGGAAATAAACCTGTAAGAGAGTTGGGCCAAGGTAAAGGCATTTGAGTAGGTTTCATTGTGGGTGGTGGAGAAGTGCTAAGGAGTTTCAATTGAGGAAAGATCAGGTCATTCAAGTTATAGTATGATCTACCTAGATGAGTATTAATGATGAATTTAAAAGAAAAAGAATCAAAGGAACATGTTCATCTAGGCTACCCACCTCTGACTTCAGTATTAAATACGTTACTATTTAATCACCCTGGGAAGCTGTCTTGTTTCTTCTGTAAAGGGCAGAGCACAGGAGGGATTGTGGATTCAAAGACAAACTCAATATATTCTTGTCCTGAATTGTTTGTTATAAAGTCAGTGCATACTTTGGAAAAAAGTTAAGTTCCAGGCCTTTCATCATAATTATTGGCAGGCTATACAGATTTAAAGGAGGATACAGTCATATACGCCTTTAATCCTAGCACTAGGGAGGCAGAGGCAAGCAGCATTCCCCAAAATATGAGTTCCAAAAACCATTTTCAAACAAGCAAAGAGAGGGAGTGAAGAATTTTCTTTCTTCCAGGAAATACTAAAAATCATTACTTCTCCATGAAAGTTTTTGTTTTAATGCACCAGAGAACTATAATTGTATATAAATTGCTTCATGTGGCATTCTCTACACTAATTTGGCCCCAGAATAATACTTCAATTCTTTCATAAAATGAGGCTTTTAGAAATGCAAAATTAAATCTTAAACTATAGAGATCAAAGTAGAAAGCAATACACTAAGTAAATTACAGGGGACTTTGAAAGCCAGTGGACAAAGAACCCCCGAAAATGAAAATGTTACAAGGGCATGGGAGTCAGTAGGCTGAACCATGTTTCAGAAAGGTGCCATCAAGGAAATTGTGAGAAGAGCAGCATGGATAGCAGGGAAGGACACTGATTGGGCTACTCATAAAGTGTGTGTTAATAAGTAACTAGATGGAAACAGAAAAGCAGAACTGGAAAAGAAAAATGGCTTTCACCAGGGGTGTAAGAAGGATTTTCCAGGATCTGTAGACAGGACCTCTTTACATAGCCCTGGCTGTCCTGGAACTCACTATATAGACAAGGCTGGCCTTGAACTCACAGAGATCTGCTTTCATTTTAAGAAAGAATTGGCCCATAGGCTTTCCATATAGCTTATGAAAAAGAACTCACTTCTCTTATTTCAGACCTGGAGAGAACTTCCCAAAGGCAGTTAAGCAGAGAATGCTGTGTTTATCTTTGCTTTGCCTTAACCTACAACTTTATGGTAATTCAGTAATACTTGGTATAGGATATGTACATTTCCTGTTAAAATATTGAATATTTGGAATTTTTTAACTTTATTTGGTAATTACAAACATTGCTGTTCCTGTCATCATTTCCTTCCCCTTTACCAGTCAGTGTAGTAAAAATGGATGCATCCATGCTATGAAATTCAGGGATGGAGTAATCTGTAGCTGCAAACTCAGCATAGGTGACCAGGTGTTGAGAACAAAAGCAGAGTATAGGAGACAACCTAATGTAAGGAGCCATTCATCTGAGAGTGTGCTGAGCAGATGATATTGAAGCGGGTGAGCACATTGAGTTTCTGGATAAAGTAGAACTGTTTTCATTTATCTGTTTTAAAGTTGTACTTATTTGTGTGTTTCAGTGTGGGCACACACATGAAAGTGGGTAGAGGTCAGAGGACAAATTGTGGGGGCTTCCTCCTTCCACCATGAATCCCAGGAATCAAACTCAAGTCATCAAGTTTGGGGGCAAGGCATCTCTACCTAATGAGCCTTCTTACCATTCATGAAATTTTTATATTTTTGATATTTTAATTGTATGTCTCTGTCAGTCTGTCTGTGTGAGTATGTACATGTGAGTGTAATTGCCTCCAGAGTCCAGAGGCATCAGGTCCCCTAGAGCTGAAGTTGTAAATGGTTGGCAGCTGCCTGACATGGGTGTTGGGAACTGAACTCAGGATCTTTGCAAGAGCAGTGCTTTTAATATCCAAGTCACCACTCTACCCCGATTTTTACTTTTAACCTTTATTTCATATGGTCTGTTTTCTTCACATTAGTATAATGCTAACTACTTTCCTTGGATTCTGTATTCTGGTATTTGTTCACCTCTGTTACTTTGCCACCTCTCTCTGTGATTTTGTTTTAGGTGTTTGTGTGTTGTTGTAAGTACCATGTGTTGAATTTGAAGAAACTCCTATGGTCACTCTTAACCATCTTTCTGATTCAGATTTTCATTTATTGTGCTGGTTTCCTGGTCTTCTTTATAATAATCATTAAACTTCATGGTTTCTATCTTCCTTTACAAAAGTATTCTTTATTCATTTTGTATCACCATCTAGTTCATCCCCCCTTTTCAGTTCTGATTTCCTTGTCCATTTCTCATTTAAAAACTAGGTAGCTGACTCAGTTGTTTCAGACCAATGAAGACACTGAAATTTTGTTGTGCCTTCAACTTTTATTCTTATTTTTAGTTGAGTGTATTTGTGTGTTTGTGTGTAGATATTTGCATGCAAGTGCAGGTGTCCTTGGAGGCCAGCGTAGGTGTTGGATCCCTTAGAACTGGAGTTACAGACTGTTTCGAGCAGCCCAAAGCAGGTGCTTAGGAACTGAACTCTGGTGCTTTGGAAGAGCAGTTTATACACGTAGTGCGTGCCATCTCTCAGCCTTTCACACTTAGGTTTTTCCTACTTTCTATTTTGTTGATTTTTCTGTGCTTCATTGTAGGTCATTTCTTCAGCTCAGTCTTGTAATTACTTGTTTATGTTTTTTAAAAACATTTATTTATTTATTGTATGTTTATGAGTACTCTGTCTTCATGTATGCCTGCACACCAGAAGAGGGTATCAGATCCCATTATAGATGTTTGTGAGCCACCATGTGGTTGCTAGGCATTGAATTCAGGACCTCTACAAGAGCAGCCAGTGCTCTTAACATCTGAGCCATCTCTCCAGTTCCCTCTCCCACTTTTGGGATTTTTTTAAAAATGATTTATGTTTTTTTATGTGCATTGGTGTTTTCCCTGCATGTAAAGTGTGAGAGTGTCAGATTCTCTGGAACTGGAGTTACAGATGTTTGTGAGCTGCCATGTGGGTGCTGGGAATTAATCCTGAGTTCTCCAGAAGAGCCGCCAGTGCTTTTAACCTCTGAGCCATCTCTCCAGCTCCTAAAGATATGTTTATTTATGTTTTGTATTCCTTTTTGCATTAATTTATGTGTACTACATGTGTGCAGGAGCCCATGGAAGCTATGAAATTGGATTTGCAGGCACTTGTGAGTCACCATGTTGTAGCTGGAGTTTTCCCAGTCAGGGCAAATCTCTTCCACTAGCATCCCCCAAGTAAACACACAGAGACTTACTTTACTTATAAACTATATGGCCGTGGCAGGCTTCTTGCTGTCTGTTCTTATATCTTTGTTTTGTTTTTTTGTTTTTTTCCTTTTACTTTATTTTACAATACCATTCAGTTCTACATATCAGCCACGGATTCCCTTGTTCTCCCTCCTCATGCCTGTTCTTATATCTTAAATTAACCCATTTTCATAAATCTATACCTTGCCACATGGCTCGTGGCTTACTGGTGTCTTACATCATGCTTCTCCTCACAGTGGCTGGCCGCAGGTGGTTGGCTGCGTCTCTCTGACTCTGCCTTCCTGTTCCCTCAGTTCTCCTCTCTGCTAGTCCAGCCTATACATCCTTCCTGGCTACTGGCCAATCAGCATTTTATTTACCAATCAATCATAGCATTATATTCACAGCATAGAGAACATCCCACAGCACCGTGTCAATCCTATGAGCTGAGCTCAAGTCCTTTGCTTGAGCGGCAAGCACTCTTAACTACTGAGCCATATCTCCAGCATTCAACTGTCTTTTTGTCTAATTGTTGTTTAGTCTATTCTGGTTGTTAATAGAAATTACTCATGTAGTTTTCATGTAGAGAAAGCTAGTAGTCTATAGTTTACTCATGTTCTATTTAAAATTTCTAATGAATAATTTCATAATCATATATGGTATCCTTCTAATGAATGGTATGCTTCAGTCTTTTTTTACTTTTATCATAGCTTAAACCCTATAGTGGCTGCTATTAAAATACCTTTTTTTTTTTTTTTTCAATTCAAAAGTTAGCTAAAGTAAGGCACCGAATATCTACCTATCTGACTCATTTACTCTAGTTCCTCACACATTGTTGACTGACATGCTGTCCAGTGGTATCGGGGTTGTTGGTGCACTTACTACCTTTTGTTCATTCACAAGCTATAGTTGAATCCATTGTCTTATACACCACAGAAGATGTAAAAATACTATAGAACTGTTAGTTATTATTTATAACAATTGCATGGTTTTCAAGAATATCAAGCGTTATTCAAATAGCACTGTACCTTTCTCTTTTCTGTGACGGAAAAGGGACAATGGGCATTTGGGAGTGGAGCAGGACCAGGGTGACAAAGAGGAAGAGGAATAGAAATACAGGGAAGAAATAGAGGAAAGTGGACAGTGACAGATTTAAATAATAATACCCAGCCCAATTCAGGACCCTGTTTCTGGGTGGTACTCATTAACACTGAGTGCCTTCTATCCCGTTGCCCTTTAACTATTTGTGTAGCTGAGGATGACCTTGAACTTTTGTTCCTCCTGCCTCCATATCCCAAGTGCCAGGACTGCAGATGCGCTCCATACACCTGGTTTATACAGTGCTGGGATCCTCTCATTGATTGGACTCCTGGAGCTCCGCCTCGGACCCAGCCATGGATCTCTGCATCTGCTTCCATCAGTCACTGGATGAGAGTTCTATGATGACAGTTAGGGTATTCATCCATCAGGTTACCAGAGTAGGCCAGCTCAGGCATCCTCTGGACTATTGCCAGTAGTCTATGGTGGAGTCATCCTTGTGGATTCCTAGGAACCTCCCTAGCACTCTTTCTCCCAATTCCCATGGTATCTTTATTTATCATGGTATCTCTTTCCTTGCTCTACCACTCTGTTCCTGTTCCAGCTTGAACCTCCTGCTACTCTCACCCTGTCCTTTGCCTGTCATTAACACCACCCCCCCCCCCGCCCCCTCCTCAGTTTGCTCATGTAGATCTCATCCATATCTCCATTACTGGGCAATCCATGTGTCCTTCCTAGGGTCCTCCTTACTAGCTAGCCTCCCTGGAGCTGTGGGTTGCAATCTGGTTATCCTTTGCTTTATATATATGAGCAAGGGATGTGGAGACCATGACTGGAAAAAGTACAGACACAACTAGCCAAACCAGTGGAAACACATGAACTGTGGACCAATAGCTGAGGAGCCCCCATAGTACTGGACTAGGCCCTATGGATAAGCAAGACAGTTGTTTAGCTTGAACTGTTTAGGGGGCTCCCAGGCAGTGGAATCGGGACCTGTCCCTAGTGCATGAGCCGGCTTTTTGGAACCTAGTGCCTATCTATGGTGAAACACATTGCAGAGCCTTGGTGCAGGAAGGAGGGGCTTGGTCCTGCCTCAATTGAATGTACCAGGCTCTGCTGACTCCCCATGCGAGACCTTGCCTTGGAGGAAGTGGGAATGGGGGTGGGTGGGTTAGGGGGAATGCTGGGGGGTGGGAGGAGGGAGGACTGGGGACTTTATGGTTGGTATGTAAAATGAATAGAAAATCTCTTAATAAAAAATTTATTAAGAAAAATAAAATCATGATAGGAAGTGTGTGGAGCTGGTTGAGGACGAGGCTACTCATTAGTCTACTTTTAAGATGGTTTATATTAATGGTACAATTTAGTAAGTCAGACTTCGGTATCAATAAACCATTTTTTGCAGGAAGTAGAAAAAGTTAGGTTGTCAGAATTACCTTTGGAAGCCTCATTTTCTCACATGAGTGAAACATAATTTACAGTTTTTGTATCCAGTAAATGTGTGACAGTGTGTGTAATGCTATATATATATCTATAGTACTAAAGTTACTATAGCAAAAAGCAAAGACTATCATGATTTTTTATAGTAAACCTCAAAATTTGTTGTATGCTTTCTGTTTTAGAGCATCTCAATTTAATTTTCAAGTAAGGCTGCTGCCTTTGCCTGTCCTTAAAGTCACTGAGATTCAGGCCCTTTATTTCTCCTCCTTTTCTTATTTCATTTGCAAAGATCACCATCGCTGTAGCTGTACATGAAATAGCCATTTTATCAGCAGCAGATAGGTGGTGCCCTGGTTGCAGGGTTTGGCAGTTTCTCAGTGAAATTCAGTTTCTCTGGTGTTTATAAGTATATTTTAGTAAATTTCATAAAAATTGTCTTATAAATAACTTAAAAAGTAAGAATTTTAATGGTCAAATTTTAGTGTTTGCATTACCTTTAGGTGTTGTTCAGCTCCAGTCCTATGTCTCAACATTTAAACCCTTGATGATTTTCGTGTGCTAAGTGCATAGATTTACTGCTGCAGTTTGAACATTTTTAAATTAAAATATATCTTTCATTCTGAATGTATTGATTTACACATCTCTGTGTCAATATTAAGTCAAGCGAATTTTCCAATAAGTTCAAAAAGATGTGGCAGGGCAAGCTGAACGCATTAGATTTGATAGAGGTTTCTTCTTGTCTGTATGCTTGGGCATCTCTGCTTTCTTAGTTTTGATTAGAATTTATTTTAAAGATAGTACTCAAATTTAATAACACTTTTCCATGCCTCTTAGTCGTTTTATGAATAAATTGCTACTGGAACCCTTAATGCATTATGGGCATTCTTTAGTAGTTTTTTTTTAAGAATGTAGGCATTTTTATTTGTGTTATTATAAGATATACTAATATTTGGATTTTAATTGTATCTTTAAAATCATTTTCCTTTATATGTATTTTTTTAATTTAAGAGGAATTGTACTTAAAAATAATAGCAAAGTAAAGCACATCAGTTCATTGGAAATATTAAATTCTTTTCTGAAAGTCGAAACAGTATGCATAATTATAATTTCAAAGTGTACATCTGAATAAAGAGTCCATCGTGGATTTTATAGGTGTACAATCTCTATTTTCACTAGTGCAGAATGTTGTTGCCAGGAGCTTAATGTGAAGAAGAGGATAACAAGCTCTGTAACATAATGACAGAGTCTGGTATTCTTGGTTCATCAAGTGATGCTGCTCAAGTTCCTTGATAGATTCATTACATTGTCATTTTAAATAAGATCTTTAGGCCTGCATGAATGTGCTCATATCCATGATGTTCTATTACTCCACCATTGACTTGAGATGACAAAGGATCTGGCAGACATTTAATGTGTGTTTGTGTGTGTGTGTGTGTGTGTGTGTGTGTGTGTGTTGTGTGATAAAGAAATGATAGAGATGTAACTCCACCAGTGCGACACTTTGTAGGTGGGTAAAAATGTTGATATTAAAAGAGAATGGCATACATGGTGACAGAAACTCAAAGTAGATTTTTGTAAACCAATCCTGAAGTGCTTGCACTGGAACCTGGTACTCATCCCGCTTCAAGTCAGGTCTTCCTGGTGCTTTCCATTCTCTGGGGACAGAGAGGCTTGCACTAGGCTGTGAAACCAGTTGCTGTAAATAGTACTCCGGCACCAGGAACTAGGGTTGGGTGGATTTTTTTTATCTTTAGCAATTTCAGTCCCCATGCAACAAAGCTTAACTGCGTTTCTGAACAAAATAACCGATTTCAACAGAAACACAGCTAACAGTTTATAATCTGAAGCTAATACTGATTGGGTATTATGCCAAGCTTTTACACAAGCATGCTCATTTAGCCTCATAACACCTATATATACCATGGCATATATCCCAGTTTTACAAGCCAACAATGAACACACAGGTTCATTATTTCCCTCTTGGTCCTGAAGCATAGTGAATGATGCCCAGATTAGGGGCTGTGTCTCCATGATGGAGCCCTGCCGAGTGACCATGTGTGCACCACCTCTAACACACAGAAATCTTGGGACTTTTAATTACTGGGTTTATATTGTTCTTGCTTTATAAGGAAAGGTCCTGTTTTAAAAATGCAGTTGATGACTTTTCTAGCTGGAAATATCATTGTAAATTAAAAACAAAAACAAAAACAAACCCTTTTACTTAATAATCTTTCTTATGGTCCTCTTTTCTCTGGGTGCAGATTTTTATTAAATCTTTGTTATGCTGTTGAATATACATTTATATAAAATAGCACTCTTAAATAAAACTATATGTACATTATCCAGTTAGCAAATGTAATTTTTATTTTCGAGGCATGATATAGGCAATTAATTTGCTTTTCAGGATCCTGTTTCAGATTTTTTACAAAACTTTGTGCAGCAAAAACAAAACAGTGTTAAAAACTTGGTATGATCACCACTGCTTGCTATATATTCAGTCATATGCTTAATCCTTATCCCCTTCGCATTGTCAATACCCATCTAATTCTACTTTAACAACAGTAATTGGCTGATGGAGTAGAAGATATAGATTTGTTTTCTTGATGACTCCTTGACTTTTTTCCTCTGGTAATACTAATAGAATTCCAAATCCGTACTGGCGCGATCATGTCATGAGCAGGTCAACAGTCATGTCAAGGTCCTATTGGAAAGCTCATAGCCAACATCTTAATTTAGACTTAGCTATCTTTTTCACTTGTATGTGCAATTGTAAGCAATTTTTTCAAGTCGCCACTCTCCATTATAACAGAATTCATTTAGTTCAAAGGGGATAGTTCTGCATGTGAAGTATGTGACTGGCTACCATGGAGTAAATAGAATATATAAAAATCTGGGCACCTCATTTGTGTGGTTATATTCATATATTTCTGATGTCAAGTTATAGAGAGTGAACAAAAATTAGAAAACCTTTACTATTGTCTTTTTGTAATCAGATTTTATGTTATATAATTTACAGTAATGAAACATGAATAATTTAATGGTATTAAGTTCTAGGAAAGTGTCCTTTGTCTTTAAACTGGACCTTGAACCTTAAGAGTATTGCCCACTAGTTTGTCATTATTGCTCCAGTTTTCATTCTATGAAATATGTTGTCATAATAATAAATAAGTTCATAATGGTAAATGAAATTTAAAATTATTAAACTGCTTTGATTGGGGGAAATATAAAATATAGGCCAAATATTAATATATGGATATAGAAGCTAATGTATAAGTATTTGTGTGTGTTCACATACACAAACATGCCTCTTATGTAGCTCTGTTTTCTCTCCTTATAACTGAATAGTAAACCTATCAGCTGTACTCCTTGCAGTATATGTGAGTTTCATTGTACTCACTGTGTTGCAGATAGAAATAGATAATAATAACTTTAGTCTGCTAGATTTAGATGTTTTTAAGTTGGGGTTTTGAAATGAACATGAATTGAAGGCAGAACAAGGGGACAGAAGATAGAAGCTGTGAGACCTCCTTAGTGACTCAATTAAAGCTGAGCATTCTAATTGTTCTTTACATTTTTACATTTTGTAATTTGTTCTAATACTTTCTTATTCAGTGAAGTCTAGGACAGGTCCTTGCCCTGCAGTTGTGCTTGTTTGTTTATATTTGTTACCCTGCAAGTGTAGAGCTCATTGGCATCAGGGCGGGCCATATTACCATACTAATAGGTTTCTGGTTTTGCCACTTGTTTGCAAGGCCAAAGCAATCAAATTGGAAGCACATAAAGAGTCAGTAACAGTGTTCTCATGCCATGATGCACTGATCTTTTACATCAGTTGTATTTTAAATCTGAGCCACCTCGAATCTTTGATCAATAAATCCAAAATTTTATTTTGAGTAAATAAAATTACCTATTTCTGCATTTCTCATAGTGTAATGAAATTGTCTTTAAAATGAAATAGTATAAATCCAGATGGTTTTCTTTCAAGGTAATGACTGAGTGTGCTCACATAGAGAGGATGCTTGATGCCATTTCATGTTTTTGTCATGTAGTTGTGAGAAGTAAGAATTACAGCCTTTTCCAGGGCCAAGTGCAAAACAAAATAAAATAGTTCTTTGTCTGACTGTTATCAGACCAGCAAACCATGTTTCCAGTCTCAGCTAATGTCAGCTTTACAAAAGGGTAGACATTTGACTTTGGCTAAGACATCTGCACATCCTCTATCTGTTTCCTCATTTGTAAGAATGGGAACCCTTAGGTATTCTGTTCTTAAATGTGCTAGTGATACCTGTTGTTGCTTGTTTTTTTTACTCTTTTTTGGGGGGCGGGGCATCACCTAGCTCCCAAATAAATCACCCACGGAGGCTTATTATTACTTATGAATACCTACCTGGCCTTAGCTTGGTTTAGTTTCCAGTCAGCTTTTCTTTATCTTAAATTATTCTATCTCCCTTTTGCCTCTGGGCTTTTCCTGTTCTCTAACTTCTGTAAATCTTACTCTGTGGCTTGCTGTGTAGCTGGGTGGCTGGCCCCTGGAGTCCTCTTTCTCTGGCTGCTAAACTAATCTCTTCCCTTATTGTAGGTCAGTACTGTGGATGTGAGGCTGATTTTCTGTTTCTCTAAGACCTAATTTGATCTTGAGTTTTGCCTACCTGTGTTGTTTCCTGGACAAGTATACTCTGGAGGAAGAAGACCCAGACACCACAGGACTTTGGACTATTGTTTTTACATTTGTTCGGAGAATAATAATGTTTCTTGGGAAGTTTATGGAGGGCTTGAGTGGCTGCAACACATGGGAAATACATCATGGATGCCCAGAAATGTTGATTCCCTTGCTGTTAGAATTCCTAGCCACTTCCCCAGCTACATGACCCCATATGCACTGTCCAGTAGTCAGGCAAGATGCTTAGTCATCCCAGGGCCTTACTTCCTATGTAATCCATGTGCTGTATGATCACATAATCTATGTGCATGTGTGATGTAGCTATGTAAACCCATATATGTGGGGGCGGGGGGAAGGGGAACCCAATAAAAGTGGGTTTCACCTATTCCTCCTCTCTTCCAGCATGGTCATTCCATAGGCCAATGCACACCCTTTCTATTCCCTTCTGTTAATAAACTCGTATATAGTATGTTTTGTTGTGTCTCATGGCTTCTCTCACATGGTAAACAGCACCGCTTAATAAAAACACTCACCTCTCCTTGTTTAGGTCTGTAGTTGCCCCATTCATTGTTTCTTCTCACATTGGTAGATGGCTGTCCCGCTGACTGCAGTTAGATAAACCCTTCAGTACTAAACAGGTGAGTGTCATTGTGGAATCAGTAGAAGGGCACCTTAACCTAGTCCTGGCACTCTAGGGACTCTAGTCATCTCTGTCATTTTCAGGCAGTCCCTAGAGCAGTTATGGCCTTCTTGCTTTCAATCTGAATTTCCATGGCAGCTTCTGGGTCATAGACTGGGCTGGGACCTGGGGAAATGAAGTCCATTGAGAAAATCATACACTGCCACTGCATGTTTGAAAATGTGAGCAGGGCGTGTTTTAGGTTGCTGCTCTGCAAAGGACTCTGAGCATGCCCTGTACTTCTCTTTGCCCATTTGCTCAGCACTGGATGCCTACTATGGAAGGCTGTCCAATGATGGGTGTGTCTGAGAATAATCTGTACTTGTCACAGTGTCTAGAGACTGGTTCCTGTTGTATATACATGTTTAGGTTATGCATTTGCCTGCTTTTCAGAAATCATCTTTTCTGGTGCTGTTTGTACAAAGTAAAGAATTCTTTTCTGTTTAAAATAATTCAGTAAATATATTTACCTAAGTCATTAATTGAGCTTTCTCTACAGTTTGTTCTTTGAGTATTAACATTATTTGAACACAGTTCTGTGCTATAATTGATAGCTAGATATATTGGTTGTAAAAAGGACATACAGCAGTTTTGACGCTGAGAATTAATTATAAGAGAAAAGACAGATTTGTGTTCTGGCCATAACTAACTAGCAGTTCAAAACATAAACAGTCACCTTGGGCTCTGGTAACATAAAATGACATTCCTTTTTTTCAATGTCTTGCTTCAAAGTTTATTTAGGTAACCTATCTGCTTGTCAGCTCTCTCTTTTTCTGCTTAATTAAATTTAGAAAATAGCTCTTTTTTTTTTTTAAATTGGATCACTCCAGAGTTCATGTTTGTTGAATTTTTAAAAATCACATTTTTGTGTCTATGTTTAAATGGTTCAGATACTTATCAGAGGTCATTCATTCTAGGAGAAAGGGGATGACATTCAACTTAACATTTCTTCCCAACTTTACAGAATATCTCCTTAATTAAAGAGTTGAAAATTGCTCTAGTCCTTTGCACGGAATAGCTGACATAAAATGCTGGCACTGTATTTTCTGATTTTTTTCCTTCCAAGTGACCACAATTATTTTAATGCTTTTAATGCAACTTTTCCCATTTTACAACAACAAAGACCTCTTCAAATGTCTCACATTGCTTAATCCGGAGAAACAGTGTGATAGTGGGGTGAATGTTGAGTGCACAAAGAGCTGTTGGAGGGTACCGAGAGGGCATCTTCTGGATAAGCTTCCAATATGATGGGAACGATAACAGATCTGCCACTTGTGCAAAAGACAAGCAGGCTTTTACTGCATTTGACTTTACAAAATGTCATTTTATTTGTTTAGGAAGCATATTTTAGATAAATGATCTGAGAACTCTAGTGTCAGGCTGCCTTCTTGTACTTTGAACATTTTTGTATCTCAGGCTATCTGAGTCATGTTTTAACATTTCTTAAATTGGTACAAAAGCTCCCTTTGAAATTTATTTGTACAAAGGTATGTTAATTCTCGATTTGCTAAGGTTTCTTCTTAATTTTTTATTATTAACACCTACTGTGCTCAGAATTGTCTTCCCCTTTGAAATATGTGGCTATGTATGCCGGTTGTTCAGAAAGTTGTATATATATATCAGTCTCAATGCCTGGCCCCTCAGATTAAGTAATGAAAATTTCACAGACATATAACTGAGACAGTGGGTGTGTACTATAAAGAGATTTGTGGGTCTGGAGTGATGGCTTGGGGGCTAAGAGTGCATTCTGCTCTTGGAAGAGGACCCATCTTCAGTTCCCAGCACCCAATGTGGGCAGTTCACAACCACCAGTAACTGCAGCCCCAGAGTAACCCAATACTCAGGCCTCTGAGGGCAACTGCACTCACCACATGCAGACAGACACACTCATAATTACAAATAATAAATCCAACACTTTAAAGTCTAGTAGAGAACCAGAGTGGGAAAGTCATAGAAGATAACAGGGAGACTTAGAATGTTGGTACCTAACTTAAACATTTGAGGCTTTTGGCAAATAATTTTAGCCTTTAATAAGACTGTTTGATTACTGAGGTTGTGTATAGCTTAGGGGATTATCTGCTACTATTTGTACCGCAAAAGCTGAATGCCCATGGCATTCAGAAGTATCAGATGGTACTGTGTATATATATTCTGGAATTGCCATATACTTACTTTGTTGTTTGTTTGTTTGTTTTGAGACAAAGTGTGGAAGTCGCCTTAGACTGCCCAATGTTGGAATCACAGGTGTGGGCCACTGCAGCCAATATAAAATGACTTGACAGCCTACCCCCACCTTTGTGTCCAGACTTAGTGGAGATGTAACGCTTTGTTTTTGTTTCTTCTCTTCGGGGATCCAGAATCTAGCTTCAGAATAGAATTGGTGTAGTTATAGCCTCTGGGGTGACACCAATATGTTAGTAGACTCAAGTTAAGCTTAACTTCTGCTAGCTGTTTGTGAACTTCTCTAGCTAAGCCTCTGTGTTCACCCATCACATGATGATCAAACGCTGCCAATGAAGGGTGAAATGCCTAACTCTTATCTCAGGTGGATGGGGCCTTTCCTAAGCATCTTTTACTGTAGAGAGCCTCATTTCTTTCCAGTTACTTTGCAAACATTTCCAACATCTACACCTTCCTTGTGTATCTTTCAAAAACGTTTGTTTTGTTAATCCTTTAAATGGAGTATCCAGCAGTAAAGTAATATTGTATTTTGGGGGTATTTTCCTTTCACGAGTTACTATAAAACAGCCTGGTGTCACATTAGTTAGGGGGGAGGAAAAATGGGCTTATCATTTCACATTTTGTAGTTAGTTGAGCAGTTTTTGAATTTACAACCAAAGCCAGTAATTTATGAAACTTGTATCATAGAAGGTTTTAATTTTCTCTAGAGACACGTGTTTTATTAGTTCGTGAATTAAGGTCTCTGTTACCATTTAGAACACTTGACTTTAATCTGTCCAAGTTTCTGTAGTCTTGATTCTGTCACCTGACATGGTCCCATGTAATTAGAGAGTGCAACTGTATATTTGCTTAAGAAAATATCTGGAATGTGGAGACCTAGGTATCCTGCTTACAAGACGACTCCTTTACAGATTCCTGCCTGTGCTTAACT
The DNA here is from genome assembly GCF_004664715.2 of Peromyscus leucopus. Classification (NCBI taxonomy): domain Eukaryota; kingdom Metazoa; phylum Chordata; class Mammalia; order Rodentia; family Cricetidae; genus Peromyscus; species Peromyscus leucopus. Next base: position 11,252,574 of record NC_051076.1, on the reverse strand, counting down.
CGGTCTAGTTCCTGACTAAGCCCATCACAGAGCCTCTCGCTGCTTGAAGGTTGGAAGCACCATGTCCTACACCCTCTTCCGGGTGAGAAGCCCTCTTGCTGGGATTGAATGACATTTCCTTTCAGAACCCACTCTTGGTGAACCCATTTTAGCTCCCTGAAGGAACTGTTCCTCTTCTAAGGCTCAAGACAATTTGCAGTCACGACTTTGGGGGTCATTCCTTTGCAGGTCTGTTGACATCTGATAAATATAGAGAGAATGCACTTCCTAAATGATAACCGAAGTGCCTGAGTATTTATATCAGCACAGAGGTTTGAGCAGATTTGTATAAGATACATGTACTCTTTTTTTGTCTTGTAGGGAGAAGTTAGTGTTGAATGGCATGCCATAGGAGCAGGGAGAGGCACACAGCTACTTCCTGTTGAAGTACTTGTGTATTCTAATTGTTGTTTTGTTGACCAAAATACCTTGTCAAGGCAAATATGTGCAAACATTTACTGATGAAACTGAAGACTAAATAACTTACCCCAAATAATGAATCATTTCTCTTTTCTATTCATTGGCTTGCTTCATACATTGTCCAAAGTATCTTAGATTCCTGGTCTTTGTTGCTGTTGGAAGCTTTCCAGCAGCCCTGGTCTGAGTTATGTTCTCCCGTTGTCTTCATGATGTGCTGATGAGACTGTCCTGGTGTTTTCTGTTCATCCTTGGCCTCATTCTGGAGCTCATGTGTACTCATGTATTCGTTTGAAGTGTGTGCTTATATGATCCATTATCAAAATATTAACCACAAAAATTGGTTATTCTCCTTGCTTACCAAAGAAAAGCATCAGTTGCTTTATTCCACTTTGAATAATTTGCTTCTAACATTTTCATTTAAATCAAACATGTTAATTAACTAAGCATATGAGTTCCGAGATGTGGCCCTGCTCCTTTGTGTCATTTGAAACAGTCCTTTGTTAAGTCTTGACCACTGGCCCTTCTGTACTTTTTCCTGTTTCCAGTACTTAGCAATGCTCTTTTTGTGTGACTGAGTGACTTTTTTGTGTGAGGTAAAACTTAGTAGCATCATCCTCATTCCTCCTTTCTTCACAGTCATTTTCAGTATTGGTGAATCTCATCATCAAGTCGATTGAGTCAGATCCTTCCTGCCACCTTCAGCTCCCCTCCTGTTGGAGCACCATTTCATCTTTGAATTTTCCCTGCAGCTGTTGACTTTGACCTTGCTATGTTATGTCTGCTTCCAAGTCAGCAGCTGGAGTAACTTGGTTCAAATACTGGTCTCATCATTTCTCTCCAGTTCAGCATTGCAGAATTAAGGTTGCCTATATCAGCTTACAAGACAAGGCCCCACACCAGTTCTCCTCCCGTGTCTGGACCCTACTACTCTTCCTGCTTTCTTATCCCCAGTATCATCAGGCTCAGGTAGTTCTTAGAATTCTCTCACTGAGTACACCATAACTCATGCCCTTGCCTGCTAGAAACATTTGCTGCCTTTGAAACTACAGTTGCCTGCCCCAGTCCTTTCTCTTACTTTGCTGTCTTTTTGCTCTCTCTCCCTCCTTCACCCTTCATGTGTATATGTTGACATGTTCCTTCTCTCCCTGGAACGTAGATTTCTCAGAGGCAGAGATCTTCGCGTTTTGTCTGCAGCTGCATTCCTGTAATGGAGAGCACTAGTTGATGCTCAGCAAACACAAAGACAGGGTTTGCATGAAGGAATGCATTCCATGGGGGTGGTTTTTCTGCAATTTGAGATAACATAAGATATGTTCACATAGTTTAATTGTTGCATAACACTTTGTCAGGTAGCTATAAAATATTCCTTGTTTTTAGGGACTCATTTTTATACTGCTATAAATAATGGTTTGGAACATCTTTGTGAACTAAAGGTCATGACACATACATGTAGTCATTTCCTTAAATATGTTACTTCAGTAGAATTGCTTTGTTGAAGACTGTAGATATTAGATACTTAAAGGTAAGATGCTTATATAAATTTATCATCAGTGTCTAAACACATGTAGCATCAGGCAAGTTCAGCATTGCATGTAGGCATTGCTCCTGCTTTAGGTAGGCAAGTTCATAAATTGAATGTAAGGTAATATACTTTACGGTGAGATCCAGGTCAGATATGGTGCTTGCACCTCCATACATCACAGTTCTACTGTTTGAGTGACTCTAAGCTTAATAACATATAAACAGAGCATTACAGTAATGACAATGCTGATCATGAATTGTAAAAGAAAGACCAGTGTTCTTAAGCAAATGCTAGGTGTAATTAACAGCTGTATTTGCTGAGTGATTCTTCAGTTTTACAGCTGTACATTCATAGCAATAAAAATCCTTTTAGTATTTAATGGTTTCCCTGAAAATAACTGTATGATTGTGAGTCTAAAAGCCTAATCTTTTAGCCATATGTTTCCAATAGAAACAATTGTTTTAATGTCATTAGAGGAAAGTGTGTGTTTTATTAGAAGTAGATCTCTTGCAGTATCAATAGTCTGTACTATCTCATGCACTCTGGTGCTAACATACAAATATGGAGCCCCAGTGTTTTAATTAATTTTTGTTTTGTTTTGTTTTTTTGATTTTTTGTTTTTCAAGACAGGGTTTCTCTGTGTAGCTTTGCGCCTTTCCTGGAGCTCACTTGGTAGCCCAGGCTGGCCTCGAACTCACAGAGATCCGCCTGGCTCTGCCTCCCGAGTGCTGGGATTAAAATTAATTTTTTATAACAACTTTTATAATCATTTTTTAAAGATCAATTTAATGTTGCTTTTGGATGCATGCTTTTCTTGATCATTTTCAAAGTAGTCAAGACTAGGTAAGTTAGTAATAACGGAATACAACCAAAGAGTAAATATTTTCTTATTATTTGGACGGATGAATTAAATTTCCATATAGTGGAAAATTGCATCCATGGAGTGCATTCATATGTTATTCAGAACTTCTGTCCAAGTATTGATTTCTGTGGACTGTGTATAACAAATATGACAATAACCACATCTATCATACTGTGTATAACATTGTAGTAATAGTAAGTACATCTCCTTAGGACAGTGGTAAACCTCCTGAGGATGGCGCAGGACCTCCCTATAGCATAGGGATATCCATGGGTAAAACCCTGAAACATGTAAAACTTGGTGTTATCTTGACTGATTATCTTCTTTTTCTGTTACTAAATCAGCTGAATTGAGGCTGAAGGAAGTAAATCTCTGTGTTAAGAAAGTTTGTACTCAGGGTGCTATTGGAGGAACTAGCCAGGTACTGTTTTAAACCTTAATTTGTTCAGAATCAGAAGCATAGAAATTTCTTTTATTTATTGTTTTTTGAGTCTCAAGTGTATTCTCTAGAACCTTCCCTCAACTGGAAATGTGGAGATATTGCAGGATTGTCCTAACGGTTAAAAAGAAGTGAAAAGAAAATGAATATGCTATGAGAACATACCTGCTAGTTTATGGTATAAAGTCACAGTTTGGCAGGAGAGGTGTGGGAAATGTGCATCTGTGCATTTTTATTCTAAGTCTCAGAGTGTCACAACCATGTTGTTCCCATGATTATCACTGTTGTCCACTATTGTTAAAAATGAAAAGAAACTCCTGGAAATGTTAAATGTTTTATGTTGTCTTTGAGAATTTTCTTAAATTTCTTGTAGAATAGTCACTTCTGTTTTCAAAGATGGAAATTGGAAGTCCTCTCTTCGAGGGTCTGTCCTGCCTGCATTCAGAAACACCTCTGTATTTGTTGGTAGCACTACAATTTTACCTTCTGACCCCCTCTCAGTCTTACCTAGTGTTGAGGGAGGAGAGCAGCTTATCTAAGTTAAGCAAAAGTTCTGAATATAAAACCTATAAAAGATAATAAGTAAGATTACAGAAACATTCATGCAGCAGCCTTTGTCCTTCCTCGTGGGCTTGTGGAACACTTACTGAGTTCAGGACTGCAGGAACTAGAACTTCCCTATGGGTTTCTTTCCGCACAGACAAGACTCTTCCAGAGTAGATGGAATGGATTGCAATGTCATGGCTTCGGCTGTTGCAGGCAAGTACTTTAGTTTATTCTAATTTGGCCATAACTGGAGAAAACTTGTGACTGAAATAGAAAAAGTAAGATAGGCCGTTGTGTCAGACTTTGAATTTGCTTTTTCTATTGCTGGAAGGTAAGCTTGACTCAGTGATGTGATGTGTGGAGTCACACTGAGTGTTTGCTGTGCCACAGAAAACTAATGGAAACATTCACTTGGGGAAAGACAAATGGTGTTAAATGAGAAAACACACCATGAATTGCAAATGGAGCTGAGTTAATTTGTTGCTACAGTAGTGTTGCCCTACTGTTAAATGAAGGCTGTGTAATTATCTTGCTGGCAGAGATAATGTCAAAACCTCATTTCTCTTTACATGCCTCGTTTTTACATGAGGGCTAATTGAGCTGCAAGGTGACAGCCGATTAGACGTGGCCATCATCCGGGTCTCTTGCCCAGTTTGCAGATCACACTACCCTCTTTTTAAAGTAAAGGTTTTTATCAGATGTGAGGTAAGATTGAAGAAGCTTTAAAGATTCTTGTGTAATTCACAGTGCCTCTTACTGTTTGTAAATTATCTTGGAATAAATGAACCTCCTTTTTTGTTGTTGGGTTTTTTGTTTTTTGACACAAGATTTCTCTGACTTTTCTGGAACTCACTCTGTAGACCAGGCTGGCCTTGAACTCAGAGATCCACCTTCCTCTGCTGGGATTAAATCTTACACATACCTTCTCTCTAGTCTCCTGACCTCAGTACACCATAAATAAACATTTTTGTAAGAACATTATATTGTTATTCAGTCAAAAGTTATTTGTTTTCTGCTTCTTAGTTTCTGATTAAGAGGATGAAAATATGTATGCAGTTAAAATAATGGGAAAATGTACTTTATTGGTGTCAGTCCAATTGATATTTAGATTCCTTCTGTAGGGATATCTAAAGCTACTGTAAATTTTTTCTCACACTCACTGTGGCATTTAAAGATAGGTGCCTCTGTCTCTAGGACCTCTCGTTAATTTTGGAGCCTTCCAGGAGAAGGTGGAATTTCAGACAGGAAACTTTTCTATTAAATGTCCCAGGAGGTGAATGATGAAAATTGGGGCTCTATGTGGTTTTTGATGCTCCTGAAGAGATGCTGGACACAACTTATGACGTCAAGGGAAAAGCCCACAGTGTGGTATACCTCCAAGTTCTGATGGGTCAGTAAATAAATGACTAGTCTATTCCGAGAAGCTCTCACCTTACTATAGTTTGGCAGAGGATCCAATGCCAGATTTCTAAATAAGTATAGTAGGAAGGTGTCCTTTCTGTGGAGGATCTGAGGTTTGAGAATACAGATCAGAGAAACAGAAATTCTCTGTATACTTTGGAGTATAACATAGGTTACCCGGCAGTACAAACTCTATGGCCAGTAGCAGCTCTCTGTGAAAAGCTGTTAGCTTCAGCTGCAGGAACAGCAAAAGGCTAACATAATAAAGATAGCGAAATGCTTAGTATTTCATATTATTTTTCTTGTTTTTGATTAGTTTTGCAGACTAAGAATGGAACCTAGGGCCTTATATGTACCAGGTTCATGTTCTGTCAGTGAGCTCCATGTCTCACCTCTGCAGTGCCTTGAAGGTTCTCAGTTTATCACGGTTGAAATAGCAGGAGCATCGCTGGACTTTCCTCATCATTTCTTAAAGTAGCAAGTGTATTAGTTCCTTTGAAAACAAGCACACTAGGTGCCAGGGCATCTCTTGCCAAAAAGAGAGGAACATCAAGTGCAGAGAGCTCAGGGAACTTCCGCAGGATTGCTCCGCTAATCAGTGACACTAGTCAGAGCTGTGGTTCAGGGCAAATGTCTCCATCGCCAGTTTAATAATGAGAGAAGCAAAGCAGCCCAACTTAGATTAGATGAGTAGTGAGTGTACAGCTTCCCATTTGTTTGTGTCTCTCTTTCCTGTAGTGGTTCTTGGCTTAGTTATTTTCATTCACATTCTTAAGAGCAGGAACATTTCCTTTGTCCAAGACACAGTAGTTTTCCAGCTGTGTTCCATGAAGCCTTTGTCCCCTTGAGTTGATCAGGTCCAGCAGAAAGTGCCAGGGAATGGTTAAGAGAGTAGACATCCATCCTGCCACTAGTCACAGTGACTCATGCAGCTTAGCTTCTGAGCAAGGTGTTTACTAAGAAGATTTCCACCTGGTCAAAAGTTGCAAACTCTTGTGCTCTGCCGTGTACATTGTTATCTACTCGGTTTACACATGCTTAGGAACTTAGCACGCCTAGTTCTGCGTAGGTACAGGATGAGCTGGGTTCCTTCAGTACTGTCTGCTTCTAAGCTACTCATTTCCTCCGTAAGAATTGGAGCATGCGTAGGGTCATTTGGAATTGCTAGAGGTACAGCTGACTGCTGGAGCACAAGGGCAGTTACACATTTGCTGTGCCAGGGAGCTTCATAGAGAGAACAGATGTTTGCCTAGTTGGGTTAGACTTCAATGTGCCTGATTAAAGAAATATCAAAATTCTAACATAGCTGCTAAATAAACTCAAACTGGAGCCATTTCCTGTTCTTCAGAGCCTGGCATTGCTCAGTGGAGACCCTCTGACTCAGTTATAGAAGTAAGACTACTAGCAAGCTGTACCTTTCCTGCACAGGCGTCTCAGCTTGATGCTCTTCATTGTACCTCCTGCTCTTTGGGGATGAAAGTGCCGTTTCATCTGATGATTTAATTCTCAAAGCTTAATTTTATCCTATTCCTGTCTTGCTCAAGTTAAGTTTCGACTTACTGTGCTATGAAAATGCCCTTACCATAGGCAATGCCAGCTTTTAAAGATCTTAAAAACAGAGCTGTCCTAGACAAAAGTGAAAATGAGAATGGCAGCTGATCAGCACTCAAGGAAAACTACTCACTATACATCAGTGGATTTTACCCCAGCAATTTCTCCAGCATGGAAACAGATATTTGGTTCTAGCTCTTCAAATTGGGCAGTGGGACTGCTGAACATCCTGGGGTTCCCATACCATGCTCATGTAGGAGATAGTTCTCTGCCCCAGCTGTCAGTACTGTAGGTCTCTATCAAAGAACAGATACAACTGAGCTTCATAATGGCTGCCCCATTCAAAAATGTTTGTATTCTACATAGTTTCATGTTTTGTTTGATAGCACACAATATTGATTTAAAAAGTGTGTGTGTGTGAACAGGTTGGCAATTTTTTTCCCAATATTTGGAAAATGTTTTTGTGCAGAAATTGAAACCTGAGATTTTTAGTCATTCAGTATTTCTTGAACTTTTTTGCGTGCCAGATTCTGATTATCAAAGAGGGGGAATTAACTCCAACAATCATTCATTGATACCTTTCGTAATGATTAGCACAGAACACTGTTGGTACAAATAGAAAGGTCATGTGATATGATACCTACTGGCTGTGGGATGTGGGGGCGCTGCTGTATACAGTGTGTAAAAGAGCTGTGGAGGTAGGCTAGGAGACATTATAGCCCATTAAGGCCTGATAGGGACATGTGGCTCAGTGTAGAGCTCCTTTCCAGGACTCCTGTCCATCTTTCCATCTCCTCGTACATGCCTCTCACACTGTCTCTCACTTGCTGTCAGTCCTGAGCCTATGCAGTCTTCTTTCCCCCACTTCCTCCTCCTCCACTTCCCTGTCCTTCTCCCTCATCCATGCTTGAGGGCTCTTGAGATTATGCTCTTTTTGCTCTCATCCAACCAGTCAGTCTTTGGACTCTTCTTCTCAAGGGAATCCTTGAGCCAACATATATTGATCAGACTATGATGTGGAAAATGACAATCCTTTGTTATGGAGTAAAAAAATGCATGCAAAGTGGATAGTAGAAGTAAGTTTCCTCACACTTTGAAGGCTGAGGCAGGAGGATTGTGGTTTTAGGTTAGCCTGGGCTGGGCGACATAGCCAGATCCTGTTTCACATTAAAAAACAAACAAACAAACAAACAAACAAACAAAAAACCCAAAACCCAAAACGAAAGATACCACCAAATTACTCCTTTTCCTGAGGCAAAGACGATACAAAGCAGTATGGTCAAGGTGGGTAGGGCACCCGTGACTTAAAGAAAGGGGGAGATTTAGTAGGTGGTGAGCAGGGTTTGAAGTTTTCCAGCTCGAGCTGAATCAAGAGAAGGAGGGAAGACTTCAGATGGCTGCTGGGCCTTGGCCTGTGCTTTCACAGACTGTGGCTTCTGATTGTCTGGTCTAGCCAATGGGCTCGGCTTCTGTGTGTTTACTGTGTGAAATGTGGAAAACAGAAGCAGGGGAGCTAACCGAATTTAGTTTTTTAAAGACAGGAATTCGATGATGGGACAATGGGCTTCTAAGTTAGCCCTTGACTTGTGTGTGGTCAGTTAGATGTGTATGATACTTGATGACAATAACAAGTAATTTGATACTTTGTTTATTCTGTGTGACACCTAAGGGATTTATTGTAAAAGTCACAACACTTCAGTGAATTTAAAATACTATTTAGTCCATACTATATGTTAAGTAAGGTGCTACATGTTAAAATATGTTGCCTTTATTGCATACAGACATCCTTCAACAGTGATTATCAGTACTGAACACATGAGATAATTTGATCTTCAGAAAGATAATGATTTGTTCAAGGCTGAGCAACTAGACTTTCTTGAATTGTGTTTTTAACCATTTTCTGTATGTGCATGTGACTCTAAAATTTGTACTCTTTCTACAATAATATAAAATGTTATAAATAATTAGCAGCATGTTAAATGTGAAATTGATGTGATAACATGAAAACGCTTTGGAGGAGTCAGTAGGTAGAAAAATCAATGACTTAAGAATTGTAAGGTATGGATTGAAATTTAGAAGCATTTTATAAATGATCTTAAGGCTTTAGTTTATTAACTATTAAATGGTAATAAAGTTTCCTTCTGCTTGTTTTATGGTATGAAGATCATGCAGTGAAATTTCTAGGATTTCAAAGTATATTGAAAAGTACTTTAATGGATGATTTGGTTCAGGGATAGAAAGATAAACCAAAAGAATAAGACATCCAAAACAGAGCCACTCAAGTAATGCACCTGACATATGACGAAGGTCATATCACCAATCAGAATGAAAAGGATGCACTTTTTAATAAAAGATGAAGGAACAATCAGTTACCCATAGGAGGGAAATGAAATTGGAATCCCTACCACATAGTACATGAAAAAATTGATACCAAATGAGTTAAACACATTAACAAAAAAGCAAAGCTACAGCACTTTTAGAATAAACATTGTAGATAGATTAACATCAAATGCAAATAGAACAATCTTAAGACAAGACAAAAAAATTTAAACATGAAGAGCTTGATACTTTCAACTATATTAGAATTAAGAACTTAGCATTTTTGAGTAATAAATGGAATAACACACATACACTAAGCTAAAGACTGAGAGAAGCATTTTATAAGAGGAAATACTCTTAGATGGACTTAAAGGCAGTATCAGACATTATACAAATGAGGGAACATGGTTGTCTATTAATGTGAAATATGTTTAACATCGTTAGAAGTTGGGGAACCAGAATTGAAATGACAATGGGGCACCATGTCCTGCTCATCAGATTGCAAAAAGTTAAAAACAGAATGTATAAGTTGTTATCTAGATAAGGGTAGCAAGAGCCTTGAAATGTTTCTGAAGTGTGCAATGATGTGTGCACTTCAGAACCAGACAGGCAGCCTGTGAGAGTACAAGCCTCATGCATTCATCATGGCCCACAAGGCACATACCTAGAAAAACTTGTGCTAGGAAACATGTACAAAAATGTCCTTAGACTCAATCACTGTAATATTCTAGAACTTTACCTACAGTGGCACATATGTGAGTTAGCAGCAGAATGTATTCACTGAAACACTAAAATGTAAGAGAACAAAAGCCAAAACAAAACCCTACAGCTACATGCATCACATTAATGAATCTCAAGCTGTAATATTGGAAGAACAAAACATGTAGAATAACATACACAGTGTAATTTCATCCATTAATACTTAAAGATTGGCAGATTTTCATTTATTTATTTATTTTGAGACAGGGTTTTTCTGTGTAGCTTTGGCGCCTTTCCTGAAACTCACTCTGTAGCTCAGGCTGACCTCGAACTCACAGAGACCCGCCTGCCTCTGCCTCCTGAGTGCTGGGATTAAAGGCATGCACCACCACTGCCGGCCAAGATTGGCAGATTTTTAATCTGATTGATCAGCAATGGATTTTATGTACAACACTGCTAAAAACCAACAAATAAAGAATGGGTAGATAAATGGTAGCTTGTGATAATAGTCCCCGAAAGGAAGGGAAAGCTGTAAATTTGACAGGGAATGGAGAGGGGATCTGAGTGTGTTAACTCTATACATTGGCTTGACTTTTTAGCTTTAAGACTATTTAGCTGTGGGTTTGCATACAGCCTCAAGCACGTAAACTCTAATTCACAGTCGAGAAATTCAAAACACTGGACAGTATGACTTTGATACACACTTGGACAGCAAGAGTTAAGATTGCTTGGAAAAAAATAAAAGATGTGACTCAATTTATTTTATAATCCCAGAATCTACTCAGCATTCACAAAATTCAGTTAAAGATTTGTAAGATGGCTGTTTGTACTCACCTGTTATGTAGCTCAGAATAAAGACTTGTGTTTAAGACTACGCTCTACCACCTAGCTCATGTGACTACAGGCAAACCTTTCTCCTCCCTGAGCTTCTGTTTCCCCGCTCTGTGAAGTAGATACACTATTTACTCTGTACCTACCTTATAAACTCAGGAGATTGTGCATGAGAAAGAAGTTGGTAAGCTCTTGCATGGCACACAGGTGCTAGTTACAGATGTCTGTGGGGGAGACCTGCAGCGCCCTTCTCTCGTGCTGAGCTCTCTGGGTGGGCACTGTAAGTTTGGTTTGCTAGAGCTGATCTGAAAATTGCAGGTCATTATTTTGGTGTGTTTGATTAGCCTGCCAGGCTGCAGGCTTTGCACATCAGGTCTTGCACTGGACTGGGCACATGTGGGGTGGGGGAGACAGTGAGGAGAAAAGCATCACATCAACCCCTGGCGCTCTCCATAGTGACACCCAGTCAGTTAGCTGATACTTTACTTCATGTTACTTACACATTATCATATGGAAATAAGCATTGTGGACATTTCCTTTTTTTTTTTTTTTAATCCTTTTTACTTCATTATTCCCCGAAGTTGGTCAAAGTTCTGTTAAAATAGGACCAGACATCTAAGTAAAATAGTATATAGCTTTCCTAGGGGGAGCAGACTGTCCATTAGAACTGACTTTATAGCCAAGGTGGTGGGATACCACAGTGGAGCACAAAGAAACACTTGTGCTAGAATTTACAGGCAGAAACTTCCCACCCAGAGCTTTGATTATGCTATAACCTTATAAAGTGAAACCCTTGAATATCATTATTGTCTGGGAAATAAGATAACATAAAGTTAATCTTTCCAAATAGTTGAAATTTTATATTAAATTATGATGATTGCTTAGCATTTTCTGCATTACTTGCCATGCTGACTTTTCAAAGAACCTGGAGCAACAACAAAAACAACTATCTCAGTAAATCTTGGTTTTAGAAATCCATTAGCAGCAAGAATGTAACAACTAAGTAATGGCATAATATCAAGCAGGAAAAGATTCAGGTGCCATAAATTCTCAAGCCATCTGTACACTGAGCAAACTGGCATATGAGTCATGTGCTTTTAGGAGAGTAGAAATCATATAAGCTCCTACCTTCTGTAGCCTGGCTGTAAAACTTGTCGGTAGTTCCGTCAAAAGACCTGAAAACCTCTGCTGCCTTTTTGTAGACAATTGAAAAATAAAGCCAGTAAACATAGAACAAAAGGCATTTAAAAATAATGATCATATTCATTATTGTCCTTTTCTTCCATTTATCATAGTAGGTAATATCCATATCCAAAATGGATGAGGATTTCCTTAGGAATAAAGCAAAATCAAATCTTCACATTTGATTTTGGCTATCTTATAAGTATTATCAAAACATAGTTTTTAATGTATTGGAATTTACATAGCTTATAGTCCACTTACTTTCAAAATATTTGACAGACTGGTTTAAATTACACAAATTGGAAGATTACTTTAGAGTGGGTTTTTACATGCTCTTGTTTCAATACTTAGGACCTATAGCCTCTACGGTAGGAACCATAATATTAGTTCACATTGTAGTAGGCTCTAGAAGTTTCATTGCTTACTATCTGTGCCTATAATCTTTTAGTGTTTGCTTTAGTTCAGGCTGTACCAGGGACAGAATTAATCAATTTCCAGGAAAGTAGCATTGTTAATGTGATGGCCAGAGATGCAAGTACAGAAAGGGTTTTACTTCTTATCCCAGAAGCAGTACTGAACTGCCCTCGCTAGTGACCTCATAATTTCCAGAAGCAGGTGGACGTGGCAATTATAGCTTTGGCCACTCTCTTGAACTTTCTGTACTAGGTGATGAATTGCAAATGGCTAGACCCTGTGCACAACAATAAACTCAAATAAATCTTCAATGTGTAATAATGACAAGACAGAAAGACTGGCAGCTATAACAAGGCTCCTGTTGTCACCCACTTCACTGTAGCCTTGATATCCATCATTATCAGCTGAAGCTAGCTCAGGAGCTGGACAAGAAGGTCCGAAGAAGGATGAGTTGTTTGCACTGAAGCGTCCAGTTGGTCCCATCTGGACGAGAGTAAATGGGATTTTTTTTTCTTTTCTTTCTTTTTTTTGTCTGTTCACTAGGCCAGAGCTGTCCATCATTTTAGGCAGGTATCTGATCACTTCATGCTGAGGGACAATATGGCTTTATACTCTCGTTGTTTCTCTCTTCGTATCTCAATATTTTTACTGTTTGGAAGATTTTAGTTACTTTTAAGCTATGTGCAAATGCCGCTCAGTTTCAGAAAACTGAGCTAATGACATTTTCCATTAATGATATTTTCCATTAACGGCAAGCAATTTCTCAAAGGAGGACATGATTTTAGTCCAGTATGAATCACTGTTGAAATCTGTGTTCTGAGTCATTTGCATTTCCTTTGTCAAATATGAGTATTATTTATTGTTTCTTCAGTGCAATGCAAATTACCATTTTTAATTTTCAGAATAATAAGGTAGACAGAACATAAATTATTTTGGAATGCTAAGTTCAGTTTTAAATTCTACCTAATGTTCCCTAAATACCATGTGATTATTGATACATACAGTATATATATTCTTCCTGCCTAGGGCCATTCTGTCAAACATTGAAAATTGAGAAATATATAATTTAAAATAAGGCTATATCATTTGATCCTTCAGCATTCTGTCTTTGTAATAAGAATAAACAGTATATGATTCTTGGATTTATTGTTCTTAGAGGCACACCAATTTAAAAAATATGGACTATATTTGCTTGAATATTCATTTAAGGAGGTCATCTAATTATTCACTATTTTTTGTTATAAGGACTTTTTATAATGCAGTTTTGCAGATTTAGTAACTCATAAGTGATCACATTCCCTAAGTGTTGAAATTGACCATAGCCATCTTTATAAACCTTACAAGCATCTTCCTGGGTGTTTTTATTACCTCTTTCTTCTTATTTTCTACCTTGTAAGAGAAACAATTATAGAGGTATTTCTCAACATTTTTAGTTCTAATGTTTATCTTTAAGAAAAATGAACTTGTTACTGATAGTACAACCCTTTGGGCACTTTGTCTCTTGATTTATAATGTTCCTGTTATTGTCATTAAACATATTTTTTAGATAAACCAATCATTACATAATTCAAAATTGGACCTTCAATATGATGAAAAAGTAAGGCTCCTGAGATTTCTGTTTCCTGAAAATACAGGTTTACTTCCAGAGTTCAGGCCAACTGAAACGCCATCGTTCATGTTGTCTTTCCCCCATAATAAATCTTTAGGCCTTGAGGCACCAAACTCATGCAGATTTCTCTGCATTTTAGTGTCTAGATGGAATAACAACTTCCAGTTCTCATGCCAGAGCATATTGTATTTCATCTCTGTAGACCTAGCTTCACCCAGAAGTGACCACATGAAAATACATGTCAAGAACACTATTTGCTCATATTGGAACTTAAGCAATTTGTTTTCAGACTGTGAGCAGTTTCAGCCTATTTTTGGAACCCCTTTGTGGCCTGACCATTCTTTTCAGTATAATTTATGGTGGCACTGTAACATATGGACTTTTCATCACTGTCCGGCCCCAATTCTCAGCTGAGCCCAGACTCTTCCTCTCTGCCCTCCTGTGGCTCTGGCCACCACCTCCACTGCCTCTGGAGCAGGTACACCAGCCTGAAATTTGCATTAGGCCATGTAGACCTTTGCTAGAAGAGTTACTAAATTCAGTATGATGGAAGTGCAGTGGGAATAACATCTGTGTATGTGTGGCAGTGTCACATGAAGCTGTTTCGGGAATCCAGGGGACAGTGGTTAGAGTTTCCTGGTGTGAACCTGTGCTTCAGTGGCCTTTGCTTCAGTAACTAGTAAGACTTATGTAAGGTTTACATCTCACACATACCAGATTGGCTTGGGGGATTCACCCGAGCATCTTTCAGGGCATTTTACAACTCAGTCAGTGATACGGTTTTGTTAAAATGAGGTATTACTTAGGATTTTATCTTTACTTCTTAGCAGAGCTCTTGATCTTTAATGGTGTCAATTACTTTCTGAGGCATGTAAGGCTAATTTTGGAAACTAGTTAAATGAAACACAGGTGATAGTATATGACCCTAGATGTTTCATTTTTGCAAGTGTGCTATTTTAACTATTAACTGTTTGATTTTATGTGGGTTATCCAACCCCTCCAAACCCTAGTTTCCTATTGTAAAGCAGGTTCATCCTAGCAGCTTCTCTACTTCATTTTCCTGAGGCAATGGGTGTAAACTGCCTAATCTGACACATTATTTTAAAAAGATTTCAAATGATGTTATGGTCAAATATAATATAGATGTGTGTGTGTGTGTGTGTGTGTGTGTGTGTGTGTGTGTGTGTGTGTGTTTCCCTCAGTTCATGGACTAGATTGCTAAAGCATTTGGCAAAGAGGAGTTTTTTGCTTTTTGCAGGGTTGAACCTAAAGCCTAGAGATCTGGATGCTTTGAATTCATTAACCCTATAGCTGGGGTGGTCAGACTTCCCTCTAATCTCCTGGAGCTTATGTTAAGGGAGAAGTAGAGTGCCACTCTGGGCTAGAACCCCCTGGTTGTGGGCTAGGGTGCTGGAACATTAATCTGAAATAGAGAGAGAGTCTATCTGTCCCTGACCCCGAGTGTGAATTGAATGAACTCTGGAGGGTGTGCTGTGAAGCACACCACAGGGACTGACCTCACAGCTTCTTCTGACTCTGACTTTACCATGTTTGTTCTCTTGGTTGCTTCATGTTTCTATTTCATTGATGATTTCTGAAAACATATGTCCTTAATTGACCTAAAGTTTCTAGAATGATTTTGATTTTGTCATGAGTGTTTATACAGATGTATAATCTAATCTGTATATCAGTGTAAGCAGAAATTTTCTGTAAAGTGTGATTGTGTGATGTAGCTATACCTACTAATCATGTAATTACATTTTAATTATGCCATGTCTTACTTGCCTTCTTACATATATTCAAGTAATTGTATTAATGTAACACATAATCACAACATACACACAATATAGATATATTGTTGTTGTTATTGAACATATGTACAGTAAGATAAAGCAGACAGTAATTTTTGACTGGGTAGTGAAAATTAAAAATCACTTCAAAATTGTTACAAATTAGGAAGCTCCTTAATGTTTGAGAATAAATTTACTATGTGTTCTCATTACCGGAACAACTATTAAGTTTTTGTATTTAGTTTCATTTATAGATTTTTTTGCAAAGTAATTTTGTAAACCATATAAACATTTAGGTGTAGATGTACATTCACTGAAAGATCACTGGTTGATGAAGTTCACAGAACATCAGGCTGTACTTAACACTCTCTAGGTTCTGTGTTTATAGTCGGTGTCCCCTTAGGAGGAACAATATTGAGCATAGTGACTGTTCAGCACAGTGTCTCCAGGGTTAAGTCAGAACACAGAACTGAAAAGACATCTATAAATATCTGGTGAATGGGTGAATAATAATGGCAGCTTTGCATTTTCTTGGGTTTCTGCACTGTACCCTAGGTGTCTGCAAATATCACTGTGCATACTCCTTATTTGGGCCTGTGAAAAGAGATATTAACTACTGAGGAACCAGAGCTTAGATCGGAAACCTACAGTCTGTCACAACTTATAAGTCAAAGGTCCTCGTTCTTCTGCCATAGAACTACCAGTGTGTGCTGTCCCAGTATATCCTGAGGGCTTGAATAGTAATGCATAATATTTAGAATGTGGTGATATTGTGTTCCCCAAAATATTGTGCACCCTAATAAACTTATCTGGGGTCAGAGAACAGAACAGCCACTAGATAAGAGGCCAGAAAATGGTGGCGCACACGCCTTTAATCCTATCACTTGGGAGGCAGAGATCCATTTGGATCTCTGTGAGTTTAAAGCCATACTGGAAACAGCCAGGCATGGTGACTTTTAATCCCAAGAAGTGAGCCTTTAATCCCAGGAAGTGATGTCAGAAAGCAGAAAGGTATATAAGGCGTGAAAACCAGGAACTAGGCTGGTTAAGCTTTCAGGCTTTTGAGAAGCAGTTCAGCTGAGATCTATTTGGATGAGGACTCAGAGGCTTCCAGTCTGAGGAAACAGGATCAGCTGAGAAGTTGGCCAGGTGAGGTGGCTGTGGCTTGTTCTGCTTCTCTGATCTTCCAGTGTTCACCCCAATACCTGGCTCTGAGTTTGTTTTATTAATAAGACCTTTTAAGATTCATGCTACATTAGAGGGATGGGACCCTTATGAAAGTGCCATTTAAGGAGCAAGAAATGAAAACTAAGAATGACTACATGGGCATTCCTTACAGAGCACTTCTGTTGAAGAACTGATCAGAAGAAATGAGTTTTGGTGTTTGTTTGTGTTTGTACATGATTTAATGAAGTTGGCATCAATCTGTTGCACCCAACTAAACTTTGAATCTAGATACAGTGCAAGTTTTCAGTCTTTAAACTTTTTTTTTTGTTGTTGTTGTTTCTCACTCTTAAGAGTTTGCCTAAGATGAGCTGACTTCCAGATTGCTTTGCTGATTGTGAAGTCATTCTGCCTTGTGTTTTTTGTGATTTATGCTTTTGTATGTAGTATGAGGGAGTAAACCCAGTGCCTTACCTATGCGTCCTAGGCAAACCTTTTACCAACCCACAAATATTTGTTGAATGAAGAATGAACAGTCTGTTTAGCTTATGAATGAGAAAAGATGCTAATCATTAATTATCTCTTTTTGATGCTCTTCTGTGAGTCCTGCCTCTGATGAATAGAACCATTCATTTATAACTTAAGGTCAAGGATTACGAAGGAAGAAGCTTTAACGTAAACATTTTTCCTGGGTATTGATCTTTCCATACACAGAAATGGGATTTTTCTGAAAAAAAAAAATATATATATATATCCAGAGGCAATGCTTACCATTTTAATTCTTAAAAATGTTACATATTAAACAACAATCCTAAGATATGTTTTCTGATACTTAAATATGTTTATACGGTAGGAAATTCTGTAACTTAAAGGGCTATTTAAATTTACACTTAAATTGACAAATCTTGATTTATTTCATTGGTTACCATCTTCTCTCTGGTGGAGATTAATTAAGTGATTAAGTTCATCTAGTATGGTGCCTAGGCCGTAGTGGGTGCTCAGCCCAAGGGTTCTGTAACTGAACTGAAACACTGTGATTGTAGCCATAGATAAGAGCGTAATGAATGGAATTTGGTGCTAGCAGAAAGTTCAGTATTTGGAAAAGAAGCCTTTAGCTACTGTTAGAGGAGTCTGGTGGGAAGGGAAGGGCGGGCAGCTAGTACAAGGAGGCCTGTCTGCACCTGGCTGTTGTTATCTACTCTTGTGGTGATTTTGTTGGGTTTGTGACAAGAAAAGAAGCACTGCCATCAGATTGAGGTGTCTCCCAGTCTGGGCAAAAAAGTCTCACAGACATATATTAAATGTAAATAATTGAATCCTTTCTGTAATCTCTGTAAAAAAATTCAGATTATTCTTTTAACTATTGATATCTCTGATTTTGTATATACTGAGCAAAGCAGATGCCTTAGTGTTTATAGCACATGCAATCATTCCATTCTTTGTGATGTAAAAACACACTGAGTGAGAGACTTCCTCTCATAGGTAAGAACATAAGAGCTAGCATGCATTCATCCCCACAGCATACCTCCCATTGTCTAGCCCACAGCCCGGGAAAGTTACTGAATGAGAGTATTGGTATTATAATATTGCAAGTGTCTGCTTAACACTGTCCACATATTCAGCATATATATGCTGTGTAACACTTACATGTGAAACAATTTCTTTATACTTGGTGCTTTACAGTTCATAAAACTATTTACTTTATGCCATTCTAGTTGTCTATATATAGGAGTCATTAAGACAACCTCACTTTGGCCCCATGATTCCTTATCTTGTTCTTGTAAGTAAAAGGGCAGAGTGCCATAGATGACAGGAAAACTGCCTAGCCTACTGCCAAGAGTGAGCCCTTTACGCAATGCCTGCCATGTCAGACAAGGCATTTAGATGTTTAGTAATGGGTGGACCATATTTGTCATCTTCTCTTCTTGAGGGCAGAAATAGCTGCACTTGGATGTGCAGAGCCTGAGTCTGCTGAGTGCCAGCATGGACTGCAGCAGGGAGGCCAGACCTTGCTCTAGGCTGGAAGCTAGTCCCCTCACAGAGTCTCACAAATGGTTTTGACTTCCTTTGTGTTTGCCTGTTGCTGGAGCTCTTTCTGGAGTGCGGAGCACCTCAACGTGCTGTCCTCTGTTATCCTTGCTTGCTAGGCCATCTCAGCCAGATTTAGTATGTTTGAGACAGAAATAATTGGTTTTGAAAGTAGCACCTTCAAGAAAAAGTAGATAAAATTATGATTCGTATCAAAAGTTCCAATATGTATTGTTTCAGGTAGATGTTTTTTGCTATCTATGCCTCAACCACATTTAATAAGCCCCCTGATGCCCAATCGGAATAAAACATAATGTGTGCTTCAGACACTTTGCTCAGTTGTATCTTGGTGGAATTCCATACTCTTTTGTAATTAAGGTTTTCTTACTGCTAATCTGAGTGTGGTTTCTCTGTCCTCTGCCTGTGATTGGTTATCTTGTGTCTTCTAATAGTTGCCACATGGTTTCTAGGAGGTTGGTCCAGTCTTTCAGATGCCCACTTGTAGGCCCCACTCACCTCCATACCCAGTTCAGGAGAGCTGGCCTGTCTCGAGGTTCTTAATATTCTTAGAGGAGGAAAGAACAGTTTGGTGTCACTAGCCCTTGCCTGCTGCAGAAGGTTTTCTCTGGGGATGATAAGTCCTGGAAGATCCTGCCAAGAAAATGTACTGCAAGATTTCTTCTGAGAGATTATCCTTAAGAGAGTGCATCCAGCCACTGGCTTCATAATGCATTTATAGGAGCTGGTCATGACCTCCAGGGCTGTGGTAAAGTCATTGGCTTGTGCTATTCTGGGACTTGGCACCTTCTGTTTTTATGTTCACCTTTTACATGCAAAACCTCTGCCATCTGCTTTTGGTTGCTTTGTTATGATACTTTGGCTTGTCTTGTAAAGATTCTAACAGCAGCATGGAGTCCATGTGACTCATAGTGAGTTGTTCCGGTGAACTCTGGTTACACACTGATCACTGGCTCTAGGCCCTTATCCTCCAAAAATTGTCAAACGTGTCCTTGATTTCAGCTTCTATACCTGTCTCACCTCTCAGATCAAGTCTTACTACAGAGCCTGGATTTTTGTCAGTGTCTGGTACCACAGCTTAATGGCAGCCTCCAAGAGGGGACTTTCATCCTAGGGGTCTTGCTTTGTACTCTTGCTTGCTGTATAGCTCTCCTGATATTCCTTCTGTTAGCAGCATGTACAGCTTTCATCCCGTTTGTCTCACTTACATGATTTCTCTATTCTTCCTGGAGCCTCTTAAGTGAGAATATATGGAAACATCAACTGTTTTGCACTTCAGGTGTAATAGTCTCTTGGAAATGACCGGAGCCCTTGTACCTGCTGTCATCCCTCTCCTAGGCAAGCCTGTAGGGCATTCATTGTCCTAACCACACTTACCATATAATTAAGTTGCACAGTTGGGCTGGCTCTGTAGATTAGAGGTTGACTCGATTCCATTCATAGCAGCCTTGAACTAAATGCTGTGCTTGTGATGGACTGGAGTACCAGGAATGGCCAGGAGTAGGCCAGAGAAATGGAAGCAGCAACACAGCATGTGACTCAAGCCTTTCCTATGGCAAAACGTCAGGTTCCCTGTTACTAAGAGAAAGAAAAGTTGCTATCGCCCAGGCATAGTCAGCTTACATCTAGATCTCTTACCTTATACTGTACAGAACCCCTTGTCCTCAGCTTATATATATAGCCCACATATTCCACTTCTGTTTTTACCCAAAAGAAGGTTCTTTTATCATTTTTTTAAAATGATTTCTTTTAATTTTTTGAGATTATTATAATACATAGTTTTCCCCTTCATTTTCCTCTCTCCAAACCTGCCCAGATACCTGTCCTTGTTCTTTTGGAAATTCATTTTTTCAACATTGTTGTTTTAAGCACATGTGCACACACGTACACACACACACACACACACACACACACACACACTACACTTCAAAAATACATAAGTACTTGTTCAGTCTTTATAATGTTACTTGTATGTACATATTTTCAGAGCTGATGATCTAGCTGTGCTACAGACAAACTAAGAGGAAAATTGATACAGCTAGAGTTTTTTTGGTCTTGCCTGACCCACAGTCAGGATAAATCTCTCTCACCCACCAGTCCTGCAGCTGCTCAGACCCAACCAAGTAAACAAATAGAGACTTATATTGCTTATAAACTGTATGGCCATGGGAGGCTTTTTGCTAAATGTTCTTATATCTTAAATCAACCCATTTCTATTAATCTATAAGTTGCCACGTGGCTCGTGGCTTACCGGTATCTTAACATCTTCTCATGGTGGCAGCTGGCAGCGTCCCTCTCTCTCTTTCAGCCTTCCACTTCCCAGAATTCTCCTCTTCCTTGTCCTGCCTATACTTCCTGCCTGGCTACTGGCCAGTCAGCTTTATTTATCAGTCAATCATCCACAGCAATTGATGGCTATGAAATTCATATGTATAAATAAACTAAAATATAACAGAGAAGTTTATGCATTTTCTTCAGATTAAGTTTGTATGTTCTGCTGTGTCTTTTACCTACAAGCTTTGTGTTGTAAACTTGCAGCTGAGATTATTATGTGGTGTAGCATATACTATCCAACCTATTGTTTATACATAGTAGATGATAAATACATTGACCTGCATGGACTAAGAAAGGAATAAAATTTTCTTTGTATTTGTGCATTAAAAATGGCCAGTTTTCAGCCCTCCTGAAGTCGAATAAACCATGGAAGCTAAATTTGACTGTTTTTTCTTCATGCACGCTAAGTTGTAGTAACTTGCTTAAAAAATAAATAAATAAATAAAATGAAATGATCTTTCCTAAAATCAAGGACTTTCTATAATTATTGTGCTTTGAGAGACTCCACTTGTCAGACCCCTAGTGACTCACAAGACTGTACTTTTTAAATGCATGACAGGACAGCTGCACACACTAAATTTGAAACTGCAGGGGAAAACCTCCAAACATTGCTGATTCATCTTAGTAAGAGCAGACCTTTAGACTCATGGACATTTGAATAGAGCATTTGTTTACAGTGTCACCTACCAGGGAAAGAAAGAACTTAGTAGAGAAACCGTGGGCTAGTTTTTAGTGCTGACACTGACCATTAGGTTGGAATTGTGTCACATTTGACATGCAAAGAATGCTACTTGCTCTCAGGTACAGATAGCTTTGTTTTATCCTCTCAAGCTGAGTTCCAGTAAGTCTTCATGGAGGCCTTTTTATTAACCAAGAACATAGGTTGAGTGGGGCACTTATGCTTGGGACTTTTCTGAAGAGGTTGTGAAAGCCACAGGTATGATATGATACTTTGGACAATTAAGAAATTCATTTTCTCTTCAGCTTGCACCATCCTAGGAAAACTGCTTTCCAGCTGTATAGATACTTAGCCCATGCGTCCTAGAAATTTCCAGATTATTAATTTCAATCTAAAGGTGTACTTTGAATGGCTCTCAAACAGTCTATCCCAGGACGGTTTGAATATTTCTTGTGGAGCAGAGTCAGAATGGGGTCCCGTTAAAAACAAGATGTTTTGTGAGCACTGTGTGTTTCGTTTGGTGACGTCAACAATAATCATCATTTTCTGTCGTGCTCAAAGCAGATGCTTTGGTCAGGGAGGAAGAAGGAAGAAAAAGCGAGAGGCCAGTAGTCTTCATCAGCACTCTCAGTGTGCCGTCCACTGTGCTCCCACCTTTCACCATGTGCTCTGTTGCTAACACTGCTGCCCTGGTGCCCTGGGCATGACATCTTACTACACAGCAGCACCTGCAGCCACTGCACAGCCACTGCACAGCCACTGCACAGTGGCACTGCACAGCACTGCAAGGCACTGCAGCCACTGCACAGGCACTGCACAGCCACTGCACAGGCACTGCACAGGCACTGCACAGGCACAGCACAGGCACTGCACAGGCACAGCACAGGCACAGCACAGGCACTGCACAGCCACTGCACAGCCACTGCACAGCCACTGCACAGCCACTGCACAGGCACTGCACAGGCACTGCACAAAGGGGCTCAGCCAAGGCTGCCTGTCCTACTTGCTAATCATCTCTTCCCTTCCCTCCTCCCACTTCCCTTTCTTCCTCGGCCTTAATTTCAGTGTGCAGGCCATTGCAGTTCCTTTGTGATTATGTCATAATCAGGCTTTCCTCATCTATTGAAAGGTTCCTTATTGTAAGGTTCACTAAAAATCACTCATCTTAGAGTCACTTAACCTTCTCAAAAACACAAAATAACAAGCTCAAAAAAATTTTAATTCTAATGGAGATTTTGAAAAATCGTTGGTTGAAACTGATATACTAATTTTTATTCTCAGCAATTTGTAACAAACATATAACTCAAAACCAAATAATTCTACTCTAAGTACTAAGTAGTTCAAAGATACAGTAGGCAGAGATGTGTATTCATTTAGCTTTTATATAAATACATACATAAATAAATTGTAAAGCAGTCATGAAATCAAGCCTTTGGGCTTTATCTGCTGCCATTGTTCCCAAGCCTGAAGCCCTCACCATGACTGCACCAATAAAGCCTTCCCTAAGTACATAAAGGCCCTGATCCTTAAGATTTTTATTGCCAGCCACACATACAGAGCTGCAAATTGCCTTGTTTCAGATTTATTATGTATTACTCCAGAAATTCTATAAAGATCAAAAGAACTGATTACAATGTTGACCTTTGCATTAACTCATCTGAATTTAAATTCAAGTGTTTGATTTGGGAAAATAAGTCCATTTATCATAGGTCTGCTACTGAGGGGATTGTGCCGCACTGATTGGGAGTGCTGAGACCAAATTTATTTATTGAGCGTGGGCTTGAAAATTGTTTGTAGGACAAGAGGAACGAAAGTTTGACCTGCCATTGTATAGTACCAGGGGAATACTGTGGACATTACCCATTTCAAACGCAGAGTACTTTGTCCAAGTCAGTCTTGTTGATAGAATCTTCTGGTCTTAAATTCAGCAAATATATACTATTTTAATCACATAAAGCATCCCTGGATTTAAAATTAGCAACTATTTTCTTACTAAAATAGACAACCATTCCTTCCAGAGAAATCCTGTACTTAGAAGATACTGGCATGCTTCCCATCCTGAAGTTCACTTAATACATTTACCCGAACTCACACTTCTCATGGTCTTGCTCTTTGATTTATTAAGAAACTATTTGTAGCAGTACCTTGATGTACAGAACTATGGATTCAGTTAACTTTCACTTCCTGACTGTTGAATTATAGACACACAAAATCCAAAATTTAATCTCATGCAGTATACCCCCACCCCAAATTGCAAATATTGTCCATATTAATATACCTTCCTGCCTTCCCTCAATACTTGTAGAGTGCTAGAGAGTGATTGGACAAAGGGAGCAATAATGGCAGTCATCTCCACCATGTACTGATCTATCCCTAAATAACTGTGTTCTTTGATAGTGCAGAGCATCCATAACCATGCAGTTAGGACTCAACCCTGCTGCCTATAGTAATGATGGACATAACTTGGCCCAGGTAGCCTCAAGAGCCTATAGCTGGGGTAGAGGGGAAAACATATTCTGACTTAAGATTTATATCCATCTCAATACTAGGGTTCAGCTCTCTACACTTCATGGTGATTAACCTTCCAACTCCAGCCATGGAGAGGCCAGGAGTATTTTCCATTTTCTAAGATTCAGTGAGCAGAAGGGACACAATTGCAGTATACCCTTGACATTTATAAGATACCTGCCCTGTGACCTATGTGCATCTTAAACTAGGAAAATAAACAAAGCATATTGTTTTTCTCCCTTAGATTCTGTGAAGTATAATTAAAAACATTGGGCCTTTGGACTGTTTGTGGTGAGAGTGGGTGCAATGCATGCAGAGGTCAGAGGTGTCAGTATCAGGTGGCTTCTATTGTTCTGGACCTTATGTTTTGAGAATTTGCTTCTCACTGGAGCTGAAGCTCACTCATGGCCAAGGCTGCTCAGCGAGTGCCAGGGTCCTCCTGTCTCTGCCTTCTCAGCACTAGGGTTGCAGATGTGCACCTTCACAGCTGGCGTTTCATGTGGGTGTTGGGGATCCATAGTTTTGATTGCATATGAAGTACTTTACCCACTGTGTCCTTTCCCCATCCCTTTTCAGACCATTAATGATTCTACAAACATAGGACTGAATAATTTGTAAAGCTGATAAAATTTAATTCTGCCACAAAAATAAAGGAAAATCAAGCATATGACATCACTTTAGTAATATTCACCCATGGTGTGAGAGTTTGCAAACCCTACATGACATGGATAGAGCTGCAAGTGGGTGTCAAAGTATTGGGGTGGTATCTCTAGTTTGTTTGTCGTGAGCTCACTCTATGTTCCTGTCTCACATTAGAACCACAAAACACAGGAGTGATTTTAGCAGGTTCTTAAATAACTGTTTTTGCAGGACATCAGAATTTCAAAGAAAATTTAAAAACAGAAGGAAAAGAAACAAAAGATCAGGCTTTCCAGTTTTGAGATCTCCATGAACTCATGCGAGTGAGGCAAATGAGTTTGTTTTAATACGGAAGGAAGGGGCTGAGATAAAGCTTTTGTGTATGCGTCATTGTCATGCAGTCTGGAAAGATCCAGTGTCTGTAGTTGAAAGATAAACGTCTGTAACCCTGAGTAGTATTGCCTGCATGTCAGTAAAATCTACTTAGAAATCTGGAAGAGAAGCTTCTGAATTTCTTTGAAATTGACAAAAATTGATTAGCAGGAAGAAATCCCTGAAGGAAGGAATCTCTGCAGCATTGTCAATACAAATTTCTCAATATTATCCAAATTATTGGATTACTGGAGGATATAGATACCAGATGAAATATTTCACCTTTTCTTATTTAGTTGAAATAGGCATTGTATCTGATTGCCTTGATGTTCTTTGATGAGTTAGACTCTTTCATTCCACTATTGTTATCATAAAAGTTTGATTATGTTTTAATTCTTGAGCAGCATCAGTAAGTAGTGGGGAGAGTCACATTTTTACAAAAAGAATACCTGCTTGTCAGTGTGAGGAAGTAGCCTTTTGTATGCTTTGTCCATCTCAACTCTCTTAAGCTAATTAACTTCAACTCAACAAATATTTTCAATGCCTACTATGTACAGACATTGTCTTAAATAACCTTGGCAGAAAAAAATTAATTGAAACAGGTCCCATGGCAAAGCCGAGTAGTCAGACATCCACATAATCCACTGTGTGTTCTCAGGACTGGGACAAAAGAGGGATGAGGTGAAGGAAGAAGGCAAAGGGACCCTTTCATTTCTGATCTACATGAAAATAATGTTCAAACTCAGCACACGATAAGGTGTTTTTGATAAATATTTTAGAGAAAATGCTGGTTTTTAATTTTTTATTTACATTTAAAAATTGAGGTCTGATGATTAAAAGTGACATGTAGCTTATACCTCTTGATTTTTATGAACTAGTTATTGATTAAGGATTTAGTGTACTCATAGTAGTTACCACCTGGGTAAAACCTTCCAAATAAGTAGAAAGTAAGCAGTTAACATCAAAATCATAAAATGTTCACCCTAATCATAGCTAGGTTCCAAAGGAGTCAAAATAAAATGTGGGCTGATGTCAACGGAGACTGCTCCAGGAAAGAAATTAGAAATCCACTGTCATGCTTGAATAGATGGGAAGTAGCAGAGCTACTGCGAGCCCAGAAGGAAGCCTGAGAGGCAATGGACGTGAACTTGGAGCAAGATAGCAACAGCTCCAGCACAGAGGTTTTGAGGAAACATCCATGTGTGTGTCAGCATGTGTGCCTTACAGAAAACCTGTGAGGTCATCATTAGGTACTGTGGAAGGATGACCCTACAGCATGAGATGACTCTCATAGCTGGGCTGCACAGTCACTTGAAGAGCCACAGTGGCATCATCCCAAGCTGTATTGGGTGCATACCTCTAGTTTCAGCTGCTTAGGAAGCTGAAGCTGGAAAATTCCTTAAGCCCAGGAGTTGAGTTGGCCAGGGAAACATAGCAAGTCTCCCACCACAACCAAATGAAAAGAATAAAGATAAAAAGAGACTGCTTTATCCCATAAGAAAGAATTTACTTTTTCTTCCCACTGAGTAGTAACTTAGATGATTCACAAATTTTCTTACATGTGAGACTAGGAAAAAGCTGACCAATGCTGAAACTAAGTAAACAAGTAAAGATAAATTCTTAAATTAAATTAAAACTTCACCTTAAAGCAAAGAAGCTGGTCTGTGAGGAACTGTAATGAGCTTATTTGGGTAGAAGAGATAGACGGTTAATAGATTGTGTGGGAGAAGGGTGAAATCTTCTCCTATGACTAGTTACTGTGTTGATGATGGCTGAAGCTGGGCATCAGTGCACTTTGCACAGTTTGGTGGAGCAAAGGGTGGAAGGCAAAGTTCCCAGTGGAACATAAGTTTGTAGGCATCATGGCTTACTGCCTAGTAGTTTTTTCATTTTTGTTTTTAATATATGTTGAGGGTCTAGGGACATAGTTCAGTCAATAAAGTGTGTGTCATGTGAGAAGGAAGTTCTAGGTTGAATCTCCAGCACCTATGTGAAAAGCTGGGCCTGTGATCTCAACAGTGCTAGAAGCTTGCGGGCTAGCCAGCTGAGATTAATAGATAAATCACAGGACCCAGTGAGAGACCCTGCCTCCAAAACTTAAAGTAGGTGACTCCTGAATAACTTCTGGGCTCCATAGGAACATTCATCAATGTGTATCCATATACATGAGCAGTCACATACACCTCTACACCCCTCACACGCAGAATATTCTTTTAAGTTTCCCTATGAATAAGAATTTAATGCCCACTGTAAATGAAAGAGCTTTCTCTATACACAGTGATAAACATAGCACTTTGAAATTTTGGATATTTTAAGGAATCAAAAATTATTAGCTGAACAAAGTTCTCAGTTTGCATTAAAAGCACTCAAAGAAAGAAAGAAAATGTAAGTTCCAGAGATGAAAGACATGACTGAGGAGAAACAGGGTGGGTAAAGTGAAGAGGACTAGAACTCCACCGGAAGTGTTTGAAGGCAGCAGTCGGGTAGGTAATGGAGCCAGGCCCTGGTAGAGTTTCTGGTAGGCTGGTTACTCCCTTTTCATTGGCATTTAGTTCCAATTCTGAGTCTTCTGAGTTCTTGCCTACAACTCAAATCAGTTGTCCATTGGACCATTCAACTAATACTATAGGCATTGTGTGTGTGTGTGTGTGTTGTGTGTGTGTGTGTGTGTGTGTGTGTGTGTGTGTGTGTGTGTAGGGAATCATTTGAACAGTCTTGACTTCTTGCTTCAACGTAAACTCCTACAAAAAAGCTAAGAAAGGCCTAACTCACTCCTTGATGGACTTATTTCCTATCAGCTCACTGACCTGACTAGAGCTGAGCTAAAACCTAGCAAGGAGTCATCTTAGCAATTAGATCGGAAGTAAAGTGTTAAGCTAGTTGGTAAAGCAAATTGGGGCTCTAGGAGCTATGCCTGCTCCTTCTAACCTAGCTGGGGTAGTTTGGATGCGATGTCCCCCAGTCTCAGTCATTTGAACACTGGCCTCAGTTATGGCAGCTGAATGGAGAGGTTTGGGAAGTGTGGTCTTGTTTTGTGGGCTCTGAGATTTTAAAGACTTGGCATTTCCAATTGCTCTCTTTGCTTGGTGCTTCTGCCACAGATATGGGTTCTCAGCTTTTGTTGCTGCTGCTCTGCCCACCGCCTCCTGCCATCATGAACTCTAACTCTGTGAAACCATAAGCTCAAGTAAACCCTTGTATAAGTTGCCTTTGTTGTGGTGTTTCATCACAGCAATAGAAAATAGTATCCAATACACCAGTGTTGGTTGAGGCCTTACTCTTTGTTGGCATTTTCCTAAGAACTTTGTATATAATAAATAACACTCATAACCATCATACAACATCAGGAGCAGTCTCTGCTGTCAATTAATGTGTGTTTATAATGGGATGGAAGTGAGGGGAATAACAAGAAAGGTAAAATGTGGCAAAGCATGAGTTGGAACAAGACAGTTTGACTTTAAAGTCTACACCAAGTACCAGTCACATATGTCAAGTTGAGTTTTGTGATAGTTTCAGACATCTGCTGTCCCCTAAAGTGAATATAAGCTAGTGCTTTATAGTTAATGCTATAATAAATCAAATCATATATTGCATGCAATTATATGGCCATAAAAGAGCAAAAGGGTCTATATTTAGAGATAATTGTTGCTTAGTCCAGGTGGTGATGGGTGCAGAATGTCCCAACATCTCTTTTATTCTCTTTAGATATCCTATTTAAAAACTAAAGCAAAACTCACTGTCCATGCTTTAATAGATGAAAGGGGGGAGTTTAAAATAGAGTTCAGTCCTGGTGCAGAGAGGAAATCCTAGCAGTTGAGAATTAAGGCAGAAGGATTCCAAGTTCAAGGCCAGCCTAGAGATGATAACAGCAACACTTTTTCTCAAAAAATAAATAAATAAACAAACAAACAAAACAAGAAACAAGCATGTTGATACATGTATATACTCAAAAGACTGAGACAGGAGGATTACCATGAATTCAAGACCACTTTGGGATTCACAACAGAAAACTCTATCTCAAAAACTCAAAAATAAATAAAATAGAGGAGAATTTCATTTTGAATATGGATTGTGGCTGTGTTTCAAATTGAAAGTGAACTGGACAGTCAAGGCCCTGTTTAATAACAAGATGCGAGATTTTTAGTGATGAACCTAGGACTTAATGCAGTTGATAATGTCTTCAAATGGTGGCATTGGATTGTAAGTTGAGAATTGAATACTGTTTGCTGGAATGTTACTCGAGCTCCAGGGAACCTTCTGTCCCCATCTTGCCCCCAGCCCTGAGGTTATAGATGTCCACAGCACTGCACCAGGCTTACATGGATGCCAGGGATCCAAACTGAGGTCTCATGCTTGCAGGGTGTGCCCTTGCCTGCTAACACATTTCCCTTCACTGCTGCTATTTCTAAGATGGTTTTCAAAAGCCTTCTAACCTCTGTCCACCCCCCAGACCATAGATTTTTCAAGTTTAGAAAACAGCCTTTAGAGTGACCATACCAATGCTTAGATGTCCCTACAGACATATCTGGAGATAATGCGTCACTAATTATCTAGATATTCTCCAGTCTGCTCATGTTAAGATCCACAATTACCCATGACAATGAGCTCCACATTTCTACACTAAAATTGGGGCTCTTCTGGTTACTGGGCAGGAGAGACTTAGGGTAAGTTATTGTAACCTGTGTAAGCTTCATTAATGAAAATGTGTGCTCATTTCTGGAATCTCACAGAGCAATAAGAATAGATCTTTTATATTGAGCTTCCTAAAGTACTTGCCATCTAGAATATTATGCTCAGTCTTTGTACAAATCAGTAATAGTGGCCTTGATACTAAGTACATGCCAGTTTAGGAACAAGGATGTCAGAAAACAGCTGAAACAGTGTTTCTGAACTTGGAGTTACCCATAGCTAGCTGGGCTACTTGGCATTCTGCGTGTGTACCCAGTCAAGCAGAGTGAGGTTGCATAGACATTGTGTCACTATTTCAGACAGACTACGACAGAAGTCCTAAGTTTGGCTTAATGTTCGTGGAGCCAACAGTTGACACTGATGGGAAAATTCAGGAGATAATCGGAGCTGCCCAGGTTCTTAACTATGTGGTGCTTAACTGGCACAACTTTCTTATGAGTGGCTTCTGCTGTAATAGATTTAGAGGTTTTGACATCTCATCATATTTGCAGTTTATACCAATGCTTGATGGCATCATTTCTGTCTGTGAATTATTTTAAGCAATGTGCTGCCTAGAAAGATAATTCAGCAATCTCTCCTCTATATTATTTTTTCTCTATAACTTTCACCAACTTACATATAAAAGTGTTTAGGAATTCACTTTAAAAGGCTATAGCATCTCCTTTACTTGTATTTTAAAATTTATGAATACTTTATTTAAAAGAAATGGTAAATTCATTTACTGGGTTTATTCTCTGCCTATTTCTTAATCTACATTTTTATGAGACTGAAATTTGAATGTTTGTAATTGTACAGAGGGCAACTAAGACAGCACTCCTGAAGTGTACACAGCTGTTGTATTTAAACTGTTGTGAAGTATCTGAGTGTCTGCTGAACACTAGAACCATCTCAGAAGACTGGGTACCTTTAATTGTTTTAGGACATGGTTCAGTGTAGACAAATATTAAATCCGGATGACCATTAAATGGCAGATTTGACAGTCCTCTTGGAAACTAGGCATTATTGTAGAGAAATAAGCATATATATAATTCTAACATGATACAGTCGGGTGAGCAATGTAAGAAAATCTCGAAGGAAGTCAGAGTGGAGAGAGTACTTGTGCTGCATATAGACTTAAGACTTCACAACTTCGTACTGTATGCCATTAAGGAAGGCATACAGTGCATATGGTGGACAAGGCGCACTCCTGCTACTCCAGCCAGTGCCCAGTTGGTCTGCTGGTTTCTTTCAGACCCTAATAATTGGCTAAGCAAAAAGCAATTGTAAAATATGCAACTCAGAGATCTGTGAGGTAGATAGGACACTCCTGTTTTATTTAAGCTGGTGACCTTTCCACTAACTGGAAAACATCCAACTCACTCATCAGCCATTATTGTCAGTAGTAGTGTGTTCATGGGGATTGGTTGGTTCTGTGGTTCAGACAGGGAGGTGTAAGATGTTCATTTTCAAAGTAACTGTTCTTTAAAATTAGTGTGACGTTGAGTGGTGGTGGTATACAGCTTTAATCCCAGCACTCAGGAGGCAGAGGCAAGCGAATCTCTGTAAGTTCAAGGCCAGTCTGGCCTACAAAGTGAGTTCCAGGACAGCTAAGGTTACAATACAAAGAAACCTTGTTTCACAAAACAAAACATAACAAGAAAATTAGTGTGTTTTGTGAAGTAAATACATATCCATTTCTCATATGCTCATTAATGTTTCATCAGTGCTGACTGCTGTTGGTGCCCGCGACACTCACCTCTAATGTCCACTGTGCTTGTTTGCCGTCCAGTTCATTCTATCACTCTTTATTCTTCCTCTGTCTGCTCTAACACTTACTGTCTCCTCTCCTATCCACATAGTGTCTGCATCAGACTGGGAAACAATGCAAATAACGACCACTCAGAGATGGGTCTGTGTTAATTGATACCATAGGATGGTACAGATCCTCCCATGTTACAGTGGAGGGAACTGGGACAGCAGGAAAGCTGCTGGATGGAGGAGTAGACTTACATCCTGTTGGCCAGCTTCCTAGCCCACACTTGTAGTGAAACCACTTTACACTGGAGGATCCATGCTGATGAAATTAGTGCACAGTCTCCTCATTTAGTTGAACTGTGGTGCATATGCCACTATGGCCATTGTTGGAGAGCTCAGCTAGAATTGCTTTGTTTCTAGATGCATATCACAGTCACAACCCCTTTGTGGTTGAATTAATAAGCTGTGGATGGGAAAATGTAACATACAAAAAAGGTGAAGTTTTTGTGTAAAACTGAAAACACTGAAAAGGGTGCTCACTGCTTTGTGTGTGGACTCCATAGGAAGGCACTATCCAGCCTTGTGTTAAGTGGCTCTTTTACTGTATGTCCTAATGAGCTGTTGCTACATTGGACATTTAGTAGGGCCTTTTGAGGTACCATGCTAGAACACAGTCGCCCATGGATTCCAGCTGTTTGCTATGATTACATCACACTTACTGTGTTCCAAGACTGCTCATTTCGAACCCTCATTAGGAGTAGAGATTTCTTAGAGCACATGTCCAACACAGTCAGGCCTTCAGGAACCAGCAGTATTGTCCTCCTAGCTTCTACAAGTACACTGTTTGTACTTTGGTTTCTCACCAGGCAAGGGCCTAGCCCAAGTGTGGGCCCTCTCCTAGAGACATGCCATATCTGCACTTGTACCTTCATAGGGAATCATCCCTCAACTCCCTAATGTCCACTGTAGTTTTGACTTGGTTAACCTTAGTGGAGTATAGCATGTATTCAAGCTTAGCTTTGAAAGACTTGAACATAAATCTTATGTAGGATGAGCAATATTCTTAGATTTCTGAGCCTTCGATATTTATCTCATCTGTTTCCTCTGGCTTTCTAGTAAGGGTTGTTTCCTCATTTGCAATATACAGCTCCTTGTAGCTGTATTTAGCATTTACATTCTTTTGTCACATAAAATTTGACTCAGTTCTCTCAGATTCTTTGTTGATGAAACCCGGCGGCGGTCCACAGAGGTAGACAGGCGCTGCGGCGGTGGCAGGCAGAGGCAGGTAGGCCCAGCAGTGGCTGGCAGAGACAGACAGGCCTGGCGGTGGCCCACAGAGGTAGACAGGTGTGGCGGCAGTGACAGGCAGAGGCAGGTAGGCCCAACGGTGGCCGGCAGAGGCAGGTAGGCCCAGCAGCAGCCCACAGAGGCAGGCAGGCCCTGCAGAGGCAGGCAAGCCCAGTGCGGTGGCAGGCAGGCCCAGCAGGCTGCGGCCGATACCCAGTTGCAATAAAGACCAGAAACTGAGCTATTACCTGCTGAAGAGCTAGTGAAAACAAGCTCTTAATCAAGAGCTTGGAACAGGGACGCCTTTGACCCCAACACACGGGGAAGAAGCTATCTCCATGCAATGGAACCAGAATGAATCTGAACACTCTGTCTGAGGACAACCCAGGGCCCAGCTGCTGATCCTGCAAAACCCAACAACTTGGAGGTGTTGGTGAGACTAATCTGCTCAGCTGAAATCCATCCGGGAGAGGATTCAGATGCCTACAGTTTGAAGTCTGAAGAAACAAGATCAGCTGAGGAGTTGATGAATGAACAAAACGTGACCTGGTAACACAGAAGAAGGCGCTGCTCAGCCACCAAACCAGATCACCAGAATCATAAGTATATACTTCACCGACTGAGATCAGCTGCTCTTGAAGAAACAGCCCAATAGCACCAATTTAACCAAGAACTCCTACTAAACCAAGACTAAAAATTAGAACAAGAGAGGCACTCTCAGACACAGACACCACCTGCACTGAGCAGAGGAAGAGATGAGTAGACGCCAGTGCAAAAATACAGGCAACAACATAAAGAGCTATATGGCAATATCAGAACCTAGTGATTCTACACCTGCAAGACCTGAACATACCAAGACAGAAGAAACAGAAGAAATCAATCCTAAAAATGACTTTAAGAAGATGATGGAGGCCCTTAATGAGGAAATAAAAAATTCCCTTAAAGAGGAAATAAAAAATTCCCTTAAAGAGGAAATGAAAAACTCCATTAAAGAGGAAATAAAAACTTCCCTTAAAGAGGAAATGAAAAACTTCATTAAAGAGGAAATAAAAAACTCCCTTATAGAAATGGAAGAAAAAAATGAACAAAAAATGGAAAGAAATCAAAGAAAGCCAAGAAAAAGCAATTAAACAGATGAAAGAAACATTCCAAGATCTGAATTGAATTTGAGACAATAAAGAAAACACATGCTGAGGGAATGCTGGAAATGGAAATCCTGACTAAACGAACAGGAACTACAGAAACAAGCATAACCAACCGATTGCAAGAGATAGAACATAGAATCTCTGACACTGAAGACACAATAGAGAAAATAGATTCATCAAAGAAAACACTCAAGACAAAAAAGTCATAACACAAAACGTCCAAGAAATTTGGGACACCATGAAAAGACCAAACCTAAGAATAATAGGGATAGAAGAAGAATACCAACTCAAAGGCACAGAAAATATATTCAACAAAGTCATAGAAGAAAACTTTCCTAACCTAAAGAAAGAAATACCTATGAAGATACAAGAAGCTTACAGAACACCAACTAGGCTGGATCCAAAAAAAAAGTCCCCTCGCCACATAATAATCAAAACACTAAACACTCAGAACAAAGAAAAAATATTAAGAGCCACAAAGGAAAAAGACATATAAAGAATAATACCAGACTTCTCAATAGAGACTATGAAAGCTAGATGGTCATGGACAAATCTTATGTAGACACTAAGAGACCACGGATGCCAACCCAGACTATTATACCCAGCAAAACTCTCAATCACCATAGGCGGAGTAAACAAAATATTCCAGGATAAAACCAGATTTAATCAATACCTGTCCACAAACCCAGCCCTACAGAAAGCACTAGAAGGGAAAATCCAAAGCAAAGAAGCTAAACACATCCATGAAAAATCAAGCAATAGATAATCCCACACCAACATACACCAAAGAAGGACAACAAAACAAGCAAACAAAAATAAAACAAAACCTGGCATTTCCCAGCTTGGGCTTTATCAGAAAGCCTTTTACATTGTGTCTGGCTTGGTAGTCAGTGGGTGGCTGTTGATGTTGTGCATTTTAAGTTTGCAGATGCTGAGCCAGCAGGGTTTGTATTATACAGTTCCTTAGACTCTTCCATAGTCCCCAGTACAGTGCTGGATGTAGAGGAAGGTGTTCCCCTCTCTCTTAATAGTAGGAACTGAGCATTTGAAAGGCTGGCTTTCTAAGATGGAAGGTAGAACTAGATAGGTAGAGCAGGCTTTCTTACTTTCAATTAAGGAATGAACTTAGTGCAAGCAACAGGATACCAAAAACCAGTTCCTTGACCCAGAGGGTTTGGTTTCTGCCCTGAATTCTTGGAAGGCATAATTAGATGGTGTGATTTATTCAGGTGAAGACACCAGGCTTAGAAACCCTTTGGTTCCTTCAGTCTTTCACTCCTAGTTAAAAATGGGCATGGGTTTGTGGCACGCACAGCTGAACACATGCCACTTAAGTCCTTTCACAGGTTGCTAAGTGGCCAGAACTTACAGGTGACTACCTCTAGCTTCCTGACTGCAACTCGAGTTGAAATAGATAATTTACCTACGTTCACTTAAACCTCAGTTTACCATAGAGTATTGTAGAAACATGAGTCTGTGACCATGTGACTACTTCCTTGAAATAGACATTGGCTGAAAGATGTTAAGTTACAAGTTCTATTGGGGATTTTTCTTGGGATCCGCTGAGTGTCTAATATACCGAGACCATAATCTCAGTTTCTAGTCACTGAACTCTGCTTCTTTGATAATTTACCCATTCCCTCATTTATATCTTGAAGAGTAGGTTGCATGTGTTTGTACTTGTGACTTTCTCTCTCAGGCCAAAGTTGTATACTTTAGTTATGGGAAGTTTAAGGTTTGCGACGGTGCAGGTTTCCAGAGTGGCCTGCACCACAGAACTAACGTTGGTTCGGTTGAGCAGCCCGCAGAGTGTACTATTTTTAATTATTTTCTTTGCTAAATGTATATTGGCTTAAAAATGCAGATGCCACCTGTATTGTCTTTATGGATTACTATGAATTTTTTCTTGAGATTCTTTAAAGTATTGAGAATGGCTGTAACCTTTTCTCCTTGGTTTAAGATTCCACACAACACCTTTGCCCTTGTAGGGAAGTAACAAGTTGACTACCTTACCAAGACATTTGGAAAAGCCACCTTGGAAGCAATGCATGATGCAATCTGGAAATGTGAATGAGCAGCAGATAATGATGTAATGTATTACCTAATGTGCATGGAAAATACTGAAGTGTTTTTGGCCATGTGATTCTTGAGTGTAAAAATAATTTTTACCTAAGCACATGAAAATCCTCCTGGTTGCCTTATATTCTTAGATAAAATAGTATTTAATGTACATATAGAATTTTGGTTCAAAAAGCTGTCTTAATAATTTGTTATGTCCTAAGATGTGTGCTGAATCCCATTTCCCTCAAATGTAGCCCTCATCCTCTTCTACAGCTAAATATATATATACATATATGAAAAAAAGTTTCACATGTACCAAACTCTGCAGTACCAAATATATATACATATCTGAAATATATATGAACAAAAAGTTTCACATGTACCAAGCTCTCCCTAGAAAACTATTGACTGTCACTTTTGTTTTCTAAATGCTATCCTTTATATGTTGACTATACAAATGAATCCATAAGGACAAGACACCTTTTTGGATTCTGTGTTTCATATATGTGTATAAAACTGTTCTGAAATAACACATATACTTACGTGTATTTATGTATGCACACACAAATATATATATATGACTTTCAGTACAGTTGTGTCAGGAAGGAAAGGAAATATTTTAATTTTGATTTATTTAAATTGCTTTGTGGTAGTTGAATGTTGTTTTAAAGAGAGCTTTGAGTATCTGGGGAGATAATAGCATTTCTGTATACAAATACTTTGTGTGAGCTCCAGTATGTGCTGTGTATTTCAAGCTAATAACCAGGGCTTACAGTGGGTCATTGTGTCAAATCCCAATGGTATCCAGTGAGATGGAAGGTTATCTTCTGTGTCAGTCAGGTAACCCTGTGAACACTTTTGAGCAGGTAAGATATGGCACTGAATTTTGAAGTGAGGGTTGAAATATATTGGAATATTGTGACATATGAGAACAATAACTTTAAAAATAAATGTAGCTGCTCTTTGACATCCTTACACATATTTGACAATGTGCTCATTTAAACAATATAGTTGATGCCTAAGTTGATATATTAAAAAGTAGTTCTCTCATGCATGAGAAGCATATAGGAAACTGACGAGCACAATTAAAGCTCAGACAGATGTGTATATATGTATGTATGTATGTATATATGTATATGTATGTGTGTATGTATGGGGTGTAGCAGGTAGGTAGACAGACAGATGTAAAAGCTGTCAAACAACACCTGAAACATGTTTTTTCTCCATCTGAGATTCTGAATTGACATTTCCTAATAGCACTAGTAAGAATTTAACTCTTTTGAGCTGCAGAGATGGCTCAGAGTTTAAGAGCACTGGCTTCTCTTCCAGAAGACCAATCCCCAGCACCCTAATGGCAGCTCATAGCTGTCTATAACTCCAGTCCCAGGGGATCTGACACCTTCTAGCTTTCCTGGCACTAGGCACACGTGTAGTGCATAGACATGCATGCAGGTAAAACATCTATACACATATGTAATTGAGTAAAAAATAATTTAACCTGTTTTTTAAAATTCATCTATTTATTTTATATCCCAACTACAGCCCCCCTTCCTCCCCTCCCAGTCCTTCTCCCCCATTCCTCCTCTTCCATCTCCATCGAGGAAAGGGCAGGTACCCTATGAGTATCAATAAAACATGGCATATCAAGTTGCAGTAAGACTAAATGCCTCCCCACGTATTAAGGCTGTATTTAGCCCTTTCTTAATTGCTATTAAGTTTTGAAAATGAAAATACTTTGACCCAAACATAAACATGCTAATAATACTTTTAAAATTTCCTTGGTATTACTGTGTTTCTAATATTGTATGTATTTAAAGATTCATTTATCTTTATTTTATGTATTTATGTGTATGAGTATTTGTCTGCATGATTGTACATGTCTGGTGCCCTCAGAGGCCATAAGACAGCATCAGATTTCCTAGATCTGGAGTGACAGGCGATTGTAAGAAGCTATGTGAATGTTGAAGATGGAATCCAGTCCCCTGCAAGAGCAACAGATGCTCTCAACTGCTGAGCCATCTCTTCAGCCCTCTAGCATAGTATCTTTATAAACCATTACACAAAATGTCAAACCATTCTTTCTAAATTGAAAATGATGTTGAAGAATTTTAGTTCTGTCTTTCTTTGTATGTGCCTACAAGATAATTTTGTAAGGCTTAAACATGCGCAGTATTTTGAGCAGTGATGTGTTTTCTCTGTATGTGTATGTTTTAAAAAATGAGTCATAAAAAACATTTATTTTTAAAAGTACATGTGAATTGCTTTGATTTGGATTGAATAAGAAAGTGAATATTTATGGCATATAAATTTCAGTTTTGGAAGAATGTGTAAATTCTCAGTATAATTTAAGCATGCAGAACTTTATGAAATCTTAAAAGCGTTATGCTATCCTGAGGACATATCTCTGGTCCATCTGCATCTACTCGTAAGCATAGTGCCATTTACAGAGTTTACATTAGCATATGTTGTCTTCTTCTTATTGAAACCCATAATATGGCAAGCTGTATACATGAAGGATTTCAGAAGCCCCTGGTCAGCCAGTAGAGGCCACTCCTAGCTTGCTGAAACTGGATGGAAAGTGAAACTCCATCATAGCCCTGTTGAGCATCATTCAGAGCTGCTTAAAGTTTAGATTGTACTAAGAAAAACATTTCCATAAATAAACCAGTATGAAAGCAGTTACCACTGTGCCTCTTACTTATGCAGTCATGAATCTTTTCTTTTGAAGTATTGAGTAATTACTATTAGTAATATAGAAATATAAACTGTTAGTAATCATACCAGAAACATGAATGTATGCATTTATTCATTATAATGGTTACTATTCTAATAGACTAGTAATTCTAAATTGCTATTCATATAGACTATATATTAACTGGGAAAAACTGCAGTGGAGATTTTAAATCATTACATCATATAGTTTAGTCATGTTGGTGTATTTGTGTGTAGATAGATAGATAGATAGATAGATAGATAGATAGATAGATAGAGACTGTGTATATTATATATATATATATTTATGGTTTAGGATAATTTTTTCTTTTGACAGCTCTTAGAAAGATGTGTCTGTAGTTGTTGAAAACGTGCTTCGATTACTTCAAAGTTGAATAAAGCCTATGTGTTCATCCAGTGCTCACTGGGAGGCTGGAGCTCTATAGTCCCCGATTCCCTCCAGACTGCCAATTATAACTGAATGGAAAGCTCATAATTTTATGGGATTTATTTTCCCTGGTTTTGTTTTTAAAAACATTTTTCTTGCATTTAGATTTATACTTGATTTTGTAAAAGAAAAAAGAAAACGCAAGCAAAACCGTACATGCCCTAATTTTTCTCCAAGTTTCCTCTCATGTTCTCATCCCAGAGTAGTCACACTCAGTGCAACTGTTAAAAGTTGTGCTATTTGCTGTCACGAATACAGCCTGGCCTATGTGCCGGCATCTCTACTGCAGCTGCCAAGCCCCTCTCACTTTACATGGCCTAGAATTTGCAGGGAGGTCCCTGCCTGCACATGGGTTTATCATTCTGGGCTGAAAGCTTTTCAAGAGTATTTTTGATCCAGAGTGCCATCTTCTGTGGGAAACCCCACTTGAGAAAACTTGCTCTGTTGTCTCCCCAAAGGAGAAAAGTATTCAGTGGTTAGCAGAGCACCTCGGGTTCAATCCATCCCTGGCAGTTTCTAGTCTGGAATATGTGCCCTGACCTCAGCAGATATTAATTTCCCCATCTGTCATCTGAGAATGCCTCTTTGCTCTTGAAGCCCCTTATTAATGAACATCCCATAAAAGCAGGCAAGAACTATAAAGAATGGGAGTGCCATTGTCATTAATAACAATAGGAGTATTGCAGTATTCGTTCTTGATGCCTCACACCTTTACTGTGGTAGACGGCTCTCTTGGTTCTTGCCCCCTCATGAGGAAGAAGTCAACAAGACACAAAGAAAAATGCAGTCAGTGAGATGTATTAAAGAAAAGATAGACATACTCATAATGTGAGCTGTCATCCAGAGTCCAGGGCTTTGCCTTTTTAATCTATCCTTACCTACCTCATTTTCTCTATGTCTCCTAATTGATGGGTTTACATGTACCCCCTTCCCAGGTCCTCTTAGAACCAGTTTAACCCAGAAGTTCTTTGCTCCCTTTTGAGAGTTACTTATGGTCTCGTGGCTGATTGCATAACTACTTGCCTTCTGTCTTGTCTTCTACTTCAAAGGTTTTCACGATTTTATTAGTTTGTCAATTCTTTAATTAATGCTTCCAAAAGGGTTTAAACTCTTCATAGTGAAACTCGCTGCTCCAGTGGGAAACCTTTCATTCTGACTGACAGGTAAAATTATCAAAACCACTCATTTAATTTGATAAAGTTAATGGATACTTTTCGCTAATAGTGACATCAGCAGTAGCTCTGCTGCTAGGATCAAGCTTGTTGTGAGTGTGGTGTTTTTAAAGATATAGATGAAGGGAGCCTGGTTTTCCATACTATTAACAAGTTGAAAAAAATTCCAAACTTTGGTCTGGGGAGGTAGCTCTATCAATAAAATGATTGCGAGCATGGCTTTGGTCCCTAGAGACCAGGTAGAAAAGGCTGGATGTGGTGGAGCACACGACAGTCCCAGTGCTTGTAGATGGAGTTGCCAGGATGCCTGCTGCTTGCCATGCTAACTGCAGACCCACAAAAGACCCTGTCTCAAAGCCGGGTAGTGCCTCAGGAGCAACACACAAGATTGCCCTCTAGCCTCCACATACATGTATGTACACCTATGCCACACAGAGACTAAAATCCCACACTTAGGGGCATTTTTTTTTAGTTGGAAAACTAAGATAGTGTATTAATTTAATGGTGTAATAATTTGGTGTTTGAAAGTTATTGTATTAATTTAATGGTATAATAATTCAGTGTTTGAAATCTCAGGTAATCCAGTCGTCCTCAGAAATAGACTGTTTGTTCTTGAACATTCATTCTTTCTAGAGGACATTGTCTAAAGCTAAACCTCCTGCTGGGTGAGGCCTCACAGTGACCATCCTGAAGCACCTGTCACACACCATGTATTCTTATGTGTCTATTCTTGGACATCTTACATACAGGGAAACTTACCTGATCCACTTTCCAAATGCGTATTTTACTTTCATAGACACCCAGGAAAGGAAAGTAATTAATTCTGTTATTATTTACTGATTATTCTCATTCTTTAAAAAATATATGTATGTATGAATTTCACATATATGTGCACATGTGGATGCATGTACATGCAGAAGATGGCATTGGGTCCCCAGAAGCTGGAGATACAGTTGATTGTGCACCACCTTATGTGTGCTGGGAACCAAATCTGAGTTCTCTTGAGCAAGACTCCTCTAACCACTGGGCCATATTTCTAGTCCACTGGTTATTCCTGTTCTTCAGGAAGAAAATAACAGTAAGGCTTGGATTGTAACTCAAGACTTATAAGAGTTTATCCTAGTGATAGTATAACAAAACTCACCCAGTTGAATGGGAACTGTATATATCATATAGTCAATGTAAGCATAATTCTGAATAAATGTTGGTTACTTCTAAGTGATTGTTCATTTCCATAAAGCTTGCCTTGATACTGGCTGTGCTACTCTGTTTAGGGCAGTCAGTGGCTGCTGCATGCAGTCTGTGTTTCCTAGGGAGGCAGGGAACAGATGAAGAGGACAGCATCTGAAGGGGGCTCACATTCACTTCCTTCTTCTTGGCTCGTGGAGCCAGGGCCGGGGCTATGGAATGGGAACATTGCAGTGGTTCAGAAAGTTAAATTTAGCAAGTTGCTAAGACGGATGGAGCCGGACTTAAATTGTATACAACCACCTTCCTGGAGGGGCTGTTTGCCCCCTTTATTCTTTTAAACCAGATGGCTATATGTTCCCCTTTACTGTAGAGTTATCAGTAGAATACACACTTTTGTGGATTTTACAAGTTGTCCCACAGTAATTTTTACTTTGTTTGCACGTTGTTTTAGGCGTAATTGTAACCTTTATTTTCTTTAATCTGTGTCTGTGCCCAAATAGATTGTACCTTTGTGAATTGTGACCAGTCTGTAATATTGTGGGTGTAAATAGCAAAGTAAAGTTCATTGTTCATCACTCTCTAACTTGTAGCAAAGCTTGAGAGCAGCAGTGTCACCACGGCTGCCTCACTCGGCGGACGTGCTCTGATAGCCTCTCGGGGTGGAAATGTAATAACCATTTGCCAGGCTGGCTTAACAGAGTATTATTTCCTTGGCCTTTGTAAAACTGAAGGTAACTCTGTACACAGCCACCAGAACCAGTTTCCTTCTGTTTTTGTTGTTGGTGTTTGTTCGGTTGGTTGTTTTTCTTTTTTTTTTTTTTTTTTTTTTTGCCCCTGTCCTCCAATCCCCC
Source organism: Peromyscus leucopus (assembly GCF_004664715.2). NCBI lineage: Eukaryota > Metazoa > Chordata > Mammalia > Rodentia > Cricetidae > Peromyscus > Peromyscus leucopus. The sequence goes on along the minus strand of NC_051076.1, from coordinate 11,209,918 downwards.
CAGCTCTTGCTTCCTTTGCCCCAAATTGAAAGTCATATCTGGCAACTTGTCTTTGTTGGGTGGTTTTTCCTTAATGTCTGTCCCATGTATTTGACTGACACGTTAGCTGGCCATAGTTGAGGCCTTCATACAGAGCTTGCTTGACTGTAAAGGCTTGCTTCTCTCCTCAGTGTCCTCAAATTAATCATTATCCTGAGAAAAGAGGAAACTCTTGCATCTGGACAAACTGGCAGGCCGTTCAGGCCTTGCCTCCCTCCAGCCTGGAGGCTATAGGGCTTTGACTAGCCAGGCCTTACCAAATTGAAAAGCCCTCTTGAATGGCAGCCTGCCACAGTTAGTGTTTGTCAGTGTGGGCACTGAGGCAGAAGAGTGAGCACAGGGGTGATGGGAAGGCTGGCTGGAGGGGAGAACAAAGCTGCTGGTTTCCAACCCTGCTGTCTGGGTGGAGCTGCACCCTGTGCGAGTCTTTCAAACAGACGCCCTGAGTAGTGTGCCATCCACACTGGGCAACCCCTGGCCCAGCCTCACAACCCACGTCTCAGCTCAGTGTCTGCTTCAGGGAGGGACATGTTAGTTGTGTCATGGGGACCTGCGGGAGGTTTGGCAATGGGCAAATGAAAAGCAACTGCTCTGCTTGTCTGTGACTGAAGACTGCCAGTCATCCTGTTAGACGTTGTGATGGAGAAACAAGCCCGGCCTCCAAATGTGTCTGTTAACCTGAGAGGACAGGTACTCCCCACAGGGTCACTTGCCTGCACTTACTTGCATTCTGTCAGCAGTTGTTATCTTGCACAGCTGTGGCCACATGTTCATCTCTCGTACCACAGTGTTCTCTGAGGTCAATACTGTGGCTGCAAATAAGAGAAGCAAAAGCTGAGACCACCACAGAAGTTAGAGTCTATGGGAACCATCTCTTTCTGGCTGTGGTGTTTGGTTTAAATTTGTAGAAGCACAAATAATGTAAGCAAATGTTAGAACTACACTCATTACCAATGGAGTATATTCAGCAACTAAACCCTAAAGATTTAGGGCATGCCATATGATGTGTGGGATCATTGTTACTAATGCTAATTAAATAAATGTTAACCTCGGAGCTCTGTGACTCCCAAGAACTCTGTATTATGCAGGTACCGTTTTTTGTATGAAAAGCAAAGTACCTCTTCTCCTACTAACCATATGAGGTAAAATATTTGGCACTAATAAACTTGACTGTCTGGCTGGACATGGTGGCACACATATTTAAACAGATATGTCTTAAAAATAGTTTATGATTTCTTTCTAAAACTTCCCTGGAATTAAATAATCACTATATGATCTGATTTTGGAAATTTCTGGGGTAGGGGCAAGGTCTGTACTACTGACCTATACCTCCAGATTTTCTTTTTCTTTCGTTTTTTGAGGTTATTTTATTGTATTTGTATATATGTGTAGCAGGTCTGTGCAGAGGCCAGAAGAGGGCATCAGATCTGTGGAACTGGAGGTGGTTGTGAGCCAGCAAGTGGGTGCTGGGACACAAAACCTAGGTCCTCAGCAAGAGCAACAAGTACCTTTAACCCCTTAGCTGTCTTTCCAGCCTCTTCATTTTATTTTTATAAATATTATAGACCCTGAATTAATCGTAGAGGACCTATAAATTTTATACTTCTTTAAATATGTTTCTGAAAGGTTAACATCTTTATGTATCATGCTAATAATTAATCATATTAAACATTTTGGAAGTTTAAAATGCTCTCAGAATTCTGTATTGCAGATTTCATGATTTGGGGTAAGAGTTCCCCTTCTAATAACATTGAACTCTAAGGTATGACCCTCACAAAATAACAGTACTGATGCTTTAGTTCAGTGGTTTTCAACCTGTGGGTCATGACCCCTTTGGGGGTCACATATCAGATATCCTGTATATCAGATACTTACATTATGATTCATAACAGTGGCAAAATTACAGTTATAAAGTAGTAATAAAATAATTTTATGGTTGGGGTCACTACAACATGCGGAACTGTATTAAAGGGTCGCAGCATTTTGAAGGAACTGGAGAATGGTCATTTGTCTTTCTCCAAGGCCATGACCAGGGAAACATACATGTGAAGTTTTAAATGTCTACATTTGATTCTTCAAATCTTCTGTGAATTATCTGCTGCAATTGAAGTGAGCTTGTAGTTTTTTAGACATGTACAATTCCTGAAAAATATCCAGGAGGATTATTTCTGACTGGATTGAAAGCTTACATTTGTATTGTGGTATAAACTCGTTAGAAGTTCTGTTTTATTATATTCATTCCCCTGTATTGTTTTCATCAGGCAATTTATCACATGGCTGTATGTGAAATTTCTTCATTTATTAAATTTCAGATTATGTATTTCAAGCCCAAGCAAGACCTAAACATTTTCCCCGTAAGTGTAGCTTCAGGTAAACAAGCAATTTTAGCCCCGAAAATAGCTCCTGCTCTGTCAACATGCTGCTTATTTTTTCTCTGAGATAAAAAGTTCAGTTTTCTGATATTTGTACCAAGATAAAGTCAGTAAACAAGATTAATATAGTGTGGAAAAGGTTGTCAGCAGCCCTGGCAAAGGAAATAAGTTGCCTGTACATAGAACATACTGTAAACTGAATAAAAGTGTCAGGTCCGCCATGAGATAATGTGATCATGGACGTCTAACAAACCATGACACGGGCCCAGGCGGCTTTTCTCACAGCTCCAGGGTAGAAAATGGATTACTGTGTTCCAGGGATACCTGCTGGAATCACATGAAGTTGTACTCCGAGATGAATGTGGGATGTGGCCCTGGAGCAGAGCCAAGTCTTACCTGTGGCCACCCTGGACATATCCTGTCACCCCCTGCTCACTGGCTCTGTTTGGGTTTCTGGAAGTGTCAGAGTAGATACTGGCATCCTTGTTACTCAAGGGTTACAAGAAGAAAGTTTCCCAAAACGTTTTTTTGTTTTGTTTTTTAGGCCATGCTTTTTTATTCTGTTGTGGTTTAATGGCTCTTGTATAAGCAAACAGGCATGGCTTTCATTATGAGGGAGCATGACTCAGAGTCCTTTGCTGTAAGTTCATGCCTTGTCATTGGTGATGGCAGATTCATCCATCTGAGAACCTTGGGTATGACAGGAATGCTGTGAGGTTCATCACAGATTTGAGCAGTTGACACTGTAGATAAAACAATTGATATTTCCTTGTTGAATTTCTAATGTTATATAGACATAGAGGAACAAATGTTCTTCCTATTTGCTAAATGCTAAAATTATATTTCACTCAATATAACTACCCTGGTAATTCCTTCCTTTGTGGAAAATATATAGAAAAGACCATTCACTGCTCCTTTGATAGAAGTGCTTGTACTGCTTGAATTTGTGCGTCATAATGCAAACTTCTGTGTTTAGAAATCTACCACAGAAGTGGCGTTCATAAAAGCAGCATCTGCTGGGGAGTGATGAGGTTGAACCTCTCCTCACCTGGGGCGGACAGTCACTGCTCTGTTCTTCAGCATGGTGTTTACACTATGGGAAAGATGCTCTGGCAGTGTCTTAAAAATCTGGAGTAACAAGATCTCTGGAAAGATTTATTTTATTTATGGAGGCCCAGGAGCACTTCTGATCCCCAGGAGTTGGTGTGTCAGGTGGGTGCTAGGCACTGAGGTCAGGTCGTGATTGCTCTCCAGCCCTCACAGGACCATTCTTACCCAGATTTCTGCTCCTTGCCATTTTGTCTTGGATTTGAAAATTAATCTTCTTTTCTCCATTTAGAAAGATATCTTCAGATTGTTACAGCCCTGCCCTGTCTTTAGCAAGCCAATTATGACTTGTTTTTGTCATTTGTTTTAAAATCTCTTTTCAGACGTCTGCTCCTGGCCCCGTCAGTAACAAGAGGATGGTTCACTTTTCTCCAGATGCCCATCACCATGAGTGAGTGTTCATGTTCCTGCAGCTTGCTGGGTTATTCCACTTGTTTCTCTTAAGAAACTGGGTGACTATTTCTGAGTGACAGCAGTTTAATTTGTGCCTGCTTTAAAAGCATAAGGCACGCGGTAGTAACAGTATAAGAATAGCTAAAATGGAGCCCATGACAGACACAGAATGACTTGTAAATACATTCTTTATATTGATAGAGTTTGAAATTCATGCCGTATTTATTCCCTGAAATCCAGGCTGTATCTAAAAGCATTTAAATCTTTATGAAGTTGACCTCACCGAGCCTGTACCCCAGCCCTTCTGTGATGCCAGCATGAATGCCAAATGGCCCATCTTCCTGGTGCTTCTCCACTCCCAGCTTCTGCCTGGCTAGCCTTTGCTTATCACAGTGAAGATCTATAATGAAACCAAAATGTATATCCTTTAGCAACAAAAGAAATGGCCCACTAGGTAACTTTAGAGAGCTAAACAGTTATATTACTTTAGTAAACTATAGGTGGGATTTTGGGAAGGGGACCTCAATTGTAAATAGTCTTGTTGTAGTTTGATGTCATTTGTCTCTTCTGCCATCTGCAGTTGGTTGAAATTGCCACCTGTGAGAGAAGAAAAGGCATGAGTTCATTAAAACAATACTTTCTCCTAGAAAATAGTCTTACTAAGATCTGTTAATATTGGCTTTCTTTTTAAAAACAAAAACCAAAACAAACAAAACCAATTGCAGACTAAATAGAAAATTAATGATTGTTGAGGCATAGCAAAATGATAACAGAATCTCCCTGTTTTCTTGCTTGATGTGATGAAGCTTTAAAAATAACCCTCAGGTAACAGCCAAATGTTGTGTAGAGGTTCTGTATTAATTTTGTTTGTTCAACTACCAAGCTTAGGTAAGTAGATGTGGCACTACTTAACATAAAACTCTTCAGGAGATGCAGAGTGTAGATGCTCTGCGGGCAGGGGATGCTTTCCTTATTGCTGCTGCACTCCTGTGCCAGCCCAGGGCCTGACAGTGAAGACTCTCAGACAGAGTTGTTGAGTGCCTGAAGACCCCAAGTGCTGATTTAAACTAGGGCACACTGACCTGGCAGTGGGCCATGGCAGTGTACCCATCCCAGCACATGGAAAGTAGAGGCAGAAGGATCAAGAGTTTAAAAGGTCATTTGTGGCTATTTAACAGGTTTGGGGCCAGCCTCAGCTTGATGAGACCCTGTCTCAAAAACTGTAATGAGTAGATACGTAAGTAAATAGGAAAGAACAGGATCGGGCCAACTGCCGTGTTGCCTCTAAATTCACAGGACTTACTCAGAGTATCCTCTGTCTTCTCCACCCCAGGATCTCCAAGGTTCTCAGTCAGTGAAGACACTTCAAGGGTAGAACACAGATGTGGTTATGTTACTCTTCTCCTGTGTGAGGATTGCCACTGGTTCACCACATAAGACTCAAATCTCTAATTTCACTTCCTGCCTTCTCCATGTCTCTAGTCCAGGTCCCAGTGTCTCTCCTGACCTATTCTTTCCCATTTCCTACCCCATTGCCTTCTTTATTAACTTTTATGTCAATGAAGCGTCCCAGTGAACCCCTCAGTCTCTGGCTTTCCATGGTTCCAGGCCATAGTACTTACTGTGTGACTCAGGTTCAGATCCAGTCATGTTACTTCATATCCCCACTGTTGTCTGCCGCCAGTGGACACCCAGACAGTCATGGACAGACGTCCTGCACAGCCAAGCCTGTTATTCATCTATCACCGTCTTTCCATTCTCTGCCCATAACCTTCAGATCAGTTCTGCTCCTATTCTCTGAGTGCCTCCTGTTTTCACCTCCACTGCCTGTGGCCCTGGGATTGGCTCCTGTGTTCTCTCCTAGGCATAGTTGTCAGGACTCTGAAAAAACTTCTGTCAGTCTGGGCCAGGTACAGACGTAAACCAACATAGTTTGGGTTTGTTTTATTTTTGTTTTTCTTCAGATTTATCTTTCCTCTTTTGTTTTCTCACATAAGGTGAAAAGGGGGCTTTTGAAAAGCTTAAAGATACTGACTGGGGCAGACTGCTTCTGCTTCTCTTGCTAGGCTGCTGTAACAAAGCCCCACAAATAGATGGCTGGAAGCCCCAGGTCTGATGCCAAGCTGTCTGTAGGGTTATCTCCCTCCTGCATCTCTGTGGGCCTCCCCCCAGCCGCATCTTCAGTGGGCTTTTCCCTGTGCTGCTCCTTTTCTGAATTTCTCCTTTATAAGGCACCAAGGCAGACAAATAAGACGTTTCATAATGTCACACTGGACTGCGGCCCTGCCTCGCTGACCTCATTTTACCTTGTGTCTGTAGAGAGCCTATATCCAGACAAGGTCCTTTTTTGGATTATGATATTAGGACTCCATACTGTCTTTTGCAGGAACACAATTCTGCCATCATTGTCCTTTTCTCTTATGTTTACTGTCTCCTGGTTTGGAGATGACTGCTTCTGGTCCTCAGCTCCTCTGCTCTGGAGAGGGTAGTACCAGCAGCTCCCCTTTTCACCTTCCAGCAAGAGAGCTTCTCATGCTGTGCACACTCTCCCATCTCCCCTTCGTGCCCATTGACCAGAATCAGAATACTTGGTTGTCATGGCTTAAGGAAAACCAGGAAAGAAGATACGTAGTCAAGTTCCAGACAGGTAATAACTCTATAGGTGGGCAGAGTTACCTCTAACAATCAAGCCTGAGAAGGAGATACTGTCCAGCAAGTAGCTACTGACAGTTTATCATGCCCAGGCCATTGTCTCTGCACCATGCCCATGTTCTGTTCTTTCCAAACATACACAGTGTGTAGCATACCCTAGCCTTCCCTTGAAGAGACTTCTTTCAGATCTCATGTGGTTGGTACTCCATCTCTCTCAGACTCTCATCCAGGACCTCTGAACGATACAGATGGTTAATTAGATCTGCTCGTGGATCCTCTTTGTAAAGCAGCTTATGCACTTGTACATAAGCAGATGCACACATGTGCAGTATAGAGGTGTGAGAAGGCAGGCCATCTCAACAGAAGATGAGGATTCCGCTTAGGAACGCCTTGCTTACTGCCCAGCTTGCACAGGCGGTTTGAGCAGCATTCCCCAGAGAGGACACTGCTTTGTAGGAGCAGCTGTTAAGACTGTAGTAGCAGGTGTCATCCCAGGCTGCTGCATAGGTAGAGCCACACATTTCTCTGTGGGAAAGTCGGGAGTTCATCATAGACTGCTGATGGCCAAGTACGCGGTTGCTTGGCCTTTCTGCAGACACTTAGTTGCTTTCTCTTGTTTTCCATTCCACACTAGCAGACAGTACTGCTTCCATGTGTCCTGTGTCCTTCCCTAGTCTGTCCCCTGAAGCATTCCATTTTGTGGTAGTGCATGCTGACCTCCAGGGGCAGGTATGAGTCTAGCAGTTCTTGTCCAAGGATGCTCAGTCCTCTTGGTGGGAGTGTTCTAGTGAGTGGTTTAACCCCTGCGCAGCAGCCCTAGTTGTGCTAACCAGAGCTCCTCACCTGCTGCCTCTTTTCAGACTGCCTTTCTAGTCTTCGGTTCTTGAGTAGGATGGTAGACTCTTCGCTTTCTTTTTCATGATGCTTGGTAGTTAAAAGAAAACACAACTGCACATCTAGAATGGCATCCAGCCGGAAGTTACTTGAATTAGTTGTCCCAAGACGTCCCTTCCTGATGCTTAGACAGGAATCTAGGGAATCCATGAATTAATCCTCACTGCAATTTACCTTACAACTCAAGAACCTGTAGGAAAACAGGAAGCAGTCATTAGCCTGCTAAATATCTCCAAACTCTGTATTACAGTGATAGCTATTGTTTTTATTCCATTAAGGGTTCCTCTTAGTTTTTTTTTTTTTTTTTTTGGTTTTTCGAGACAGGGTTTCTCTGTGTAGCTTTGCGCCTTTCCTAGAACTCACTTGGGAGCCCAGGCTGGCCTCGAACTCACGGAGATCCGCCTGCCTCTGCCTCCCGAGTGCTGGGATTAAAGGCGTGCGCCACCACCGCCCGGCAGTTTTTGGTTTTAAGCCAGGCCTGGTTGAACATGACTGTAACCCCTATACTCAGAAAGGCTAAGGCAGGAGGATTATAAATTCAAGACTGACCTGGACTATAGTAAGACTTGGTAATTTTTTTAAGTGTTTTGTTTCTTTGTTTTGTTTTGTTGTTTTTAACTTTCTCTATGAAATCTCCGAAGATATCTTATAGAAACAGTTTAGCTTGTGGTGCGGTGGAGAAAGTGCTTGCGGCACAGGTGTGAGGACTCCCTAAACTCGTGCCCACACCCTTGTCAATATGCACACATCCATTCGAGCACCACTCCCACAAACGTGAAAATACGTAGTTTCACTTGTCAAAGTTAAAGTCAGAACAGAGTTGACTAAATAGAGTGAGTTACTGTGCGGGCTCAAAAGCTTGAAGGGTTTTCAGTTTGGAATGATTGTTGTTAGAGGGTCACAGCTCCCGGTGTCCTGTCTCTGGGCCTGGCTGTGTAGAAAGAGCTGGGAAGGCACGGGAGGAGCCTCCCAGCTGGAGAAGGGAAAGTTGTTTTCAGGGTTCAGAGGCCAGTGGCAGTAGGCTACTCTATAGAGAACATGGGCTCACCACAAGTAGTGGAGGCTGGTCAATAAAGGTGTAGATAAGGGGTGGACTGCAGCTCAGAGCTCCTACGTCCGTGCGTGACATCCGAGGTTATTCTATTACTTCAATGGCTACATAAATAAATACTGTAAAATAACATTTCAAGATAATTTCCATTATGCAAACAAAATTCAGATTGTTATTTGCTGATGGCAGCATTGCTACACACCTCTTGTAACATAGAATCTTGTGAACATGTGCACCATACTAGAAAGTCCGAATACCATACTTATAAATGGCTATCAATTTAATAAAATAACATTATGTTTTCAGCTAGTTGGGGAAAAAACTGTCTAGTAATTATTTCCAGGAAAAATAATATCATGTTGAAAGTCCAGTCATTAATAGATGGTTATTCCCTTTTATCAGGAAGTATATAGCACAGATAAATCGAGTATTCATTAAAATAAGATAATGTGCAAAGATTCTTAACCCAGCTAACACAATGAAGTTAATATCTAGCTTATGATTTAAAAAAAAAAAAAAAGTTTGAGGAGACTAGAGACATGGTTCAGTAGTTTAAAGAGCACATGCTGTTCTTCCAGAAGACCCCAGTTCAATTCCCAGCATCCACATCAGGAAGCTCAACACCACCTGTAACTCCAGCCCCGGGAAATCCAATGCCTCTGGCTTCTGTTGGTGCCTGCATTCACATGGCACACACTCACACATGTACATAAACAAAACTAAAACTAATAATTATCTTAAAAATACAATGTTTTGAAATTTAGTCATCGATGTCATCACTCTGTTGCCTTTCTAAATATGCAAATAGTAAAATGTGAAAATTAACATGGCTCCCTCTTAGGAGTATATGATAGAGCCAGGCATGGTGGCAAACCCCTCTACAGCCAGCATTCAGGAGGCTGAAGCAAGAGGATTGACTGCCAGAGATTGTAAAACTAGTCTATGCTGCGTCTCACTAAGCCAGCCTTGGCAACACAGCGTGATCCTGTCTGAAAACCAAAAAGGTCCTAGGCTTTTATCTTCTCTGTAACTTTGCTCAATTACCTATAAGATACTTAATTTAATTTTAAAGAGATATTTATGATTTATTAATTGATATTCATAGTCTGCTTTTGTTTTATTTTGATACAGAATATATCTACTTACAAAGTATATAGAATTAACTTTTTAAAAATGCACACAGATAACTCATTACAATTCTATGATGAATTCCTTCATAACGCAAATATTCACTCATTTTATCTTTTGTGTAAATATCAAGCTTGCTTTTAGCAAGATTTGCCTGGATTAAAGGTTATGTTTATTGAGAATACTTTTTCACTTTTAAATTTAGCATTTATTGCATTATGGGGAAAAGCGGCTTTAACTATAGATTAGGGTATATACACTATCCTGGATCAGTTCCTTCTCTTATTTATCGTGGTCAACATGGGTGTGAGTCAGGCTTACCTGTCTGTTTTAGTTATGCAGTAAGTGAGGTATCCTCCTTATATAAGGTGTTTACAGAGCACTGTGTAGAGCATGGCCATCACCACTAGAAGCATTTCAAAATTCAAGTCTGAATAGTTTGCATCTTACCAGGTTTTCTTTTTTAGATGTGTCATTTTAATGTCTTTGCTCTCTGAATTACCAAAGCAGATGTGCATTCTCCATTTTATAGGTGGTTTGACTTTTCCAAAGCCACACACTCCAACTCTGATTGACCAAAAGTCAATTAGGAAATAATACCCGAGGCATCTCTGATGTGTCCGTGACATGCAAGCCCTATGGGAGTCCTGTAGAGATCTCCAGTCCTGTCGATTCTTCTGTGACATTGAGGGATCCAAAGCTCACAGAATGAAGTCACATGTGTTATTGTAGCCCACAGTGTACTGCAGGGAGGACATTAATATTGATTTCAAATGTTTTCTGTATATGGGAGATTGGAATTTCTGTTTAAGTCTCCTGGTCCCGAGAAAATCTTTATTTTTATTGTGTTGGGATGATATGGAGTATGTATCATGGCCCACACATAGAGATTCGAGGACAACTTTGTGGAATCATTTCTCTTTTTCCACTCCTATGTTGGTTCGAGAGGTCGAACCTAGAGTCAAGCTTTCATACCAAGAACTTGACTTGCTGAGCCATCTTGCTACTCCCCAATGTTATTTTTGTTGTTAAGAAAGGAACCTAGACTCCAAATATATGTTTTCCAGAGCTACCTGAGAGATTCCAGAGCCTGTTCCCAAACTTCTGATTTTCTGTTTATCAAGCATATCAAGCTAAACATTCTGAATTTTCATTAGTATTTTAATAAAGTAAACGAAGCTTTTAAAGAGCCCCTTATATATAATTTTAGAGTTGACATTTTGCATCATAGAAAAATTTAATGGAGGAGGAATATCTTAGGAGAGAGAAACATGGCACTGTAGTTGATCAAGCTCTGTCTGCCATCTCAAGTCATGCTCTTATGCCCTCAACAGACACACAGCAGAAACCAAGACAGACATGATCACTGAGCTCATGGTACTCACAGACAGTGAGTGGTCAGTGGATAAGGCACATACATGTGCAATTACATAATATTACGTGTGCATTATTAAAATTTAACTTAATATCAACCTAGAACAACTGATAGTACATCAATTGGGGTGGGAAGTACATTTCAAACAAATAAAATAGCATGTTCTGCATCCAACAATCTGGAAGAATTCTAAGCTAAATGAAGGACCATGAAAGCACATTGTCGCATGGTGAGACTGGAGAAGGAGCTGGCCAAGCCTGGGACACAGCTAAGGAGTCTGCCTTGATGAGTAGTGAAAAGTCACCTGAACATTTAGTTTCTTGTCTTCAGTTTGTTCATTTGGTATGATTGAGCTCTCTCTCTGTTTCCATAGTGACAGGTTAGCTCCTGTTCTTAGGCTTTTTCACTGGCATTTGACGTAGCTACAAAGGCTAAGTTCTTAGCCATATGGCTTCTTGATGCTGGACCGTCTTGCTTTAATAATTTCTGATACGACTAGACTTGAACTCATGCCTCTCCTGTCTTAGTCTCCTGAATGCTGGGGTTATAGGTGTGTGCCACCATAGCCAGCTCCTCACCTCTCTTGTGTACTTCATAGTTATATAAATCTCATCAAAAACAGACCTGTGCTTCCCAAGGAAGATGTTTATGGTAAAAAATTATATGGCATTTTCAAAGTTAATTTAGATTTTCAACAATAACCCATTTAGACCAGTGTCATCCAGTAAATTTTCCACAGTAGTGCGCTTGTTCTACACACAAAATGAATGTAGTGGTGGTCCCTACACCATGTGTGCCTTTGGGCCTGCAATGTGACTGCTCAATAAAGGAACCGGATATTTAATATTTCTTTAAATTTAAGTAGATAGATCTGGCTAATGGCTACTTTATTGATCACAGAAAGAGAGTGTATACACACACACACACACACACACACACACACACATACATACACACACACCTTTCTCTCATTATTAAAAAAAATGTACGCTTCTATGTCCAAAAGGAAAAACTTCTATCTAACAACATGTATATAAAAGTACATTTTATTATACTTTTTACCATTTAATCCAGTACATTTTCCTGGAGTCCTCAGTCAGAAATCTTGGTGTTGGCTTTGTCTTTTGCCCAGGAGTAATGTTAGTGGGTGCCTGTGAAATCCAATCCCCTGCTGCTACCTGCTGTGCAGCTCTGTGCTTATGGAAGGAGATTGTGGAAGCATGAGAAGGAACTGATCGAGCACTCGACATCCACAGAGACCTCAAACCCAGGCCCTTCCACTCTGTACTTAGAAGACTGCTCTGCTTGAACAATGGCTGCAGCAAGGTCTCAGGAGGAGGTGCAGATTTCTGCATCCAGCAGAACCTTACTGAGCATGATAGGCTGTTTCTAGATATGCCTAGTCTGTACCTGGATCCCACAGAGAGAACTGAGCATAGAGGTGACATCCAGCTCTTCTGCCTCGAGCAGACTGCTAGCCTGTGTCTTCGCCTCTCTATCCACTTCTTTCACTGTTAGTATTCTGTGAGCCTGCTCTGAAACCCAGACTCAAGTGCAGATCCATCGATGCAACTGCATTCTGTTTCAGGGCACTACCCTTCATGTGAGTTTCACTCACGTTTGAAGGCCACTACTACCATTTGATTCCATTATTTCTTATCTGGTGTGTGTGTGTGTGTGTGTGTGTGTGTGTGTGTGTGTGTGTGTGTACCAGACATTGACACTAAGCATCTTCCATAGTCTCTGTCTATCATGCCTCCTGAGACAAGGTCATTCACTGAACCTGAAGCTTTCTTATTTGGTTATATCGATGGCCAGCAAGTCTAAGAGATAATCCTCCATTGTGGGCCTCCTCAGTGCTGAATTACAAGCCAATGTTGCCTGCTCAGCTTTTTATGTAGGTTCTGGAGATCAAACTCAGGTCTTCGTGTTTGCACAACATGCACTTTACCAGCTAAGTCATCTTCCCAGCTCCTAGCTGTTTTTAAATACAATGTCATTAGGATTATTAAAATTCCTCATATTATCCTAGGCTCTGTGAGCACAGAAAGGGGAGAAGCAGCCCAGAAATACAATCCCAGCCCCTTCTCTGTCAAAACTCATGACACTAAACTTGAGGCAATAAAAGGAAGGTTGACTAAGAACACAGGGCCCAGAACCAGACATTCTGGGTTCAGTTGTCACTCCAGTGGGTGCCAGCCTTGGCATGCTGGTGAGCACTGAGATTTCAAAAGGTTGAGATGAGAACGGCTTGGCCAGACCTGTTGTGGCCCTAGTTAAGGCTCCCAGCAATGAGCACTCTTTAGATGCAGCAGTTCATTGGCTACTGCTTCTCATAGCTCAGTCTTAGTATTTTCATGGCTGCCTTGCCATGATTGTTGCCCTTGATACTGTCCCTCTCTCAAGGAGCTCCAGCTTCCTCTACCAGGGTAAATAAATACCCTGGTGTTTGAACCTAATTTTGTAAAAGGAGATAGGTGTGAGCAAAAGTACCGAAGGTGTAGAAGAGGAAGCACCTAAATCTCTCAGGGTGAGGTAGACAGAGTGCCAAAGGAAACAGCCTGCTTTGGACTTGGATTGCTACAATGGTGGACACAGAGGCCAGCCTTTCCTACCTAACGCACCAACAGCCCAGGAAAGGTTCTCCTTGCTGTCTACTCCCCTTTACTTGCCCCTTGTTCCCAGGAGGCTTGGACTCTTGAATCACTCTCTTGGCATCAGTTGCTGCATTTCTATTGGGAGCCACAGATATGGTGGCTGGAAGAGCATGGCTTCAGAATCACAATACTGACCTTTGAACGCCAACAGTTACTCGCTTATCAAATCTTTGGCAAATCGCTTCATCTCTCTGAGCTTGTTTCTTTGTTTGCAAAGCACCTACCTCAGAGTTTGGGGATTAAATGCTGTCTAGCTTGTGGGGTGCTCCTGAGATCAGTGTCACTGCAGGGAGATTTGCATGAACAGTGCATGTCAGCTCTTGGCACAGGTTTGCTGCCCACCTGACCAGTGAGCTTCACTGGTCTGCTACTCAGCTCTGAGCAAAGCCACCCAGAACTCCTGGACTCTAAATTTTGATTTCCTAATATTCTGCCAGCTCTCATTCATTCCTCCTTCACTCACAGCCTTTGTTCACTAAGACTCATTTAAATGAATGGAGGCACTCCTTCCTTCCTTCCTTTACTCTCTTTCTTGCATTTTGTTTATTAGAGGAAATCAACTTTTTTGGGCCACAGTTGACTGCAGCACCTGTGTTTTCACCAGTCCTTTCCTCTTTCCCGGGGTTCCTCATCTGCTCCTCCAGTCTCTAACAACTTTCCTCCACCCACACTGTTTACCCCTCCTGTTCCCTTCTTCACATCCTCCTCCATCCACACCCTCCTGTGTCCCTCCCACCTCACCTCCTGGAACTTCTCTCAAAGTCCCCCAGCGACCCTTCCAGAGCCTGCCAAATTATATTTCTCCACGCTCTAAATCCCCGGGCAGCCTCAGTGGTCAAACCGCCTCTTAGGGTGTTTGCCTCTTGGAAAACTTATTTTTAGTCTTCTCCCCAAGTCCTGTGAAGGTGAGATCTGCAAAACTGGTGAGAGAGGGGGGCAGGCATGGTGGAAGCTCCAGCCCCAGACTCAGAGGGCAGTGACTGAGCAGCAGGTGGGAGGAGGGTACACGTTCAGCAAGCACCACAGAAAACCTCCAAGTTCCCTAGAAAAGGCGGACTTTAAAAGAGGGTAGGCTCTGGACGTCGCCCCATCACTGGGTGGTAAAGATGTGACTCTTCCTTGAAAAGAGGCTGAAGGGAGTGCAGAAAGACACAGCAGAGAAAAAGTAAGATCAGCATCAGCTGTGGGAGAAGTAGAGGCAGCTCAGTGGCAGGAAGTGTGCACTTCATAACAGTGACAGAAAAGCTTACTCTTAACTGATGAGTATCAGCAGCTAGTGAGGAGTCCATTTATGATACTAGGAAGTCAGTTGTTAACATATAAAATCACGTATGCACCACCACTGTGCTATATTCTAACAAAAGTTCGCATGTTTTTGAGAAGAAAAAGAGCAAAAGCTCTGTTTTTCCATGCTGGCCTTTAGAGTTGGGAGAGATGGCACAGATGACTGCTGGTTTTAATCCTTTTATGAAATGATTAACCAGGGTGTGCATTTGATCTTTAAATACTTTGCTTTAAAACAATCCACAGCAGAAAGGAAGTTTTGGTCAATCTGTCAGTGGAACTCTCATTGAAAGTTTGCTTCCAGCTGGTAGCTAATCCAGACTCTGCACACTAATACCAGCTAAGTGTCCGTTGTCATAGCAGTGTGGGTTCTGCCCTGCCAGGTAACATCACCTGCCATGCCCTGCAGAATTGTTTAAAGGAGATGTAGCCAAGCCCTGCTCCTGTGGAGGCTGGTCCCTCCCAGCTAGCTGCCCCAGAAGCTAGAGAATGCATAGCAGTCTTGGAGAGACCCCAGGGATGTGCCAGTCAATGTAAGTCTTCCTTGCCTTTCGGTAGTATGGTGTGCTGACAGCACGTTTTGGCAAGGAAATCTAGCTCCTCGTGTCCATATCTGGAACTAAGTTTTTCATGAGGATTGATGATCCATGTTATATCTCTAAATAGGCCATAATACATAAAGATGCTCTTGTTCTGAGTCTCTAGTATTCCCTATGTTTTCAGTGTCTTCCTTGATTTCCTCGTCTTAGATGTTTAATAGTCTATGCTGTGTGCTACTGGAGTACTGGGCATGCAGCTAATAAGAACTCCCACTGACAAGTGTGGTGAGACTATGGAGTATGGGACATGGGACAAAAGGGCTGGGCTTGGCAGTAGAATAATGGGAGGCTTTGACTGTGCAGTGACTTGTGTTTTCCCTGTTGCGGATCTAGTTCTGATCCAAAAATCCTGATGGCTGTAGCTGTAAAAGGAATGTATCCAGAGTGTGGGCCATGATGGTCTAGGATTCATATGTGGGATTTTTTTTTGTTTTGTTTTGTTTTGGTCCTTAGTGCGGAGCTGCAGAATTAAATATTCTTGTATTTTCAACTCTTTTTAAATAACTCCAATAATCAAAAGGTCATAATTTGGCATAATGATGCTATAATTAAGTTGTGGCAAATGATAGCATTTGTAGATTTTATAACCAGAATTGATTTGTAAAATGAACACAGTCCCAGCAGTTTATGTTAACATAATTAAATGGAAATGTAATTCTAACTCCGTTTGCTTATTAAATTGAAAATTACTGGGTTATGAGCACTCTTACATTGCTGTCAAAATTGGTGTAAGTCTAGAATTACATGAAATATCCATTAAAATAAAGCATATTTAAGGTTCTGTAGCTAGTGTGAACAAATTCCTTAAAGCATATGCTGACTATTCATGGGATAGCAAGTGCTTCTGGGGAGGGACCAGCTAACAGCTCTTCTTCTCTCCACAGCCACTGGTTTAGCCCTGGGGCTAGGACGGAGCATGGCCAGGTAAGGAACCTTCTAACCCACAGGGAATAGTCTCCTTCAGTATGTGTCTATCTCCCTCGGGTAGTGAGTTAGCAGAGAGAAAACAGCTTGTTATAAAAGGAGCTAATTGTGCTGGGCTTTCTTCTGACCTAGCAAGCATCTCAAAGTCCTCAAAAGGCTTTACTACTAAATACTACATGTGGTGCTATGTGCCTGTATGTGGTCCAGTGCTTGGGAGATAAAGTATCCTCATCCATGTAGTGATGCTGGCCCTGGTCAGCCTGAGAAATTGTCACAAAATTCCAAGTCAAAAAAGTAAATTGAAACCATGTGAGGTCAGGCAATACAGGCTGCTTTATTGAGTTGAGGAGAGGCAGTAGTGTCTTCTAAGATTCGACATACTTCTAGGCGGGTGTTTTAAGCTTTCTTTTTGATGTACATGGTAGCACAGTGAGTAGTTGGACTGGCAGGAACTGGGCAGTCACTTCAATTGTCTCTACAGATGAATAAGTATTCTACCTTGTTCTTGACTGTATTAATTGTCTCTTTAAAATGTGCTGAGATTATTTAGACATTAGATTTTGATGAGTCCTAAAACTTACAGTTTAGTGTTTGATTCCTTGTGAGGGCCCTGGCTCTTCTGAATCATAGAGTTATGGTTTAGTCATGCAATCCATAAGGAAAGCACTGTCTGAAAGTTCACGGGATTCTAAGGAGCTGTGACTGTGTGGGGAGCATGTGCTGGCATGTGAGAAGCCCTGGGCTCAGTTCTGCACCAGGAGAAAGAGTGGATTTATCGCTCATAGCTTCTAAAGAGGAAAATTTAAGTAAGAGATCAAACTAATTTTAAGTTTGATCTCTTACTTAAACTTTGGTGTGCATTTTACATTTTTATCTTGACTACTAGATAAGTTATGAATTACTAAATGTAGGTAATGTTTTCATTTGTGGTAGTTGGGTTCTGTAAGTAGACTCAAACACTGAATTCTTGAATACTGAGCCAGTGCTCTTAGAGGAAGTGCAGAGCTAGTTTCTTCCAGCTTTTGGTCCCAAGATCTTCATCAGCCAGTCAGTTTGAGACCTTGTGTTTTTGTTTTGTAGTGTGTGTGTGTGTGTGTGTGTGTGTGTGTGTGTGTGTGTGTGTGTTTCTGTTTCAATATCAGACCATTGACTCCTTAACATTAAGCTCTGACAAATGACACTGTAGCTCCTATCAGAGCAAGGCTTTTCTTGACAGGCATGTGTTTTCTTTGCTAGCCCATCAGTCCACTTCTCTAAAGTAACAAGCTCTCTTTTTATTAGCAGTAGACACTATTCCTGAGGGCCACAGGAGTGCAAAAGTATTGTATTCAAAGGACATATACACTAAAACAAGTGTTCACAGTACAAGAGCCGCACAGGACACTCATCTGAATAGTGTGGTTCATGTAAGAGACTGGGTTCTACCAAGTGACTGCCGTAGCGCAGAAAGCATTGATCTGGATGCCAAAATAATTTCCAGCAAGTGCGTGACAGACAGTTACGGAGTCTGCACAGTGAGGATCAGCTAGCTTGGTAGCAGATAGGCATATATGCAGTGTTTACATTGTGACACATAATCATTTCTCAGTTCAACCCTGGTTGACCTAACTATAGCACAAAGAACAATTGGCTAATCCCAGGTCCAAGTAATAAAACATAAAAGTATGAAGAAATATAAAATTTTCCACAGAATGTTGAATGAGTGTTGCTGTGTGGTCACCTTCTCTTATTCCATTGTAGCAACATAAAGTAATGATAGTATTAATCCAATTTCTTTTAAAATCCTCACCTCACTACTTTCCCCACCTTCCCATTCCTTTCTGTTCTTATTGCTTTATCTTATTTCGGTTTGCATGCTGTATGCCATGATTATGCCTCTGTCACACTTAGGATGTAACTTCCCCATCATCTGTTGTATGTCAGATACTCGCTACTTTTACAAGGAGAGACAGAAAGCAGCATCGTTTTTCCACTCAGATGCTGGTGGTCTGATAGAGGCAGTGACTGTTGGTAGTTGTATAGGTAAGCAGAAATACAGGAGGGCCACTCAGGTGAAAGAAAAAGGTGACAGCTGTGTCTGTGTTTGCGACTGTCTGTGTCTATGTGTGTATGTATGTCTGTTTTTCTGTGTATTGTGTGTGTTTTGTGTGTATGTGTGTTTAATTGTATGGTCATGGTTTAAATAGTGCCCCATTTGCTCTTTAATGTTGAGGACACTGAAAGGCCAAGTCTAAGGAGACTTGAAATGACTTTGCAGATATTTCAGGCATTCCTAAAGGGGTGTGCCAGCAGAGCTGCTTCTGACCAGGTACACTTGGTCTGTATCCACAGTGCAGAGGGACATGCATCTTCCTTTTGATCTGGGTTCCATTCTGTATACATCGAAGCCATGAGCTACCCTCTCTTGTCTTCCTTGTTGACTCTATCAGCTCTAAGCTTGTGTGCATGGTTGCGACATTTGGTGCTGTACTCGTGCAGGCCATTTTCTAATGTACACCTGTAGGTGGCTGATCAGGGAGTTGGGCCTCTGTTTGGCCTGAGCCTCCCAGTCTCAAATCCTGAAGGTAAGGATTGGAGCACTTCACACCATGTCCAGAAGCTGTTCTTAACCAACATGACATTGTTGAGTCATAACCCTAGTAGAATGACCTTACCTGTGACATTGATAGAAGTCCTACAAAGCAGTGAAGAGCCTATTAAAAGTGGAGATCTTCTCTGGGCAAGTGAGTAGCCCTTGCGGCTGCCCTTACTATGAGTTTGCTGCCTCTTTTCAGTCTTCAGACACAAGTGTATTCTACTCCAGGCTTTCTCTAGATTCTTCTCAGTGTTCTCCAAACATTGAGCTTCATGCATTAACTTGTTCATGGCCCAGGCATCTAAACCTTTTTATCTGAACTTCATTTCAAAATCTTTGTTGACTTCAATCTGTGGTTTTATTGGCAAACTGAGATAGTTTCATGTCTTTGTGTGTATAAAGTGCATTATTGCAGTAATTGTCTTTTTTATACAATATCCTTCCAAACCATGAATTTTGGGGTCTTCAGAAGAGTAGAACACCAAGTTCAGAGTCAGTATCATCTCCTTTGTCTTCATCCAGGTGGTGGGCTGGAAACTTCCCAGACCAGGTTGGTACAGCCTGTCATCATGGTTGCAGTTTCAAATCAGAGCTATGGAACTTTGTCTTAATGCAGTTTATAGGTGTTTGAACTGTTGTGATACCAGCCCCAGGATAATAGTCCCAGGGACTTCTATCTGAAGATGGGAAGTTAATTAACTACCATGGATCTAAGATAGAGAAGGAGATTGTGTCATCTCATTGATGCTCTGTGTCACAAATGTTCGTTTGTATATAGACATAAAGGCACTAGACTTAGAAATGCCAAAGCAATTAATTGTTTTATTTTCAGAACCAATTTAGCCTTCATGGTACAAAGTGTTTCTAAATTGAAACACTTTCAGATTAATGGACTTAAGATAAATAGTCACTGTTTTCTATAAGTAGCAATAATGAGCTATGGCTTCAGCTACATATCATATACCAAATCTCATGCCCTATTTCATTGCCTCATTTATTCGTTCATTCATTTATTCACTCAACAAGTATTTATTGAGCACTATAAATTTTCCAGAATAGTACAAAACCCTGGAGATG
This sequence comes from Peromyscus leucopus, assembly GCF_004664715.2. NCBI lineage: Eukaryota > Metazoa > Chordata > Mammalia > Rodentia > Cricetidae > Peromyscus > Peromyscus leucopus. The sequence continues at coordinate 11,189,791 of NC_051076.1, read as the reverse complement.
TTGATAAATTGAAAAACTGAAGCAAAGAGTCACTGTGAGCAAGAGCACGGTTCATATCCCAAAGTAAAACGTTCAGTGTGCCTGAGATATATAGAGGTAAAGACTTAGACTTGTGGGTAGGAGGGAGCAGATCAAGTTATTCATGTAGAGGTGTGATCAAATTATGAAGGGTCATGATGGCCTAACACAAGATTTTGAATTTTATTTCAAGTATAATAAAATTAGATTCATTTAAGAAAGCTCATATTGACTATAGCTCAGAGTGGATTGGGTCAGAGCAAGGCTGCAGAGAGGGACACCATCTAGGAGGCTGTGACAAGTGAGAAAAACCATGGTCTGGACTAGGATATTGGTGATTTGAGAGGAAATAAGTCAATGCTTAAAGAGGAATTTACGTAGCTAGGACATTCCTGGATACTAAAGTGTGGTCCATCTAGAAAGTGGTTAGATTAGCATTCAGTCCTCAGTGGTGTTGTGGAACTTTCCAGAACAGTTAACAGTTACCCTTCATCAGAAGTTACTGGTACTCTCAGCATAGCCATCATCCCAACTGCTTTTCCCAGATCAAGCCCTCAGCACTTTGGGTTCCAGTCTCCTGGTGCTGCCTAAGCATTTCCCTGGTTCATCCTTAACACCACGGCCGGCCAGTTCAGTGTCCCCAGCATTTGTTTATGGGTGGAGACCAGACCTTAGAACAGTATAGGACTCTGCCTGAGCTCGCACAGTTTGTGTTTGATGGATGACTCTGCCATTGAAGCAGAGGCTTGAGGACTTGCTGGAGCACAAGCCTGTCCCATGTTAGTACCTGTAAAACTTCTTTCTCTGCTTGGGTTGATTTCTGGTAAGGTGTGCATTTCTGAGCCTAGCCTTGCACATACATAATTATGTATAAAAGTAGATTAAGCTATGCTTTTAATGAACACATGGTGAAAAGTATTGGCTGGGTTTTTTTTTTCTCATCTACTTTATTTCTAGTTAATTTGAGGTAAAGCAAATAAGGGATATGGATAGCTAGACATTTGGAGGAAGTATATATATATATCCAAGGCAGTAATTTTGTTAGAGAACATTCTCTGTGTATTTTCTGCTATTGCAGGCTGTTATGTACATAAGAAACATTATCAGCTCTTTCATATTGGCCTCAAAACTATCGCAGCTGAACGTAACAGTTAAAGCTGTAGACAAAAGAGGGTATTTTCACTGCAGCAGTAGGGACACACCTGAGCCCTGTCTTGGAGCTCCAGGCCATGTGCTCACTGGTTGGGAGATCTGCAGTTATCAGAACTGATTGCCGCCTGGCTGGCATTTTTGCACCAGTGCCAGTGGCATCATTAGCAAGAGAGTGGCAAGAAGTCATACAGCAGAGCACACCAGTGTCTCTTTGATTACAGTGCATTTTCCTCATTGCAAACTAATATAACGGAAATATTTTTATTCCTACAACTCGTCTTGACACTTTGTATAGCATCAGCTTCTGAGGGATAACCGAGCAGAAAGGGGACACAAGAAGAACTGCTCCGTAAAAACAGCCAGCAGGTAAGCATTTGGGACTGTCTCTCCGATCCCACGGGCTTCGTGCCCTTCTGTGCAACCAGGAAATCTTGGTGAATTGTGTATTGTTTATCAGGACTCATTTCAGAGTTCCCAGTGATGAAGACAAAGATACCATTTGGGTTATATTTTAAAGATGGTAAAATCTAAGGAAATAGTCTTTTTCTAAAAAATGCCTTTAGGGTCTTTTTCATCTTAAGTTACCTAGGTGTTCTGTTTTGTCTTCCTTTCTAACACAGGATTTTCCAAAGTTCACTTTTGACAGTATGTTTTCAAATGTTCATCTGCTGTTTCTGGAGATTTCCTTTCCACTTAGATACCAATGGTTCTGTCGTTCTTGCCTGAATATTGATCAGATTGACTGGTAGATAACTTAGCACAGTCTAGACTCACTTGGGAAGAGAGTAGTTGGCCAGTGGGCATGGTGATTGTCTTGATTATGTTAATTGATATGGGAAGTCCCAGCTGACAGTGGTTATACCTGTCCTTGGGTTTAGAACCTCAACTTTATGAAAAAGAAGAAAATGAGTTAAGCACAAGCATGCATGCATTAATTAATTCATTGCTCTTTGCTCTTGACTGGATATGATGTGACCAGTTGCTTCAGGTTCTTATAGACTTGATTTATCAGTATTGATGGACTTGTGATCCAAATAAACGCTTTCCCCTCAAGTTATTTTTGCTGGCGGATTCAGCACAACAGGAAAGGAAACTAGTGCAAGGGTCAAGACCAAGAGGACCTGGCTTTTTATAATAATCCCAGACAGGAAGAATGCAGTTGGCCTCAACAGTTGGAAAAGTTCTCTCTTTCAGTCTTTCTGTTCCACAAAAAAAGTGTAAACTGATTGGATGAGGCAAAACTAACCATCATACCTTGGGCTTAATAAGTATTTCTCAGAAACCTAAAGTTTAATCTATGAAAGAACAAATACAAAATGAGACCATTATCAGACCTGAGAACGATTCTTCCCGAGACCCCATGAGGATGGCAAGGTACTCCACTGACTGGGATGAAATAAAAAGACTTGACTGGGAGAGGGGGTATGACATTTAGCCCATCTGTAGATTGTCTTTAATATCACTGGGCCCTAGGGTCTACCCCCTAGCACCACTGTGTGGACAGGAAGGAAGGAAGAAGGCTGACTCCTCATTGCTTTCTTATCTTTGCTCACTGTAGTAAGAAGTGACCTGTGGACTGTCGTCAGACACTGTCCTCTGGGCCACTTCATGTGTCTTCTCCGTGCCCCCTCTCTCTAAGCTTCTTAAGTACAATGCCTTTGCTTTACTGTACCACAAGCATTCCTAACACCATGGATGGCTACAACTGGTGCTTAGAATAGCTGTAGAATGAGTTGAAAGTTGAACCTAAGGAGTAGATGTACTCATGCATTTGTTCTGGGATTAGCATGCCTGACTGCAACCCAATATTGAAGTTTTTCTCTTGTTCCCTCATATAAAATGCAAAAGCAATAGCATCTACTCTGTAGCATTGTTATACAAAATAGAGGAATGTGCCTGTAAGGTCTCAAGCCCCGGCTCCTGTAACTCTCGTATTGTTACTGTCTTTGTTACCTGTGTGTTTCCTACATGCTTGCTGAATTGTATTTTTCAATCATGTTGTTCTCACACATAGTTAAGAGTATTAAACGCTCTGGGAGGTGGTGGCGCACGCCTTTAATCCCAGCACTTGGGAGGCAGAGGCAGGCGGATCTCTGTGAGTTCGAGGCCAGCCTGGGCTACCAAGTGAGTCCCAGGAAAGGCACAAAGCTACACAGAGAAACCCTGTCTTGAAAAACCAAAAAAAAAAAAAAAAAGAAAGAAAGAAAAACAAAGTACAGAAAGGCCCATCGCCATCCTGTCCTGTTCTTTGTATTTAGTCTCCAAACACTTCAACTCTTAGCTATTCTGTTTGTTCTTGGCCTTTGTAGCCATGACCACCACATCTTTAGAGTTTTCCATTAATACTACATTTTGACTTTTCATTTGCTGTGATTCCCACCTCCTGCATACATACCCATGCCTAGTTCTTTATCTTTTCCTCCCACACTGAATATCTGTTGTCATTAAGAGACTATACATGAAGCTGTTAGCCATTTGTGTATAGCTTTTACTTGGGGAGAGCATGGTTCTGCTTGCCATTTGCTTTATTTCCTATTTTTTAGCCCTAATTCATCAATAATCTCTCCCTGGAATTGTAACTCCTGGGTTGTTTTCCTGGTGGCATCCCTCGATTACCCATTTTCAGTTATGTTCTGTACCATCTGCCTGGCCTGATGTGTAGCATCTCAGCATCCTTATTCCTCGTTGGTGCCCAGCAGACTTCCTTCACCTGTCTCCCATAGAGTGCTGTTCTTCGGGTCCCATGGCATTATTTTCCTTGAGCTCTCAGGGAAAGAAAGTGAGTTGTTAAATCGGAGGTTTTGTGTGTCTGCACATCCCTTCGTGGTTTTCTCACATTGCTCAGTTTTCCTGAGAATTGAACTCTGGTTTGGAGGTCATTTTTCCTCAGAATTTTCGTGCCTCCCCTGCCAACCATCTTTCAGGTTTTAGTAATATCATTTCTTGCTTCTATTATTTAGGCATTGGAAAACTGTTAGTTCCCCATTTTTAAGCCCCTCCTTCTCACTCTCCCTTCCCCCTCTCCCATCCCTTTCTATCTCTCACATACATACATGACATGCCCATGTTAGAAATACACAGTTACCTTACCTACACAACCATGCAACAGGTATAAATACAAATGCAAGCTATCTTCTTGGAACACTGCTGGGCAAGTCTCTCAGTATTATAACCCAAATCTTTAAATGATTTTTTAAAACTTTTATACTCTGATTTCCAGACCACTCTTTTTAACCATCATCCCATATTTCCTTTGTCTTTATTAGTGGCTGTGCTATGTGTTCTTTCTGCTCTAGTGCCATGGGCTGTGTTAGACACAGGGCAACTTGGAAAGGTGAAATAAGATGGAAGCTTCAGTTGTGTTCTAAATCTTATTAATGCAACATGAAATTCTTCACCTTCCAATTCATGTATATTATTCTACAGTCCTCTCCTGAAACCCATTTTCTTCCTTAGTATTTTAATATTATCTTGACTTTTCTTAACCCTTTTGGATGAGTGACTGCACTTGCCTTTTTCAACTTGGGGAAAAACATAAAGCTTAGAGAAGAGAACTACGATGCACTGAGTCATTGCATTGGGGGACCATTTACTCCCAGAATATCCAAGCAAGTGCAGAAGCGTAAGCTCACAGGTGGTCTGCTGTAGTGAGTCAAGGCTGAGATGCTGAAGCATCTGACTGTAGCACACCCTTAAAGCTGCCATTGTTCACGGATGCTCTGAGCACACAGCCAAGTGCTGTGGAGTGTAGCACAACTCCCCCGGGCACCTTGGGCGAATTTTAAGAATCTTCCTAGAAGAGATTTAGTTGTATATTTACCAATGCTGCTAATTACAGGACATTTCAGTGGTGGGTTACTGGGTATCTGCTTTATGCTCTTGCCTCTCCCTTTGCCTCACTCACTCTGATGTTCTGTACTTTTTACATTAGTGAGTATAGCAGTATTATCTACCAACATGAGACGGTGCTGTCTAGCATACAAAGAGATAAAAGAGGCAATATTTAAAATCTCCTTAAGCACACCCCATTTTGATAATTTCAGTTACTTGCTCTAGAGAGGTTCTCACACTGCAGTGGAGGCTGCCCTCAAACTCTCAATGATCCCCCTACCTCAGACACTTGAATGATGGGATTTCTGGCATGAAGCGGCACTCCTGGCTCGAGTCATTTCTGTAAGATTTCTCCTGTGTCCTGTGAACTGTCCCATGTGCTGCATGTTCATCAGAGTGTGGGACTTTCTGTGACCTGTCCCGTTTGTCTGCACGCTCACTGGAGTGCGGGACTTCTCGGGATCTCTTACCTTGCCTCGGGGCCTCTTGCATCTCTGCCCTGCTTGCTTCCGTCAGCTGTGCTGGTCATAATATGTCATCCTTTTCCATCCCAGTGGTTATTAATAAACTAACAGGCTACATTAGCTCCTACACTTACTGGGAATGAAATTATAGATTCACTGATTGTCAGTATAGCTGATGTTGTTCCTCTAATCTGTCAGTTTCTTGCTTTTTGTTATTTCTCAGAGAGACCTATCATAAAGCAGATGTGTTCCAGCAGTGACTAATGTGAAGTGTTTGCTCACAGCATCACCCTCAGGTGCTCATTGATGTTTTCTCAGGATTTTGCCCTACCATGATTGAAGCTGCACATGCTTCCAGTGTTTTCCATGTTGCTTGTTCTCATTCATTGTGTCTTATGGCCATCACATGGACTTTGATTTCCTTTGGGGTAGAGGGTGTTGTTTGTTTTTAGAGACAGTCACACTGTGTTGCCCAGGCAGACCTCGAGCTCCTGGGTGCACAGTCTCCTCACTGTGTAGCTTGGATTCTAGGTACACTCTCCTAGCCTTCACTAAAGAGTTCTGTGTTCCATCCATTCTTCCAGTGCTTCAGTGCTTACTGTCCATTTCCTATCATGAACTTTTGTCTTAATTTTGTTGTACTTTTTCCTTATCTAATGTTCAACAAGTAGAAAGAGTTTTTTGTGCCATTTGATCATTTTTACATACCTCAAAATCATTAAACAATATAAGACTCAAGAAAACAAAAACTTCTTTCAAAACATTAATTGAATAAAAACACATTTCAATGTTACTTTTGGAACTACATATCACTTTCAGATTTTATTCCTTATCAGACATGATGTTGAGTAATTTGTCCGTCAAAGTGAGAACAAAGCCAAATCCTCGGGCATTGTACCTGAGCATTTTTGTTTGGTTGTTGTTGTGAGCTAGGAGCTTAGCAGGTGGCCAAGACTGTCCTGGAACTCAGAGCCATCTTGCTTCAGCCTCCAAAGTGCTGAGTGACAGACAGATACCACTTTGCCCAACTCCTTCATGACTTTTAGAAGAAATGGGAATAGCATCTACATTGTGCTCAGTCTATTTCAGAGTTACGTACCTTTAGCCTGGGTACCACCTTACCTGTAGCCAGTGAGACAGAGCATGTTATGTAAAGAAGTTTATTGCTTATGAATAGACAGCAAGAGACAAAGCAGAGGCATTTATTTTGAGCCTATCCCCAAGGCTCAGGAAAGATGCCTAAGGCAGATAGAGTCCCATGCCACACTTTGGCTCACAGCTGAAGGAGGAAGCCACTCAAGGTTACATACCTAGGGGACATGTGTCCAATTGGGTCAAAGACATCCTGTTGCTACAGGGCAGTTCAGCCAATCTTTCCTCATCTAAAGGTGTGTCTGCTCCAGGTACCTTGTACAGGTACCTGCAAAGGGGAGGGCCTGTCAGTGCTCCGCCAGTGGGGAAATGCTCTGCCTGTTACAGTCTTGTATTTCAGCATTCAAGTGATGGATTTTTGCTTCTGAAAGTTTAAGCAATTCTTAAAATTTGCTTCTTAAAAAAAAACTTTGCCCACATCATCCCTCATTTAAAGTTACAATTAAGTATTTTCATAATTCTGTAAAAGCTTCGGTCTAGTGTCAGAAAGGTCAGTATCACCCTCCTAAATTGAAAGCCATTTTGCCAGGCATGAAGGGATGCCTGATACTCAGTCATGTGTCATTCTGGGAAGCTTTGTTCCCACGCCAGAGTCTGCACTAATGACTGGTGTTTTCTACATGAGAATCCACGAACAACTCAGTTATTCCCATCAAGATGTTTTCCTGTGTCCCTGGAGGCTTTGGTGGTGACAGGATTTTCCCTTCTTCCTTACCAGACTCTTAGAAAGTTTGGTTTTGGTATGCACTAGTAAGACGCACCTAGGCAGACTTTCTAATACTTTGACGTATTATTTGAAATCAAGTAAAAATATGTTTTTTGGTGATAGTATTAAATTCTGTTAATTTCCATAATATCTTTTCACTTCATTCCTAAAAGTGTATTTTTCATTTACTTCATGTCACAGGATTTAATGACCCTTGAATACTATGTGCTCTAATTTCTTACATTGTCTACTCATATGAAGAGAAAGTGGAATTTTTTTTCTATCCTCTTGCCTGGTGAGATTGAAACAAGATCTACTAAAATAGAAGACAGTAGATTTAATCTGAGAAACAGTAGATCCTGTCATATATTCCTGTTTCTATAAGAAGGGTTCCTACACTCATTCATGTCTTCCTCCTCCCATCAAAATAAAAAGAGCATCCCTGCTTGCACCACTGTGGAATGCATTCATTTCCATGTGCTGACGCTTGTCACCATTTTTTGGTCACAGATGTGACAGAATTACAGCGTCTTTTTATTTGATCTTCTAAAGATCCAAAGATGTTCAAGGATTCAGTGTGCTCAGTCTTCCCCATGCTGTCATTTGTCGTTTGGAAAGGAGACCTAATTTGCAACAGATACAAAACTATTTGTCATTTTGCAGCTTTGCCAAAAATAAATGAAAGTATTAAGGACTACATCTCTGAGCAGCTGTTAATAAATGGGAGGAGGACTGTTCATTAGAAACTGCATAAGGACATGGACAGTGTGTGTGCCCATCCCCAAGATTCCATATATCAGCAAAGCCAAATGGTGCACTCACTGTGTCAACGGAGACACCACCTGTCTTTTAGAGTATTAGCATTTTAAACAGACCTGTCCTTGTCACATTGGAGCTGTAATCATTTAATACCATATTTTTAAAGTAAGTTATGCTGGTTGACATTTTATATGTCCAAAGAGTGACTGGGGACTACCTTTAAATGCTGACTTTAAAATGTTATAGTCCTTTATAACCTCTCTTCCAAAATTGAGAACTAGGGAAGACTTCATTTGTTGTGAACAGCTTTGCTCGGCCCTTCCGAGGGAAGAGCCTCTTGAAGTGATTCCCATTCATTCTTATGTGTGCGTCGCCAAACTAATAGAACATATTCACATGTTCACTTTAATTAGAATGTATGCATTCCATATTTGTTTAATTGGAATACATTTAATTATATATGTGTCCTAATTAAAAAGAACATTTGAATAACTTCGAGGGCTAGAGATAGTTAGAGCAGAATAATTGGAAACTTCCCACATATGTGACATAAAATGGCTTTTAAGGGGTTTAATTTTCCCATTCTACACTCTACGACCAAATTACTGTATTTTATAAAACCACAAATTGCCAGTGCTCGTGGCTCCTGTCCTTTGGCATCCTGAAATTCTAACCTTCCTTGCCAAGATTTTAAATGAATGACTGGAGAGGGTTATTTTAAGTTATGATTATACCAAATAAATTAGTCACTAGCCAATTTGAATTTTGAGCTGTTGCATTTTGGTTGGATATGAGGGACCCACAGAGAATGAGAGAGTTTACCAACTGGAAATACCTTCTTTATCCTTGTATAGTAAATAAAATTCTAAAAATCCATTCTCTCTTAGTGTAGCTCTGGTCATGTAGTAACCTCTTTTTCCCACAGATGAACTAGATGTTTTCAAATGCCTAGACATGTGCACAAGCTCTGTCCCCAAGGATGGCTGTTGGATGTGTCTATGGTCACTAATGACAGAAAATTGTTAGCATGTGTGAGCTGTTCCAGCGACCCTTAACTGAAATAAATGTGTGGTCTGAAGTCCATCTCCTTAAGGACAGGTGTCTGTTTCACAGTTGGCACTCTGCAAATTGGCCCAGTGATTAAGTGGGCACAGACACAGATCTAACCTTTAGCTCCCAGGGATGGGTCCCCGAGGAAATGATTAAGGTGCACCTGCGAGCTGACTCACGACAGCTTGTGTCTCTGCTCAGCCTGGGTTGTAACTTCATTACAGAGCATTTGGGATGCCGATACACTGTGTGCTTGTGCTGAAATACTTCCCCAAACAAACAGCAGCCCTAGGTCATTAATGGGAGTCTCTGGAATGTTGCTCTTTGATGGTTTGTCTCTCATGGTCTCCAGAATAAACAAGCCAGGATAAAGTCATTGTGTCAGTTAACTGTTATACAGGAGTACCAACCTGTGGAAAAGTTCATTTCCTATCCCACCTCCTAAAGTTCCGCCATATTGAACAATCTCCGCAGTTTTCAATACTGTTTTATGTGTGTGAATCTACAGCAGATCAAACTTGATCACAGTTTGTGATCTAGAACAGAAGTTATCCTTCAGTGGAAATTTTAATGCTCACGTACCTGTAATTAAAGTACTATTTAATAATATTAAAGTCAGATATTAAGCACTTAATTACCATTCTGGCAATTTTTCAGTTATGAGATCAATGCAAAATAAATTTAAAAATAATATAAAATTTGTTTACATAATTGTTGGTTTGTTTTTTAATCAAATGTTTTTATATCCGGAATTTTTTTCCTCTTACTTTTTCTCTTCGGGAATAAATACTTTTGTCATTCCATATTGATTTTGTTTGTGTACCAGGCTACAGATGGGAATTTACCTTTGTTTATTTCATATATTTCCGATCAATTCCAACTCATGCCCAATTATATTACACTAAATTAACATAATTCAACAGATGTTGATATTTAAATGTTTTCTGGCATTCAAATCTTGGACAGCTGTATTAGAGCTTGGGGAAAAGGCAAACATTTAGAGTTAAATGCTGAACATATGCTTAAATTACTAATTAGAAAGATGGAATGAAAACTATGTGTTCTCCTTCCTAAGGACAATAAACCTCAGATAAAGATTTTCGTAATTTTTTTTAACAGCAGATTACAGTATGGGGCATTCTCCCAAACTAGAGGACACAGGCAGGCTTCATGGATAACTTCATTGAATTTCAAATTTAGTCCCTAAGAACTGTCAATTGTCTATTTCACTAAGTCTGGAAGGTACTATAGTGACTTCATACTTGTAAGCTTAAGGATCAAAAGATTAAAATGTTGCTTGGGCTAAAAGTGATCTTTAGTGTATTATCATGAAAAATGCTTATATAGAGAAAAATGCTAAGAAAAGGCAAAAGTCGTATCAATCTATCAGCTAGCTGTCTTAGAGATGTATCAATGTGTACATAGGCTAATGAATCAAACAGAAAATTCACCAAGGAAATACAAATGGCCACCACATGAAAATGTGCTCAACATCTTTAGCCATCTGAAAAAAATGTAAACCAAAACTTCCCTGAAATTCCAGCTTACCAGTCAGAACGGCTGTCAGGAAGAGACCAGATGACAACTAGTGCTGATAAGGATGGCGGAGAGAAGAGTCCTAATACAGCATCACATTTGGTCTCACAATAACAGTAATTCATTGACAAGTACGAATATACATGTTCAGTTCATATTACTCTCACCATCTGCAAACCTTATCTGTCATATTTTTTAAACTTGAATATGTCAGTCCACTTCTCTAAAATAACAAGCTCTCTTTTTATTAGCATATATTCATTTCATAAAACCATAAGTTTTCTTGGGACATTCTGTACATGTGTATCATCAACTTTGTATTCAGTCACATCACCTTCCTGCTATCACTCCAGACCACTTCTTTCTGGTCACCTCACTCTTCCCAATGAACTTGCTCCTACTTTCATGTCTTTTTAAAATATAGATTCCACCAATGAGACAATTATGTGCTGTTTACCCCTTTGAATATTTATGCTTTTGGTGGGGGTGCTTCCTAGTCCTATTTTTCTGTATTGGTGTCATTTTATTCTTTATTAAAACCCCATTGTGCCTGTGTACCATATTTTCTACATTCATTTGGTGGATGCATCATTTGGCTTTTGTGAATGATCCTTCAGTAAGCTTAGGAGTATATGTATCCTGTGGTGTGCTGACTTGATTCCTTTGTGTATGTACACAGGAGTGCTATAACTGGGCTCATCTGTTTTTAGTGGTTTGAGGAACCTCCATAGTGGTTTCCAGAGTGGCTGTACTCATTTATATTTCCACCAGTAATGTAGTAGGACTCTTCTTTCCGCCATCCTTATCAGCACTAGCTGTCATCTGGTCTCTTCCTGACAGCTGTTCTGACTGGTAAGCTGGAATTTCAGGGAAGTTTTGATTTACATTTTTCAGATGGCTAAAGATGTTGAACACGTTTTCATGTGGCGGCCATTTGTACTTCCTTGGTGCTCATTGCCTTAGTCCATGTACTGATCAGATTATTTGACAGAAAGTCACAGTAACATCACACTTAGTTTAACACTAACAGTAATTAACATGTGTGAATAGACATCCCATTCACACATTTCCTTGATGATTGTATTCTTTAATGTCTTTAATCTCCTTGTACATATATATGAGTTCTCCTTCCAAACATGTCCTGTTTTCTTTGAATTGTTTTGTTGAAGATGTCAAGTTGGACCTAAAACTAAGAAGGTTTTGGAAAGAGCTCACTGATGTGTTTCCTGCCCTTTGGCATGAACTTGGTAAAGAAAATCTGAGTGCACAAGCAAAGGGAAGTCAAGTTGGCTGTCCTGTAGAGAGCCCCACCTCTGAGGACCCAGTTCTGTGTCAGTCAGTGTGCTCCTCTGTCCCCTGTGCTCTTGTAACTGGTGTTCAGGTCTAGTGAGCCAGTGGCCCTCAGGTTCCTCTGTGTGTCATTCTGTTTAACAAAGGGACACATGCAACACATTGTCATTCATTGGGCTGTGTGTGTGCTGCCTTGGCCATGGTGATCACTGCACATAGTTGATGTCGAATGACAAAACCATGGTATTTCTCTAGTTCTGGGTTTTTCTGTGTAGCACTACTGCTGTTAAGAATTTCTCCCACTGCTCGACTATTGTATGGTACAGATGATGTGGAGAAAGCCTGACGGATGCTTGTCTGGCCCTTAGCTTCCGTTTGCAGTGGTGGGTGAGTTGCTTTAGACCCAGCTGGTGTGCTTCTGTCCATCGGGTGTTGCCCTAGTGTTGCTCCCGTGGACCCACTTGGGGCAGATGTTCCCTTTGACCCCAGAGTGCCCATTTACTGCTCGCATTGATCTGTTTCTGTGCAAACAGTTTTGGTTGTCAGGGCACTGGTTTGTTCCCGGGTCTTTTCGAGGAAACGGAACGATTAGGATTTCTCTTTTCTTTTCTGTTTGTTCCTGGGAGAAGGTGTGATAGTTCTAGCTCAGATTTGGAATATCATTCTGCGGGCTTTCCTTCGTCTGTTTTAATGTGTCTGTTTTTGAATAACATTAAAGGTGTTCCATCTCAAGGGCATGGGGATTTTTATTTTAGATGATAATACTAGCAGCAGTCTCAAAATCTCAATACCGTTGTGACTGCGAGTAAAAATAACCGTTAAAATAGTTTTTCCCTGTTTCCTGTTTATTTTGCACATGGAAAATATTTCACTGGAAAGATACATTTTTCTATGCTGAAAGTAAATGAAAGTATTTTCCACCTGTAAATAGTTGAGTCTATAGTTCCATTAGTTTCACTTTTCAGTGACATCTTTATTTTAATTACTATTTTGTCTAATAGCATAAAATATTTTAAAGTTCCACAGTCAAATATTTATAAGAAGTATTTTTCAAAGAAATCCAACTCCTGTTTCTCCCTGAATTTGCACACACACACACACCACTGAGATTCAGTTTGTTTTCGATTTAGCCTTCTTTTGGCTTTGTGCTCCATCTCTGATTCAGGCAGGTGGACAGATACCCCTCCCTGCCTCTCCAGGGCCTCCACCATTCTTGCTCTGGTCTGTCTGTCATACTTCTGGAAATCTGAAGCCAGCTTGTTCTCTCTTGGGTAACTGTACTGCATCAGGCCCTTGTACACTTCTGCCTCATGCCGCCAGCTCTCCACTGTGATCATAACCTCCTCAGGCCTTCCTGTGCCTCTTCCAACATTTCATTTCATGTCTTAATGTTTGGGTATGTTTTTTAAATACTTGTTAGGGAGGTTGGGGTGGGGAGCTGTGCATGTGAATGTAAGGGCCTCTGGATGGCAGAGGTGCTATATTCACTGAAGCTGTAGTTACAAGTGATTGCGAACTGCCTGATGTGGGTGCTGGGAACCAAATTTGGGTCCTCTACAAGAGCAGCACATGCTTCTAACCACTGAACCATCTCTCCAACCTTCCAAATACTTAATTTTAATATATCTTTACCTTGTTGATACATAAAGCTAGTAAGCAACTCTGTTCCTAACTTTCCTATATATCCTTAAGTTCTTTGCTTTTTAAGTAACTAAAAATATGCCAAAGCATATAACATTCTTTTTATCACATACAGATTCCCATCACAGTAACTTACTGAGTGCCTACCGAGAGACACACTGACTTAATTCTCACATGAGCTTTATGAGGCTTGCTTTATTTTCCTGAGAAGGAAAGCCAGGTGAAGTGTGTTGAGTGTTGTCCAAGGTGACAAAGAAGCAAGAACTGAGCTTGTCTCCTTGGGCTTACAATCCTAACCACTGTACAAACTGCCTCTCAGAATGGATGGGTGGGGAAGGATGGAGGAGTGAATGCAGAACTGACAAATATTCCCTCAGTTGAGAAAGGACCTCCCCCCCCTTTTTTTTCTTGAGTCAGCATCTTATTGTATAACCCAGACTGGGTCCTGGGTTCAATTCCCAGCACCCACACAGCTTCTAACAACTGTCTATAACTCCAAGATCTGACATCCTACATACAGGCAAAACACCAATGCAAATAAAAATAAATAAATTATTTTTAAAAATTTACCCTTTGTGTAACTGAAAGTTTTCCTGTCTTACCTGGGCCACAGCTGCTCAGACCCAAGTAAACACACAGAGGCTTATATTAATTAAAACTGCTCAGCCTTTATCTCAGGCTTACTACTGACTAGCTCTTACACTTAAACTCAGGTCATTTCTGTTAATCTATATGTCACCACGTGTTCCGTGGCTTTACCTGTGTGCCATTACATGCTGGCCCCTGGACGGTGGGCTGGCATCTCCTGACTTGGCCTCCCTCTTCCTAGAATTCTCCTTGTCTGCTTATCCCACCTATACTACCTACCTGGCTACTGGCCAATCAGCGTTTTTATTAAATCAGTATACAAAAGCATTATTCCACAGCACCTTTGCAGCAGATCTCCTGATTATTCCCCTTGCGTATGAAGAAAAAGAGAAAGGGTTAAATAATTTTCCCAACTCAATGGTAGATAATGTATCAGTGTTGTTTACCAAATCTTATTTCTAATCCCTGTGAAGTTATCTTGACCTGGGGATATATCTCTGTAGTAGACATGTGCTTACAATGTATGAGGCCCTGAGTTCAGTTCCCACCGTGATGTATGTGTGTGGGGGGGGGGGGGTAGGTGACCTGCTTATTAGCCTTCTACCCTGACATCTTAAACACTATTAAAATTGCCTTATTTGTGTCCAAAAAAGTGATAACATTTTGAAACCACAGCTCATTGGGTAGCTGATTATCTAGCATTTAATTTCTGAGATTTTAAAAAAAAAAATGTAGCTGTGTATGTCTGTCAAAAGTCTATAAAGGAGAAAAGAAACAATGGCTTTCATTTGAAAATGGTTCTTGTAGCATGGTGTTTTTCTTCATGAGCATTGAAATTAAATCTTTTAATACAGTGAGTAAAAGACCTGAATTAGAAAAGTTATGAAGGAAATTTGGTTCAAATATTTCAGTGTCAGTCCTGAGTATAAGTTGACATGCTCTAGCTTTCCATGTATTTTGATTGCATTGAATTAGAAGAATGCTGTCGTGTTCTGCTTCCTGGTCATATTTACTTACCCAAGACCATTTGGGTGAGGCTCTTAGTAGAAGAGGGGAACTGAAAGCATTCCTTCTATAAAGTCTACATTGGGATGCAAGATCACACAAGAATGGCAACACCAGAAACACACAGGCATTGTACCCTGTAGCCTGAGACACTCACCAAAGAAACTTAGTGTTTTTCTCTTTCCATAGGTAAGCATGTACATTAGCGACATTGAAACCAATAAAAGTGCAAATTGTTTAAAAGACAAAACTCTTGCAAGCTCTGGCCATGCCTGGCTAAATTTCATTCAGTAACTATTTTGTAAGCATATGGTATTAGCAAGGATGCACTGCTGAGGGAAATACCCTTCAATAAATCAGATGTGGGCCCCATTGCCTTCATGGCATATAGTCTGTGCAGAACACTCGTCCATGCCATCGTAACTGTAGCCTAAAGTAGAAGACACTATTTTTTTTTTCCAAGAGAAGAGCTGTTTCTTCAGCGGAAACCCAAAGGGCTGTGTAAGAGAGGTGGCAAGTCCATTGGTTCTGATGGACTTTTACTAGTAAGCAACTTAAGATTCAGGTCAGTTTGTTTTCACATGGTAGCAGTAACAAAATAATTAACCTATTTATATGTTTCACAAGTTCCAGACCTTCTGTCCTGTTCCTCAAATAGTATGTTAATATGAAGATGAAAGTAGGTGCCATGTTCTCCTTGCTTTATTGCCATCTTACTCAGTAAATGAACTCTAGACAGTGACATTGCTATGGCTTCTCTGAACAGGCACAGTCACTGGACAGGGCATAGAACCAAAGCTGAGCTCAGTCTGAAGTCAGTGTGTCCCAGCCCAGGCATGCAAGGAAATGGTGGAGGAGACCTTGGAGAGTGGGGACTTTCTCACTATGTATCTTGGTTAGCATTTAATAATTAATAAATGTTGAAGATTTGTTAATTATTGAATGTGTTTGAGTGAATTTAAATAATAGTTGGAGAAATACTTTTTTTTTAATGCCGAGTGCAGTGTGGAGGGTACAACCTTCCAGCGGTTTGAGTCCTTGTGTTTCTAACACATGACAGTAACTGTTAGGTTCTGAGAATGAGACGCAGTCGTCAGCCTGGAATTGTTGTCCTCATAGTTAACTGACAGATCCTTCTGATCTGAAAACAACTGGAGGCCACAGTGTATGGTGAGTGTAGTGACAGATGCACCGCACTGACATGGATGTAGAGAGAAAGCATCTGGAAATGGGGCTCAGAACACTTCAGAAAGGAAGTTCGCAGTCATGCACCTAGTGAGCTGTAAGGGAGAAAGAACCTGCTCTCCAAGATGGGCACAATTAGGAGACTGGGAGGGGAGGTTGGGGAGTAAATGGAATACTCCTGCTCTAATGTTAACACTAACATGTAGCCTTGGTGACTAACTAGCAAAGCGTCTGTAGGAACCAGATAAGTATGGATGCATACTTCCATGATGGCCCCTCTAGGCGCCAGCAGCTCTTCTCTCCATATGGGGGTCTCTTCCCTGGCAAACTCTCAGAAGTGCCAGTGATTATCTGCCCTGCAAACAGTAGGTTCTACCACCGTGGATGTTGTGTAGGACAATGACGTGAAGAAAGGATTGTGGATGACACGAACGAGGCATGACACATGCGAATCCCAGTCGCTCTGAAGGTCAGAGGTGTCCACCACCAAGCCAGGCTGTCCATAAACACAGAATACACCATAGACAGAAAGCAAGACAGGGCTGTGGTGGCAAGCCATGACCCAGAAAAAATTCATGGTAGTTGGCTCACCTGAGAGTGTCAGTGGATTTCAGACCAAGAACTTGTGAGCTTTGAAGTCTGAGATAAAAATGGGTGCTTTGTTCTAATGTGCTGCACCCTAGGTAAGCAGAACCAAATATTAAAGAAGAAAAAACTTTCTGTTAATCAAGAAACAACAACTTAGTTGTTATTTTAAATGACCTTTATGCTTTCCATATTATTATATTGATATAACCGTGTGCATATGCGATGGTTTATTGCATCACATACTTGTGTGGTGTGTTTAGGGATAGCTCACTGAGGGTACCTTCAGGTAGACTATATGGCAGCATGCTTTATCTTTCCTTAACTGTGTGAACCTAGATAAATTATGCTTACCTTTCCTGTCTGTGCCCTGAGCTTCTTACCTGCAAAGCTGGCATGATAGTCTAGTAGGAGCAATAGCTGTCACTGTGTATGCAATCCATGTCACATACTTTACATAGGAATATCTAAAATCTCCCCCCGAAACCTTTTAAATGACTCCTGGCCTCCCCAGCTGTAAGCTTGACAATCTTCAACACAAATTCACCCTCTGCCCAAACAACCTGCGTTTGTCAGTACCATTTTTTTTTTTCATGTATCTCTGATGTAGACCCTCTTATAGGCTTGTTGCAAAACCATCCAGTAATAATGAGAAGAAAATCCCCATGAAATGCCAGCACACACAATCACTAGTGTGACCCTCCACAGTTCTCGAAACGTTTCACCCAGGGCACTTGTGGGCTTGCTCATTTGTGTGCGTAGGTTTCGAGACTAGTGAAGAGAAATAACGCAGGTGAGATGCTCAAAGGTAAAACAGTCACTGTTGGGTTGTGGTGTGTGTGGGTATTTTAAATTTTATTGTTCATCACATTGTACTATAAAAGGTACCCTATATATATGACATATTTTAAATACTACATAGAAATTGTCTTGTTTCTTGAAACAGTCTCACCGTAGCCCAGGCTGGCCTGGAATTCACCAGGTAGCTGGCCTTTAACTCATGGCAGTGCTCCTGCCTCAGCCTCTTGAGTGCTGAGTTCCAAGTGTGAGCCATGATGCTTAGCTGACTGTGCTGCAGATGGTTCCGCCTCCTGCTCCTGTCAGTCAGGAGCACCACCACTCCCCAGTACCCCCCACTCCCCAGTACCCCCCACTCCCCAGTACCCCCCACTCCCCAGTACTCCCCACTCCCAGTACCCCCCACTCCCCAGTACCCCCCCACTCCCCAGCCCCCTACTCCCTAGTACCCCCACTCCCCAGTACCCCCCCACTCCCCAGTACCCCCACTCCCCAGTACTCCCCACTCCCCAGTACCCCCCACTCCCCAGTACTCCCCACTCCCCAGTACCCCCCACTCCCCAGTACTCCCCACTCCCCAGTACCCCCCCACTCCCCAGTACTCCCCACTCCCCAGTACTCCCCACTCCCCAGTACCCCCCACTCCCCAGTACCCCCTACTCCCAAGTACCCCCCCACTCCCCAGTACCCCCCCAATCCCCAGTACTCCCCAATACCCCCCACTCCCCAGTACCCCCACTCCCCAGTACCCCCCCACTCCCCAGTACCTTTCCACTCTTCAGTACCCCCCACTCCCCAGACCCCCACTCCCTAGTACCCCCCACTCCCCAGTACCCCCCCACTCCCAGTACTCCCCTACTCCCCAATACCCCCCCACTCCCCAGTACCCCCCACTCCCCAGTACTCCCCTACTCCCCATTAACCCCCCCTCCCCAGGAGATCAGAAGCAGCAAGGAACTGCCCTAGGAGGGCATAGCTATTTCACACTGGATCCCAGGGGTGCTCACCTGGCTGGGTGAGCACTGTAAGCCAGCTCCCACAGCAGCCACCAGGTACAGGGCAGGGAAACGGGTTGTGAAGAAAGAGGAACAGGTTGGGACTCTACACCTGGGGCGGCAGAGCCTCTAAGAGGACTGCTGCGTCAGTAGCAGCTTAGAGGGAC
This sequence comes from Peromyscus leucopus, assembly GCF_004664715.2. Lineage (NCBI taxonomy): Eukaryota > Metazoa > Chordata > Mammalia > Rodentia > Cricetidae > Peromyscus > Peromyscus leucopus. The sequence goes on along the minus strand of NC_051076.1, from coordinate 11,170,869 downwards.
TGTTCGCTGGCAGGGAGAGAGCTTTGAACGGAGAATGCAAGATTAGTAGACAGACTGCTGAGTTACCAATGAGTTACAAAAGCTGCTGCAGCAATCCTAGAAGGCGAGCCTATCACAAGTCATTGTTCTAGAATGTGAGCACCTGGGGAGGTCCAGTGGCCATGTTTCTGAAGGAACTAAGATGTAGAAAGATTCACAGTGAGATGATAAAGCCAAGGACAACATGAGCCCCAAAGTCACTACATCCAGTTACCTACTACTTCGGGGCACTGACCCAACACCTAACATATTCAAGGAGACTTGGCATGAGATTGCAGCAGAATGTAAACCAAGTAACCAAAGTGTGAGAGAGGAGGCAGCACAGCCAAGAGCTGCTCCGGGGCAGACTCCAATCCCCAAGAGTCTTGCTACACGTGTCCTGGGAGATTTGACACAAGAAGGGGCTGGGATTGCTCAGTGGATGCAGGGCTTGTGCACCAGCATGAGGACCGGATTGGATTCCCCAGCTCCCACCCCCAGCCAAACCAAGTCTATAATCCTAGCTCTCGGGTGGAGACAGGACATCCCTAAGGCAAACTGCCTAGCTAGACTCACTGGATTGGCAGCTCAGGGTTCATTGAGAGACCCTGACTTAGTGGAGAGCAATTGAGGGGGACACAAATCTCTGGCCTACACATGCATGTGCACACGCGCGCGCGCGCGCACCGCGCGCACACACACACACAACACACACACACACACACACGGGTCGGGGAAGACAAAGGGCCCTTAAACAAAAACATTGAAAAACAAGGACTTGAGTCCTCGTCCTATGAAAACAGATTGCTTGAAAGTTCCTCATACTTGTGTGCACTGGGGTCCAGAAGGAGCAAAGCCCGAGCCTACCCCTGTCCAGTTTAATCTGAGGAGACACATTGACACTGGGTAAGGGGGAGGGGTGGCTGTTGGCGTCTAGAGAGGGAGGGTCAAACAGGGCTGCATTTCCCCGTGCTGTCCATCCCTCTGCCACCCAGGCTCTCCTCCAGTGACACCACAGACCCGCCTCACTTCTGTGCAGCTGATGCCCTGTCCAGGCGGATATTGTCCCAGCTGACAGTGAGCGTTCTTGCCAAATGCCAGGGCCATGGTCACATCTGCTTGTCTTTCTCTGCAGCTTGTCCCAGGCTGCTTGGGAACACATTGTATCCAGGGGGCAGCTTTCGCAAGGCCGGATGCTCTGGAAAGACTCTAAACACGTGCCATGAAGAGACAAGCTCCCGTTGTCTTGGCTTTACTGTTATTGTGTTTGACGTGGCCTGCCTCGGCGCTGTCAGCCCCTGTCAAAGCCACGCTGTCCGGCAAGGTGCTTCTCCGTAGGCTTTGCCGTCGCTCTGTGTGATTACTTTTTCTTTCCTCCAGATGATAAGATGTCCCCTCTCCTACAGTCACCCCGTCTGAAAGGCTTGCTTGCAGGAAACAATGGGGATAATTCAGGCAGTCTGTTTAAGCACCAAAACCAAACTAAGAGGTTTCTGGGTTCTGGCTTTCTTATGTTTAATAAAACACCTCATGGGAAGCCTCATTTCCAGTCATCCTCAACAGAGAAATCCATCCAAGCAGATGGATTTCTTTGTCTTTTCCACTTAGAATGACAGGAGAGTCAAGACTGCAGCCTAGACTCATCCCGGGACCCCAGGTACTGACTCAGGGCGCTGAGCAAAGCCTTGAGCCACCCTTCATCTCCTCCCTCTCTTCTCTTCACAGGCAACTTCTGTAGCTAACATGGTGCCCTCCCACCCCCAAAGAATCGAGCTCTCAGTGCTATGCTTTGCAAAGACAGATGGCCAAGTAGACTGAAGACACGGGCTGCCTTTGAAACATTCATTGATTTTAAATTAAAATCGTAACTACTGTGTTAACAGACCTAGCTGTTCGTAGCTGCCCCACTCCCCGTGTCTGAAATGAGGTAGGAGAGGGGCCAGCCTGTGCTCTTGCTGATCAGCAGCCCAGATCTCCCCACATATAGGGCCCTCATTTTCTGTTGAACTTTCTAGAGTCCACGGGCTTTTTCCTTCTGCTTCAGATCTCAGGTCAATGCGTCCATTGCCTCTGACTGTGGTCTCCATACATGGTTATTTCCTCTGTTATGTGCCTGTACTGGGTGGGCTGGAGAATTGGATGAAGATGGTACTGTTTGCTCAGTAAACACTCCCAAACGTTTTAGAAGAGGGTGGTGTTCTTGGAGTCTGTCTCCCACAGTTTTGTAAGTGGGCCTTGCTAATAAATTTTGAATAGTGTGAGAAATGAAGTTGTAAAGACAAAATGGACTTGGGAGTACTTTCCAAGCATTTAAATACTTGAGTTATGAACACCTAATGCAAGAACCATGTTGGGTAGAAGTCAGGGTAGCCAGGTACAATGTTTGCTGTACATGGCTGAAGAACTGAGTTAACATTCTGAACACCCACATTAGAAGTCAGGTATGATGTCTCAGGCCTGTAGCCCCTCTGCCTGGAGAGGAAGGCAGATTCTCAGTCCTCAGTGGCCCCTGGTGTAGCTGAAACATTAAACACCAGGCTCCCTGAGAGACCTTGTCTCAAAGGATAAAGTGGAGAGTGATAGTAACACCAGACGTTGACTTCTAGCTTCCTCACACATGCACAGGCAAATATAGACACACACACACACACAGACAGAGAGAGAGAGAGAGAGAGAGAGAGAGAGAGAGAGAGAGAGAGAGAGAGAGAGATAGAGAACATTTCCACCATTTTCTTGCTTTTAGAATGGTCTCTTCATTTATATTTTTAGGTCCTCCTGTACCATAGCTGAGTTGTCTGGTGTAGACTCTAGAGAAGGTAAACCTGATCCTAGGCTTTGGGAAAGAGAACTGAGTAGGCTAAAGTATGTGCAAGCGGGCCTAGGAAAGAGCTCAGTTGGTAAAACGATTTAATGTGTGAGCATAAGGAAGAACCTTAGTTTCATCACCCAGACCTAGCAGCAGTGCATGGAGGCTTGTGCCTGTGATCCCAGTGTTACGGAGGCTGAGATAGGTAGGTCCCCCTGGGCTCTGACCAGCAGCCAGTCTAGCTCAATCAGTGAGCTCCAGGCCAGCAACAAGAGAAGAAGGGCACTCTTCTGAGGAACTGCAACTAAGGTGGACTTCTGGCCAGTACACAAGTGCACTAGCATGTATGTGACACATGGACATACTAGCAGAAAAAGTAAACTCATGACTATCATAAGAATATAAAATGGAAGTTTGGAATTTGTTGACTTCATTAACTGGGATAAAGTGGCAGCTGTTACTCTGATTTCAGAGGAAAAGCCAGAGAAGCACAGTTGCATGTGGGATAGAGGAAGATCTCTAGTTTGCAAGGGAACTTGAAATGGACTTTCCCACAGTCGGCTACTTGGCCTTCAAGAACACTACTTCACCTTTCTGTGGACAGGAACTGTTTCTTATGGCTTCTGCTCTGTACACTTGAGAGTTGTAGCATTGTCCTGATAGAATTAGAATTCAAAGAGTAGGAGATGGCTCAGAGGTTAAGAACACTGGCTGTTCTTCCCAAGGTCCTGAGTTCAGTTCCCAGCAACCACATGGCGGCTCACAACCGTCTGTAATGAGATCTGGTGCCCTCTTCTGGCCTGCAGGCAGAACACTGTATACATAATAAATAAATAAATATTAAAAAAAAAAAAAAAGAATTCAAAGAGTAGAATCCAAAAGTATAGGTTTTCCATTAAAGAAAATCCTACAAAGGGTGTGTGTGTGTGTGTGTGTGTGTGTTTCATTCAAGTGCACAGACTCGATGATCTAATCTCTACTAGTGTTTAATAGAGCTGTCCCTGCCACCATCACCACCACTCTTAATTATTTTGTACTGAGAACTGAATGCTCCTTTTTTCTTCATGTCTTCATTTCTTCTTCTCTGGCCTCTGTTTTCATCACCTGTATAAAAGCATATGCTAAGCTCATAGTGCATACTAGTAAATGCTTGCTGAATTCATTTTGTACAAAAAGAATAGGTCTCTGTGGTTTCCTTACAATGCTTAAAATTTTTATATAGTTTTAAAAAATAAATGTGACCAAAAAAAATAATAAATGTGACCATAATCATTTATTTTTCTTGAGATCATGAGGCAAGATTTCCCTCTTCAATCTAATACATAATTTATAGTTTTGTATGACAATAACCATTTGAAAGCAAAGCAAAATTAACTGACTGAACTAATTTTTAAAGTAGAGATGTATTCTATAACAGAGAACACTATGGACTGAGTACGAAAGGAAAACTAGTAGATGCCTATTTCTTACTAAGCTGCGTCGCAGATTTCATGTTCTTTGTCTATTCCTGCCCACTGTATTATTTACCTCACCCATCATGGCTGTACCTGTGCTTGAAACAATCCGTTCAGACGTATACAGCAATGTTTTTTTCATTATATTTAAACCTACATATATGTATATATAGTAAATATGTACCACTGCTTTACTTATATCACTTTTTTATTTTCATTTCCGAAAGATCTGGCTGTTTTCAATTTGGACTGTTTAAAACCTCATGCCACTACCAGATACCTCTATCTAAGAGTCAAAGAGCATGCACTTTAGTAAATACATTTCATTTATTTCTGCTCTGGTTTTCAGCCCCTATCCCAACCTCATGTCAAGGGTTATGGGCCTGGGAATGAGCGCAGAACCCATCTGTGGCTTGCCAAGGCCAAAGACTTCTAAATCCTTTCATTCTTTGCATTAGCCCTTTTGGTTTCTAATTGAGCCATTATTTTTCTAAAACTTTTTTAATCGAGAAGACTAAAATTAAGCAGAATTGGATAGATGTAACTGATTCCTGAGTTCTTGTATGTCATGTCTTTGCACCTAGAATCATGTTAGACTACAGGGAGCAGAAGACAGGCATTCATGCATTCAAATTGTTCTCTCCTGACTAGTAAATAATTAAACAATTCTAATTGTATGAATTATAAGGACAACATCACCATTTCCTTCCATCTATTTAAAATGTTTTAAAAGAATTCACTGCTGCATAATATCTGAAAAGAAATTGATCATACTTTTCCTGTAATAAATGTCGTCCTGACAGTAAAGCATTAGCAACCAATTGATAACCTAGCAACAATATTGTGATCTCTTTAGATAATTAATCTTCGCTATTTTCCTGTCAGAAGCAACAGTGCTTGATTTTATGTTGTGCTAGAAAGATTGCCAGTTTTGAAAATTAAAAAGCATTCCTTTTATATTATTCATCCCAGTAACAATTTATGATGGTGCATTTAGCTGCTGAACGCTTGTCAACAAACGTAATTATGTTTCGATATAAACAAGATTGGTGGTTTTACTATGCAGCTCCATCTTTGGTGAGAATGTTTTGATTTAGGTTCAGATTATACAAGCTGTGTGTTTATGTGTCATTTTCCCCCTCCTTTGTTAATAGTTTTTATTTCTTCTGATAATTACTTGTAGGCAAACAAGCATGCATTTAGGATCCTTGTGCACAGGAGACATCAAAAGGAGAAGAAAAGCTGCCCCTTTGCCTGGACCCACTACAGCAGGTAAAACAAAGCGGGTGGAGCGGAACACAGATTCCAGCCACATAAATCACCACGAATAAAACATAGGCGATCGGTAATCACTCTTGCTGCAAGAAAGGCATGGTGTAAGAAATTGTAACGCAGGTCATTTGCCTTTACGTTAGGATGTATAATCTGTTCGTTGTGTGGACCTTGTAAGTAGCTACTCAATGAGACATGTGCTGTGCACACACCCAAATGGGTAAGACACAGCAAAGATAAAAACCTCCAAAGCTGTGTCTTTGGCTGGCCTGAAGGAATTTCAGACTTGTAAGGGAAGCAGGGAATAAGCAGATGAAATGATGAATGACTCACTATCTAAGACCATGTAATTACTAGACCTGAGTGGTAGTTATAGGGTGGTCACTGTGTAACTGCTAAAGCCTGCTTTTTTCATGCCAGTGCCCTCAGCATCCTGAGAGTGTACATATTTTGAGGATATATGAAGACCTCCTTTTGCTTTTGTTCTCCTTTTTACTTCCTACCCATCTCTTCCTTTCTGAAATAACCTGCCTGCCCTTCCAGACAGAAGCCGGGGCTTGAATATGGTGCATGGCGTTGGTACAGTTCAGTAGTGTATATATGGCCTCAGCAGCCATGCTCTAATTAGAACTCTCCTGCATACTATGTAAGTGAACTTACAGAATATTATGAAAATATTTGTCCTTTTTTGTTTTTACATTAAGAGATGATGCCTAGGATATCCCTGGCAAAGGTCAGAGACAAAGCTAGATGGGCCACACATGTCACAAATGCCATCTAGTTATCAAAAGTATCATGTCCCAGAAAAAGAAAGGACTATTGGATGGGGGGTAGAGTAATAGGAGAGCAGATCCCATCAAAACACATCATATGCAAAAATAAAGATATCATAGCAAACCTTTTATTTTATACAATTAAGCATACACTAATATAAAATGAATGAAAAAGACCTCTCTATTGCATATACTGACTTGAACCCAATTATGTGTCTGAAATTTATAGAAGATGCATTAGCTATTTCAACAAAGAAATGTAGAATATTCATGAAATACTTGTATTATAAAATATCTATCCATAAGGAAATGCAGCCACATTTTAGGTCGAATAGATGTGATAAGATCTTCCAGTCTCTCCTAAGGCTGGGACAGGATTCCTCACCGACCCATTCCCAGTGAACTCTGAGCTCAGTGGCAGAAGCCACAGAAGAACATGTCCTAGAAATGTTGCTAGTGGTCCCATGTAGCCACAGTAACAAAGCAGAAGACTGGCCAGGCCCTACATGAAGCACCTGTGTGAAGTGGGGAACAGCAGGTGCTTGAAGTAGGGGTTACATAGTTTTTTGTGTAGCAGATTTTGACTCAGAGCTCAGGGCATCAGAGGGAACCATTTATGGAGAATTTAGATGTAAACCTTAACCTCAGCCTAAAACAGTCCTTTGTTTATAAGCCTGTGCTAAGCTTGTGCCAGCATATTCCAGATACTGTAGTACAAGTCTGTTGAGACCTTTTAAGATTTGAGATTTTCATTTTACTACTAGACTTTAGCTTATGAAATAAAATTCACAGGCATTTAATGTGGTGGGTTTTGTCATTGTTATTGTTTTTTTGTTGGTTTGTTTTTTGGTTGCTAAAATGGTATGCCACTCATTTTAGTGTATTTTCAAACCTGTGTGCAGCAGTTCCTTTCAGAGAGGAAGAAATGCAGGTATTTGGGGCAAGTCCTTAGTTTCAAGAGACCTGAGTGAAGGTGCTTATCTGGATGCAGTCAGAGAAGCCATTGCATAAATACTTGGACAGTGAGGTTAGACATGGGACATCGCCCTGTCCATGCAAATTGCTGTTTTCAAACCTGGAATAGAGTTAGTCAAAGGATACAGAGTCCATTGCATCTGTACATTTCCAGACTGGACTGGCCGTTAGAATTCCTCTTGAAAAAGTGTTCTAGGGCTGGAGAAGTGGCTCCGTGGGTGAGGGCACGCTGTGCAGATCCGAGGACCTGAGTTCACATACCCAGCAGCCACCCAAGGCTAGAGCCATCCAAGAGTGCCGGTACTCCCATGCTGCAGGGGACAGAGACCAGAGATAGGTCACGAGGGCTTGGCTAGCACCAGCCTCACTCCAGGTTCATGGAACAGGGCCTCGTGGCACTAAGGTAGAGAGTAACAGAGTGGGACACGAAGGCCTCCTCTGGCCTATTTGCATATGCGTACACACATACACACATGTATGTTCTTGCTGTGTTCACAGGTCCTTGCAGACCTTCCAAAAGACACACTTCCCTGATGTACACCCTCACGTTGCTTTCTTGTAGTCAGCATTGAATCTAAATGAGGAAAATTCAAAAGAAAACTCCTCCTCATATAAAATAGGAAGAATCAAGAGATGAACAGTTGGATATTGCTTGTGATTCTGATTTCTCCATAATTTATTATGAAAACAAATAACAGATATAGAAAGGACTTAGCAAAATCTTACTGGAAATGTATAATTAGAAACTTTTAATTTGCCATCCCACATTGGATCTGTCTAAGTTGATGGCTCTCAGCATGAACAATTGTCTAATATATGCATGATAAATGGTAATGTCTGTAAGACATTCTGAACCCCGTCTGAAATTAAAACCCAGATCTGACTGTGGTGCCGCTAAAGTGGAGAAAATCCCCCAGTCCTCTGTGCTGAGCAGAATTCAGTCTCTTTAAAAGGCTGCACCAGCCAGCCATGTGGTATTGGTTGCACATTTATTAATTTTGACAGGAACACTGAATTTATTTCAGTACTTTAGCTTATTTTCTGCTCTTTCACCTTTGTATTCAGTATTGACAATGTAAAATGAATATTGATATGCTTAGATATTGACTTTTTAATGTATGGCTTGTTCTCTGCCTCCTTCAAAGTCATATACCAAAGCCAGTGTGTGTCTCCAGCAAAGGATGTAGATTTACTATTGTAAAATTGAGGAGGTACTGAAGCAAGAGCTTGCCAGCAGAGTGCATTTTATAGTCTGAAAAATGTCGTCTGTAAAGGGGAAGAAAAGCAGAGAGCGACAGAGGAAGGACGTTGTCACAGTTCTTCCAGGGAGTCGGCAGTGTTGGCTTGGTCGTAGTTGTGGTAGAAGTCCTAGATTGTGAAGGGCTTGATGGCAGACATTAGCTACTGTAGTGGAGATGTGGTGCCGACTCTGCTCAGGTGTCTCCCACTCTCCCGCACTAAGTTTAGTGCTCTTTGCAGTTACTGTTGCCTGGCCAGTTTTGTTTGGTATAACCTAAACCTTTATTACAAAGAACACTTCTCCAAACACAATAAAAGACCATTATGTCATTTGGGGTTTCATCACTTAAGAAAAGAAACTGCCTTTACATTCTATTTTCACTTAAACTTAAGTAATTTTCATTGTTTAAAACGTAAGTGCAAGACTGCATAGCACACTCAATGGCTGAGTGTGTGTGAACATTACCAAGGCCCTGTGTTCCATCCCCAGCACCTCAGAGTAAAATAAAATAAAAAGCAAATAAGTGAAATATATATATCGTTAAGCACCCAGTTAGATTGATTTTATTTACATGAAATATATGTGTAATATTGCAGGTCAAATAATTGAAGCATTTGATAAACAGTAGTAACACTTAACCATATTCTCACTTCTTGTCCCTAAAGTAGATACCGAGACATAATTACAACTCACAGTTTTGATAACATAGCTAATAGCCCTGACCCTCTGCTGGCTAGCAAAGGGACTGGAAAGAAGGAGGAAGAACTAATAAACGCTTCCTGAACAGGACAGAAGCAGAAACAGGACAGGCACATGCTTGCTGTTATATGGGAGGCAGCCTGTCACCTCCCCTTCCACTGGATGTTGATCCAACATCAATACAACGCTTTAGGAGCCAAATTACTCAACAAGCTGCCAATTAGGCTTGCAGTCAGCTGGATAGATTAGTGGCTAAGAGAGGCCGATGCAAGATTTTCATCTCTTGAGCCAATTATACGAGTGAATTGCCCTCCACCACTCTCTGCTCTGCGGAAGGTCTGAGGGGAGAGGACATGCTCTACTTCAGTAGACTCAGGACCCAGCAGACAGGCTAAGACCTGGAGCAGGAAAAAGAAGTGAATCAGGCTACATTTGCCGTGGCCCCAAGCAGAGAGCATTCTAGGAAAGGACCTAAAAGATGTAGCAGTGCTGGGAGCCCGAGAAAAGGAAATCATGGCTGTGGGGTGGGCTGTACTAAGTCCAAGTGTTCGACTCCCATTTTAACCTCTCACAGAACAGGAGTGAGAGAGCAGCAGGATCTTGCCTTCCAGAATCAATCCGTGAAAAATGAAGTGGCCCTTCCTTTTTGTCTTTCCCCACTGGTCCTAGACGGGAACACAACACATTTAGAAGTCAGTGTCCTTTATTTTTTTTTTCTTCCAAATACGAGATATTGATTTATTTGATTCTATTTTTATGAAGTAAAAAAATTAAACAGGATTTTGAACACTGAGAAAGACTGAGTTCTTTGCCATTCTATAAACACGTGATTTTAGAAGTAGAGCGACCACTGCAGGCCTCCATGCTTCTGTACCAGCATTTTAAAATCACAGTCGTACGTCGTTTTCATGCCTTCGCTTAGGACTCAGTTTGACTATCGTGTAGCAGTTTCCAGAGATGCTTTATATTGGCCTCATATTTTTTTTTTTCAGTTAAACCTGAATTTCTTCAATCTTTTGTCCCAAAACTCGGTGTGACCAGATGTGTCACCAAGGGCAGGTCAGACCTCTGACCTGAGTTCTGCTTATGCACAGAATTAAAGTAACTTGTCGCACTCCCTGAGAAGCTGGAGCTGAGCAAGTGTCCTAGCACGGTGGTGACCCGACACCTGCTGGCAGCTCCTCGGGCTCAGGGTGGCCGCCCCAGTTGCTGGTTTGAAAGAAAAACTTTTTTTTTTCTATATTTATCAAGACTTTAACCAAATGTTTTTTTTTTTTTAATTTTTTGTCACTCGAGGGTTCATTTTCCATTTTATCCATCCTTTTTTTTTCCCTCACAGTCTCATAAGTGACAGTCTTTGTGTACTGATTCAAGCAGGAAGTGGAGTTAGCCAAGGAATTAGTTCAAGCAGCAGGTCATGACATGTATTTCCTGTCACATGTTAAGGTGTGTGTTTCTTACGGTCATGGGCATTGAACCCATGGCCCTGCTCATGTTTAGCAAGCACTGTACCACTGAGGTGTCTCCAGCCCTTCAGCCTGTTTGAATTAGCTGATAATTCTTATAATCACAGATTATTGTAGTAGCCTAAGTCCTACTGAATGCAATGAGTTTCTCAAGTAGTGAAGCCTGCTACACTGGTGCCAGCGCCCTGAAGATGGCGCGTATAGAAATGTTAGATGAATAGCTTAGTGCTCAGTTGGTGGTCGCTCTGCCGTAAAGAAGAGAGGGTCGGTTTTTAAAGCGCATCTGCAGCACTTTGCCTGGTTCTTCAAGGCCACTTCCAGTTCCTCTGAATACCAGATAAGGACACGTGAAAATGTATATGCACAGTTGAAAGAGCAGTAACAAATTTCATCCAGGCACCCCACCCCCACCAGAACTGGGAGAGTCCTTGGGTATTTGTTACTGTCAGTGTGGGTGCTTGGGGAGCTTCCTGTGCCTCGTATTCCTTTGAGGACAGGGTCCTAGCTTTTTCTATGGTGGCTGAAGTGTGTAGGCCCGAGAAGCTGCTGTCATCGTCCTCAGTCAGGGAGGAAGCACATCGGTGGTGATGGAAAAGTGGTGTGGGACTCGGGAGCCATGGAGAGTGGTAAGCTGGCCATTGCACCTGTTTAGGAGAGCACATCCTTATTTGAGAGCAGAGCCGCTCCAGATTCAGGGACCGAGCTGGGCTAGCACAGGCATCCTGAGGGTCTGTGAAGAGAGAGCTTCCTTCTGGGTTCAGGGAGGACCATCATGAACAGTGTTCTTTTCCTGTATCGTTCCCATGTTACCAGCTTCTATAACCACTAAAACATGAACCTGCAAGGAGAAGGTGGAGCGTAGAGTTAAGGGCCGCAGTAGACTGAATGATAAAGAAGGTTGTAAGACTAAACTCTGGCTTTGAGATAAACATGGGGGCCTGAGCTCACATCGCCAACACCCATGCTCAAGCTGAGTGCTGCAGCATGGGCCGTTAACCCCAGTGCTGGAGACAGACAGAGGATGGCAAGGGGCTCACTAGCTGGGGTCTATACAATCACCAAGCTCCAGGCTCAGTAAAAGACGCTGTCTCAGAAAGTCAAGTGGAGAATAATAGAGGAAGACCATGGATGTCAGCCTCTGGCCTCTAAGGCATGCACATCCCTCCCTACACTTGCATAAGTCACACACGCCTAACTAAATTCTTAGGAATTCAGGGTGCAGCCAGTTATGTTTTGGTTTGGTTTGATTACATTCAGAGTCCAGGGCACATGTACATATTGCAGGATAAGTTGCGTTTTTATCACAGCCCATGGGGTTGTGAAAGCCTGCCCAGCTGTGGTCTGCTTCCAGGTTTGCAGAACCTTCGCATACATGAGCCTGTCTGACCCTGTGGCTCTGTGTGAGGTAAGCAGTGGCCACTGTAGGATGCCTGTGTGGTAGATGAGGACACAAAGGCCCTAGGACTCAAGTTTCTCAGCCCTGGGTAGATCTTCACCTATGGGCTGTCATGTTCTCATTTCAGGAATTGTGGGTGAAAATGCCCAGCCGATCCTAGAGAGCAACATCGGGAACCGCATGCTTCAGAGTATGGGCTGGACACCCGGGTCGGGCCTCGGGAGAGATGGCAGAGGGATCTCTGAGCCAGTTCAAGCCGTGCAGAGGCCGAAAGGGTTAGGACTTGGATTCCCTCTACCAAAAAGCACTCCCACCAGCTCTGCCCCCACGTCGGGAAAGCCTGCCTGAGCAGAAAAGCAAAGAAAAGAACTTGCAGTTTCTGCTCCTGTGCCCATTGTTCTGAAGCGATCACAGAGCTTTCTGTTTTGAAGCTGGCCTCTGCATTGCCTCCAGCCAGCTTCCAGGCTGCGTAGAGTCCCGCCGCGGTGATAGAAATGGGATTCCATCACAATTCATGGTGCTGAAGTACAAATCTCGACCCTTTGTTTCCTCATCGTTTCCAGCAGTTTCTAGATGTGAAGAACAATTGGTCTCTTATTTATTTTGATAAGTTAGTTCTTTCTGCTGCCTTGCTCAATCCATGCATGTGTGTGATACCCAGACAAACTAGGCTGGAAAGGATCGAGTTTCTCATGATGCCTACACTAGGTAGTTCTGTCTGCCTTCCTCCCACACCCTCCCCATCCAGGGAGTCCTAAGCACATCTGGGAAAGGCTTGCTAAGCTCATGTTTCTTGTCTTTGGCTCTCATAGGGATTTGTAGCAATGATGAATTCTAGTGTAGCATGAATTCAGAGTGGGCAAGCAGTAACCAGAATTTCCCTCGGACATTTGATAAAGTTCATTGTCATCATCACCAGAGTGCCCTCAACATTACTCCAGTGCAGTTTTAAATTTTACCTCATTTAGAACATAAAATAATTACTAAAATAAAAATGTATTTTTTAAATTCATGCTGACTGAACTGTAAACCCTGCCCTCCAGATGTCTACCTCTTCCCAAAGGTTGGTGTTTTGTAAGGATCAGCTCCAAGATGAAGAAAGGTGATTGAAGGTTTTAGTCACTGAAGTAAGTTATTAGACTCTTGAGACAGTTTATTTGAAGATTTAAGTAGCTTTCCCAATAACCAAGATGTGTGACAATGGCCTGACCTGCTTCCTAAGGAGCAGGAGACACTTAGGGCGCCTGTCATTCTCAGATCAAAACATTTACTTTACAATCAAGCAACACAGTGTGTTCCTTCCATTCCATTACTGTGGTATTTCTGAGTCATTCACTTACATAATGTCAGAAATTCTAAGTTGTTTTTTGTTCAGAAAATATTGATTGGTTATGATCATCATTAAAAACCCTGATAATTATTATTATTTACAGTGACCTCAGTTAGTTCAGTAAAGGTTGAGATAACCCACATAAGTCTGTCCTGGAACAAAAGCATATGGACTTCAGTTTTGTGAATTGAAAAAATAATTTTTTTTTAAAATATTTTTTAAGGCAGTAGAAAAGGTTTCGACAGGTAGCAGACCTTTCCTACATGATCCCCTAATGAAAATGCAGCCTCTGTAGTTTGGTAAACGTCTGCATTTCTTCTAGGAACTGTCTTCCCTGGAGTACTGTGGTGAGAAGTGGGCTGACTAGGACAAGACAGGTAGATGCCTGCGTGAGCTCTCATGGAACCCTTGTGTTGCTGCTACTTGTACAAGTTTGTCACTAGAAATTCGCCATTTCTTAACAGTTGTCTTTCTAAATGCTTATTGTATTCATGTAGGAAGGAAGATGGAAGAGATTATAATAGTATAGTATACTCAAGGGTCTATTTCAAAGTTGTTTGCTTTTCTTTGTTTGGATTTCATTTCTTGAAGGTCTTGTAAAGCCCTAGGGTTTTTAAAGGCTCAGTTCTGAGCCAGTGAGAAACAGTGAAGCCATCACACGCTTGTTTCCAAGCCTCAGAGGAAGTGGCTCCTGTTCTCACGTTCCCTGCCTGGTTCTGGAGGATGCACAGGGCAGCCCACGTGCTGAGCCAGTAGTGCCCCCATAGGTCACTGGTCTTTCCGTCCTCAACCTCCAGACGGTGCGGACCTTCTGCGCGGCTCCTGCAGGAAGGGGCTCGCTGAGCAGCTGTGACACCAAAGTTCTCCTTTGTACACTAGAAACTTCTTGACTCACAGGTGACTGAAGACAGTTTATATTCTACTAGTGTTTATCTGTTTAGAGGAAATGATCAGCACTCCATTAGAGAAGACTGCCCCACGCCACCCCTTCAGCATTCAAGTTCTTATGAAGATAAGCAAGATGTGACACTCTGTTATACCTAACCATAGCTGAGAAGTAAACACAATTGAAATAGGAAACTTTAATGTAAATCAAATGTCTGCTCAGGACATGAATCTCCTAGTTTATGTTTAATAGAGATTAATAAATTTTTGTCAGTTCAGATTGGCTCATGGAACCAACATCATCAAAGGAGTTTGTGATTTTAAATGTATCATTTATATCTTCTTGAAATAGTGTTGAGATTTCCTGTGCTTCCCCATGAAGCCACTCTGCTGTTCTGCAAGTTAACCAGTTAGGGTCTCTTCCCTTTCCATCCACTCAATACAGTAGCCAAAGAATCCAAGTATGGCCGGCCGCATGAGCAGTATGACTCCACATTGTATGTATTTGATGTCAGTAGGATGTGGACTGTGGTCATTTCCTGCCTTCTCCTTTCCTAAGTAAAATGTATAAGGGTATAAACCCCTCAAATCCACTTCCTTTTGTTTCAAAATGATGTAGTGACTTTAAAAGTAGCCAGCCATGCTAACACCCACTTATATTCCCAGAAATTTGGAGATTAAGGTAGGAGGAGGATTGCCTTGCCGTGAGTCCTAGACCAATCTAATCTATAGAATGAGTTTCAGGACAGACAGGGCTACATATGAGACTCTGTCTCAAAAATAAGTATCAATGGAAATCCATTGCTAAGTGCAGCTTGCCCATTAATTGGGCTCCATATTTGAACACAGTGGTTTGGGACTTTGGGCTGTAGTGATTAAGCAGATGGAAGTGAAGACAGCAGGGGTGTGTGTGTGTGTGTGTGTGTGTGTGTGTGTGTGTGTGTGTGTGTGTGCATATGTGTACACACAGGTGCATCTGTGGCCCATATTTGTATGCAGTGTACAGACGTGATTGACAAATTCTGCCCTTCATTCATGTTTAACATTTCAAATTGGTATTCAGTGCATTTCATTTTGAGCAGATGTTTCATAAGAGAGAAATTGTTGAAATACTTTTAAAATCATTTTAATTTGTATTTTGTCTTTCAGAAAGAGAAATGATCTACATTGGTACTGTAAAATGAAGTTGTTAGCAAGGAATACTTTGAATTTTTTTGTAGGAAACTATTATTAGTTCATAAAGAACTGAAATAATAAAGCACAGTGTTGAGAACATTATTTCTAATGCCATTGTCTGTATATTTTCTTCTTAACCTCCTGTTATCTCTTCCAATGTCTTTCTGTTTGTGGTTTTGTGGTGGTCAGTATTGAACCGAAGGCCTTCTGCACACCAGACAAGTGCTCTGCCACTAGGCTACATCTCCAGCCCTTCTCTCCTAACTTCAAAGTCGTGAAAATACCACTGAAATCTTCTGGAGGTATTATGTTCAGTGACAGAGTGCTTACAGAGCCTGCATGGAGCTCTGGGTTGGACCCACTGGAGTGACATAGAATTAACGTTTAATAGCACAGTTCATTTCTTTTAAGCTCTGGGAATTTTCAGTGTCTCAAAAAATTGTTAAAGAAAACTTTGGCAGTGTATCTGACTCACAAATGTATTCAGAACTGAGTGACCTGCTCTTCCACACGTCCATGGTTTTGTTTCCTCTGGAACTGGAATGAACTGACCTTCAGTTCTCTCTCCAGCTGGGATTTTGTGGCCAGGGCAGCATGGCTCACTTTCTCTCATATTTTGTAATATCCATCAAACTGAAAAGGCACTTCACTTTTTTGTGGTAACAGGATCTTTTCTTCCACAAAAGTGAATAGAGTTGTTATAGTATGTGGTTTTTGTTTTAGTTCAACAGGTACTAAAAACTCACTATGTAACAGGCTTACAGTAATGAAAAGCCAGCCAACAAGTGGACCAGGAAGGCTCCTTCTGCTGAGTCCATCCAGAATAAGGACTCATTACACACTTGACACCTTAAGGAGCCTTGGATTTGTGTCTGGCGAGTCCCTGCCATACCTGCCAGGATTATGATCTACTATTGCCACCCCGAGTCTTATCTGTACATCAGCTTTGTCACCTGGCTTTGAATCATCACATAGTTTAAATCATCCCGGATTCTCAGCTCTCAGTGCTGCATCGCCAGAATCCCAGCTGTTTACTCCTTCAGTTTTGAGGACATTTAGGCAACAACAGAAGGGGGTCTTTGTGTTTCTGTAGTCGATAGCTCCCCCACCTTGGTGTGACTTTTCCCAATAAATCATGCACTTTAGCAATGCACATAGTACTTGACTTTTCAGCCTGAAGATTATTAAAACATGACCCCAAATAGAAACAGCCCAGTTATCTTCAGTCTGGTTGCACATTTTGCTATTCAAGTTCTAATGGCTGGGTATGGCACATGGCTGTAGTCCTGGCCCTTGGGAAGTCAAGGTAGGCAGGAGAATCAGGAGTTCAAGACCAGCCTCAGCTACAGAGCAAGTTTGAAGCCAGCCTGGGCTACAGAAAATTCTGTCTCAATTAAAAAAAAAAAAAAAAGTAATCTAAGAAATGTTAATTTCTTCTAGCACCATTGTTTAGTAAATATAGAATGAAAAATAAAACTGACTGAAGATATACTTTTCAGAATTAAACAGTTCTGAAATCTCTCTAATCAAATGAACTTGTTCATATAGCAGAAGTGCACAGTGGGCTGGACAAAGGAACCTGGAAAGAAGGGGAAAGAGGACAGAGCATGTTCTGCTAAGTAGCCAACTGGGATTCTGACGTTCTACATTGGTGGTGGATGTAGTTCTTTACAGAACCAGTGTAGGTGATCTGTGCTCGGCGGAAGAGGTATGCTGTTCCCAAAAGAGCTTTTGGGCATGTGTGAAGCACTTAGGAGCACATATTAAACATGGGAAGTCTAAAATGCAAAACCACAACATTCCTAACAATACACTTCTATAGTGTGCATGTAGCTTTTAGTCACATTGGTTTGTAGTCCATGAGCCTTGATTCTTGACTCACATCTTCGTATACCTGTGCTTCCATCCCGTTATATCTAATGCCTTTCCTACTTTGAAAACACATTCTGGCCTATTCTCATGACATAATATCACAGGACAATTCCCAGACTGAGAGACAAATTGCCAAGCACACTGCAAGCCCTGTGCTTTCTGACTCTCAGGCCATTGTGTTTCTCCATGAGACCCCTTAACAACTCAGCTAGAAACAAGCGGCAGATTTT
This sequence comes from Peromyscus leucopus, assembly GCF_004664715.2. NCBI lineage: Eukaryota > Metazoa > Chordata > Mammalia > Rodentia > Cricetidae > Peromyscus > Peromyscus leucopus. The sequence goes on along the minus strand of NC_051076.1, from coordinate 11,153,277 downwards.
CCCTCCCCGACTCAGTGAGTAATTGTCTGCGCCGCAGTGACAGATGTGCAATATAGCAGCTTCTTCAGGAAAAAATTAACAGTTTGTCCAGCATGTCAGCTCGCTCTTTTTAGTGCTTGGGAGGTCTTGGCCCCATTACGGATGATTTAGAAATTGAGGCAAGCGAAGACCAGTGGCCTGTTCTGAAAGCCTTCGTTAGTTGGCCTCATCTGCATTCCAGGACTTGCTCACATCCAGAAATTGGTGGAGCCCCTCTGGCCACAAGATGAGTATGGGCTGACAATGCCTTGATTTGTTGAGAGAGAATAAATGGATTTTCCAGAAGATGAGGAAATATCACCATTACTGGCCAATTTACAGCATTTTATCTGTTCTTCAAACATGTCACTTTTGTTATTGTTGCATGGTAATTACATAGTGAAACGGAAAGAAAACAAATTCTGGTTACGTATTCAGATGGGTTGCAAAATCATATAATCCTGATAAATGCCCATTTATGATACACATGGATGAAAGGTTCATTTTAATTTTGAATGGCTAGCTCAGCCATGAAGAGGATATAGGATTAAATTCCAGAGAATCTGACTACATCAAACAAATAGTCTTTCTCTCCATTTGTTCCTCCATTCAGGGAGGTGCCATAAGGCATTTTCACAGACAGGACGGTCTTGACAACACAGGCGTGCACTGAGAATTACATTATCAGAAGAATAAGAATTCTTGGAGCACCATCTTGCTCCAGGAACCAGTCCCTTCTAAGGGATTCTTGGGAAGGCAGAAGACTTTGAGTGAAGAGCCATCTTGAAAAGTAACCCGTTGTTTTTTATCAGCTCCGCAGTCGCATCGTCTACTTAGAGACTATAGAAAGTGCATGCTGTTCCTTATATTCCTCCTAAGGTGGCTTCTAGCTCTCCCCAGGCCAGTTAGTGTAAAGGACTGTGAGGTTAAGTGTGCCGATAAGAAGGAAGCAGATGGGAACAAAGGGAGCAGCATCCCAGGGCCACTTCTACAGCATCAGCTCTTAGGATGGATCCATCCAAGGAGCCTTCATACTCACTTGAGTTGAGCTCATATAGCTGTCTCCTGGCTCCCAGCAAGGGCATGGCAAAGAAAGGAAGGAGATTTGCCAGCACTTAACTTCCTTAGCTGAGGAGGGGCACAGATCACTTTCTGGTCCTCCTCCTTTGACCACTTAGACACACTGTATCATGGAATCTCCCCACAGCAGGAGAGCACATGGGTATTTAATGTACAGGAACTGTTTCTACCATGTGTCCCTAGTTATGTGTCCAGACTTAAATATCAAAGTAGTACAGTCAGCATTTCATTGACTCTCAGACACCATCAGTGTTGAGATGTACCTTATTTTTATGGAGAGGCAGGTAGAGAAAGGATCAGGAAGGTTTCTCTCCTCTACCCATGGCAACATGCTTCCCAGCTGTAAGGTGATGAAAATGTTTCTATGTTTTGAACAATGAAATATTTTTAGAAATGAGGACTGTCAGAAAGTGCATGGTGAGATGGGACTAGAGCTGCTCCTTAAAGAATGACAGACAGCTTTACTTGGGGCTGCTACTGTGTGTGCTGGCTGATGCATAGATGCTGCAGTACAAATACTCCCCACTGGCCCCAGTGTCCATCCCTGACACTGTGAATGGGGTCTGGTCTTGGTGTTTTCAAACACTTTGCTGAATTCAGGGATAATAGTAACTACCTTGGAAGTTGTAAGGACTGAGTGAAGCTACACGTCTGGCACATAATAGGTCCTTTTTGTGCTGCTAAAGAGGTGGTGAGTTCTTCCTGTTTGTATACTCCTGTCTAGAGAGTTGAAGGAGAGGTTAGACAGAGGGGTTAACTCACTCACATGAAGTAAGTTTTCTGATTCCGTAGCAACGGAAGTACATGCCTTTAGTAATCAGCTTCTATGACTCCAGATGAGGTTAGGTTTTTAAAAATATATTCAGAGCTGGAGAGGTAGATCAGTGTTTAAGAGAGTTTAGTGTTCTTGCAGGGGACCCAGATTTGGTTCTCAGCACCCCCGTTAGACAGCTCACAAAGGCCTGTATCTCAAGCTCCAGGACATCTGGCATCCTTTTGTGGCCTTTGATGGCACCCAGATACAGGTGCATATACACAGACATGTGCGTACACATCAAGAAAAACAAATCTCTAAAAAAAGAAATGCATTAAATTGGAAATATGTAAACAGTAAAAATAGAGAATTCAATCACTAACGGCCAATGAAAAACTTGTTACTGGCTGTCTATATCTACTGTGGAAACATCAGCATGCCTTCCTTGGCCTCTGACTCACTGTGGCTCTCTTGACCTCTGCTGTTACTCTCATAGGCCCAGGAGTGTGAAATACAGAGCCTGCACCAGACCTGGTAGGGAAGACAGCGGATTCAGGACTCAGAAAACCACTGTTTCTATAATTTTCTCAGCCTGAAATTCTGTCTTTTCACAGTGTTTTTGAGAGTGTATTCTAGAACAGTGCCTATCAGACTGCAGCATGTAAGAATCACCAGGAGAACACTTTTTTAAAATTGATATTTTCAAACTCTGTTCTCAAAGAGGTGCCTGAGAATAAGGAGGCAATTGAGGCTTTCCTGAAAGAACTGGGTGTGGTGTCATCAAACTTCTGCCCATAGCCAGGCACGGGCTTTGCTAGTGGAACCTGCTGGACCACTACCCCATGCCTTTCCTGAGAACTCTCAGCTTTACCACCCTTCAACCCTCTGCTGAAGAACTAAGGCCAAGAGAGTTCATCTGGTCTTGTTATGACTGGTGTCTTGAATGGAAGAGCCATTGTCAAGAAGAGAAGGAAGAGTATAAATGGACCAAAGGAATGAGTGAGGAGAGAGAACAGAGGAAGGTGAGTTCCTTGTGGCCTCAGAGACCTTTTCTGTGGAAAGCGTGGCCTCTCTTCCTTGGGACCAACTCTACGAATTGGACAGGATATCGACCTAGGCTTCTTGTTAAACACATGAACCAAGGGGTGAGTCCTTCGCATCATGCCGAAATCTGCCGTGTTGTGAAGGGACACGGGATCCCTTTAGATGGCTCTCTCAACTGCTTATTTACAGATCATTAAATACTTAAGGGGGTGGGAAGAAGCTGAAGTAGCCAGACCAGTATTTATTAAATATCCATCATAGATTCGGATAAAACAAATTTGAAGTCTTAATAACAGTCAATTGTCCCGTTTTAGTTTTTATGTGAGCACACAAGAAAGTAAAATAGCCTGTCTGGTTAATATGGGACTCCGGAGCATTCTACCATGGTTATAATTCTTTCCTGAGGACTTAGTCTTGATCCCATAAGGCTCCCCTTTATCTTATAATAAATGTCCCTTTTTGCACAGGCTAAATTAAGAGGCTTCCTGTTACATTCATATAATACTAATTCTCTGCTGGATGTTGGATAATATTTAAATGCATTATAAAACACTGAAAAGTACCACTATACTTGACCTATTGGATTCCCTCTGATTGTGCAGTCAGCTAAGAATGTACAGTTTTAAAGGTGCGGTTATACCTTCTAATGCTTTAATAAAGTTCTATCTTGTGGCAAAAGAGCATGTTAAAGGACTCAGCCTCATATTTCCTTTTTATTTTTATTTTTTTAAATTGAGCCTGACTCTATCCAGCATTAACCCTGCCATTCCTATCTAGAGAAGGCCCATTATTTCAAAGGAGGACTCTAAAGTTGGAAAATAATCAGAGTGCCGCTGTACTTTTTAAATAGGTTAATGGACATATGATATGTGGCATTTTTCACTGAACCGTTTTACAGTTTTTACAGAATAAAATGGAGCATAGCAAAGCTGTAAAAGGCCATTTGAACTCATGTCCTTAGTCTTCCTGTCCCATCTGGGACTTCTGGTTTATCACAGCCAAGCAAGGAAACCTACTGTTGTTTGCTGGCGGAGGAGAGTGCTGGCTACTGTTGGAGTCCTTCATTGGCAACTGTCCCAATTCATATAACCGCCTCTCCACCTGCTTCCAACCTGTCACTAGGAGGCCCAGGGCTCCTTCCATCAGGAAGAAGCAACCAGACAGCAGAGGCCAGACAGCAAAGAATAAGTCAGCAAGTTACAGAGGAGCAGTGGCCAGAGGTTGGATGACCTGAGTTCAAATCTGGTCTGTCCCACACCAGTTCAGGAAACGCGCATGACTTTTGGTTTGGGTGTCAAGATTTACAAATGAAGCTAGACAAGAGGAAGAATTGACACTGGTTGTTGCCTCTAGGCAGGGATTGCTGCATCTTTTTCCAGTGAACTTCACAGGCAACTGTTAACACCTCACTTTAGTCCCTGTTTACAAAGACTAAATGGCACTTCCTTAGTGCAGTAGAATTAGAAAAAGTCTCATTCCTAAATGATCAGAAAGTCTAAATTATGTAATACTTAAGGATATATAATGCTATATTCTTTACAGGTGACTTATTAGCAATTCAAATTAATACTGCAGAAAAGCTAGTTGTGTAAACTAATATTTTAATCTGCTTATATTATAGTGTATAGTATCAAAGGTTTTTAAATGTTTTATTTCTTTTGATACTATTTTACCCTGTAACTTATGTCTAATGGTATCTTCAAAATACAATATAGTGTACCAGCATTCTAGCCCAGCTCATTTGCAGCTAAGATAAATTCAGACTTGATAGGGTCCACACAGGGAACATCCAACAGTAGCCCCTAACATACACACCTCAGGACATGCTGGTCTCATGCTCACAAAAACAGAATACTAACTGGGCAGCATGGTCTTGGCCAGCAACCCAAGCTGACTTCCCAGAACGGTGAAGAAAGGGTGGCTCTTCTTTCAAAGACCTGGGGTCTGGGACCACAGCCTTCATGCTGTATACAGTCTGAAGAACTGGAATGAGTTGAGAGAAAATTAAGACAGGCGATGAAAGGCTATGGATACTGACTAAGAAAAACAACAGCAAAGAATAATGCCGTTTTCTGAGTAGTGGCTACAGGCGAGGCCCAACAACCCCAAGAAAACTAGAAGGAAATGAACACTAGGAAGGGATGGAGTTCTTTCAAAGTACCCTTTGTCTAGAACAAGAAAACTATTTTGTTTAAACACAAATACCAATACAGCAGAGGAGGCTTTGTGATGAGGAATCAGAATGTCATCTGTTTGACAGATAACATTAAAACAACCAAAGGAAGGCCTAACAGGAAATCAGCCTAAATTAGCCGAAGCCTGTAGTGGTCAGGTGTAACAGCTCAGCCAGGCTCTGAGCAGAAATAGCCTAACCTACCTAGAGTTCACTATCTTTCTGCATGTCCAAATCAGCGATGCAATAGATAAGGCCAGGAAATGCTTATTGGTATCGTTAATACAAGGCTTGACTGTGACCTTTCTTGGATCTATGGTGGGAGTGAGTTTGTTGAGACAAAGTTTCAACTATGCAGTGCAGGCTGCCCTGGAATGAGATGATCCTGCTTCAGACCTCAGCCTTCTGAGTGCTGGAGTCACAAGTGTACGCTGCTATACCTGGCTTTAGATCCATTCTTTAATATGACTTTTGCATCTGTGAAAATAAAGCATCTCGCAGGTCGTTAGGCTAGGTAAACGGCTCATTGCAGAGCAAAATGAGATCAATGACAGTCGTATTCTGTCAGTGCAGAATGTGCCCTCTCCCTGTCCTCTAATTAAATGCCACTTGCTAGGTATTTATGGAGCATACGCCATATGGCTACTGTGAGTACTGTATGAGTTTCATACAGTACTCACTGCCCATAAGAGACTTAGGATCTTTTTTAGAAACATAAATTCAGCAGTGATATTCAAAACAGTCCATAAGTAGACTGGCCCCAGCATTGGCCAATGGGCACAGAAACCAATCTTATCTAAACAGATGTACCTCAAGGATTCATGCCATGAACACAAGCTCTGCTCACATTGGACTTGAGAGAGAGAGAGAGAGAGAGAGAGAGAGAGAGAGAGAGAGAGAGAGAGAGAGAGAGAGAGAGAAAATTTATAACTCTTAATAAAGCCTCATGTCATTATAAAAAAAGAATATCAAGGTACCCAACCACATAGACCTGTCCACTAACACCTGAGGCTTTCCAGAATCTCTTACTTCTCTCACTGACTCCCTATTTGTGTTCTTTTTTGGCATGTCCTTGTCTCTGCCTATTTTCTTCCTCTCATGTAGCTTATAAGAAGATTCCACCATAGTCTTGTGTCTATTTGGAATCTAGTGAAATATCAGCTCTTTCTACCAATCTCACCTTCAAATGGCTTTTTCCCCCCTTTTTCTCTTGTATGTGTTTATGTGTGTGCATACGTGTGCACATACATTTGGAAGCCAGTGGTCTGTATCAGATATCTTCCTTCACTGTTGCCCACTTCTTGAGACAGTCTCTCACTGAGCCTGAAGCTCTCAGTTGGATAGGCTGACTGGTTAGTGGCTCTAAGATGTCCAACCCCTAGTACTGCCAGGAAGAGCTTTTTACATGGATGCTGGGATTTAAACTCAGTTCCTTATGCTTATATACCAGTGCTTTAACTGACTGAGCCACTCCTTAGCTCTAATATAATGTTTATTTATATTTATGTCTATGTAATTACCTTTCTAAGCAGTTACTAACAGAGTAAAAATAACATTTTCATTTTATTTGACAGGATGATTGATTTTTACTTGCTTCTCTGTGATAGATGATACAAGATAGATCCATACATATGTGCATACATACATACATACATACATACATACATACATAGATGCATAGATGAGAGATACATAGATAGATGATCGATACATAGATCATTTTTTATCTTCTAATGTAGATACTAGCTCCTCAGCCCCAAAGTGTACATAATTCATTTTTAGTTATATAGTTACCCAAGAACTAGTTCATAATTGAAATTTAACTCTCTGGGTAAATGGGTGTCTTAGTTAGGGTTTCTGTTGCTGCAATGAAACACCATGACCAAAAGGCAAGTTGGGGAGGAAAGGGTTTATCTGGCTTACATTTCAGCATTGGTGTTCATCACTGAAGGAAGACAGGACAGGAACTCAAACAGGCCAGGAACCTGAAGGCAGGAGCTGATGTAGAGGCCTTGGAGGGGTGCTGCTTATTGGCTTGCTCCTCAGGCTTGCTCAGCCTGCTTTCTTACAGAATCCCAGGACCAGCAGCCCAGGAATGACACCACCCACCATGGGCTGGCCCTCCTTCATTGATCGCTAAATGAGAAAATGTCCTATAGCTGCATCTCAAGGAGACATTTCCTCAGCTGAGGCTCCTTCCTCTGATGACTCTGTAGCTTGTGTCAAGTTGACACACAAAACCAGCCAGGACAATAGGTGAGGATGAGATATTCCATAGATGCAAACTTTGTATAGAGAAGGATGTTTAAAACTGCTCCACACTTTAGAAAATGCCAGCAAAAGCATCGTTTCCACACCGAGTGTGAGAAGGCTTGTTTCCCTGAATGTATTTCTTGCATTTCTTAACTAAGAGGAAAGTTCACAGAGATCTGTAAACAAAATATCCACCAGAGGTGATGAGAGTCGCATGTGCTCCCCCGCACACATGCTGCCTCTTAGTGAAGTTGGCTGGCATCTGCAGTTTACCCGCTGCTGACCGCATTCTGATGTAGAAATAAAGGCTTGACTCTGAGGTGTCTATAAAATCATTCTACAGGCAGATAAATCCCAACTTCAACACGGCAGGAAGAAGGAGCCCATTAGCCCTGGCTGCTAGGTGGACCTCATGGTTAACTCAGTCTTCACAGGCTGTCAGCATGGCTGGGCAAGAAGGTCACAGCCAGCCTGAATGGGCTCAGCAGAGACAGCCTGTCCCTGCTTGATGCTACTTGCTGCCTGCAGAGGAATCCGCCATCCTGGGCCCTGTGTGAATGAATGGTCTCTAAGTACACAAAGTGGTTTTTGAAATCTGAATAAGAGCTCAGCTATCATCTACAAAATTGTGGTTTGTGGAATAGAAATTATGAAGAGATCCAGTTTTTCACTTTGTTTTATTGGCAAGCATCCTTTGAGAGACTGACTCTTCCCATAATAAACCATCATGGGACACAATTGTTTTGGAATAGGGTCTCCGCGTTTGATTGCGGGGTCTGTAGGCTTCAGACAGTAGGAACGCAATGCTTAAGCCTCTTCACTTATTGCCTGCTGGTGCACAAATACGGGATTTGGCAATTTAGCCTAAAGCCTTAGTCTCTCCCGCTCTGGGAGGTACGGAGAACAACTTTCCACAGGCTCCAAGGCAAGAGGAGGCCCCCTAAAGCTGAAATCAGAGCCAAGGTGTGGGCCAGCCTCATGCATAATCCACTCACAAAACACAGGCTGGTGGACCCCTTGCCAGAGCTGAACTCTGGACTCCCCACCACTGAAATAAAATAATAAAAAATGCCAAATCCTCATAAATGCTGAAAAGAAGCAGCTGGTTGCTGGAAAACCTCTATAATAATAGGAACAGAAATAAAACCAAAGCCAAGTACAAAAAGGCTTATATCTGTAAGGAGAGAATTGATGTAAAGAAGGATGCACAGCCACATTTGTGTGCAACACAATGCAAGGGAGTTAAAAAATTTGAAAATCAGAAACCATCCCGACACCCATCAGATAATCACCCACAATATATTCTAAAACACCAATGATAGCATATGATACCAAGACCTGCTGCTCCAAATTCGTCCCCCAGAAGAACAATCCCATATAACAGCAATTAGTGGAACTGGTATTTGTTCAGGAGCAGCCCTGCTAACTCTGCCTGGCAATGGGCCTCACAAAATTTTGTTGATTGAAATTTGTTATTGGCTGCCTGCTCAAGAAGTTCACTACTTTACAACCTATATCTTTTAAGGCTGGGGGATCGGATTTATACAATCAATATCAATATATCAGCTGGTTAACATGCAATCTAACCATTGACTAATAAAAGTTAGGGTTTTAAAACTGGGTAGGATGCATCCAGAACTCAGGTGTCCATGTAAAACCTCTCAGTATTTATATATTTTAAGAGAAATCCTTTAACTTTGCTTATTTTCTGCCCTGGGGTATGTGCAACCTGCCCAGGGAAGGTAAGAACTGGGTTCTAAGGATCAGCATTGCTGCCTAGTTCTATTTCTTGTTGTTCAGATTAAAAAAAAAATAATACCCTGACAAAAGGCAATGTAGGAGAGAAGAGGGTATTTGAATTCACAGTCCCTGGTTATAGTCCATCACTGAGGAGAGTCAAGGCAAGAACTCCAAGCAGTCAGTAAGCAGAGGAATGAATGCATGCACCTCACTTGTGCTCAGCCCACTCTACACTTAAACACAAGCCAGGACCCAGCTCACAAAATGGTGCTGCATCCATTCGTGGTTGGCCTTCCTTCCTCTATTAAGAGGTCCTTGACAGATGTGCCCTAGTCCATCCTGGTCTACACAATATATGACTCCATTTCCTGGTAATTCTACATTGTGTCAAATTGAAAATATAATGAAACTACCACAGTGACAGTAGGAAAAGAGCAGGTTCTAATACATGGCTCTGGCCTACCAGACATACTTGTTTTGAAGAGCCATGGTACTGTGGTGACTGTCCCCTCCAAAGTTGTTGCTGAAATTTAATTACCAGTGTAACAGTATGAGTGCAGAACCTTCAAGAGATGATTGACTCATGGTGGCTTCATCCTCAGGAATGGAGTAATAATGATATACAGGATTGGGTTACCATCACAAGTAGTAACTACGTATATATGTGTGTATAGGTATACATAAATGTGTGTGTGTGTGTGTGTGTGTGTGTGTGTGTGTGTGTGTGTGTAGTGAGTCTGAGTCTAGCTTTCTTGACATGGTCTGGCTCCTCCCTTTCTCATGCCCATGATGCCTTCCACTACACTGACATAGCAAGAAGTCCCTTGACAGATAAAGCATCGGCTTTGTAGCTTCCAGAACTGTAAGAAATATTTTATTTTCATTATAAACTACCCAGCCTCTCGAATTCAGTGACAACAGAAAGTAGGCATGACATTTGGGCATCCAGAAAGTTCCCCCTGCCATGCCCCATTCTGCCCTTACTTTCCCAAGTGTTTATATAAAGATCAAATAAATTGACATTATGCAAATTCATGTTGAATGTTGAGATGTTATATAAATCTCTACAAAAATGTTTGCCCAAAACATTTATTGAAAGTTTTAGGAGCCGGGTCTAGGGGTGAATGCCTGGAATCCCAGCACTTAAGAGGGTTAGGGAGGGGCTGGAGAGATGGCTCAGAGGTTAAGAGCACTGACTGCTCTTCCAGAGGTCCTGAGTTCAATTCCCAGCAACCACATGGTGGCTCACAACCATCTATAACGAGATCTGGTGCCCTCTTCTGGCCTGCAGTCATACATGCTGTATACATAATAAATAAATAAATCTTAAAAAAAAAAAAAGGGTGAGGGAGGAAGAGCACACAATCTACTAAGCGTGGGCTGCAATACCTGATCCTGTCTGAAAGGAAAAAAAATAAATGAATCATTCACTAAACAAAATAATTTACAGCCTTAGAGCTGGGAATATAGCTTGTTTGTAGAGTGTTTCACCTGCCATGTGTGAGGCTTGGGATTCATGCCCCAGAATTACATGTTAAATAAATGAATAAATAAGTAAACAAGCTTCACATTTACAAGAATTTAAAATACCTGAAGTGGGGGACCTGCCCCCACTTTTTCCCCAGGATACTCTTGAGCAGAGAGAAGTGAGAAATATTTAGACAGAAATATGGAGGGAGAGAGACAGATAGAAACATAGCATAGCCTCAGGAGGGCCTGGGTCAAAACTCATCAGCCCCTTCTGTCTCTTCTAAAGGGCTATTTATAGAAATGCCAAGGGGTGGAACAAAAGACCTCCCCCTAGCACAGCCAAGTGCAGACCCTTCCAAACACCTGGTGACCATGCACATGGTCAATGCACGTGATCAATCCATCTACTTATGCAGCCCTACTGTAAAGCAAGCTCAGACAGATCTCACTAGGAAACCTGTGGACCCCAACAACCTATGTAATTGATAAAAATCAGCTCTTCTTCTGCTGGGTCCTAAAGTAAAGCCTTTGGCATATAGACACAACCATGCAGACAGAAGAAACAATGGAAATAAAGATGGGGAAAGGCGCACAGTGTCCTAGTTAGCCTTAATTGTCAACTTGACAAGACCTAGAGTCACCTGAGACAAAAGCCTTGAGAAATTCCCTAGATTAGGTTGGCCTGTGGGCATGTCTGTGGGGGATTGTCCTGACTGTTAGTGGAGGCAGGCCCAGCCCACTGTGAGCAGCACCATTCCTTAGGCAGGTGATCCTGAGCTGTATAAAAAACTAAGCATCAGCCTCTGTAAGACAGCAAGCAGGTTCTTCTATGGTTTCTGCTTCAAGTTCTGGTCCTGATTCCCTTAGTGATGGACTGTGACCTGCAAGTATGAGCCAGATAAACTCTTTTCTTCACCAAGACTATGTGTATGTGTGTGTGCGTGCATGTGCTCATGCACACCTACATGAATGTATGCCACAGTGTATGTACAAGTTAGAGGACAACTTTTAGGAATTTTTTTTTCTCCTGCCACCAAATGAGTCCTAGGGATCAAAGTCAAGTTGTCATGCGTGACAGCAAGCATCTTTGTCTGCAGAACCATCTCATTGGCCTCACATCCTTATTTTAAATGCAAATTTTTGTATCCTTTTATTTCAAATGTTAGTTATAGCAGTGTAATGTTGGCAATGTGTCTACCACATGGCATCTAGATGGGTAAATATTTACAGCTCAGCCTACATGCTAGCATTACACAGTTGTCTCTACTACAGAGTATGTTGATGTCAGCCTCAAAAATTTCAGGATAGTTTCCTAATATTCTTTTCTATTCTTTGGTATGATGGCTGATTTTTAATGTTAATGTTTCCATTGTCTTAATATTCTTGTCTCATTTATATTCTGAGATTAATGATACTCCCAACACATTTGATTTATCATTTGGAGAAAGCACTTGTTCAGAAAGTCAGTGCTGGATATTAAGATGATTGCCCACAATGAATTTCTTCTTAACATCTGCAAAGATGATATGGCTTTTCTTCTTCCACTTAAACTCTAAATGAGAGTTCTTAAACATACTTCAGTAGAATTCATATTGGTTTTCAAAAGCTAGGGTGTTAAAAACAGTCACATTTCTAATGCCTATTTTTCTAAGCTATCAAAGATGGGTGTCCTTCTCTCAAGTTCTAGCTGATACTGCCCAGTTAAAGTACTTAGATTTTCTACATTCAAATGGGAAGTGCCTATTATGTCCCCAGGTCTCATGTATAGAAATACGTGTCTCTCCAGCCTGAGACAATGTCTTGGGAGGTTTCAGAGGTGTAGAGGTGGAATCCAGCTGGAAGAGGCTGGTCTCTGGATTCCAGCCCTGACAGTTATACCCACATCTAGTTCTGACATGAGTTCTCTGCTCCCTGATCCAATAACAGTGAGAAGCCACAGGGCAAGCTCCATCCTCATGAGCCCCTCACCATGCCTTCTCTCCACAGTGGAAAGTAGACTCTTGTGAGTTAAACCTTTCCTCCTCAACATTGTTTCTGTTGGATCTTTTCTCACAACAATGAGAGAAGTAACCAAGACCATCCTCCTTTTCATGTTAATATTAGTTTATATTTGTGGAGTACTTTATTATTTATCTACTATTTATCTAGTCCTAGTGAGCACACACACATGCCTGCACATGCACACACATGTGCATGCACTCAAGTACCATGGAGCATGTGTGGAGGTCAGAAGACAGCTCTCAGGAGTTGGTTCTCTCCTTACACTCTATGGTTTTCAGGGATCCAACTTCTATCACCAAGCATGGTGGCAGGCACCTTTCCCTACAAAGCCATCTTTCCAGCCTTAAAGTCATTTTAAATAAACATTTTAGTTTGTTAAACCTTCCTTTTACTGGGATTAAGTTATGTAATTCTGTGTCACAATTTCAACTATATTTTAAATGTGGCTACAGCAACTAATTCCTAAGAGCTGGTTAGGGGGCCATAACATCAAGGTTATAGAAAAGAAGATAACCCTAAGTTAGAATGACATTTTAAAAGAAAATGTAATATAAACAAAAACTTACTTTGTCTTTAGAAGAGGCACAGTTTTTAATCTGAAAGCCTTTGTGGTCATATCTCTTATTTTATTTGAAGTTGACAAGATATTATTTAAAGTTCTTGATCACCACAATGTACCAGCCACTCCAGAAGCTGAGTAGAAAAGGGAGAGAATGTACAGCATGTAAGTTACACACTGATTTAATTTCATTTGTTAACTTGACAAGATTTGGAATTGCCTGGAGAAGGAGTCTTAATAAGAGCCAGCCCAGATCAGGTGGATTTGTGGGTATTTCTGTAGAGAATTATCACGAGTATATTAAATGAAGTGAGAAGACCCACCCACTGTGGGTGGCACCATTCCCTCTTCAGGAGATCCTAGGCTGTATAAAAGTGAAAACAGTGAGCTGAATGCTAGCATGTGTGCATTCATTGCTTTATTCTTCTGACTGTGGATATAATGTGACCAGCTGCTTCAAGCTCTTGCTGCCTGAATTACCTGCCATGATGGACTGTATCCTAAGTGTGAGCTAAAATAAACCCCCTCTGCCTTGAGCTGTTTTTGTCGGGGTATTTTATCACAGCAGTAGAGAAGGAAACTAAGTCTCAGACTTTGTCTTAAATAATGTTGAGTAATACAGAAGAGCATGATTTACTACCCTGTTATTAAGAAGTGTGTTGTTAAGAAATACCTGAGACAAGCTAACTTCGCAAAAGAGGCTTCCTCAACTCACAGTTCTGGAGGTTGGAGATCAGGTCTGTGTGGATCCCTGGTAAAGGACTCAGCACAGATGACTTCACAGCATGGCGGGAACATATACAGGAGGTAAGTAATCACAGCAGCACCAAAGAGGAAGCCGGAGTGAAACTGAGTGGGCCAGACTCGTACCTTCCTACCAACCCTTCCCTGAGATGTCAGCAACACCCTAACAGAGATGCAGAAGAGCCAGCTGACCTTCCACCAGAAACATCTCTTGTTCTACAGTGTCCCAATACTGCCACCCCTACAGAACAAACATTGGCTAGTGGGAACAAACCACGCCCAAACCATCACATATGAGAAAATCAATTAAATTTGACACAAACTGTTAAGCTAGAGGGTGGGATGAGCCATCTGTCTTCATATAAGACAGCACTGTAGCTATATCCCAAATAATGAGTGGTGTAATGTCATTTAACAGCATTAAAAGTGATGTTGTGGAGTGTTAAGTTGACAAGGAGTAAACTAGTGAAGGTCAATGTTCATGGTCAACCTGACTAGATTAGAGTAACCCAGGAGACAGTTCTGGAACCAGACGAGGAAATACCCACCCTGAATGTGAGTAGTGGCATCCCAGACTGATTAAAAGGGATGGAGGAGGAAATCCAGCTTGGTGTCAGCATTCCTTTTTATTTTCTGATCTGCCCAGTTGTGAGCAAGCAGCCTCACCTTGCTGCGGCCATAGCTGAGTGATGTTCCTGCCACCATATTTTCCCCATCTGTGATGTGAGCCAAGCCAAAGCTAAATCCACCCCGCCCCGCTGGAATTGCGTGCTTTGTCACCTACATGGACCCACAAAGAGAAAAGTAATAGTCACTTTAGGTAGTAGAGCCTGATTATGATTCCCAACTCTGTTTCCTTGACCACAGCATAAAAAGCACATTGTTGCTTTAGAGTACAATCTTGTGGTCAAATGATGGATGGAAGGGAGAGAGCTCATTTCAGAGACCATTTTGTCGCTCTGAATGCTGGAAATACTAGTGATGGATACAAGTGTCCCTCTACCTGTTGCTTCAAAGTAGTCACCACTGCTGAGTGCCTGAACTAAGCTAGAGATACGTTAAATTAAGAATAGGAATCCAAGCCAGCTAGATGGTTCAGTGAGTAGAAGTAAGTAGTGGTCTAATGAGATGGCCCCCCATAGTCTCAGGCATTTTAATACTTGGTCTCCAGTTGTTTGAAATATTTGGATAGGTGTAGGAGCTGTAGGCTTGCTGGACAAAGTATGTTCCTGGGAATGGGCTTTGAGATTTTAAAAGTCATGCACAATTCTCAGTTTGATCTCTATGCTTCATGCTTATTGATCTAGATGAATAAGCTTCAGCTGCCATGCTTGGCTGCTACATCACAACCCAGTTGTGTTAGTAATGGACTCATCTCTCTCAAACTGTAATCCCAATTAAATCCTTTCTTCTATAAGTTGCCTTGGTCATTTATCATCATCATCATCATCATCATCATCATCATCATCATCATTGTATTACAGCAGCAGAAAAGTAATTAATACAAGGTACTTACCACCAAGTCTGATAACCTGACTTCCATTCTGGGACTCACATGGAGGAAAGAGACCTAACACACACACACACACACACACACACGCACGCACGCACGCACGCACGCACGCACGCAACATAATTTAAAAACTTTTAAAAGAACATGGAGCCAAATCAAGAAGGGATTATGGGGAATGAAGGGACAGGCTTTAGTGGCATATGAAATGTATAAAGGGACAGAAAGGTGGAAATCTAAAAAAAAGACTGGGTTTTCTAAACTGGGCCTCTGGGTGACGGCAATGCCAACTGGGATAAGGTCAGTGTGAGAAGACAAAACATTTCAGGCATGTTGAAATGAGGATGCCTTTGGGACATCCAAATGAGAACATAGGTTCAAAGGACATTTTCAAATATTTGAGGGTAAATATTTTTTAAAGTATATTCTGCCATTTTATATCATTCCTTGCCAATGTAGGAGTTCTAGGGCTGTAAGATGTGAATTGGCTACACTCTCTGAACAAATCAGTGTGTGCTTATGACATTTAAGGTCAAAGACATGGCAAGAAACTAGGATTCTATGGTGAGTAGTATACATATACTTACTTGACTCTAACACAAATGCCAGACTAAACACAAGTTCCTCCCTCGGGACCCATTAAAATGTACACAGGGAGATATTTATGAAAGTATAACTTAGCAGAAAAACAAAAAAGGAGACCATGAGGGTCAATCTTTGTGCCTTCAGATGGGCTAGAGAGCTGCAGAGCACCTGCAGCCTAAGAATCTGGGATAAGCTAACTTCCTCAGGAACCACCAACAGATCCCATGTCAGGATACGTGCACATACAATGTGTTGCCAATAGAAGGGTGTGCCATTCCTTCCCACAGGTTTCTCGGATCAGTTCTAAGATCAAGATCATCTCACCAGCAGCGGTGGGGATGCAACTCAGATGCAGGGGGACCATGACATAGACGCCATAATGCTTCTGTAAGACTCAAAACAGAAAGAATGCACCATAGTCAATGTTCACAAGCATTTGGGGGAAGGGGCTTCTACATACTTTGGCAGGTGCATAGCCATAATCTTTTGGGGAGAAAATATGGTGATGTTTATATATTTAAGTAGGCATGCTCATTGACTAATAGATTTTAGACCTAGGACATCAAAATGATGGTGCATATTAATAAAAGTACGGAGGTGTGATGAAATACTGTAAAAGGGTGACAGGGAAAAACTTCAACACCCACCACTTGAGAAGATTATATTTCAGACACACCATTTATTACCAAATATCTTTAACTTACTAAATGGGTCCAGACGCTTGAGTTTCAAAAGCTGCCCAGGGTGTGTTGAAGGAAGGGAGGAGTCACACAAGATGATGTTCCTACTGGAAACTCAACTCTGACCTGTTGAAGAGATGCCTGAAAACTTCACCTATGTTTGAGCAAGCAGAGGGGTAGGATGAGGGTTCTTGACCTCAGTCTCCTCTACAGGGCACAGCTGGAGTGAGGATGGGCTCTGAGATCATCCTTTCACTGGGTCATCTTTTCAGAAAAAGAACTGGATTTTTAAACTTAAAATTCACTTTGAAAAGAAGTTACAAGTCATAGTTTTCTACTTTCCACTGAATTCATGTTTTAAGAAAGAAATCAAGATTTGATGCGTAGTCAGGGGCTGTGTCCTCACACAGTGGGCATGCACCACTGACCATTAGTCTACACAGCTGATGTGCTTATGAAGCAATTATATATCGTACAACAAACAAAGTGTTCTGGGGCTTGGAAATTTATTTTAGGTGGGGTGGGGCACTTGGCTACAGTGAGTGTGTGTGGATGTCAGAGGACCACTTTGGGGGAGTCAATCCTGTCTTTCCACTGTGTGTTCTGAAGTTCAGACTCAGGTCATAAGGGTCGTGCAGCACAAGCCTTTTCCTGCTGAGCCATTCATTACACCAGCCCCAATTTCAGAATTTTCAATGATAATGTTTTCAAGTCCACCATCTCAAGTGTTACATCACACCCATAACAAATACGCAACAGAAAACAGAATGAGTAATACTGAACTAAATTGGAAATGTCTCTCCTTTAATTGTCATTTCTTTTGTTGGCAGCATTTTATTTTACTAGTGTATTCTCTTAGTAAAAATGCACCATGTTATGATAAAGGAAAAAATCTCCAAAATACAGGAAAACACAAAGAACAAAAGATTTCCTCTGGCATATCTTGTTGGTCTATCTAACTATATCATCTATCATCATTGATCATCTATCTATCATCTGTCATCTATCAGTCTATCTTCATTTTCATCATCTATCTATCCACATCAATCATCATCTATCATTTTACTACCTACATATCTATCTATGATCTCTATAAATCAATTATATCTATCCCCATCTATCTATCATCTATTACCTGTCATCTCTATCATCATCTATATATCAATCATCTGCCATCACTACCAACCTACCTATCATCTGTCATATCTATCTATCATGTATTTATCTGCTATGCAATATTCTAATTAATGGTACATGCTCACACACACATACAAATCATGATAATTTTAATGTATCCTTTAAGCTGATTTTTTTTCACTTAAGCATATGAGGAACATTTTCTTGTATCTCCTACAGTAGCATTTCTAGAAGCCTCCCTCCAATCATTCTGTTCCATAAAAGTATGCAAATGTGCTAACCAGCTCTAAGCACTGGATGTGGAATCTATCAGTTTGGTCAGGGAAAGAAATATACAGAGCTTTTCCAATAAGGTTTCTGTGAATGCTTCCTAACAGTTTTGTTACTCCTTTTTTTCCCCATCATCTTTGAGTAAATAAATGTTATTAGTCAATTAAACACTGTTGCATAAAGATGCTTCAAATTCACAAGGCTGCAGTCATCTCCTGTGCCCTACCTCTGGCAAAATAGGGATTTTGATATAGTATTATGTGTGACCCTGGTCCCCAGGCATGCTAGAGGTGAAGTCAGTGAATGCCAAGCCCTTTGTTGCTCTGCTGTGAGCCAGGACAAGGATGCTGTAAGAGTCCAGAGTCAGTTTTCCATGTTATAGCATACCTGAGTGAAATGATAACTATTGATCCAACAACCTGGCATTGTTTTTCCCAAGTCTGTAGGGTAACATTGTACAAATGTGTGCCTAGGGACTCTTAAATAATACTTATTAGTGACTTGGCAGACCATAACTGCTTGGAAGGAGCCATTAAAGATCAGATGTAATTCCTTTTCAGTTCTCTCATCTGTGACCCACTTGTTAGAGACTGGAATCTGGCAGTTCACAGCTGCAAAGGATGCTGAAACAGTACCTCTATCATCTTGCAAAAAAAATTGGACTTTTCTGAAGTTCACTAATTCTCCCACCTTCCTTTAACATAATATATTTGAGTCATCCTCTCGTGCTGATAGAGATAGTTCAGCAGTTAGAAGCACTCACTGCTCTTGCAAATGACCCAGGTTCAGTTCTCAGCACCCACATGACGGTGCACAGCAGCCTGCAACTCCAGTTCTAGGGGATCCAATGCCCTCTTCTGGCCTCTGGAGCCTCCTGCATGAATGTGCTGCATATAAACTCAGAGAGGCACACACAGATACACATAAATATGATGAATAAATCTTTAACTTACTCTCTTAAATATTAAAACTCCATGGTTGTGTCACTTAGCTCCAAGTTTCCAAATTTATTTCTATAGCGTTTAAACCACAGAAAAAGTTTGGGATATTTAATAGTATCTGTCATGATTCTACTAAATTCTGATCAACATATTTCTGCAATTTTCATGGCAATTGTCAACCATCACCCAAATAGTAAAAATGAGTTGCTTGAGTGGTCATCAGGAAGCTTTCATTGCCATGTTAAGTTTTCCCTGGCATATTTTAAACTGTCCTCCCTAGAACCCTGTAGTCAGAGAGCACACAGCAAACTTCCACTCCAGCCACACAACAAAGCCAAGTGCCGCTTTTCCTTTCATAAGTAGGTTCTGCCAAGACACTTACCTAAGTGAGATGATGCCTTTTAGCCAGTGTCGGACTTATTTCGAGTTAACGTCTTTGTTTTGAAATCTAACCTGTAGGGTGGGACTTCTAAAGCCTATGATATGTTGCTAGAACAGTACAGAGAGTCTAAGTAGTCTCTTTTCAATGTGTTCTGGCACTGTAGCCTGAAGCCAGAACTTGGTTTTTCTTCCTTTTTTTTTTTTTTTTTTAACTGCAACCTGCCTCCCATGAATGGAGGAAGCAGGCTGCCTCTTTGCTGAACACTCAGACAGGGTGCTGATATAACAACAGTGGACAAGCAGCTGGGAGCTGGGCTGTCAGCCCGTCACACACTGACAAATCTGTTGTTCATATTCAGGCAGGATGCGTGTGTCCACTCGCCACCAGCATCATCCATCTAATACGGAGGGGGGATGCGGGCAGCCTGCACCCTGCTGCCTGTGGACCAAACACGCTTATTACAATCCTTCTGAAAGCTTGCAACTAAACAACTCATTTACTCTGTGATGATGGGGCCAGGCAAATGAGACAAGTAAGATAGCCTGCTCAATTTTTGTTTCTCTTTCTTCAAGGTGCCAAGACAGCCTGTATTACCATTTCATGTCACATACATAAAACCATAACTCTAAATAGCTCCAAACAGCTCTTCTGAAAATCTAGACAGGCAAAAAGAGAGAGGGTGAATGAAAGAAACATTCAATTAAAATGTTGTTATTTGAGAGGAAACATACTTTGAAAACAATATATAGTGCACCCCCCCCACTCCCCCACCCCACTCCCACCCCCGCCTCTTAGTTTTCATTTTTCAGGCGGGTTGACTTTCAGAATGCTCTCTGGCAAATTTCCCCCCAAGCCATCACATCTCTGCCACTCTGACACCCCCTCTCTCTGCAGATCCATTCTAGGTTGATCACAAAGCCTGCCTGAGACTGGACTGACAATTCCCCAATCAAGACATATCTATATTTGTATGAGTCTTTGTAAATCAATGAAGAATACTTTCTTGTATGCATTTGGGAGGAATTGAGTGGTAATGTAGAGGATAGTCCAGAGTTTCTGGCATGGTATAACTCATGATTTGTTGACCCTTTACCTAGACTGTTGAAGAACAAAATTTTCATCTGTTCTAACAGCTTCTCCTTGAACCCTGCTCACTGCCTCTTCTTTACTCATCCAAGCCCAGGCTCCAGAAAGTGCCAGCATTACAACTGCTCTCTGAAATGTTTTCACACAACTTTGTGTTTTCCATTCACATTTGTAGACGCTTTTCCCAAGTTGTTTTCTACAGCGTCTCTAAGGAGATAATCTGAGGAGCATTTGAGATAAGCTGCTCAATAAAGCCCACAAGAAATGCGAATCCACTCGAAGGGTAAGACAAAAACCAAGTGTAACCTTGGAAAATTATGGTAGCATATTAGAATTAAGAAATTTTCATATTCCTGTGAAAACTGCAATCAAAATGTCACTACAATTTATGATTTAATTTTTAAATCCTTTTACATTAAAACAGTAGCAGCAATGGTGCCTAGCATCACTGATATCCTCCTGTGTGGATGTCTTTTTCTGTATCAGTATTCACATTGAGAGGAAGAAATATATTTTTGGAATGTGTAGGGTAGTAACATGAGGGAAAAAAATGGAGCAAGTGAAAAACTACCAAAGAATAATGTTCTTTTGTTCACTGACTACAGCATGTGTTACTCTTACATAATTTTTCTTTATTAACAGACATTAAGTAATAGTATTTACCACAGAATATTCCTAAGATTCCTTGGCTTGTTTTTGTTTGTTTGAGACAGTCTCATTCTGTAGGCCAGGCTGGCTTGCAACTCTGTAACCCATGATAGCTTTGAACTTGTAGTGATCCCCCTGCATCAGTCTTCTGAGTTACTGGGATTATACCTGACTCAACATGTGCACTTTCAAGGAGCGTAAAGAAGCAATAGCAGTGTGACAAATTATAGCCAGCACACACTGTATACACACACACTCACAAAACTGAGCAAAGAAGTTTGTATGGAATAAGTCCTCGTATAGGAAATTCACTGTGGTCGTGGTTCAGTTCCTTCCATAGCACAATGTGAATGTATTCTTACCTAAAGAAAAATACATTTTCTTTACTTTATTGGTTTTTGACACAAGACCTTATGGTGTGGCATGGGCTAGCCTCAGACTTTCTACTGTAGACTACTTTAGATTCTTACTGAGTGTTGGAAATTGTTGATTCACCTTCATTACGGCACTGCATAGCTTTAAGCAAATGTTCCACTCTGTCACAATGCACCCTATGTTTTTGTGGGTCTTGAATGAGAATAAAAATAAAGCACTATGTAATTTATAGTGTGAAAAAGAAATTAGAAGGGTTGTTTTATATTTTAGAAATGAATTTACCCTAATAGAAAATAAACCATATTCAAGAGAGCCAAGTAACTCTGATCAGCTTGAGCAATATCTTCATTAACTACAGTCTCAAGTTTTAACATTGTGCTCTTTGTCAATATAATAATGAGGTAAATTCTTATAAAATTCCTGGGTGCCCTTTATTCTGCCCTGAAACCCAGGTGGTTTTTGATTGACAGAAAGATTACCTAATAAACCTCCAGTACAAACTAATTAATCACTTTGAATACAACACTAAATTGGCAGGCATAAAAAAGCAAATGAGATGGGTGTTGAGGACCATTTGCAAGTGACCTTAGTTGAAAGCCAAGTACAGAATGATTTCTTCTTTAGCAGCGCCATGTTCATGAGAAACAGTGTATGCTTGTGTCTTCCTTGCTCCCACACCTGCCTGTCACTCCCTGGTAAACACTTCAAAGGAGCAACAAGTCTCTGAGTAGCTCTGTTACGGCTGTAATGAATGCCAGCTACACCTGGCCCAGCTTCTACGCCCTTATAGTCTACAGTACTTCTAATAGCATTTCTTGTATTGTACAGCACGATTTTTTTTTTTTTTTTTTTTTTTTTTTTTTTTTTTTTTTAGCTGTCTGTCGGCTTTTTAGAGGACTACTTTTACCTCAATTCTGTAACCCTGGCAGGGGCCTCGGTCCTCATGTAGTCAGTGCAGGCAAGCTACCACAAAATTTTGATCACATGTGGTACTTTAAATGATCATTCCTTCGTGTTCTGATGCTGAATTTAAACATCCAAAGGGAGCCAGCCAGGTGGCTCCATGGGTACACACACTTGATGCCAAGCCTGAAGACCTGAGTTCAATCCCTGGGAGCCCCCCTGGTGAAAAGAAAACACTGACTCCGGAAAGTTATCCTCTGACCTCCCACATGCCTACACATGTACCCCACCCCCACTCATAAATAAGTAAAAGTAACAAAGCACCAAAGGTGCCACCATTTCCACCAGTATAGTAGTTACTTTTCTCGTTACTGTCACAAAACAGCTGACAAACACAGTGTGAGGAGGGAAGGGCTTGTTTGGCTCCCAACAAAGCTGGGAAGTCACGGTGGAAGGCTCGGGAGGCAGCCGGTCACATCACGCCCACAGACGGGAAGCTGAGTGACAAACGCCGACACTCAGCTTGCTTTCTGCTTTCATTCAGTGCAGGACCGCAGCCCATGAAATAGTGTCATTTGCTGTTAGAGAGGGTCTTCCCTCTCTTGTAACACCTTCACAGACATTCCCAGAGGTGTGTTTACATACTGATTGGAAATCCAATCCAGGTGAATCTGAAGATTTTCCGCCATACCAAAGCCCATTGTTCTGAAAGGAAAGTTAGCTCACCATCAGTTTTGATCAGGAATTCACCAAGTGAAAAATACTCATTCACCCTTATCCCCTCTTCCTCCAGCTCATCTCACCTACTGTGCTCCACCTGTTATCAAAGTGCCTTGGGGGAGATCCAGGGTCTTGCAAGAACAGGAACACATTTCATAGATTCCGTTCCTTCCTGCAGCAAGTAACAACTCAAGGTTTACCTGATGTGCATCTCAAACTGTAGAAATGATCACTAAAAGTATAGTCTTTGGATAGTCATCTTCTAACCTCCAACCTATAAACAAACAGACAAACAAAACAAACAAATAAATAAATAAATAAATAAATAAACAAACAAACAAACAAACAAACATGGGACATCCCTAAGAACATGTAGTATCTTATTAGGCTTCCTACTCCCAATCCATCTTGAGTCCACCCCAATCTGCTTCCCGGGGATGGGGTGTTGCTCAGGTAGCTTTTCTCTGCTGATCCACCTCACTCATGACTGGCTGCTTGCCCTAGAGGTGGGCTGTCTGTGTCTGGGCACAGACTCTCTCTGTTGAATTCCAAACCCATTGTGCCAGGCAAGAGGTAGGGTTGGGGGATACTACTGAGCCCCCCGCTATTTATGGAACCCCCTTGCTCTGTTTCCCTTCTCTGCCAGGTTGTCTTCCCCGACTCCCAGTCCAGCCCTGCTCCCCCAGAGCCCTCTCTTTCCTGTTCCTACCCAAGCTGCTCTGAGACAGAAAGGGAGAGCAGAATTATTTATTGTGCGTCTGTTTGAAGTGAAAGGCTTTTACATTTTAATGAGCACTAAATAGGTGCGAGGAAATATTGTTCATTAGCTGTAATCTGCGGAATTGCTTGAGTGAACTTCCTTTGGAGGCTGCTTTAAGCGGTTCACTCAAGTAGAGCAGTTTGTATGGTAATTAAGGGAGCATTTTGCTGTCAACATCTGTGCTGCTATTTATAACAGGGGAGGTGGCTTGCGGCTCCACTGGAGGGCTGGAGGGTGTGGGTGCTGAGAGATGCAGGTGGGATGGGGTGACAGCAGTGGCACAGCCATGGCTCGCAGCCATGACAGTCTTCTTTCTCTGGCTTTCCTCCCATTCAGCCTCGAATAATTCTCACAGAAATCCACCACCATTCATCGTGGCAAGAAGAATTCTTGCTTTGACATCTCTTCATTAATCACAACCTTCACCTGGCAGCCCAGGCAGGGAGAGTCGGGACGCTGTGGAGAAGCGAGTGGTCTTTCGCTTTGTCACACATTCTTTCTGTCTCTTGTGCATTTTCCCCCTCTAAGTCACTCTGATGGGGCAACAAGGTACCAGCATAAGAGCTGTGGCACTTGGGGGCAGTCAGAGAAGACCAGGAAAGAAACACTGAACACCTCACATCTCTGCTGAGGTGAAGAAATAGTCACCTATCTACAGTCCTAGCATGGCCCTCAACATGTGTGACTCTATGTCCTCCTAGAGCAGCCTGAGGTACTCTTTATATTCTTGGCAATACCAGAATGATCTGGCTTGCATACCTTCCAACTAGAGAGGTGGAGAGCTTACCTGGAAAGGTCTAGGAGACAGATATACAAGGTCAGAAGTTATTCAGCAGGAAGGTGGCTTAGCTATGCTGAAGCCAGGAGCAGGACAATGTGGGCAGAGAGTGAATGAGTAGTGGCAATGAACCTGTGAAGAAGGCTGACGGCAAGACCACTGGCTGGCCTGAGTTGGGTCTGGGACTGAGTGATGCCTGGGTGAGGTGGGAGCTGGTGGGCATAGGGATGAAGGCTGGCAGTTCTGTAAGGGGAGGAAGACAAGGACCCACTTTCTGGAGGCAAAGAGGAGTTGAAGAAGCAGTGGCCAAGTGCCCATCTGCTACTCTGAAAAACTTGTCCCAACGCCTTACATTTTCTCCAGTTTAAGGTGGAACCAGGCAGGATTCTTGAGAAGAGCATCTGTTTGCCTAGCTGTGACAGTGCAGCCACAGAGGGGGCAGGAGTCAAGCAGACTCCGGCTGCTGGGAGGACACAGAAGGCCTCAGGCACCAGGCTGGGATCTAAGAGCAAGGGGGTTTCTCTGTCCATTTCTTCACACTTTCCTCTCCTTTCTCTTCTCCTTTCTATTCTTTCCTCCCCTTTATTTTTCTTTCCTTCTTTTCTGTATTTTTGAGACAGGGTCTCCTGTAGTTCGGGCTGGCCTCGGGCTCCCTCTGTAGCTCTTACTCTCTGAGCTTCCTCTACCCCTATCTTCTGAGTGCTGAATTCACAGTTGTACATCACCACACTTGTTTTATGTGGCACTGGGATCCCAGAGAAGTGCTCTTCCCCTTGAGCTACTTCCCCAGCCCCCCAACCCCAGGCAGTTTCATTTTTAATACACAGGTATTATTTGGCACATAGTAGGAGAATACTCAAAATCAATATCTTTTGAGTGAATGATAAATTATTGAGGATCTGTTGACATCAAGAATGACTTACAATAAACGGTGTGGAGTGTGAGAGCAGCCAGCTCTTTTTCACCTGGGGACCTTTTACTCAGTCAGTAAACTGGTAAAGGATTCACAGCTTTCACAAGGAATGTTTTTTGTTTGCTTGTTTGTTTGTTTGCATCCCACACAAAATCTTGATTTATGCAAAATATATTAAGAAACATCAGGCCTACTGAGGACATTACAGGAGAGTGATGTTTTAAAGGAGAAATGATCCCCATTGGCTCATGTATTTGAACACTTGGTCCCCAGCTGATGGTGCTGTTTGGGGAGGTCATGGAACTTTTGGGACCTGGCATCATATTGGAGGAAGTATGTCACTGGGGTGGACTTTGAGATTTAAAGCCTTGTGTCACTTCCAGTTTTAGGGAAACTGCTTTCTGCTTGTGATTAAAGATGTGATCTCTCAGCTGCCCACTCCTGACTCTTGCTGACATCCCTCCCTGCCATAATGCCTAGAACAGAATAAATCCTTTCTTCCTTAGATTGCCTTTGCTCATGATGTTTATGACAGCAGCAAAACTAACCGATTCCATGAGGGACTGTATTAGTTCTTTCTATGTCTCTGTGACCAAAATAACTGACCGAAGCAATGGGAAGTGGGAAGGTGTGTTTTGGCTAATGACTTCAGGGAGATTTCAACCCATCATGGTAGGGAAAGCATGTGTGATGGCTATTATTGATTGCCAAGTTGGCTACATCTGGAATTAACTAAAACCCAAACGACTAGACACGTGTGAGGCATTTTTTTAAATCTACATTAAATCATTTGAAGTGAAAAGACCCACTTCGAATCCAGATCTTTGAGGTGGGAAGATCCACCTTTAATCTAGGACAGGCCTTCTGCTGGAAGTCTCTATAAAGGGCATGGGAGGAGGGGGCTTTGCTCTCTTTGCCTGCTTGCTCTCGCTAGTGAGTCCATTCCTTCTCTGGCATTAGAGCCTACTTCTTCAGGGTTCTGGCATATACTGAAGACAAGCTGAGACATCCAGCCTCATGGACTGAACAATTACTGGATTCTTGGACCTTCAGTTCATAGGCAGCCATTGTTGGATTAGCTGGGCCACAGCTTGTCAGTCATTTTAAACTCGCTCTGTCTCTCTGTCTCTGTCTCTGTCTCTCTCTCACTTCTAAGTTCTAATACAGAACCTGACAGAACCTCACTAATACATCATGGTTGCAGGCACAGTCCTATCCAGGCAGCAGGGTTGTGTAGGTTGCTGTTCATATCTTGGCAGACCAGGAAACAGAAAGAACAGTTCAGGCTCAAGCATCAGTATAATTTCAAAGGGTCACCCACAGTTACCTACTTCTCCTAGTCAGGTTCCATCTCCTAAAGGCTCAATAGCATTTAAAGAATGACACAAGCTGGGGGTTAAGTAATCCAAACATTAGCCTGTGGGATACATTCAAACCATTACAGTATACAGAAACTGCATTTCTATCCAACCAACTTCATAACAACTGACTATCAGGGATACATTCTCCTTATTAAACTCCATCTTCGCTGACAGAAATTGTCATTAGGCACAGTTTTTTTTTTTATCTCTGTTGTTTTTGTCTTGATTTTGTATGATTATTAAACCTTGTTTGAATTCTGTGTTTGTCCAAAGGCAATTTCACTTAATGACTCATTTTGAGAAGTCAAATAAAAACAACAAATGTAGTGAATCCCAAGTGACTGAAGATAATTTAAACTCGGAGATGCCAAAAGTAACTCAGATTTTCAAGTGGCTGCCAAATTATTATCAGTTTAGAGTAGCTGCCTTACCATGATCCTTCAATATAGTTAGGTTTGGGAAGAATCTCATCTACTGTATGTCCTTTTTCTCTCTCCGTGTGTTAGTCAGCTTTTTGTCACGATAACAAAATACCAGAAATAGCCAACTCGCTTTAAAAGGGAATTTTCATTTAGGCTCTTCATTTTAAAGGTTTCAGCCATTGCCTCTTCGGCCTGTTGCTCTAGGCCTTGATAAGGGAGTAGTTCACCATGCTAAAAGGGCAACATGCTCACCGCCTGTTGGCCAGCAAGTTTAAAGAGAGAGAAAGCCAGAGGTGACTCCCACTGTCCCACTACAACACAGTGGCATATCTCTTCTTTAAGTAATGGTTTATAAAAGGATGACAAGAATGCAAGAGAAGAGGAAAGGGGATTGTCTAGGGTCATGGTTCAGGCATTATCTGCACACCAGTCTTCATACTAGATCCTTGAAGGCTGCCTTGAAAGGGTTAAGCTTCTAGAACTGAAGTGTCATCTCGAAGAATTTTGAGATTTAATTTTTTTAAGTAGGGCACACTTCTAGCCTATTGATATGACATTAAGCCTGGTCCCAGGCCTCCAGGGGCTTAAGTGTGGCCTAAAGACAGATTACAAAATAAATTGTTAGAAAGATACCTTGTAAATTACCATCACAGCAGTGTCTGTGCTGCATAGAGTGGGAGGATGCGACAGTGGGCAGGATGGAGTACAGGTGCCGTCAAGATCAGGGCAGACGTCATGTGGACACTCTTCCATAAAAGATTTAACTCTTGCTCAGTTCCATAGATGATGCTGATCACTGAAAGTTTCAACCAAGAAACAAACATGATCCAGTTGGAATTGCAGGTCACTTGAGCAGCAATTAAGACAGGATTAGAAGAGGATCACAGGAGGGGAGGAGGAGGAGAGGAGGAAGAGCAGAGCAGTGGGGGAGGGGGAGGAGTGGAGGAGCGGGGGAGGGGCAAAGGAATGGGGGAGAAGGACGAGTGGGGGAGGAGGAGGAGTGGGGGGAGGAGGAGTGGGGGAGGAGGAGGAGTGGGGGGAGGAGGAGTGGGGGAGGAGGAGGGGGGAGGAGGAGGAGTGGGGGGAGGAGGAGGAGTGGGGGAGGAGGAGGAGTGGGGGAGGAGGGGGGGGGAGGAGGAGTGGGGGAGGAGGAGGATGGGGGAGGAGGAGTGGGGGGGGGGGGGAGGAGGAGGAGGGGAAGGAGTGGGGGAGGAGGAGAGTGGGGGGAGGAGGGGGGGAGGAGGAGTGGGTGGAGGAGGAGGAGTGGGGGGAGGAGGAGTGGAGGAGGAGGAGGGGGAGGAGGAGGAGTGGGGGGAGGAGGAGGAGGGGGGGAGGAGGAGGAGTGGGGGGAGGGAGGAGGGGGGGGGGAGGAGGAGGAGTGGGGGAGGAGGAGGAGTGGGGGAGGAGGAGTGGGGGAGGAGGAGGAGTGGGGGAGGAGGAGTGGGGGAGGAAGGAGGAGTGGGGGGAGGAGGAGTGGGGGAGGAGGAGGAGTGGGGGAGAGGAGGGAGGAGTGGGGGGAGGGGAGGAGGAGGAGTGGGAGGAGGAGGAGTGGAGGAGGAGGAGGAGTGGGGAGGAGGAGGAGTGGGGGGAGGAGGAGGAGTGGGGGGAGGAGGAGGAGTGGGGGGGAGGAGGAGTGGGGTGGAGGAGGAGGAGTGGGAGGAGAGAGGAGTGGGGGAGGGGAGGAGGAGTGGGGGAGGAGGAGGAGTGGGGGGAGGAGGAGTGGGGGGGAGGAGGAGGGGGGGAGGAGGAGGAGGGGGGGGGGGGGAGGAGTGGGGGGGAGGAGGAGGAGTGGGGGAGGAGGAGTGGGGGAGGAGGAGTGGGGAGGAGGAGGAGTGGGGGAGGAGAGGAGGAGGGGAGGAGGGAGGAGGGGGGGAGGAGGAGTGGGGGGAGGAGGAGG
Organism: Peromyscus leucopus; assembly: GCF_004664715.2. Lineage (NCBI taxonomy): Eukaryota > Metazoa > Chordata > Mammalia > Rodentia > Cricetidae > Peromyscus > Peromyscus leucopus. The sequence continues at coordinate 11,124,073 of NC_051076.1, read as the reverse complement.
AGTGGGGGAGGAGGGAGGAGTGGGGGGAGGAGGAGTGGAGGAGGAGGAGGAGGGGGGGGGGGGGGGGGGGGGGAGAGGAGGAGTGGAGGAGGAGGAGTGGGGGGAGGAGGAGTGGGGGAGGAGGAGGAGTGGGGGAGGAGGAGGAGTGGGGGGAGGAGGAGGAGTGGAGGAGGAGGAGGGAGAGGAGGAGTGGGGGGGGAGGAGGAGTGGGGGAGGGGGGGAGGGGGGGAGGAGGGGGGGGAGGAGGAGTGGGGGAGGAGGAGGAGTGGGGGGAGGAGGAGTGGAGGAGGAGGAGGGGGGAGGAGGAGGAGGGGGGGGGGGGGGGGGGGAGGAGGAGTGGGGGAGGAGGGAGTGGGGGGAGGAGGAGGAGTGGGGGAGGAGGAGTGGGGGGAGGAGGAGGAGTGGGGGGGAGGAGGGGGGGGAGGAGGAGTGGGGGGAGGAGGAGGAGTGGGGGGAGGAGGAGTGGAGGAGTGAGGAAGGAGGGGGGAGGAGAGGAGGAGGAGTGGGGGAGGAGGAGGAGTGGGGGGAGGGAGGAGTGGGGGGAGGAGGAGTGGGGGAGGAGGAGGAGGGGGGAGGAGGAGGAGTGGGGGGAGGAGGAGGGGGGAGGAGGAGTGGGGGGGAGGGGGGGGGGGGGGGAGTGGAGGAGGAGGTGGGGGAGGAGGAGGAGTGGAGGAGGAGGAGGAGTGGGGAGGAGGAGGAGGAGTGGGGGGAGGAGGAGTGGGGGAGGAGGGGAGGGGAGGAGGTGGGGGGAGGAGGAGGAGTGGGAGGAGGAGGAGTGGGGGAGGAGAGTGGGGGGAGGAGGAGGAGGGGGGGAGGAGGAGTGGGGGAGGAGGAGGAGTGGGGGGAGGAGAGTGGGGGAGGAGGAGGAGTGGAGGAGGAGGAGGGAGGAGGAGTGGGGGGAGGGGGGGGGGGAGGAGGAGTGGGGGGAGGAGGAGGGAGTGGGGGAGAGGAGGAGTGGGGGGGGAGGAGGAGTGGGGAGGAGAGGAGTGGGGGGAGGAGGAGGGTGGGGAGGAGGAGGAGTGGGAGAGGAGTGGGGGGGGAGGAGGAGTGGGGGGAGGAGGAGTGGGGGAGGGAGTGGGGGAGGAGGAGGAGTGGGGGGAGGAGGAGTGGGGGAGGAGGAGAGTGGGGAGGAGGAGGAGGAGTGGGGGGAGGAGGAGGAGTGGGGGAGGAGTGGGGGGGAGGAGGAGGGTGGGGGAGGAGGGTGGGGGAGGAGGAGGGGTGGGGGAGGAAGAGAGGGGTGGGGGAGGAGGAGAGTGGGGGAGGAGGAGGAGTGGGGGAGGAGGAGGAGGGGGGGAGGGAGTGGGGAGTTTCAGGGCCCAAAGGAAAGGAGGCCAATGGGAAATTTTTTTTAAGATTTATTTATTTATTATGTATACATTGTTCTGCCTGCACACCAGAAGGGGGCACTGAATCTCATTACAGATGGTTGTGAGCCACCATGTGGGTGCTGGGAACTGAACTCAGGACCTCTGGAAGAGCAAGCAAGTGCTCTTAACCTCTGAGCCACCTCTCCAGCCCGAAAATTTTGTTTTTTAATAAAACTGTCTTCATATTATAAAATTATAGAGGCAGAGAAAAGCACGTCGAGATGATCCTGAACACCCATTGATGATCTGGTGAGCTCCCAAGGTTAGACCTCAGGAGCCATGGTTCTGAGGAAGAGACAGAAATTCTGCAGGAAGAGTGTCTGAAGAGTGGGTGACCTGACAGGATGGACAGGGTGGGAGAAAAAGGAGCACGGTTAAAGTTAGGGTTCGCCTAGCTCGAGGAAGGCACAGCTGACGGCCACTCTCACATTCGGGTCCCGTTGTCAGCGGCTATTGTTGCTACACTTGCCATTTATCAGCTGGAGAGCTGGGTTCCCTAGGCGTATAAGAAAACACTAGATTTAGAGCCTGCCCAATGTAACACAAATTGCTAAAATGGTCTTTTAATAAAAAACCCAGAGCCTGATATTGGAGTAAATGCTGAAAGATCAGAGAGACAAAGGAACAGGCCACCTCTTACCTCACCAGCTCCTCAGCCTGAAAAAGCCTCTAGCCAAAAGCCTCTAATTCCTGTCTCCTCACGCCTTATACACCTTTCTCTGCCCTTCATATCACTTCCTGTTTCAACCTTCCTAATGCTGGGATTAAAGGCAAGTGACTTCCAAATACTGGGATTAAAGATGTGTGCCACCACTGTCCTGGCTTTGTGTCTCACCTAGACTGAGTCAATCTCATGTAGTCCAGGGTGACTTTGAACTCACAGAGATCCAGATGGATCTCTGCCTCCCAAGTGCTAGGATTAAAGGTGTGTGCCACCACTGCCTGGCCTCTATGTTTAATCTAGTGGTTTGTTCTGTTCCCTGATCCTTAGGCAAATTTTATTAGGGTACACAATATATCACCACAGCCCAAAGATTCCTACAGGAGTGGGTTCTGAGTGGTGCCACCTCTCCTCTTAAAGAGGAGACATCGATGTAAGAATGGGGGCTGATGATGGGCTTGCTTGTTTCTTTATTCAAATGAGATATATTTCACCACCCCCCAACACACACACAAATATACTCATATCTTTTCTTCTAAGTTGTGCCATTTGGGAGCTTTTAGAATATTCAAAAAGTTGGCTGCCATTTTCATTTTGCAAACCATTGGTACAAAGCCATGCATCCCAAACATTTTCTTTACCTCTTAAGGAGACCCTATGCCTCTTAGCAGTCACCCCTCATACCCACATCCTGAGAGGAGAAGATGTTGAGTAAATGCAGTGCCTTAAACTGAACTTGCCTCAGGAATATCAAATTAGAGATATCGGTGGGGTCTCCAAGGGCAGCATCTGGATGTGGAGATTGAGGGAGATGTCTGTGCTGGAAATGAAACTTCCAGAATCACCTATCAGTGGGAGGTGATGGTAAACACAGAATGAATAAAAGACAGGATGAGATCTCTAGGCTCTGAAAGAGGGTGACATTCAAGTCTGCACAGACACAGGGAAGTGCGGTTTGTGTCGTGCTACAAGCACTTTGTCACAAGCCAGCTGCTTGCTGATACCCACATGGAACTTGCTGTTTGGAGAGGGCCACATCTCTGTAGCCATCATTTCCCAGACTGACCAGAGTGAAGGGGGCAGTTATCCACAACCTCCAGCCATCATCCGAGAGTCACCTGTTATCCTCCATATCTGAGTTCACTAGACAGATAGGAACAATAGAATGCATATCACAAAGGAGAGTCATTTAATTGTTATACACGATGTGAGTTGATCAATGGCTATCTGCACACTGCAGAGACTGAGACTCTAGTATCTGCTCCATCCATGGGGCTGGGTAACTCAATATCCCAATTTGATGCTAAAGGCCTGGCAGATTTCTGGAGAGCCGTTAGTTTTGAATCTACACTGAAAAACCCAAGAATCTGGGTTCTGATGTCAGCAATGAGCAACACCAGCAGCAGCAACAGAGTAGATTGAAGAAGTGAAGGCAGGCAGCCAGGCTTTCCCCTCAGAACTCTTTGATCTGGGCTACAGCCTCCAGTGCTGCCTTCTCTAGGGAGGGGAGTCTTCCCCTCTTCAGTTAATTCTTCCTGGAAATCCCACCACAGACCCAGCCATAGGCACATCTCTTAGTTCATTCCAGATCCAAACAAGTTGACAACCAAGACACATTCATTAAAGAAAATGTAAAAATATCAGATCCCATTTTTCTTTTCTTAGTGGTGGGATTTTAAACCCCCAAGGACATGGTCAGATCTCATTTCTCTTCCTGTTCTCAGTTGGCCACAGTACTTATGTGCCAGGAAGAGAACTTAAATGTCTGCTGATGGAGGAGGAAAAGGCTTTACTGATTCACTGATGTAACATTTAATCCTCATATTCATTCGTTGTTGAGTGTGGCCAATGTTCCCTGGGGAGACATAACACACATATACTCACCCCAGAAAGGGATCCCAGACAGAGCAAAGTAAGGATTGCATCAAAGTTCAATTTGACAAAGTAATGAGTTTTTACTGGGGTTCCTAACAAGGGTATGGGTGAGGGGTTTTGTACAGGAGCAGGGATGACTCAGAGTAGCAGCTACTTTGTTGAAAAGCTCATCCAACAGGGTGATAACTCTGTGCACATGGTGGCCAGAAGAGGGCATCAGATCTACTAGGGTTGATGGTACAGGCAGTTGTGAGTCATAGTGTAGGTGCTGAGAACCAAACTCCAATCCTCTGCGAAGAGCAGTAAGTGTTCTTAACTGCTGAGCGATCTAAATTTCAGCCAGTTTGTGTGACTATAAATGAAAAAGATGGATTTCTGACAATGGAATTTGACATATGTCATCCACAAATGCAATATCTGGCAAACTTCTGCAAAAGTCAGCTAAGGCATCTGATGTAATTCAGGTGTCACTGAGGCTAGCATCCCACTAAAATGTAGCATTAGGACTGGCGGGGATTATTTTGGTACTTCATGAACATTTGCCTTGGAATTAAAACCTGATGCATACAGCCATTTTGCTGTATGTATTAATCAGCTCCCAAAACATGCCCCAGAGTGATTTTTAGTACATACACAGGGTAGCTCTTTAACTTCCCACTCAATTTTAATGCAGCTTCTCCAAATATTTTTTTCAAAAATGCCTTTCTCAGCCCTAAATACACTTCCTAAGTCATTCACAGCTGGAATATAAAAGACAATTAGAACAAATTTATTAGATGGCTCACCTCTACTGTTTGTGAAACATTTAAATGAATGTGTAGCTAGAGAAATGAAAACCCCCAGTGAACAGCCAAGAAGAGCAGCAAGCTGGCTGAGAGGCGAGGCAGAAGATGCTACTTGGAAAAGCATTTTCAAAACTTTAGCCAAGCCCTTGTCTGCAAAGGGTACAGAGTTGAAGAGGGGGAGGGAACTGAGGGCTAAAATGAGTTCAAACATATTTGCGTGAGATACAGGGAGTGCTGGGACTGAAAAGCAGGGTCTGATAAAGCTGTGAGGAGGCAATGTGGGGAAAGGCTCTGCTCTGCTTCATACAGACTCCTCCCTTCAGGTTCCCATGATGTGAGCTTTGCCGACAAATGCCTCTCACGACTCCTGCACATACCAGGGACAATTCCTTGTATTCTCTATTCTCTGTTCTCTCAGAGAGTGATGTGCTGTAGGGGAGGGCAGCCCTTAGGGAGCCACTTCATGCAGCGAAGCTGGTCCTGGAGTCAGTGAGTGACAGCATACATCCCTGGAAGGACGGGTCTGGATAGGAGCGCAGCCCTTCCTAAGACTGATGGGAAGAAGAAATAAATCACTGTCTCTGTAAAGTACATAGATGAGAGTCTGTGAAAAGTAAATGTTCGCTTTACATTAACTTTTAAAAAGAATTTTAGGGCCATTTAGGTTGCTCAGCAGGCAAAGATGTCTGCCCTCCAAACCTAATGACCTAAGTATGAGGCCCGATGGTAGAAGTAGCCCTACCACCGCCACATGAGCCCTCAAATAAATAAATAAATAAATAAATAAATAAATAAATAAATAAATGTAATAAAATACTATAAAACCATCTCTATTAATTCTTTGAGAATTTTATACATTGTATTTTTGTCTATATTAAGATAGTGTACTGAGAGAAGTTAGTAAGCAAAATCCCTATTATAATGATGCTGGGAAGAGAACAAAGTGAAAGTAATTAGGCAGGTGATTTCTTTTTGTAGAACGGTTGTCTAAGAAACACACTCACCAAAATGCCCTCTGTCGTTTATCCCTGTCATAGGTGGTGATTGTGTCTCGTCACATTGGTGGAGACTCAACTTCAAAATCTGATGCAATTGTCTAATTGGCACAAAAGTGAAGAGGAAGATTCTAGAAATACAGGTTCTTGTCAGGCTGACTGCGTTTGATAGAACAAAATCATTTCTCACAGTTATCAGTCTGTAATTTTCTGACCCAAACTGATTTCATGTGGTCACAGTCCTATAGTCCTACTGCAAGTTTCTGGCTGGATTCATGTCTCTCTTGTCTTATATAAACTGTTTTATTTGGGGGCATCACACTGCAATTGCATATTTGCTTCCATGCTTTGGTCACTGATTCCATCACTGCTAACAGTTTGAAGCCCTCAACAGCAGAGACTGAATTTACCAGGTGGAAATACTTTAAGATAGTCACAGGGCAGTTTGGGACCCCCAGACCCTCCCATGTATAAGTGACTAATTTCTATAGCTTGCTAATGGCATACATAAAAAATTAAGATTATCTGTGAGCCTAGTAAGTAAAAATATCTAAATACACTCCATCCCACCTTCAAAAGTTGTCATGGTGACCTGCTTTTGTGGGGAGGAAGTGAATTTCAGGTGTTGGACATTGGAATTTTCTGGATTTTCCAAGTAGATAAAACAAGGTCAAGACTTTTTAATGACTAACTCTCAGACTCAAACTTCACCAAACGCAAACACTTAGATGAAAAATTGTATGATATTCATGTATATAGAAAGCAGTGGATAACATAAAGAGTGGGTAGGAAAAGCATGTGAGTTATGCTAGCAAAGAACCTACAATGTACTTGAGATGATAGATAATATATATATATATGTATATATAGGTATATATATTATAGATGATATATAGATAGATAATAGACATAGATAGATAGATAGATAGATAGATAGATAGATAGATAGATACATACATACATACATACATACATATGACAGATGATAATAGATAACTTGGTAGCTAGATGATAGGTGATATATTAGAAATATAGATAAAGAGATGATAGATAGAAAATTGATAGATACATAATAGATAGATGATAGAGAGATGCTTGATAAGCAGGTGATAGATTCCCAGAGTCTACAGTGGAATGATCAAGTACCATACATGCCTTCTTCCTCTCCACTAGTTAGTTCTATTCCATGCCTGTTGGTTGGCAGCTCTCTTCTCAACATTGAAGCTCATTAAGGACCTTGTCAGAATTCTCCAGGTAATGCCTACTTAGACCTCACCAAGTGCTTAAAGAAAAACTCCACACACTTGGAGTTGCTCACACTTCTTTCCAGTTGTTGCACATCAATCCCAACAAGAGCAGAAGAAACTGCATGTGTAAGCGGGGCATGAGCCTCGTTTCTGGGATGTTCTTCCATGCCTCTTCCTCTGACTGGCATATGGCTTTCTGTTCATTCCTATTTCATTTTGTTTCTTGAGACAGGGTCTTACTATGTATTCCTGGCTGGTGTGGAAATAGGTAGCCCAGGCTGGCTCCAAACTCCTGATCCTGCCTGAGTTTCTCAAGTGCTGGGACACCGGTGTGTGATCTCATACCCAGTTCATGCTTTCTTCAGTCCTCCTTTTCCCATGGGAAACAGTTTGGTTTGGTGCTTCTCTGTAAAATGAATTTCCTCTCACTGGATTGTGATCAAGTGTTTGCTTTTTGCAGCAAGATGCACATTCTTGGACACTGAAGCTGGGGTTTATCTTATATTTTATATGTAAGGTTTCTCATATAACTAAGTATGAAGTCATTTCTCCTTAACTATTGTCAAAGTGACACAGAACACAGAGCAACATTTTATAGAAGATTCAGTTGAGATGGTCGTTGAATAAATAACTGTACACTAACTTTTGAAATTTTTAATCCTCTTTGCTCTTAAATTTTGTTGATTCTGGCCTGTGTCAAAAATCTAGCTTTCTTCTCTCTGCTAAGTAGTTCAACAGATGTTATGGCCACTTTGATAAACAAAGACCAGGCCCTTCCTAGCAGGGAATGTACCTCATCTGAAGGAGACTTCCAACATGGCCCAAACCCAGACCATGCCTCTTTGCTGTTATCCCAGCTATTATAATAACTCAGGATTTATGATTTATGAATCTCTTTCCATGTTCAAATTTCTGATGATGTATTCACAAGAAATCCTTACCACTGTAATTCTCATACTTTGAAATAAATAAGCATAACTATTTTTCTAAAGATAGAAATATGCTCTGGGTGACAGACACCTAACCCAGAATGGCAGCTTTGGGATTCCCCAGCCCAGTATTGATTCCATAGTGTTGAAGATTTGCCTATTGTGATAGAAGACCATGTGGCTAAAATGTTTCATAATCATTTGTACTTCTGAACAAATTCCTACTGTGTTCCCAAGTGTGTGAATTAATGCTCATGTTAGGCATGTTAGGTGTCTTGGCGAAGTAACTGGACACTTTATCGCTAAGTAAGGGCACTGAAGAAAGAAGGAAGCCAAGCATACATGGAATAGGAAAACATACACTATCTGAAAAAAATGGCCTTAAAATTTCAGAGTCTTCTCTTTGAAGCCTGCTGAATAGATATGCACCAAAGATCTCTCTCTCTCTCTCTCTCTCTCTCTCTCTCTCTCTCTCTCTCTCTCTCTCTCTCTGTGTGTGTGTGTGTGTGTGTGTGTGTGTGTGTGTGTGTGTGAAATGAGATCTCAGTTAGTAAGGGCTGTAGGCTACAAATGGATCAGAAGAAGCAGAAAGCAAGGATAACTTTTTCTACTGGATCTTCTTTTGTCCCTTGATGGCGCCTGTTCCCACCCAGTTAGTGACAAGTGTTGAAGTGGATGAAAAAGAAAGAAAAACCCCTCTCCTCTCCCTCCTCCTTTCTCTCTCTCATACACATATATAAACCTCCAAATAATAACTGCAAACAGCCTCGTGTCTCTTGTATTTTCCTTTTCCTTAGATGCACCTTGCCCCAATAAGTATAAACCCAGGCACTTGCAGTTTTCTAGCAGTAATGAGGAAAAGAAGGGGGAAAGAAGGCACGATGCCTTCTCATTGTTAGAGTTGAATGCTGGAGAGCCAGCTACCGAGTTAGCATTTGCTGCTGTTCATTAATCGGAGGATGCTTGGACCTCAAACCTAAGGTTTCCGACATGCACACTCTCAGAAGGCTGGAGGATGAACATAGGAAGGGTAAATAGCTCATGATTATGGAACATTTTGCATTGTCTGGGTGATTCCTGGTGAGTATGTTTTAAAACCTAAGCTTTTTTTCCCCTTCCTTCTCTGCCTAGAGCTTGTATTACAAATTTCTGTTAGTCATGTAAGATAACCAAATATTTTAAAATAAATAATATTTTCATGGCATCAACCTTGGAGTGTCAGCATGAGAAAAGTTTGAGTTTGGAAAGCTAAAATGTAAGAAATAGAGTAGTGAAGAGCAGTGGGGAAATGCTACAGGGCACAGAAAGGAAGATGGTGGCCATAGCAGAGCTTGGTACAGGGCACAGTAGGGCAGGTGCCACACTCAGGTCAGGACTCAGAGGCAGGAGTGTGCCAGCTACTTCCTTGGCACACCCTCTCAGATCATATTCTAGCCACAGTCTGAACTGCAGGCAGGTATGTGGTGGACTCTGAAATCCAGTCCAAGGGGCTGGAGAAAGATGCCTTTGCAGTTAAGTGTACTTAATGGTTCTCTAGAGGATGGGAGTTCAGTTTCCAGGATTCACATGGTGGCTAACAACCACCTGTAACTCCGGCCCCAGGGGATCTGATACCCTTTTTTGGCTTCTGTGGGTACCTTTGCAAATGTACACACACACACACACACACACACACACACACACACACACACACGAAATCCAAACCTACAGAGACTGAATAAGGATAGACCAAGCAAGAAGGTAGTCCAACAAGTAGAGTATGGTAGTACAGAGTGAAAAGTTTCTGCCCAGAGGGCGTCGAGTACTAAGTGTTATGATTCTTGGCATGACAGTAGGAAATCCAGAGATGAAGTTTCCTTGTGATGCAGAGAGAAGGCCAGTAGAGGCTAAATCCATTCCTGATTATATGGAAAATCTTGATCTTCATCAGATCCTCACATGTCTCCTGCAGAGACAGCTAAGAACATAACCTCAACAGACATTCAGCATACACATAACACAACTATGGAAGTACTTGGGAGGCAGCACAAGATTCACACACACAGAGAAGTGTTATCATTGTCTCTAACTACAACATACTTCATGACATTAACTTGAGCAAGTGCTTTGTACATTTGAGGAAGATCTAGAAAACCCTGCTAAATTCAATAGAAAGGAGACCACAGAACGGTTTTTCCTCCTTTACAGAGCCTGATGTTTCACCATCTTGTTTGAGAACATCACTGTCTGTTTTCCAAGGAGTGTGAGCTTCCTTCTCTCAACAAGATCAGAAAACAATAAGGCATATGATTTGCTCAGTATCAAGTTATTTTTATGTATTGATATTTGATAATAAAAACAAGTTGAAATTTAATATTTTAATTTGTGAAAGACTATTTTCTGGAGCAGAGAGACCTTTGCCATTTACCAAGCAATTTATCAAAGCATCCACTAGATCTGAAATATGCACATTTTTAAGATGCTTAAGGGTCATGTTTCCTTAAACAAAATATAAATATATATGTTAATATAAAACACATTGATATGAGATGTGTATACTATTATAAAATACTGTCAATACCATATTAATTTAATTAACCACAAAGGTAGCTTTGTAGAGTAGTTCTTAAAAAATTAATTGATTCATGATTATAGAATAACTATAGGTTAACAGAAGCCACAACCAACCTGCTAATTTTTCTTAAGTGAAGAACTGTTAGGGTTCAAAATAGTTCAATATTTTAAAGGATGATAAAATGTCTTGAATTTATAGAAATTTGCTGGATTCCCTAACTCAAAATGCTAAATGCTCACAATCTCATTTTATAATGATATGTCCTTTCATTAAAGAAGCTCTAGGGGCTGGACAAATGGCTCAGTGGTTACAAGCACTGGCTGCTCTTCCAGAGGATCTGAGTTCAGTTCCCAGCACCTACGTCAGATGGCTCACAACTGCCTGTCACTCCAGGTACAGGGCATCTGATGTTTCTAACCTCTGAAGGCACCTTCATCCATATACACAATACACACTCACATACACACACCTATAGATAATTAAAAATAATAAAAATATAAATCTTTAAAAAAGAAATTTAAATGTTATAGGGAATGAGGCAGTTGGAGGAATGACATAGGAAGTGTCAGCATGTAAAATGGTGTTTGTTGAACAATAACAAGCTGTGCGTGCACATCTGTCCATCTACCCGTCCATCTCACTAGCTTTTTAAAGGGCGCACCCTCAAGCCAATGAGCGTATGATACAAGATAGATACCAAAGAAAGAAAAACCTAAAAGAAACACAGTCACTGGGCAAGTTAAACCCCCTTTCAGACACGGTTGTGTCTAGAATGACACCCTTAGCATTAACTACTCTGCTAAATGTAATTTCTGAGCAGCTTGGCTATGCTGGGACCAATAATGTTTCGGCAGATGTTAACAGTGAGGGAATTTAAAGATTACAGAGTTCCATGGGTGCAGTAAAGCTGCAGTGGGAACAGAAATATTACCGTAGCTGTTATGTTCCGAGTGCATCACAGTTACTGACAAGTGATACATGAGTGATAGCGAGGACCAGGGGAATGGGACTTCACACTTACTGGTCAGCAGCATATAAATCCCATAAATTAAACAAAGTTTTATGTATTCCTCATTTCTTTGCAGACTGATCTTCCTCAGAGGGCCTTTGTTTCATGTTAATTCCACCATCAAAGCTTTGTTCAACCATACTGTTCTCTTTAAGCCGGGTATAGCTTCATTCCAGGCTTCCTGCTACACATCTATCCCCATTAGTTTTGAATCTTGGTGTGATCTCCAGGTGGGACTTTGCTGGTGCCTCCATGTGCTTTACGACGGACTCCATCAGTCTTAGCACTTTTTATATAAACCCCTCCTAGGCCACCTTATTTGTCCCTTTAATGGTCTAAAAGGAACACTTCTATAATCTCTGAAATGTAGATAAGTGAAAACTTAGCTGTATGGCATCACCCTTCCTGGGAGGAGTCTGAACAGGTGTTCACTGTCCCTGAGAACAAGTGAGAATGGGCAGTGTCCCCTCTATCCTTAAGCATGAATGCCAGCTCTTGCAATGGGAAGCCATGGGAAGACAATAATTCCCAATGGACTGAACATCTTGTGTCCAGTTCACCATAAGTTCCCACAACAGAACTGCAGTCAGATTATGAGACCTTGGGAAGCAGGAGTGAAATTATGTGAGTGTGTGTGGGGGGTGGAGATGGCTCATCAGTTAAGAGCACATATCAGTGTTGCAGAGGACTTGAATTTGACTCTTAACACCCACACTGGGAGACTTATAACTGCTTGTTAACTGATGTTTCTGGCCTCTAAGTGCACCTGCTCTTATGAGCGCGCACACACGCACACACACACACACACACACACACACACACACGCACGGGCACGGGCACAGCTAAAAATTTACAAAGTGGAGTTGTGCTTTTATTTGCTCATTCAAACTAACAAAATCAAAATGTAGGTTATATTAAAGCTAGAAGTTCTGATGAACCAATAGTGGATTAGTTATAATAGACATAAAGTTATTCATGTATAAATACATCTTCCTCTAATCATATAGACACAAGAAAAAAAGCTTTATGTATCTGGATGGCCAGCCTATTATACCACCCAACACTAAGACTACAGTGCTGTTCATTTCTAAGTGATGTGTAACTCGGACGTATTCCTACTTAGCAGCCTGGGGTGATCCATGATACCTTGCTCTCTTCCTTCTCCCAGACTTATTTGATTCATCTGGAAGTATCTCTTGTTATTTAGGAGGGTCTACTGGCTTGAGGGTGTAGGTTATTTTGTATCTTGCTTGTCCCTGTCGCCTTGGACTTTTCAGGGCTTTGTACTAGCCACACTTCCATCATCTCCGCTTCCCCCCAGCTGGGGTCATTGATGCTCTACCACATCCAGCATTTTTATGTGTATACTGGGGATCCATTTGAACTCAGGCCTCCATGCACTTTACTGACTGAGCCATCGACCCCCCAGTCCCTACAAAACAATTGCATTGGCATTACTTTCAGACACATGTAGGCAGGCCCCTGTGGGTTTTTCTGGGCTGCAGGTTTTTCTGGCATGGAGTCTTTCCTGCATGGACTCTGAGGCAGATCTTACTTTGAACACGTTCCTACACCACGTGTAGGGTGTAGAAAGAGCAGACGTCATGCACTGATGAAATCTAAGAGGGAAAGCAGTTTTAATTTTCTTGCTGGTGCTATTATCTTTTAAGTCCTAATAATCTCGCTCGTGCTTGGGCCATGAGCCTATAAATCTGTCCACGTTCAACGAGCAATCCAGGAGAAGTTTCCCTTGGCCGTGTGAGGCCCTGATAAACGCAAACAATACAGTTCTAGCCACTGCTTATTAAGAAGGGAGACACCCCCACGGCCCGACACTGCAATCCTTTTATTTTGATGGTGCTATTTCACTGTCTATCGTAAACCTAGCGAGGCGGGCTTTCTCTACCCTGCTCGCCTTTTATTGGCTATAAATCACCCCTGACAGGAAGTTTTATGCCCAAATCCGTTTACTCCTTGTTGGTAGTCTTTAAATTAATATTTATAAGCTGGAAGAGGCCTAAAAGGGTGCGGCAATATAATAGCTAAATGCCCCGGTTGGGCTTGAACTGATCCCCACCTCTTCGACCATTGACGTCTCTTAATTACTCTCATTCCTGGCGTCTATCGTCAATGCCATCCTTGTGCCCACAAATCACAAGCTTTGGTGGAATTGAAGTGGGGCAAAATAGGGGTTCAGAGATGGTTAGCCTCTGTTCCATGTGCAGTTACTGTTACCACTGTTGTTGTTATTGTTATTATTCTGCCCCCACCCCCACCCCCATACCCCGTGACATGTCACAGCTCAGGTGTGGAGGTGGGTCATTGTCTTCCACTTTGTTTGAGACAAGGTCTCTTTGTTGAGTAGGTGTACGTTCCTGGCCTTCTAGCTTCTGGGGAGTCTGATCTCCACCTCCCCATCTCTCTTTGGGAGCACTGGCATTACAGATCCCCCCCACCCACCCAACTGTGTCTGGCTTTATACGGGTTCTAGATCCAGAATTCAGGTCCTCACACTCAAGCCCTTTACCCACCACGCAATCTCCCAATCCCCACAGTTGATTTTTGAACGGTTTTAGTATGCAACGCTAGGGTCCGGGGAAGGAATGAGAGTTAAAAAGGAGTTAAGCAGTGGTTGGAGGAGTTAAAACAATAGCCTAGGAATCATTCAGACTGAAATCATGTCCTGACGGACCTTTGTAAATTCCATACTGAAGCACATGTCTTAAAATTACCTCCAAATTCCAAGTTACGTTAAGTGAGTGGATGGATTTTAACTCACAGCATTAACCTCGGCCACAGAACAGGCCTTGCTGGGTCCAAGACTCCATTCTCTGTGGCTGATCCCTCTTAGCTGCCTCTGCTATTGTGGCCTCTTTCTGCTCTCTGAGGACCATGCTAGCCAAGTGATGCCACAGGGTGGACCGAGCCCCATGGCCTGGGTAGTGAAAGGTCTCAGTAAGTCAAGGGTTAGGCATGGGGATGTGCCGTGATTTTTGGAAAGGTGGAAAGGGGGACGCAGAAGACATGGCTTCTGGGAATCGCTCTCTTGTGTTCAAGAGCACCACCAAGAAACGGTCCTCTGCTCACGGTCCCACCAGGAATGGACGTGGCCTTCCTGCTGCTATCAGAGGAGACCAAGCTGAGGTCATATCCCATTCTCAGAAAAGGGCAGAGTCAAGGAACTTAGGAAGGCAGAGCTGGTGCTCCAACTGTGACTTCTTGTTTCCTAGGTGATAATGCTCTTTATTGGGTGCACTAACTAGTCGGTTTTCAGATGTTTGTATCCAAAGACCACACTCCTCCTTAAAGTCGCTTGTGACCTCTGATTCCTGAAGCAGGGTCCAGAGGTGACACCAGTCTATCCTTTTGTTTTCCTTATTGTGCTCAGGTCACGGACACCCCTGCATTTACTTCCTGTTTCTGTAGCACTGACTCCCATGTCTCTGGAGTCTTCTCACTTTCTTTGTCTTTGTAAATGGGCTCCTCCTCCCCCACCCTCACTTTAGTGAGGCTGAAATAAACAGGTGTGTTTATATAATAGATCTTCTTTTATTACTTCTTTGAATTGGAAAGTACAGGAACTAAATCTGCTAAGTAATATGCACCATTCTTCTGGAGAATGCTGCTTTCTGTCAAATGCAAACTGTGATGTGGAATAATGAGATTGGCTTTTCATGGGGCTCTAAAGCAATGGAAAAAAATTAGTGTCACAGTTTTTTGAGCAATAGCCTCTTGCTTGGGATAGGCCTCTAACCTCCAAGGGGACTATGTGGTAGGGAACAACATTGCTTAATATACTTTAATTTTGGTTGACTGTAAAAGTTGAGTTTGCACTTTGTGGATAATAGTTCAGAATTGTCTGTCAATCCTTTACTTTCATTTGTCTGTCAGTGAAATTCCTGGCTCCACCAAGAATTCTCCAACATTAGATGGTGTTTGGATCACCTCTGTTAAAACCAACCAGTAAAGTCAGCTGAGGTGACTGACACACGCCTGGATTCTAGCACTTGGAAGGCTGGGGTGGGTTAAGTAGGCTGAACACTTATTTCAAGGCTATCCTGGGCTACATAGCAAAGTACTATCTAAAACAAACAAACAAAATCCCTAAAACCAATCCAATTTAAAACTTGGGAAGTCAGTTAAAATTCATGTTCTCAAGTCCCAACCTAAGTCAACAGTGTCTGAATACCTGGGAGGTTTCAGCCCAGATTTGTACTTTTCTAAGATTCTCAGGTGATCTTTTTAAGCTGATGTACACCCTGAAACTCATAGGATTACCGTTTTTCTATGATTTTCTAAAAATGCAGTTTAGTTTATGAGGCTCAGAAGGGCACACATGGAAGTTTCCATAGTATATTTCTAAATGGTTAGAATTAAAAAAAAAATCAAGCTAACATGATTAAAATAATGTGTTCCATCCCTCTGTCTTCACAGGATCCCTTCCTAACAGCTTTGAAGGACAGTCTTAAATGTGGCTGTCACTCTCTGGCTCCTAGATGTTCCACCTCCTCACTGACATGTGTGGAGCCCCACCTCTGGCCTCCAGTCTGATCCTCATCTTTTCCTAAATCACCCCTAAATCACCGTGAGGAAAGGATGTGTGAGAGCTGCTTTCCTGTTAGTGTCATAAAATACCAGGACCAAAAGCTACTTAGAGGAGAACGGGGTTTACTTTAGCACACGGTTCCAGAGAGACCGAGTCTCTCACGTTGGAAAGCCCTGGTGGCAGTCAGGGAAAGCATGGCTGCAGGGGCAGGAAGCTGGCTGGTCACATTTTCATCCGTGCACACACAGAAGCAGAGAGAACAGGAAGTAGAGCAAAGCTATGAAACCTCAAAGCCAGCCTACAGAGACATACTTCCTCCTGCAAGACTGCACCTCCTAAAGGCTCTACCCCACAAACTGCCATCTACTGGGGACCAAGTGTTCACATACATAAGCCTCTGGGGTCATTTCTCACTCAAACTCCAAAGGATGCTTCAGCCCTTGCACGTATTCTCTGTGTCTAAAGGCTCCCTCAGCACCCTACAAATCCAATATTCATCTGTGTTCCAGTTTACCCTCAGGAAGTCAGAACTTAGGAGACGTTCTGTGCAGGTTCCGAAAATGGATTTGACTCCTGACCTAATTTGGGCAGAGAACTGTTTTCATCACTCAGTCCATGGCTAGGCAGGAGAGTTGTGGACAGTGTCTCACCCAGGGTGAGGTAGCCAGATAAAAACTAAAGGAGGAGGCTCGAGCTTAAACTAAATGAATTAGCATGCCCGAGAACTCCTAATATGTATAGGGAAGAGAGAAAACCATAGCAAGGGAACCAGTCAGGGAAACATCAAGACAATTATAAGAGCTCAGCAAATCCCTCAAGGTAAATAGTCTTAGTTCCTCGATGAAGAAACACAGACTAGTGTGTTGGATTTAAAACAAGATTCAATTCTCTGTTGTTTGGGAGGAAAATATCTCATTGATGAAACCATACACAGAGGCTGAAGCAAAAAAAAAAAAAAAAAAAAAAAAGTAGTCAATTTACCAAGTAAACAGAGGCTCCAAACAAGCAAAGAGCTATATTGATATTTGGTAAAGTAGACTTTAAGCCAAAGTTAGCTGGAAAGAGAAAAAAGTCACTTCCCTACTACTAAAGGGAACAGTCTGTGAAGGTGATAGAATGATTCTAAGTGTATGTGCACTGGAAATTAGTGCACGTATCATTTTAAAAGGCTACTGGACACAAACGGACAGATGAGACCACTTATAACAATAAAGGTGACATCAGTACCCCACTATCCTTAGTAGACGTCATCCAGAGGGAAAAAAAATTCAACAAAGAAATTTCAGAGTTCAAGTTTACCATAGGCCAAATGCACTTAACATATATCTACAGAATACTCCATCCAACAGCTACAGAACACATTCTTCTTGGCACCCATGGAACTGTCTCTAAAATAGGCCACATTTTATGCCATGAAATAATAACAAATATAAAAGAATCAAAATAATTTGTTGCATCATATGAGATCATAGTGGAATAAGATTACAAATCAGCTGCATGAGTAGAAAGTCCATAAGTATGTAGAGCTTGAACAACATACTCTGACTGATCAGTGAGTCATTCAAGGGATCAGAAAAGGAATTTAAAAATTCCTAGAATCAAATGAAAGTGAAAGTACTAGCACTAATCAGAACTTTGGGAGATAAATCAAAGGCAACTCAAGAAGGAACGTTTATATCTATGTGTGCTTACATTTAAAAAGTCAGATGTCTTTTTTTATAAATAATTTAATGGTGATTCTTACAATCTTAGGAAATCAGAACAAGCCAAACCAAAAACAGTTAGAAGGAAAAAAAATAAGAAAGAACAGACAGAAATGAATAACACTAAACGTAGTGTATGAAGACCCTGAGTTAGAGTTGGCTTTTGAATGATAAGCAAGGTCAACCAACCTTTATACAAACTAAACAAAAATAAAAATTAACAGAGAAAAATTAAGAAAAGCCAAATCAACAGAGTTAGAGATGAAAAAGGAATCAGTACAATAGATACCAAGAGAACTCAGAGACTCAAGAGGGAACAGTTTGAAAACCTGCTTTCCAAAAAAACTGCAAAATCTAGAAGTGGAGAAATTTCTAGATAATATGACTTACCAAAATACAGGATATAGATGACCCACACAGACCTACAACAGAGAAGATCGAAGCAGTAATAGTCACACAACAAAGAAAAGTCAAGAAATGATTTGTTCACGTTGCATTCTACTCAAACTTTTAAGAGGAGCTAGCCCAGTGTCCCCCCAACTGTTCCACAGAAAGGGAACCAACAGTATTAAACTTGGTTCATGAGAGGAGTGTTATCCTAATACCTAAACCAAGAAGGAATACACACAAGGAACAGAAAGGAAAGAAAGAAAGGAAGAAAGGAAGGAAGAAAAAAAGGAAGGAAAGAAGGAAGGAAACTATAGACTAATATTCCTGGTGATCATCATGAAACTATTCTCAAGAAAATATGAAAACCAAATTCAGAAGCACACTAGAATGATATGTCATGATCAAATAGGCTTCATTCCAGGAATGCAAGGATGCCTGAAGATATGTAAATCAATGAATGTAACATAGCATATAAATAGAGTCAAGGATAGAAATCACATGATCATCTCAATAGATGCAGAAAAGGCCTTTGACACTTGATCTTAGCCAAAAGGCTGAGAAGCGATAGAAAAGGCCTTTGACAAAGTTCAACATTCCTTCATGATGAGAGCTAGGGAAAGCAGGAATAGAAGGAACTCAATACAGGAAGGGCAGATCTAACCAACACTACATTAAACAGAGAAAAGCTGAAAGAATTTCTTCAGAAATAGGTATCAGATAAGGATATCCACTCATTGAATATAGAGCTGGAAGTCTTGGCTAGATGAATTAGGCAAGAGAAGAAACAAAGCCAGGTTAATCATGGAAGAGATACAAACAGGAGAGGGAGAAATCAAATTATCCCTTCTTACAGATGGTGATCCTGTACTTAAAAGATCATATGTACAAGATGGGCAGTGGTGGCGCACACCTTTAATCATAGCACTTGGGAGGCAGAGGCAGGCAGATCTCTGTGAGTTTGAGGCCAGCCTGGTCTACAAAGAGAGTTCCAGGACAGCCAGAACTGTTACACAGAGAAACCCTGTCTCAAAAAACCAAAACCAAACCAACAAAACAACTAACCAAACAACCATAGATAGTAAAATAGCAGAATATAAAGTAAAACATAAAATAGCTTTTGATATACTAATAATCAACTGGATAAGAAAGAAATGAAGGCAAAGCCTCGCTAATAATAGCTTCCAAACCAGCTAAAACCCCACAGGAATAAACCTCAGCAAGGAGGTAAAAATTCTCTATAGTGGAAACTTGGAAATCCTCAAGAAAGAGATTGAAGAAGACACTGGGTGATAGACTCAGCTGCTTGTTTAGGAGAACTAACAGTGTGGCAATGACCACATCCCTGAAAACAGTTCAGATTCAACACAGTCCACTCAAAATTCCAATATTACTCTTCATGGAACTGGAAAAAATAATCCCCAAAATAATATGGAGGCCTCAGAGACCTCAAGTAGGCACAACTGTAGTTGATCTAAAGGATACAATATCAGAGATATGACAGTCTCTGACCTCAAATTATGTCACAGAGTCGCAGCAACAAAAGCAGCAAGGAACAAGCATAAAACCAGACACTGGGACCAATCAAGTGGGATAAAGAGTCTGAAGTAAACACACAAAGCCACAGCTTCTTAATCTTTGACACAATTATCAAAAACATACACTAGAGAAATAGCCTCTCCAAAGGTGCCGGGAAAAATGTATTTCCACATGCAGGAGAATGACACTTAGGTGTCAGCCTTCACAAAAATGGATCTTCCTGTAAGAGGTGATACTCTGAAACCACCAGGGGAAAACACCACAGTGTCCAGGAACTGGAGAAGGCTCTCTGGAAAAGCTCACCACAGCGATGTGAATACTTGCAAAGGTGACAAGTGGCATCTCGTGAAACCAGAAGGTTCTGCGCAGACGGCAACCATCAGCTAAGTGAAGAAACAGCCTGCACATGGGGAAACCTTCCCCAAGCACACATTTTACATGGGGTTGATATCTAAAATTTAAAAAGAACTCAAAAAGTTAAAGCCGTACAATCAATGGACTGTACAGACAGTTATCAAAAGGCAAACCACAAATGGACAATACATATTTTTCAAAGGGTTCCAGGTCCTCAGCCACCAGGGAAAAGCAAATTAAAAGTGCTTTGAGACTCCATCTCACCCCATCAGAATGACTGGCATCAGGAAAATAAAGTGCTCATGAGGAAGTGGGGGAAGATGAACCCTACTGCACTTTCACTGGGCGTTCAGACTGGCAAACAGTATGGAGATCCCATGATATGACTCAGGTCTATCACTCCAGGTAAACGACCAGTGACCGGGCCAGCTCTCCCCAGAGCTATTGCACCCCTTGTTACTGTGCACTACTCATAATAGCCAAGATAATGGAAGCAGCCTAGATGTCCATCAGCAGATGAATGGACAAAGAAGATGTGGTCCATGTACACAACAGGTCTTAAGCCTTCAGGAAGAATGAAATGACGTCTTCTGAAGGTAAATGGGTGGAAAAGGAGAGCTAATTGGTCTCTCTTGTGTTAGCCCGGCTAAGAAAGGCAAGTATCTCATGTTTTGTCACATAGAGGCTATATTTTATAAATGTGATATGATGGGCTGGAGAGGTGGCTCAGTGGGTAAATGCATGCCACACAAGCCTGATGATCCGAGTTCAATCCTCAGAACCCATGTAATGGTAGAAAATGAAAACTAACTCCACAAAGTTGTCCTCTGACCTTTGAAAGCATGCTGGGACATTGCTGGTGTGCCTGCCTTTACACATCACAAACACAATTAATATTTTTTTCATTAAAAAGATAAAAATATTATATGAAAATGAAAAGAAGAAAGAAAGGTCCTCAATGGAGGGTTGGGGAACAAGAAAGGATAATGGGGCAGAAAAGAATGATAAATATTGTCTTGTCTCATATGTGTAATCTAGATTTAAATACATACACACATATATACACACATACAAGACATGAAAATAGAAAGGGGACAAGTTGGTGGAGAAAGGGGACCAGCTTGGGGGCAGAGGCAAGGAAGGATAGTGGGAGGGAATATTAGTCGAATACAATGCAATATAAATATGAAAATATGAATAAAACTCATTATTTTATATGTTCATAAAAAACAATTAAAATAATGTAAAATGCCTTGGTCATTAAGGAACACAAAGCATGGGTGAGTTTCCCAAAGTTTCACAGCTTCTAAATGCTGAATTTAAGTTCAGACCCCTTGGACGCCACTACTTTATGCTGGCTTTCCACCCAAAGTCCCTACCTATAAAAGGTGTTAGCACCATCGATTTAAGAGCAGGCCATCGAAAGACGCTTTAGACACCCTGTCCCTGTCAAAGAGCAGTCCTGTCCTGTCACTGGTGAGATTTTCCAGATGTGACTGCCACAGCTGCAAATTCTTGACCTGTGGCATGGCCACTGTCTTGACCTCTTAGCTTTTGGGCCCTCTGATGAACTTGGCACTATCTTAACGAAGGTGTTTTCCAGTTTTTTCATGAGTATTTGAGGAATGCACAAGTCTATTTCTACCACTGTCCTTCCTTCTTTATAAATGCTGTGAAAATTGCACGACTAAAAGCATCTTGTCCCTTCTGCTGTGAGTTTGGTTATTAGATCTTATTATCATCTCAACACTGTACTTTGCAGGGCCAACAATGCATTAAGACTGAGGCCAGACTTGTAACTCCTCTTAGCACCGATACCAGCACTGGACAAATCAGAGCCAGTCCATGAATGTCAGGGAGCTGTAAAACACATGATTGTGAAATGGTTCTCTCAGCCACCTTTTATAGACAGAAGCTGCCCACCACAAGATGTATAGGCTTAATAAATCAATGGGAAGGAATTCCAAAATGGATAAATCAATACCCAAGCAGTCAGAGAATCCTACAGGTGTATGACAATGACCCATCAGGGCCTTTAAACCTCAGCTGGTAGGTTTAGCCAAAAGGGTCTATAATGATAGATGAGCCGAGATGATAAATACCTCCGTGGTGGAAGTTTGTATTGTCTGCACTTTCTCCATTACCCTTCACACAACAGCAATATAAACTGATTCCTCTAAACCAAAGAACAGATCTGCAAGAGAATCGGATTGTAAATCCACACACCTGGGGACAATCTCAGAGGAATTGGGTCATTTACATAAATGGTTTCAGGTGTGACTAGTCGACATAATTAGAGTGCTTACTGTTTGCGTTCTGCAGATGTGCAAGCATGCAGTGGCTGTTGGTGGGAGTGTACATCAATCTCTCCCTTCTGAAGCATATTATGGATACATATATAAAATTACTAATAGCCTTCCACTGGCTATTTTACTTTTGAGAAGGTAACCTCAGGGAGTAATGCAACATTAATATAGATTTTGATATTATTTATAATACAATATAGAAACAGAAAACATTCATTTCTAGGAGAGTAGTTCAAATTGCATGTTCATAAAATTATACTAAAATGCATATGGTAAAAAAAGATATTGCCAAGTAAACTTAATGGTTTAAGAAAACCTTTAGGGGGTTGGAGAGATGACTGAGTGGTTAAGAGCACTAGCTACTTTCGAAGAGAACCTTGGTTCAGTTTCCAGCACCCATCCACCTTGTTGCTCAAACCACTCTAGTTCCAGGGGATCCAGCACCCTCTACAGGCTTGCCCAGGATCCTGCATGTACAAGGTGCATATAAACTCACACAGGTGCATGTACTCACTCACACATGTACACATGTAGAATTTGCTGAAGGAGGTGGAGGCAGGAGGATCACGAGTTTGAAGCCAGCCTGGGCTCCACTAATTACTTAAGTTCGTTTCAGAGAATCTATCTTACGGACAAACTCTAATGTATTTTTTTTAAAAGATTTTTGAAATTCCATTTTATGAGTGTGAGTGCTCTGTTTGCATGTATATAACTGAACAATGCACAAGGCTGGTGCCTGTGGAGGCTGGAAGTGGACATCCAAACACCAGGCGCTGGGGCTGCTTGTTGTTGTGAGTATGTGGTGTCGGGGCTGGAAACCAAACATCGGTCCTCTGCAAGAGCAGCCAGTGCTCTTTAGCCCGTCCAACATATTTTTGAAAGTTATACACAATAATAGTTAATCACGGTATTTGTTAATATGGAAAAACAGAAACTCCCCAAATATCTGAGATTAAAATGATTAGGAAACTAGGTAGACTAAGAATATTATAATGATATAATAAAATATTAGAAAGGAACTAAGATAAATTTTGTGAAATTTCACAATATGAAAATTACAAATAAATCTTAAAGTATTATTGTATGTGTTTTAAATATTCATAACTAAATAATTACTCTAAAATATTGTGTTTTAATGTTTAGTAATACTTCTTCACTTCCTCCTCCTCCTCTCCTTTACCATCCTCCTTCCTCCTTGGTCTCCTCCTTTCCATTGCTGGGGTTATAACCCAAGACCATGTGTACAAGGCAAGTACTCTACCACCTAGAGACACTTCTGGCTTCCATTTTTAAAAATACTTGCTTTATTTTTCAAATATTCTGTTACATAACATTTTAGCTAGATACTGATAAGTGAAATCTATTATATCCTTTCAAAGCCCTTTTTTACATCTTGGTCCATTGTCTGGCAATATCTTCCTTAGATAAACAACACTGAAAATTTACTTCCAATGTTGTATATTTCATTCAGATTTACAAAGACTTAAACATGTTGTAATGTTTGGATGGGTGTGAAATACCATGAGGTCTTTTATCACTTCAGGGTCTCTTTTCCCACTATCTTTTCTTTTCTTGTTCAACATTTTACCAGCTTAGCTTCCTAGGAAATAGCCCTTGGTTCTTACTGGCATTTGCTTAGCTGTTGTAACAACCAAGTTGTAGCTAGAATAGCTACTCTAACTTGCATCACCCAGACTTGATAACAGAAACAATTAATTCTTGATCAGCATGCCACTCGTGAGTCTTGGAGGGCCAGAAATTCTCAGGCATGGCAGGAAGTAGCCCACTGGGGTAGGATGACTGTGCACAGTCAGTTTACAAGCAAATGAAGGAGCACTAAGTAATTCTGCCTCTGGGGTGCTTAGGGAGTGCTGATTCCCATGGATGCTCTGGACACAGAGATGACAAATGCATGCGCTGCACAATTAGCTTGAACAGCTGACAACCTTGGCGAGCTGGAGCACTTTTCTCCCATGACCTAGCAGTATAGACTTGAGAACCACAGGGAATGTTTTGAATTTAAAAACGAAATTGCAAGCACGTGAGAAGATGTTCAAGCTCGTCAGACATTTAGAAAATGCAAATTAAGACTCAATTAAGCAAGATACCACCACATTACTTTTAACAGGACTTTAGGCAGAAAATTCTGGCTTGCTCCTCAGATGGTGGCTTTTTACCTTTTACTGGATCTGAAGACACTGCTGCCTTTACAGTTTGCAGGGCAAAGGTGTGGGACTCCAGACAACCAACAAAAGACATGACTTGGTTCTCCCAAGCTCGGAAATGACCAGCTCATGTGCAGGAGCCTCCCACATTATGCAGCCATCCTAGTTAGCCTTAACTGTCATCTTGACACAGTCCACTGTCACCGGAGAATGAAGTATCAATGGGGGGAGATTGCCCACATCAGACTGATTCGCAGTATAGCTCTGGGGGGTTGTCTTCCTTGTTAACTGATACAGGAGCAGCCAGCTCACCACAGGCTGCAGCACTCTGGGGGCATGTGGTTCTGGGATGTGATGCACAAGAAAACTAGCTAAGCGGGAGCCTTTAAGAGAGCCAGCAAGCAGTGTTCCCCAACTGTTTTGGCTTCAAGTTTCTGATTGAGTTCCTGCCCTGACCTCCTTCAATGATGGACTGTGACCTGGAAATGTAAGATGAATACACCCTTTTTTTACCCCTAAATTGCTTTTGGTCAGAGTGTGTTATGACAATAACAGAAATGCAATTATAAACAGGCTTCCTGATAGAGCCACTAACAAGACAACTGGGCCTACAAAAAGGTCTCCGAGCCTTTCTCTCTAAAGCCCATAGTAAAGTTTGCAGTATATTGAGATTTGAGGAAAAGCATATTAAGCTTGAAACACTGTATCTCAGCTGTATTCTAACAAGGAAGATTGAGCAGGTGACAAGCTGTCAAAAATTATGTGAACTCAACTTACTGTAATGAAACCCGGAAAGTTCCCTAGGTGCCTGAGTCATAGTGTTACGGCATACAGAATGCTGACGTGAGGCAGAATGCTTCAGCACTGCCATTTGGATCCAAAGATATTCCAGCCCATTGGATCCAAAATTGAGGGCATAGAAAATATGTGTGATTTGGCAGCAGCTGAACCCGGAGGAGATGAGACTGAGCATGCTCTGTAGGGTGAAGTTGAAGTCTTTGGCAATCTGAAGGCAAGGAGGTCTGATCACTCCAGGACAGAGGTGAGCCAAGAGGCCTTGAACAGCAAGATTCTCACCCATCGAGGCTTCTCCCCAGACCCAGTATTTCCACATCTGAGCCCTTTAGAATTATTCTGGTGCATGGTAGCCTAAGCTAACGACCTTATCCCCAAAGTATTCTACTTAGAAGTTTTTTGTTTTTTTTTTTTTTGAGGGAGAATCTTTATTTAAAATATTCTCCTTCCTGGCGAATTCTGGGGCTAACTTTTTAAATAATATTTTTCAAATCCTGTTGCTCTATTAAGAGAGGTTTCCTTGAATTTAATGAATTGTTTAGAGTGCTGTCAGGGTTTAAATAGCAAATTATTGTATATTGTTAATATTTTTAAGAGAAGAGGTATTTACACATGAGTGGAAGAAAATATATGATCACATTTATATTTAGGTTCCTTTAAGTTTTATCTAATTTCCTATAAACTTTTCAAAATATTTTTCAAAAAAACACTTCTTTCATTTTTTGAGGTTATAATACAGTTCTCCCTTCCTTTTCCTCCCTTATACCTTCCTGTGCCCTTTTCCAAATTCTTGGCCTCTTTTTCTTTCTGTTTTTCCCCTCTCTCTGTCTGTCTGTCTCTCTGTCTCTGTCTCTGTCTCTGTCTCTCTCTCTCTCTCTGTGTGTGTGTGTGTGTGTGTGTGTGTGTGTGTGTGTGTGTGTGTGTGACACACATACTCCTAAATACATAAACATAACCTTCTGGGTCTGTATAATGTTACTTGTATGCATGTTCTCAGGGCGGACTGGGGAAGGCTGTTCCTCTCACCCTCAGCATTCCTTAGCTCCCATAGTTCTTTCTCTGTGTAGACCTGAGGCCTCCTGGCTTCTCCAGATGCCCATGTTAGTCTATCTATTGTTAACGCAGTTCTGCATATGTTGGCACTGAGTAGAAGGGAGCTTTAGTTTCATGTAGAAACGGGTTCAGGAGAGTGGGCAGTGGCTCTGTGGCCAACACACTTGCTATACAAGCATGGATTCAAGAGTCTGGCACCCCAGAACACACAGAGAAGCCAGGCAGGCATAGGACCTAGCAGTAATCCCAGGACTTGGAAAACGGAGGTAAGGCTTTCCTGGAGTAGCTAGCTAGCTAAACTAGGGGGATTGGCATACCCTGGTTTCAGTGGGAGACTCTGTCTCAATCAATATGAGTGGAAAGTGATCATATCAATGACATACACACATACGTGTTTTCATGTACCCGCATGCATGCACACATGCACATAGGAAAAAAAATGGATATAGGGAAAGTCACTTTTAACAAAGAGAATGCCAACTCAGGTTTAGAACTGAACTACTTTTTCTTATTACCTGACGATTAACAAACACTCACCATGGCATGCTGGGAGTAAGCTTTACAAACCTCTTACTACCTTAACCCAGAAAAGCATACGATACAGACTTGAGTGGGTCTAAGGTTTTGCCATCTTCCAACTTCAGCTGGACTCATGCTTCACTTCTGCCCTACTTAAAAAGCAAGGTTTACTTAACAAATTAATAGTATAAATAGGGCAGTGAGCATGCTTAAACCACTCTGAACACTATTTTAAAAGGCTTTAGCAAATTAATTTTATGCAAATGATATTGCTAATGCAAGTGCCACTAATCTGTTCATTAAAGCCAGAGGGAGCAAACTTTATTTTGGCAATTAGTTGAAGTTACTATATGTATTAAAAAAAAGCACCAAAGTTGCATTTCTTTTAAAGTGTACATGTAGACTTTTCTCTGGTTGGGACTTTCCCATATCACACAGTGTGGAATCAGGAGCTTACATCTTTTGCCTGTGGTCACACAGGTGCCTTCACCTCAGGGTACACAGACGTGGTTGGCTCTCCCAGTCACTGGGACATAAGAGCAGCTCCTCCTCTGGCTGGAGCACTCTGGTTGCCCTCTGTGTGAGGGGGGCAGGGACATTGCCCTGGCTGGTCTTCAGAGGTAGAGAAGATCTGCCATTATGTAACAGGACAATGATGTGTCCTGATCCATTATTAAATGTCAGGCTTCTATTGCCGTCGGCTTCTCTCTGTGTGTTCCAGAGACGCCATGTTGTCTGATAGACTTCGGAAGGAAAGACGTTGCAGGTGGCGACTATCGATGTGACCTTTCCGATTATCTCCACAACTCTGAGTGCATTTAAAGGGAGCAGGCTGACATTTGTGGTTATGATCATTCATAGTCTCGTCATCTGCCCATTGATTTGAGACACCAGTCACATCACTGTCTTGAAGCCCAGTGACAAATGTGGCCATCTGACTGACAAGTGAAAGCTCAAGTGAATTTTGCCATTTATTATTATAATTATTGTTGAGTCAATTTTCTTTTTCCCAATTATGGGGCTCTAGTGTAGTGAGCTGTCAAAAGAATGACATGGCACCTAATGTCATGATAAGCTACAGGAAAGAATTTGATGTAAACAAAGGTGTCTTGTGGCTCCCGTGTGCTTCCAACCCCATTTTCCCCACAAAATCCTCTTTTTAAAAAATAGATGTAAACCAATATGTATTTATGAGTAGGTCTCCATTGTACCACGTATTCTTTTTACCGTTCTTTTTTTTTATTTCCATATGTGTTTATTTTTTCATTATTGTGTAATTAATAACCCTAAGCATAGCAGCTTTAAACAAAAAGTGTTTCTTTATTGGAACATGTTTTTTGTATCCCATGCCTGATCCTCCTGCCTTCACCTCCCAGGTGCTGGGATTACAGATATGCACCATCATACCCAGTTTACCCAGTGCCAAGGGTGGAACTGAGGGTTTCACACATGCCAGGCAAGCTTTCTACCATCTGGGTTTAGCGCTCAGTTTCATAGTCAGAAATCCTGGTGTAATTTATCACATGCCTCAGCCACCATGCTGTCTGTCCAGGGTCTCCCACAAGACTGGGCTTAACGCGTTGGTGGGGCCACAATACTTTCAATGTTCAAATGGAATATGACCCACTTCCACGTTCACTCACACAGAGGTTGACAGACCTTCAGTCATTGCTGGTTGTTGGATGCGACATAGACCATTCCACAGAGCCACTCACAATGTGGAATCTGCCTCCCTTAGAATAAGATAATGAGAGAGAATGCCCAAAATGGAAAATACAGTTCCTATAAATTAATCTCAAAGGTGCTCCTCCTAGCTTTTGTTAGAAGTAAATCACCACATCCAGCTTCCACTCAAAGGAAGAGGCTATCAAAGCATTGACTAGCTGACTAACAGGAGGCAGGAGGCTAGGTCCCCAGCACCATCTTGGGGATTGTTCAGTACGCTAAGAGAGGATGCAACAGGCATTGCTTTCCTCAGGTACTTAAGAGAATCTGCAGCTAAGAGTTATTGCATTCGTCCTGTCATTCTGAGACTCTCTAGATCCTTAAGCTTGTTCATCTGTAGGTACATCACTGGCTCTTTAGGGTGCTAGAGACAAACACTGCTGTCTCAGAAGGACTGATGCAAGCACATTCCACAGCTAAGCCTTTACTGCAGTGGTTCTCAATGTTCTTTATGCTGCGACCTTTTAATACAGTTCCTAATGCTGTGGAGACCACCAACCATAAAATCATTTTGCTGCTACTTCATAACTTCAAATTTTGCTACTGCTATAAATCGTAATGTAAATATCTGATATGCAAACCCTATGGTGGTCGCGACCCATAGGTTGAGAATCACTGCTTTAGAGCCAGTCCCAAATCTCTCAAGGTTTTTAGTTTGCTCTTCAGAGTCAGGTGGGGCTCATATTTGTTAACAACTGGTTTTGTTATTAACTATCTCCATCATTTTGTTCATTTTTATTAACGTCTAACATTCATTTTTATTTTTATCTGTTGCACTGAAATAAGGCTACCTGCTTCATGGAACATTTTCAAGATAAAAATAGATTATTTGTGTAAAAATACATAATATACACCTATTAGCTTATAACCCCAAATGACAATTCATCTATTATATAAGACACATTTATGTATATATGTTTGTGTAATAATATATGCTATATATTTTTCTATACACTACTCACTTATGGAAATGCAATAGACAGAAATGTTAATATTTTCTTTGATCAAAGATTTTCTAAATTACAAACAATTACTTAGGGAGTTGTTACTGTATGAGATTAGGGTCAAGTCTTTAAAGATGCTCCATACCCTATTGGTATGAATTTTAAATTTCCTTTGCTAAGTCCTTCCCTCAAAGTCAAGGACATATGTTGTATCACCCAGCCTAGAGTGTGGAAGACAGTGTAAGAATGGATCAGATAGATGTGGGGCTGGGCGGGCGTGCGGGGGTTGGGCTATGGACAAGAAAGTGACTGTGGTTTGCTGACTTCTGTCTCTCCATGTACATCTGAGTTCAATAGCAAGCATTGAATATTACTGCCATTGAGACAGAAAGCAGATGGCCTGCCTCACCTCATGCACGTCCTCAGATGTACCTCAGACGGCTGCTCTCCTGGATTCAACTATCCTGGTCTTCACTGAGTCCATGACATTTTCTGTCTTCATTGTGGAATCTGCTATCCCAGTATCCCAGCCATCCTAAAGACCAGACACACACATCACGAAAAGGGGAGCAGGTCTGGGATCGGTGAGGGCAACATCTCTTCCCTGTCTGCATACACCCTTTGTAAGCCTAGGAATTTCCTAAAGATACTTTGTCTCAGAGACATCTCAACCAAACTTTGGACAAAATGGATTTCATTGGGCAACTGATCTGAAAACGAGAGCTTGGCTGGTGTTAGATGGTTTCACACCTCCAAGTGTGATGAGATTAAGCTTCCCTGTATCTTTGTCTTAAGCTGTTTTTGTTGTCATTGTTAGTTTGTGTGCTTTTAAAGAAGAATGGTATGAAGCCTCCACAGACTTAGGGACAAAAGACCACGTGTGTTCTAAACTGAGAGCTGAACTCTGAGTGCTGTCTTCTCCCATGGCTGTGGCTGTGTTGCTAATTAGGTATGTTTAGCTGACATCAATAAAGCAACTCCTATGTGAAAATCATCAGCCTAAATACTTCTGCCTTATTTTTTCACACACACCCATTCTATAATGTATTCTATTTTTATATTCAGTGGATGAGCTTTAGGAGACTGAATGATGTGCCCAGGGGCATGGAGACCATACTTCTCTCAACCAAGAACAGATCTCACTCCTCTGGTTCCCAGTGTATCACACATTGACAGGCAACTTCCCCATATGTTTAATATGTTCCTATGGAATAGATACCTTCCTGGTGACATTGGTTCTTCATCTTCCAGAGGAGTCCTTTCAAGGGTCTTAATGTTCTGCAGGTGAGCTGCAAGAAGTTCTATTTTAAAATTTAAATCCTCTGCCAATTTCCTTCCTCAAATTGCCTACCATTAGAACCACGGAATTAGCATTTAAGGATGAAGTGTTCTCTGGGATTGAAACTGGTCATGGCTGGGAAAGGGAGGTACCAACTGTGAACTGACCCTCCTAAAAGGAGATGGGAATTTTGTGCACAGCTGATGTCTGCAGTGAATTCCAAGTTTGCATTTTAGCCAGTCATTCAAGCTGTTTTGCAAATTAATTTGTTTCTGAGTTTCACTGAGAAGCATAATTAAATAGTGTTATGTTAGGACGACATTCAGCTACAATAAACGATACTCCCCGAGTGGTGAGTTATATAGTTGATTTCTCTGCCATGTGAAAAACATATGGAGATGGTCACTCCAAGAGTGAGATGGAAGCCTCCACACCACCAGGACCCATCCTGCTGTTAGATGTACTACCACAGTGTCCCCACAGTGTGGCCCTTGTGTTCTTGGCTAAGATGGCTGTGGGTAAGACCAGCATGTCCCCATTTCAAGGTGTGGCATGGAAGAGAGGATGGCTTGAACTTTAGCATGCTTTGAGTAAACTGCCTGGAAGTCTCACCTGCCCTGTGGCTTTCATCACAGTCAGCTGAATTCATTCCTCAGGACGCTGGGAACGGTTGATTGAAGTGAGGATGACACCATGTCTGTCTGAAAGACAGAGCTTCCTTTTAATGTGAGATGGAGGCTGAGAGCAGATCACTGCAGGTCAGGAGGAACAGCAAACTTAAAGACAGGCAGCTACTTTTCTTTTGTAGGATACAAAGAAATAATGTCTAGTTATGTGGTCCCAAAGACCATGGTGAGTTGGCTCCTGGGTAGAAGAGGCAACATGCACACCATCTTATTATGTGGTCCAAAGACCATGCATTGGCTCCTGGGTGGACAGAGGCAACATGCACACCATCTTATTATGTGGTTGAAAGACCATACATTGGTTCCTGGGTGGACAGAGGCAACATGCACACCATCTTATTATGTGGTCCAAAGACCATGCATTGGCTCCTGGGTGGACAGAGGCAACATGCACACTGTCCTAGTTTGTTTTTGCTGCCATGATAAATTCCATGATC
The DNA here is from genome assembly GCF_004664715.2 of Peromyscus leucopus. NCBI lineage: Eukaryota > Metazoa > Chordata > Mammalia > Rodentia > Cricetidae > Peromyscus > Peromyscus leucopus. The sequence goes on along the minus strand of NC_051076.1, from coordinate 11,092,213 downwards.
CAAAGCAATTTGGGGAGAAAAGGGTTTATTTCTGCTTACAGCTTATAGCATGAAGGGAAGTAAGGGCAGGAACTTGAGGCAGGAGCCTGGAAGCAGGAACTGAAGTAGAGGCCACCAAGAAATGCTGCTTACTGGCTTGCTCCTCATGGCCTCCCCAGCTTGCTTTCTTATACAATCCAGGTCCACCTGCCCAGTGGTAGCACCTCCTACATCAATCATGAATCAAGATAAAACCCTACAGGCCAGGCCGTTCAGGTGGAGGCATTTTCTCAGTTGAAGTTCCCTAGCTTGTGTCAAGTCGACCAAACAAACAAACAATAACAAAAACTAACCAGCACACATACTTTAATAACTGTCACTATTGGGTAGTAGGGAGTTACATTTTTTCACAATAATGTTTGGTCAGATCCATGATCATAGATGCTAACTGTGACAGTGAAGGATGCTTGTAAAAGATAGGGGTCATTCCTTAATAAATATCTCACAATTCTGTTTCCTCAGACATTTTAGTTGGAGGTACCAGCCTACAGGACCTGGCATACACCCATTTATTGAAACTAAGTGTGAACTGTTGCTGTTAAAACTGGAGGCCCCAAGTTAGTTATACCTAATGCCAACCCACGATCCTGCTTCCTCTTACCAGGCCCTGCCTCTCAAAGGTTCTACCATTTCCAAACACAGAACTAAACCTGGAACATAGGCCCTTAGGGAGGCAGTTGCCACAGCTGTCGCCAACAAGAGGTAAGTGTCTTTCTACTTCGATTGAGGTCTCCCAGATTGCAGTCTGTGTTTTCTCAGATTCTATGACAATAAACTTCACAACTATTTTGAACTTGATCTGATCTTATTTTTTGACAGAACCTATTCAATTTTCAGTCTATCTATTGGTATAATAAAAAATTTATTTTCCCCACTATAAATGAGAACTTACTTCCTTTGTCTGAAATCGATTTCTACCAAGTTTCAGGAGACTCTTCCTCGAAGTACCCAGCATTGTGAACAGCAGTGAGTAAGATAGGTGTCTGGTTTGTGAGGGATAAGTCATGCCAGGCCTGCTCTGAAACCTCACTCTGGGTTGCTATTGGCGTTCTCCTTGCACAGGAGGGTACATGCTTTGTTTAAAACGTCTCCCACCACTTCACTTTGACTCATGGCTTCGTCAGCCCCAGCCATGTTTCTTTCACCCAACCCTGCCCCAATAACCTCAGAAACCAGTGGTCATAGCATAACCAGGGTGCATACACTTTTACGACTCGGCATTTACTAATTTTTCTTGTCTTGGCTCAATGGTAACTATGTGACATTCCATCTCCCTGGGCTTTAGTTGACTCCATTGTAAAATCTATGAGCTTGGCCTTGATGATTTCCACAATCCCTTCCAGCCCAGGAAAAGTCAACGATCCTGAGACTGTACTGACATCTGAGCTGACAAAAATGTTTTGGGAAATCCCATCCTTCTAACCATATGGCAGTGAAGAGACAGTTCTGGTCCTAAAAATGACACAAAGGCTCCACTTGTCGTTTGGGAATGGCTTCTGGCAGCCCAGTCATCCAGCCCCTTGTAGCCCAAAAGGCTCTACATTGCGCTGCCCAAGAGTAAAAGGACTGAAGAGGTGGCTCAGTGGTGGAGAGCACTTCTTGCTCTTCCTGGTGTTCTGAGTTCGAATCGCAGCACCCACGTGGTGTGGTTTACAACCAACTATAACTAGCTCTGAGGGACCCAACACCCTCTTCTGTCCTCCTTGAACACTTTGGCACATGTGGCATACACATGGCACACACATGACACACACTCATGCCATCATAACTACAGACATACATGAAAATTAAAGTAACTCTTTTTTTAAAAAATAATTTTTCTATGCTATGACTTATATACTCAATTCTCAATTAGCTAAACCAGGTTGGTAGAATGGCATGGGTAGCAATAACAATTAATTAAAAACCTCTCATATTTAAAGTCTGTGAGGCTGCACATTCTCTGGAGCACTGATTTCTGCATAATGTTTTTTTTTTCCTTCTATCTGAAAATTTACACTTTTACATTTTCTGATGGTCCACACTCCATCACATCACCCTATAGCTAATGCTGCAGGAAACTAAGCAAGAAATAGTGAAGGGTGACTTCAAAGCAGATAATTGAAGCACACTTCTATTCACCACCTTTTAATCAAGAAGGATTTTGTAGTAGTTTATAAAAACTACATACCATATCAAATAATTGAGAATTTAGCATATTCTGCTCAATCCAAGTCTCGTGCTGGGACAGTCTAAACACCCAGGTTAGTGTATGTCTTTGGGAAGTGTGCGACTCAATGAAGTAGAATGTTACCATGCACAAAACTTTTGCAAATAAAAATAAGAGCTCCCCTGCCGCGTCAATAAATCAGCCCGGGTCCTGTGCAGAGGCCAACAACAGCTGACAGAATACAGGTTCCTGGAAATGCTTTATAAGTACCATCTAAGGAGCCAGATTGCGCTTTAACAGCCTTGTTATCCTAATGAAATCACCCTGCTTCCTCATCTTTGCTCCAGACACCACCAAGGTTGGGCAAAGGAAGCCCCATCTCCCCAAATGCCTCTAAACACCAAATTTGGATGACAGATTAATGATGAGATCTGCCTCCCCATTAATTTATTTGCAGGAGACACCTGTGCCAATAACCTCGTTAGGGTTTGGAGCGTGTCCCTAGAAAGGCATGCCTTCCCCCTCACCGAATTGGCTCCCCATAATTCTTAATTACTTTCTGTTGCCTGGTGGGGAAAAGGCACATGACATGGAAAATTTTATAGGGTCTAATCATTAACCAACTCCATTCTTGAGTGGAGTTAGAGTATCCGAGAAAATGGTCTGTCACAATCCCCCTAGCTACTTTCAAAATCACTGGCCAAAGGAATTTTCCACATGCATTTTCTGCTTGAGAGCCGTTCTGTCTAAGACAAGAGCAAGGCTCTCAGAGCCCTTGCCTTGTGTCGGGTACTGTTCAAATTCCCATGTTCAGGATCAGTCCATCTCCCAGCACTGCCATGTGATTAGTGTTCTCATTTTTCAGATGACACCAAGACACATGATGTCGCTTACCCAGGTCTCACAGCCAGGTGTCAAAGCCAGCTCATCTGACTACAGGCATCTTAGGCCACACTCTTCTTTCTATGGAAGAGAGACTATGCATGAGAGAGAAGAAGAAAAGACCCACTTTTGAATTTAGCCTTCTTCATCTTGGTTAATTTGTCGAGACTATCGGGGGTCATACTGGGAAGGGGTTGTGAGAGAGTCATTTAAAACCACAAAACCAAAATGGTGAGTGGAGCAGCAAAAGATTCCGATTCCCTCACAGCGAGGGGTGGGCACTCAGTGTATTTAGTTCTTGTCCTCCAGTCCTGTGATGGGCTGTACAGTGGAGTAGTCTTCATGCCTAGAGGTTAAACTCTCTCTCTCTCTCTCTCTCTCTCTCTCTCTGTGTGTGTGTGTGTGTGTGTGTGGTGTGTATGGTAGTGATGATGTGAGTATGTGAGTGTGTGTGTGGTGATTGTATGTGTGGTGGTGGTAGTGATGGTGGTGGTGGTGGTGGTGGTGGTGGTGGTGGTGTGTGTGTGTGTGTGTGTGTGTGTGGTGTACAACAATAATTACATAAGATGAGGCCATGGATTCAAGAAGAAGTGAACAGACAATGGAAGGAGATGGAGTGGAATAGGGAGAGGGTTTTAATGATACAAACACAGGGTATTCAAGTATGAAATTCCCATAAATAAAAACATGACTGAAAGCTTTATGCATCATGTGCAGGCCCTGGATTTTTCTTGTCTTATCCCAACTTTAAATATATTTTTTGCCTATTAACTTCAGACCTAATTTTTCCTTTTTAATTTCAAATTATTTTTGTTATCTCCTCTTAATCTTTACCATTCCCACTCCTTATAAGACAAATAAAATCAGCAGTGGGGTTTTGTTTACAAAAGTATGAACTCCTTCTGTGTGAGTTGCTATAGATGTCCAGGCATCAGGGTGGGTGTTTGCACTAATGATGGCCTCTTACCTCTGGGATTTACATTTCAGTACAGCATGTGATTAAAAGTGCTCCTCAGTCACCCCATTATCATTGCCCTCATTATACAATGTGACCCGTTCTCATTTGTGTGGAAATCCTTTAAGAAGTTTTTATCAATTTTATAATGGCCTGCCTGTGAAACCCTTACTAGATTGCTCCCTCACTATGATTCCATTTGGGTGCCTCTGTGCTGATGGGTTGATGAGAAATAAAGATTTGGCATCATTTATTTCAACATAAGGATGGAAGATAGCAAGTAGCTTGCCTGCTTCCAAAAATAATTAGGAGTTGGCCTGGCCGGGTGGCTCAGCAGGTAAGAGTGCTGTCTGGCAAGACTGGTGACCTGAGTTTGCTCCCCGGGCCCCACATGACAGAAGGAGAAAACCAACTCCCAGTCAATAGATAGATAGATAGATAGATAGATAGATAGATAGATAGATAGATAGATAGAGATAGATGGATGGATGGATAGATATAGATAGATATATGATATATATATATATATATATGATATATATAGAGAGAGAGATAGGTAGATAGATAGATAATAGATGATAGATAAATCAAATTAGAAACTACCCAGGATCTGTCTCTGCACCACTACTTTTGGCTTCCCCTTCCCACCTGCTTCTCTCCTCCCTTTGTTTTGCATTTGGCGTGTTGTTCTTCTATATTCTATTTTGTACAGAAACTATATTCTATATTGCACAGAAACTAACAACTCTCCACAACTAATTTTGTTTGTTTTCAGATTTGATCCAAACATTGATGTCAAGGAAATGCACTGATGGTAGATATAAGATTCAAAATAAAACTAAAATTTAAATGTCAGGCTATGAAGGTAAGATTCAAAGATGAATGGCATGAACCAGGTACCATGAATGGTGAAAGAATTGCCTGGATCAGGAATTAGAGACCTACAAGGCAAGAATCCTGTTGCAAACAAACTTCAGTCCCCGACAACCAGCGATTGGATCACAAGCAGTAAGTATCCCTTTAGCCAAACCGCACCTAGAAATCGTGTATTCATATTGACAACACCAACTCTTGGTAGTGGTGGGGGCGCAGAAAATCGTGTTATACAAAGAAACATGGAGGAAGTGGAAATCTTCAGCTTGTAGAAGGGACAACAGGGGTGGGGAGAACTCTACTTTACTATTACAAATCCCTGAGGCGATCGCCTTATAAAGAGAAAAGGAAGTTTTTGGCTCATTGTTCAGGTTCCAGTCAAATGATCAGGTACCCACTGTTGCTTTGGCCCGATGGCAGCATGTCACAGCAGGAGTGGGGGGTCGTTAGTGGGACAAAGCTGGTCACCCCATAGCTGGAAAGAGAAGGAGAGGAAGATGAAGAGAATAACCCTGTTGGAGGGCATGTCCTCAGTAACCTGCAGACTTCCCAGTGGGCCCTGGTTCTTAAAGATTATGCCAGGTCCTAGTAGAGCAATGTTGGGGACTAAGACTTTAACACATGGGCCTTTGAGGGACATTCAGGACTTTCAGTAGGGAATTTGGGGAAGTTGGAACATAAAAGTTGTCTTTACACACCGGAAGAATTATTGAGTGGAAGATGGGTTAGTCTCAGTTTATTGTAATGGTAGAGGACAGAACCATGAACAAGAAGACATATGACTATGATCCTTGATCCAGGCCATCCCTCATGATCATCTCTGATTTGTATGTGCATTTGCTGCGTGTGAAGCCTGCCCATTGCAAGGGCAGCCTTTTTTTTTTTTTTTTTTTTTTTTTTTTTTTTTTTTACCAGCCATAACCATTACAAATGGGAAATTGAGCTGGGCGTGGTGGTGGTGCACGCCTTTAATCTCAGCATCTGGAAGGCAGAGGCCGGAGTATCTCTGTGAGTTCAAGACCAGCATGGTCTTCATAGTGAGTTCCAGGAGAGCCAGAGCTACATAGATCCTGTCTAAAAAAGTAAACAAATTAAATGGGAAACTGGCGTTAGTTTGCTTCACTGGAGGAGTAAGTGCTTTGGAACTAGAGAGGTCTAGACCACAGCTCAATACTGAAGCATGACTCATCCTTTCTAAGCAAACTGTGCTTGTGACTAGAGACTGGGAAAAATTCTAAGGGTCTGTGGCCCACGAGTCTAGGAGAGGAATTTCGTTCAGTTCTCTGCTGTGTCTCAAGACTTCAGGTCTTGCTGCCTGTTGATAGGGTGTTCATGAGCGTGGCACTTAGCCAGCAGGTGGAAGGGCCACAGGCTGGCGGCCATATGATCTCTAAGACTCATTTCTCCTCACAGCACCTTGTGCACAAGTTCCACTCCTTATCCACAGTGTGTTTCTTTCTCCCCTTTTCTTCACATTGGTGCCATGGAAAGTTCCAGAATACAAACTCCATATCAGAGAATGTCAACATCAGTTACCATAATATCAATATGAACATATACTATAAAAGTGACTTTTCAAAAGAGGAAATAAAACATGAGGTAAGGCAGACACTTGGTGCTATTTTATAACCAAACCACTTCACTGTAGCCCTGCCTCACCACCACAGTTAGCACCCACGGCACAAGCATCCATACCAATCATCATCTCCATGCTTCTCCGCTGACTCTGTCAGCTGAGGTCAGAAAGATGACGTCACTCCTCAAGGTTCCGCTCTCTTCACATTTCCACTTCTGTGATTTTGTGAATGGCCTTTTCCTTTCCACAGAGCCAAAAGTCACCCATCATTTTACATTCAACTCAAGCTGCTTTCCTCGTGAGATTTTTGTGAATGATTCTGGAATCTGTTGATTTATCCATCTTTGAACTTCAGTATTTACATTCTCACCCCATAGTGTGGCTTCGCCACCAATTCCTCTTTTGAAATGTTGCTGCAGAGGGTGAGCCTGGGCCACCGGAGTGTAGAACATGTTTATTGGCATTTGCCAGTGTTTTGACCTGGACTCCATATTTCTTCAGAAAAATGTCTGCCTTTTGAGGACATTTTCTTTTGCTGGAAGTGACAATCTGACACTGACATTTCCCTGATAAATCCATGTGGAGAGATCCCAACTACAGTGTTCTGAACTATTCATAGCTTCAAAGAGCCCTGGGTGTTTGTATACTTACATCTATGCTGTGGTTATGTCCAGACTCCTCTGCCTTCCAGAAAATTCCATCTCCAATTCTGCCCTCTCTCTGTTCTCACCACAGGCTGTAGAGGCTGATGAAGTCTAAGTTGTCAGAGTTGGTTACTTGCTGGCAAAACATTTGCACCTTTGACAGAGCTGTCAGATTGCTGTCCCCAAACCAAACGAGCACACATGCTGAATCTCCCCCCACAAACTAAACTGGAGGGCAGTGCTTCAAGTCTATACTCAAATCTATACTTAGAATGTCATGTACACACAGCTACACACAATCAAAAACCCCAGGAGAGGAAAACTCCTCATGGATAGTTGAATGGACCCCTAACAAAGCTGTTTCACATTTTAAAAAAAGATTCAGTATCTCTCTCTCTCTAAAGAGGGATCGTAATGGAGGATGGTAAAGGAAAGCTAAGGATTAGAGCCTTCATTAATGACATGCAAGCACCTGTGTATGGAGAAAACATTCTAAATAAAAGTAAATATCCTACAGTGTTATCCTCAGAGACTCACAAGGACCACCCCGTGACAGGTCAAGAGTGAAACTTTACCAATAGTAGCTAATTCATAAAGACAAGGCCAAAACAACAACAGAAAGATAAGTGATGGGGAGCTAAAGGAGAGTGGGGCAAAGCACATCCTGTCTCATAGCTCAGTTCTAATTTAAGTACCATAGAAAAAAATTATGTGTAATTATTTTTATTGCTAATAGCTTCAGGGTAAGCAATAACTGCAAAATCTCATTTAAGAAAGACTTTATGTGGGTGACTGTGGGAAGAATATCCCCCTTCGTCTACCTCTTCAGTCAACAGCAGCCCACCTGTCACTTCTGAACTCTTGTCTGTACACAGGGAAGGCATGTGAGGTGGTGAGGGAGGGGCGAAGGAACAGGAAGTATCAGTTGGCTTTTTCTCAATGGTGGATGGCTGGGAAAGAAGATCAGCTGGGGGCCCAGGAAGGGAAGGAACAAGTCAAACTCCACCACAGGGGTATTAATAGTTTTGATTTTAGAAAATTAAATTAAAAAGTGAAAAAATATTGGATTTAAAAAGTGACATGATAAAGACACTAGGCATAATGGTAAGAATATATCTTTTGTTTTATATGTGTGCAGAGTCATGTGCATTTAAAAGATGGTTACTCAATATTAATAATACTTATCATCAGATGGTAGAATTTCAGGTGATCTTTCATATTCTCTTAACCCAGTAGTTCTCAGCCTTCCTAAAGCTGCAACCCGTTACTACAGTTCCTTATGTTGTGGTGACCCCAAAGCATGAAATTATTTTTATTGTTACTCCATAACTGTAATTTTGTTACTGTTATGAATTATAATGTAAATATCTGTGTTTTCTGATGGTCTTAGGTGACTAACTTGACCCCTAATGGGGTCATGACCCACAGGCTGAGAACCACTGTCTTAACCTTTATTAGTTGACTGGCTTTAACTCTTTTAAACAATGAACAAGTACATTACTGTACGTAACCAGAGGAAAACACACTGCAAAACTTACTAGTGTTGTTGTATGGAGAGGAGATTTTCTAATTCAAGATGAAATTTTCACGTTTTTATTTTTATTTTTATTTATTTTTGGTTCTTCCTGAGAAAAATATCACTGATTTTTAACATAGTTCATATCCAATTGATCATTTGTAACATCCAAATGTTCACCATGGCTCATTTCATTCTTTTCCAAATCAGAATCTTATTTCTAATTTTTTGTTCTGCATGTCTATGTTGGGAGCTGGGACTGGGAGTTGCCTGATGTATGCCATATCTCTCTTGCCTGTATCTCAACAGTTGCTCAATAAATCCATCAAAAGAACAACTACCTCCATTTTTTAATGTGAAAATTAACACAAAATGAAACAGTTAACTAGTAGCAGAGTCAGTATTCAAATCCAAGTTTGACTAATTTCAGTGCGTTAAACTCTATCACCAAGTTTATGAAAATAGATTGTTCATCCTGGTCCTTACATGGATGAGGCTTGCCTGATTATGTACAAAGGAAACTCCTTGAAAGACACTAACTCCTTTAATCCCCTCTGCATCCCCATCAGGTAGAGAAGCATTTTTAGAGATGAGGTAATTCATGATCAAAGAGAATTTAAGTTTTTCCCAACACTTCATATGGTGTTGATAAGGACAAGGGACTGGTGAGGCAGTGTCTTCTAGACTCAACTGTACTCTTTCTTTCTACTTGGAACTTTTAAATGACTTTTGACTATGCATACTAGTGCACATATGTACTGGGCTACAATGGGACATTTTAATATATCTAGTTGGATATAGTGGCCATGTCTATAATCCCAACATTTGGGAAGCCTAGGGAGGAAGCTTATCATGAGTTCAAAAACTAGCCCAGGTTAAGTAACAAGATCTTGTCTCAAAAGGAAAAAAAAAATATGTGAGTGTGCATCTATACGACACATAATTATAACCTATTTCTATATTATGGCTTGACTGTAAAATGACCCCTTAGGCTCATGTGTCAGATGCCTAGTCACAGCTAACGATACTGTTTTGGACAATGTTGACAACCTTAGGAGGCAATGCCTAACTGGAGGAAGTAGGTCACTCTGAAGACTGGGTTCTTTCTCTCCTTCCTCTCTGCTGTGAGGAAAGCAGGCTCCACCACAAGCTCCTGCAGACATGATGCTCTTTATCACCATGGGCCCAGAATCAGCAGAGCTGAGCAAGGACAGTGGACTAACACCTCTGAAAACATGAGCTGAAACAAACATTTTCTCCCTTTAAGACATTCACCTTGGGTTTTTTTTGTTGTTGTTTTTTTTTTTTTTTTTTTTTTTTTTTTTTTTTTTTTTTTTTTTTTTTTTTTTTTTTTTTTTTTGTCACAGCCATGGAAAGACTGATGAATACAATGCTTATGTTCTGCAGTAAGCAATACAGGGTGACTATCTGCATGAGACTGATGCACTGAGATGCTGTAACACTCTTTGCAAGCTTCTTGTCTGGGGCCTGCCTCTCTGAAGAGGCCCTAGACTCAGCTCACACTAAAAATGAACACCTAAGCTGAGAGAAGTTATGAATGGCATTGCAGTCACACACACACACACACACACACACACACACACACACACACACACACACAAAGATAATTTCTTCAGGACTTAGAAAGAATAGTTCTTGTTATTTGTCTCAGTAAAAACATGACTTTTATTTTTTCCCTCCAGTCTTGTGCAAACCAAATAAAGAGATTGAAGAGCCACCAGGTCACCAAGAAAGATAATGTCCTTTATTATTCAAGTGTAATTCAAATCTCTCTATCCAGCCTCAAGCATGTGCTCAAAGGTAATTGACTGTACAGGAGACCCTCATGCGGTCAGTTGCTGGTCCGCGGGCCACAGGCCTCCTGCCCATTTGTGTGTTGTGGCCCAGTTTTGTTTTTCTCTCAAGGAAAATAAACGTACTGCAGATGTAGGGGGAAGAAGCGAGGGGCTGGAGTCAGACATCCAACATGCCTAGTTCTGAAGACTTCCGTCCATGCTGTGGGACATCAGGATGCAAGTTGCTTTGCTTCTGTGAGCTATTTCTCCAGCCAGCCCAACCCCGAAATCTGGCTCGGACTCTACCACCCCTTCCCCGAGGTCCAAGGCCCATGCTCATCACCTGGAGTGAAAGCTGACAGGAATTCACAGAGGCAGGGAGCAGGGAGACATGCCGGCATTGTCATGCATGACTGACCAGCAGCCATCAAGGGCAATTAAACACGGAGAACTCGGGATCTTTCTGGACAGGTCCAAGCTCCCTGGCGCCCCCGTGATTAGATGCTTTCCACGATTCCCTGAAGTCACCATGTGACATATCCGGTTTCTTTTGCTCTTTTCTCATTTCCTTTGTGCAGCACTGGTACAAGCAATCATCCAGCACAGACTTCATTTCAGGCGACTTTATTTCCACAAGAATTTTGGTCAGTTGCAAGGAGAGCGGAATCAGAAGCGTTTCCTAATTCGCAGGGAGTCAGTTCTCAAGCGTATGGATGTGGACTTAGCATGTCCACCCGCTGCGAGTACTTTGCCGTTATTCCCTTTTCTTTGAGATGATTTACATCCTGAATTGGATCATGCAATTCACCTTCTTTAGAACCAGGGTGTGTACAAGAGACCTGAACAAATCAGCGCCAAGCTGTGCTTGAAAAGTGTCTTGGGTCACTTAACTCATACAAAGTTTGAGATAGTTCAGGTTGCTGGACGTCTTAAAGGGGCTGGTATGTCAAATGACTGTATTATGTGTATGGAACTGGCCCTGCAGCACAAAGAACTGGCTCGTTTTAATAGGGTGAGATGGGGAATTTGAAACCTGGGCGGAAAAGAATCGAAGCAAAGAGCCCGACTCTCTTGCTTGGATGAGATGTTTGTTCTGTCTCCCAGGCTGGTCTTGAACACAAAACCCTCCAGCCTTGCTGTAAACATGCACGAAAACAGAGGGTGGAAGTGGTCTTGGTCTACCGCTGTTTCTGATAGGCTCTCTCTTCGTGCCCATCAACCCAATTGTTCCTCCATTACCCGTCATCACAACAGTTAAAGAACATGTCCTATGGGCAACACAGAAGGAGGGTGTCAGGAGATCTGGGTCAAGGTGACAACTGCTTCTTCAGTCTCTGTGTGTCTGGGGCTGTGCAGCACAACATTGGCTGAAATAAAGACCGGGGTTGGGTGCCGAGTGACAAGGAAGGACACAAACAGCCTAAGTAGACTCACTGCTGCAAGGTGGGGCCCAGGCAGAAAGACTCTGAAGCTTTAAAAATGTAAAGGTGGCAAAGCAAAGCAAGATATGCTTCTTCAATGCACCAGTGCGGGAGGGAACTAAAAGCTTATGGCTGAGATGCTAAATATAACTGGCGGGCAAGAGATGAGGAGGGAGGTTTAGGTGGGGAAGGAGTGGGAGGGAAGATTAGGGGCTGGAGGAGGGTCAACTAACAAAGGATGTTTAAAACAACATAGCCTGCTTGTAACCCACGTGACTTGATGGTAAGACCTATGGCTGAAGATGTCCCACTCATTAATCACAAAACACGGAGAAATCAAGGACACTTCCTGCTGCTAGTTCTTATAGTACAGGAAGGTACTATTCTAGGGGGCCAGGCGTGGGGTGGGGGTGGGAGCAGGGCCAACAATAGTCTCAACCAGCTGAGAAGCTTGTGAACTGCAGTAATGACCAGCATGGTAAGATATGATCATGGGTGTAATAGTGGCATGAATGTTATGAAAGTAACCAGCTGCTTTCGGCTTGGATTGCAGGCCTACTCCACAGGCATGATCATACTCCTGGTACTGCAAATCTGACCAAGAACCCAGGGCTGGGGAACTCTCAGGCCCCAGGGTTAGACCTACTACTATTGCTTTGCCACATGGACATAATATTGAAATGCTCTTTAAATTCGTGTCTCTCTATCTGTAGATTAGTGCAGCTGTCAGTCCTCATCAGAGACTTTGTACTGTGGGGTGGGAGTTAATACAGAGACTCACAACTGGTCAAAGTATAAAGAACAAATGTCTGTGGGGAGCTCAGAAACAAAAGGAACAGCGTGACCACAGCCCCTCCAAAGGTTCAGGGACCATCACGGAAAGGGGGGGGGGCAGAAAATTCTAAGAGGCAAGGCTACAGGGATTTCCTGGCCCTGGCTCAATGCCTAGCACAGCAAAAAGACAAAACAGAAAGTAGATGCTGTGGACAAACAGGCTTCTTAAGGCTGGTGCCAAGGATGACAGGCTCAAGCTATTTGAAAGGGAAATCACTCCCATCTCATTCAACGAGGGATCCCACTTTCCTGCTGAGAAGTCCCTGCAGGTGTGCCGACTGTGGGGCTTATGATCTGCATCCTTAATATGTGAAAAAGCTGTGTTTAGTCACTCCAGAGGAGACAGGCAGTAGAGGAGACACATGCTGGCAAGCAGTTATGGGGAAGCTAGGCAGCCAAGATGATTAGTACCCTTGAGAAGAAGACCTTTAATTAGTATTTATTTCTGTGGACGTCAAAATACATAAATTCTACTCTGGGCTTCATCACTTGTTAAAAAGTAGTCTTGCACAAATGATGTTATTTCCTTCAACTCTTATACCATGGCAAGTAATTCTATTTATGAACTATATTTTCACAGCATATGACCTACCCACTTACAGCATGACCCAACACATGTCTATTGGGTAACAGAATTTATACCAGGAAATGAGAAATGTCAGTGAAGAAGACAGACAAATTCCAAGTTGTAATTGGTGTGTGGGTTGGGGTAGGGGTGGGCAAACACACAGACAAATCAGATCAGTTAGCATGAAAGTCACCAAACATGTCAAGTGGCACAAAGCTAATACATGAGGAGACAAAGTGTGCTGTGTGTATATGTGTGTGCACATCTGTGTATATATGTATGTATGTGTGCATAAAGGTATGCATCTGTATGTGTATGTCTGTGTGTGAAAATTCATGTACATGTGCACGTGTATTCATGTGTGTGCATGTGTGTATGAGTGTGTGTGTGTGTGTGTGTGTGTGTGTGTGTGTGTACGCGCACACGCACGCATGTGTGTGCACATGAGATAGAGGCTACTTTAGTTATCATAAACATGGAGATCTGTTCTGAAGAGACATTTAAACCAAAACCTGAAATTGAGAAGGAACCTGCTATGTGCAGAATAAACAAGGGAAAACATTTGAAGGATAGGCACAGTATCAACAACTTTGTGTAGAGGAAATTGAAAGGTTGGGATGAGCTACTGAGGTCTCACAGTGTGGGGAACAGGCATACATTGCTAAAACACCATTTGTAGTGGTATTTGTTCTGCCCATGACCTTGGGCTATACAGCCCAAAGGAGGTGGTGCTTCTTGCCACCATACATGACCTCTTAAAAGGAAAGGGAGAGGGGTCATAAGGTCTCTGCTTCCCGCTTCCTGATACGATTGGACTGCCAGGTCCATTTGCTCCTGGACAGAACAGAAGACATCTTCAGCTGTTTACTCGGATCTGTATTCGTCAGTATATTTCCTCAATTTTTATCTTAATAAATCCCTAGTACCCACTGATAGACTCATGAGGATTGATCTTAACAACCATTGCTGTATAATGGCTTGTATTATTATTGCTTGAGTTGTTCTAGAAATCAGGAGAAAATAAATATTTTCTGTTTACCAGTATTTAATGACATTATGAAATCATTTCTGTCATGATAGATGTGGACATTCCTATCAAACTTTCTTCTCAAAGAATGGTCTTTTCATTTCTTTCATTCTTATCTCGTGAAGTTTCATCATGTTCTTTAATAAACATAGGGAATTGCCCTGAACATCATCATCATCACCATCATCACCATCATCATCACCATCATCATCATCATCATCACCACCATCACCACCACTGTCACCTTTGTCAATGCAATGTTATCTTTATCACTGTTATTGTTCTTGTCATCCCTACTGTCTCCATTATCACACGGTGCTCTAGCACCTTGTCTTTTGTGATCTTCGCATACACTTTGTGCAGCAAACAGTGCTAACATGATTCTCGCTTCTTTTCCAGATGAGACTAGAGGAGATTCAGAAAGAAAAAGTGGTATATCATGAAAACAGAACTAAGCAGTGTTGACATGTCCCCAAACTGCAGCTCCAGATACACATTCAGTCAGATCCACATCCAGCCACAGCCATGTCATCAGGTCCGTGTCTAAATCAGATTCGCATCTAGTATGATCCATGTCCTTAGGCCCACGCTCAGTGTTCTTCACACCTGACTGTCATCTTCTACTGATTAATTTAAATTTATCTCCCACCAAAAGACTCATAATGTAAACAAGCTACATGTTGAACTTCGGAAAGCGGGTCTGTCTAAGCTAACTTTGAACTCCAAAGTCTAGCAGGGAACATAGCTGTGTGTGTTTGGTTGTTGTAGCCATCCTCTTAGCATCCAGGTTCCTCAGGTGAAGATACTTCTCAGTTCTGGTTTTATCTCTACAATTAAAGGACTGCTGGGGACCGGTGAGGGTCTATTCGGTGCTTTGACGATTGCTGTAGGTGGTTCCCATGAGCACCTGTTCCCAAGGCTGAGGTCATTGGGTGTTCTGAAGAGTACCACCTGGATAGAGCACACGTGTAGGACCCTCAGCCCTACTGGGAGGAGCCTGCTCTTGGGCTGCCTCCACTAGTTGGCCCTGTCTCACCAAATCTCTTTCCAAAACGCAGAATCATCCCAGTATGATGAGCTAACCTGTGGGAAGCTGGGGTGGAGGTAGGGGTTACAATTTAAGGAAAGAAAGAGAAGGGTCTGGTATTTCTTGTTAATTTGATAGTTATTTCTTAAGTAAACAACTCACAGGCATTTGAAATGAGTTATTTATTTTGCTTCTGATGACCCCATCTCTGAACAAAGCAAATGTACTATTAATTCTCATTTGCAACACTGCTTTGATTTCCAATTCCATCTCAATTTACTTTTATGCTTTGTGGTGGTGTGTTAGGATGTAGGGATGTTAAATAAAAGAGATTGCATTGTATCAAATGTCTATGAGATCATTTGCTTTCCTTTTAGATTGTACCTGTCTTTTGGTAAAGTTTCCCTCAATCTTTAATATTACTAATCTGATGATGCCTATTCTTTTGAAAAGTGACCCACCCCTTCTCTTTTTTTAAAAGACCTCTGAGTATTCCATTAACTGCTAGATTGGTTCCACAATGTCTTCGTAATGACTTTTTGCCTCCTGGGAGATTTCTCTCTATCTTATATCCTTAATTAATAAGTTCTTTACCAATTGCCACACAATAATAGAGTATTCTTTTAAGCTTAGAGAATGTGTTGGTATTTGTTAACTCATACTAGGACCCTGGCCTAGAAAACCTCAGTGGATGCTCCCCATGGAAATAACAGTGGATGTTCTAGTCTGAAGAGAAGAGTGGCACAATCGAGTCCTTCAGATGAACTTAGGCAGGTGAGAGAAGGCCGAGTGTCCAATAGCAGAAATAGCCATGGCACAAAGGTTAAGGGAATCACTTTTAGAGAACTTATAGAATTCAAAAGCTTAAATAGGAGGCTACCAGTCTCTAGTCATAATGCATCTGAGAATATAACTTCTCCTTGGCCAGAAAGAAGTAATCCAAAGCATCTTTCCCCATTCACATCACATGACTCACTCACTCAATCATTCATTCATTCATATTTTCACATATGTGAGCTTTAAATTGACAATGGGGAATAAGATACAATTTTTACTTACAAAAAATGTTCTGTGTCAGCTTCATTTCAGAATGACCACATGAATAAGAGCGTGTGGGGTAAGGAGATTCCTAACTGAATATTCTTCAGATGCTGTGTGGCAAGATTACACTGTCCTAGGAAGACTGAGACGCTATACTGTAAGGGAATGTCAACCTGAAATTCTTCAGAGAATGGAGGTTATCTCAAGCCATAAAATAAAATGTCTCCACACACTAAGATGGAGGAGCAGAGGGGATGGGGACTTGTTAACACATTTAGAGATGTTAAGTTTCACAGAATTCTAAAATACTAGAAATTAGTGGGGCTGAGGAATGGCTTGTTCTACTGACAAATAGAGTGAGGTTACTTCCTGAGGTCAAGTGCCAATTAGTGATAACACAGCCTGCTGTTCCGTGGAGTCCATGGATGTCCTACTGAGTGTCTTACCCTTGGCCAGACTCACCTGTTTCCTTTGCAATTCTTCTGTCTACGTTAGTCCTTCCTCGTCTGTCTCCCAGACAGTTGAAAAAGCGAAGCTCTTGACTTTCTTCTCCCAGAGCCCATTAGCCTCTCCACAAGCTTCCCTCTGAATGATCTGCTCCTGTAGGAGCATGCTTTGCTTTCGAACCCTATGGTCTTCAGGTCAGTGGGGCACATGCTTCTAAAGTCCCTAGACTGGTCTCCAACTGGCCTCCCTAGACTCCATATTTTATTATGAGTTATGAGCAATGGCCCCAATCCATTATTTCACAGAGCAGTCCTGTCTAGGTCTTGGCTCTCCTTCCACTCTGCTTCCATCCACCAAACACATGCCAAGGACTGCCTGCTCATGGAGGACACAGAGTTGTCTAAGCTATGCAAGGCTTCTTTCTCTTGGGTCAGAGCTTCCCAAATGCATGATCTCTGTGTTCAACATACTGAATCCTCAACCTTCAGATCAGTCAAATTTGTTTGATGGTTGCTGGAACCATTCATTTATATAAATATTATCTTTTTCTTTGCTCATTAAAATGGATGACTGAGAAACACAGTTTTATTAAATTGGTCAAATGCCTTCCACTCCTTTTGTTTTCTATCAAAATCATATCCATTTTTCAAAAGTCAAATCAAATGCAAATTTGTATTTGCTGTTGCCCTTCATGAGAGTTTCCCTATGGTTAAAGTACATTCTATCAACATATGCTTATTGGCCACAGCATAAATCTTGGGCTTAGGTGATCCCTATAACAATAAAAAACATAGGCCCAAAGCATATTTGAGAGCATGCGCTGTTGCTCTATCATCTTGGTGTCTTCATCTTCCTTAACTGATTTCCTGAATATTTCATTATCTTCCAGATTAATTATACAGCATGTTTGTTTTATAATATTTTACATTAGTGATACTAATGACTTTTCATGCACTTCCATTTAACCAACACATCAATCTTCCTGCTATTCACATCATCCTCAATTTAGAGATAACACAACTCAACCACTCAGCTATCAGCTAACTTCTTTAAGGCCATGTAAGTAGAAGGTGGGACATGTACTCAATAAATACTTCATGAAGTTTTCACACAGACAACGACACCACAAGGATACCTGGTATATTTAAGTGATTTCCAAAACACAAATAACAAATTATATAATTCATTTATGCCGAAGTAAAACATAGGACCCCTAGGGACAATCCAATACAAGAACTTGGGATGGCTGAGCAATCCCCAAGGAGAAGGGGCTTCATTTAATGTTAGAGTTGCTTGCTGGGAGACTTATAAAACTCCAGAGGGCTGTGGAAGTTTCAAACCAAATAGTAAATAACACCAGCTATTTAATCATGCACCTACCTGAGTGTGAGGACGGATGGGTGGATCTCATGAGGTCTTTCCTTCTCGAAGTTTCTGTTCTGGGCACCTTTGCTTCACCGCTTCTATGTTGGCCTATAATTTATCTGCGGATAATCTGCAGTGCTGAGAGGGCCCACCCATCTCTGTGTTCTCATGGAAAGGCGAAATATCGTCAGGAAAACGCTACCTTGGGTATGAAGTACCACTGACAATGAAGACTGACAAAACCCACAAAGAAGGGCTAATCTGAGCAAGGAAGAATGCAATTCCCTGAGCCAGAGTTTAGGCAGCAGACAAGAATTCATGCAGAAACACGAAGGCTCCTGCCCTGTGGGAAGTCCCAAGCAAGCCCTCGGGGCCAGAGGCAGTCAGAGGTTGAGGCCTCTGTTTCATTTAGTACCTGCCATCCTCGAGAACACAGTGGCCCCTTTTGCTGAAGCCTAAGTTCCAAATCCTCTTGAAGAAAACCCTTGCTTACCAGAGCTCATCATTATGGATGACTCTGGACAGTCGAGGTAGATGAAGGGATTGAAGCATTGGCAGGGCTATGAAACACTGTTGTGTGAGAGCAGAGAGAGGTGGAGGAGGAAGAGGAGGAGGAAATGGAGATGCTATTTCAGAGGCATGAGTGGCTGTCCTCAGCATCCCCCAGTCCCCCTAGTATCTCTTAGATGGTTTTCTTCTCCCTGTTTCCTAAGTACTTGGTGCTCGGTGCTTAGTGATTTTTTCCCCACGTTGCTGCAATGGAGTCACTGGGCTGTAGGGGGAGCTCCAGCCTCCCTGGTGAATCCCGAAGACCTGGGAGCAGTCCCTAATGCATTTAACTGGGTGGCAAGGTCTCAAAGACCCACAGCTGTCCCCCGTTAGAAACGCCCCTTGCCACTGCTCTCCTCTCTTGGAGAATTTCATTTCTTTCATGCTGAGGTAAAGCAGTCTGAGATCTCTTAGGTGAAACTCAAAACAATTTAACAATTACTGACGAGGGGGGTCAGTCTCTAGGGGTTGGATGGAATGAGAAACAGGGAGCTATTGTTTTAATTTCTGGTGTGGGGAGATGGGAAAGTACTCCAGCATAGAAAGTTCACGTGAATGTGAACCAGCTGATGCAAAGAGAAATCAATTTCCTTTGCAACAAGGTTGGTGAACAAAAGGCAGGTGGGAAAACCAGGGCACGGAGCAGAACTATATACCCAAGTACTATGACTCTGTCAACCGGAAGCATGTGTCACAGAAGACAACGCTCCAGCACAGCCGCAGTTAGTGTGGTGGCTTCACTCACTCCTGTGTCCGTTTCTCTCACTGCCCAATAGAAGGATGCATGTCGAAGGCCTTTGGTCACAGAAATCTTACATTAGTAAGTCTTGGGGTCTCATAGCTAGCTCAGGCTTGGAAGATGCTGGGGTTTCCTGGACACAGAAGACTACTATAATACCATCCTCTGCCCTTGGCTCTCCGTGTGTTACCCTAAGAACAGGCATCCTGTCTCTATTCCATTTCCAAGTTCTTTGTCCTGAAGGCAGCCCAGCACAACAGCTAAACAGCTAATGTGTGTGCCTGGAGCTGAACCAGACCCGAAAGAGGGGAGGGATGCTTAGACCTCCTTGAGAATGGGGATGGAGAGGAAATGTGAGAACATTCATTCCTTTTCTATCTCTAGGGGCTTTCCTCTCTTGCATTAAACTTTCCAGCTTACTAGCTGACCAATTATACCTGCCATCCCATCCCACCCCACCTTTCTGACCCAAACAGAGGTTTTCTGTAGGCTACTTGGTAGTTCTAGAGAACACAGACTTAAACAAGTAGTAGCCCGGAGTCCTGTAAAGAACAGCTGGACCGAAATGCCTGGTTCCACTCCTGATCCTGTGGGCACTTGCCTCTTGACTTACAGTGGGTCATTTAAACAGAGTACCTTTTGTTTACTCATTCATTTGTTTTGTTACAGTGTCTCACAAAGTAGCCCAGTCTATCCTGGAATTCACTGTCTTCCTGCCTCAGTTTCTCCAGGACTGAGATTAAAGGCATGTGCTGCTATGCCCAGGACAGAGCCATCTTTCAAATGTGTTTTCTTGTTTTCACTGTTTTTTGTTGTTGTGATTGTTTTTATTTTATTTTATTGTTTTTAGTTTTCTTGAGACAAAGTCTCATCCTGTAGGCCAGGCTAGGCTCAAATTTTTAGAGATTCTCTTTCTTCATCCTCCCCGCTGAACGGCAGAATGATAGTTGTGTACTATATCATGCTGGGTTTGAATGTTGTTTTAGAGTCAGAGAACGTATGTGGACAATTGTTGGGATCACAGTGAGAAAATTTTGTCAGTCTTTTTAGAAAACTTCTGAGGAAAATACCCACCACAGTGCCCGGGGATTATTCTCCTTTGACCCCCAGCGGTGTCAAAACTTTGGGAATTATCCACCATAAATATGCAGGGGCTGGTCTCCAGGCTTTGCTTCCTCTCCCCACCTCATGCTGTGATGTTCCTATCAAAGCGTCACATGACTGCAGATGGAGCATTTAGCTTCTCTAAGCTCAGATTTAAATCCATCTCTTCCTAGGGAGCTCTCTGTCAGCAAAGCCCATTGGCCGGGCTGAAGCACTCAGGGGACAGCTGGCGGTCTGCAGGCTGCTCTGAGAAGTCTTCATCTCCTCGCTGCCACTGTCCACTTGCTGCCTGAGGAGTGAGTTCTTCCTGTCAGGTCAGTTATGTCTCGGTGCCACAACCCTGACCGCCTCTGACGTTGCTCCACAATCGAAGTTGCTTCCGCACTGGTGTCTTGCACACTCACAGGCTCTGAAAATTATCTGAGGAGCAGGCAGTTGGTGCTTAGGGGTTGAGCAGAGCTTCAACACCCTCCCCCCCCCATACACATACCTCAGTCTCTGCTGACACCCAAGCACCTTCACCATGTGCTCAATCAAAAAGACACCTTTTGGGACCGATGGGACGTTTGGCTCAGTGGCTAAGTCCCATGACCTGAGTTTGATTTCTGAGACCCACAAGGTGGAAGGAGAGAACTGACCCTGACAATTCATCCTCTGATCTCCACATGTGCCGAGTGGCATGTCCCTACCCCCTCAGTAAATAGAACTTAAAATACAAGAAAAGACGGTTTTATTAGTCTAATATGTAAATCATCTCCTCAAGGCAGATGTACTCTGGCTCATACCTGTACTCCTAGCAGTGGGAAGGCTGAGGCAGGGTGATTGTTGAGAGTTGGAGGCCAGCCTGCGCCACCTACTGAGTTTTCAGACCAGCCTAGACTGCACAGTAAGATCCCACCTGAAAACCCCAGAAGGAAATCACCTCAAATACATAAAAGCCACAGATAAGTTTGTGCTACATGAGAAATTTTAATGAGTTTTGAGAAGTCTTTGAATCCTTTACCATTGCTAATAACTAGCCATGCATTTTTTTTTTTTTTTTTGAATTGTTTCTCACCTATCCGGGGAGGTTCATGGGAACAGTTGCCATGTTACATTTTGTTCTTGGTGAACCCTAGAGTTTAGGGTGGTATATTGACTACGGCCACATACTGTAATGTTTGGAGAGAAAAGTCCTCAGATGTCTACGTTTTATGGAGTCTTAAGGATTAGGACTGTCCAAATCATGCTCTTCATCATTTTATCCAACCTGCTTCCCCATTAGATCAGAGGGTTGAATGTGAAGAGGGAGAGGAATCCCCAAACTTTCATGGGGTATTTTCAACAAAGAGTACCCTGGTCTGCCATTTTTACCAGTCTGTTTCATTCTTTTCTGTGTCCCTGGGGCTCAAGTAGTTCCTGATGTGGGGTGAAATCAACCCATAGCTCGAGGGAATGCAGTTTACCACCCACCAAACTTCCTTAGCTCTCGAGTCACAATATCCTGAGACAAAACATCGAGGGTTTCCTTGACCTGTTACTGTGCCAGCTACTTTTGGAAATAATGGTTGGGACAAAATAGCGGCAAAAGCAACTTAAGGAGAGAGGGTTCAGTTTGGACACAGTTGAGAGGACAGTCCATCGTGATGGGGAAGGATTGGAGGCAGGAGTGTGGGGCAGCTGGCCACATTATATCAGCAGTCAAGGAGCAGAGAGAGAGAGAGAGAGAGAGAGAGAGAGAGAGAGAGAGAGAGAGAGAGAGAGAGAGAGAGAGAGGCTATGTCAGCCTGCTTTCTCCTATTTACTCAGATCAGGGTCCTAGTTCAATAATGTTGCCATCTACACCAAGGGGGCGCAGACTTCCGACCTTCAAACATCCAATCTAGATGCTCCCTCACAGGCATGCCTAGGGGATTGCAACCCAAGATAACTTTAAGTCCCCATCAAGCTGACAATCTGTATTAGCTGTCACCCCACCCATGCCTTCTCATATGACTTTTCTTCTGGGTTAGAACACAGCTCGTACACGTCCACCCCAGAAAGCAACATATAATCTCTTCTGCATGCTATCTCCCCCACAGCGCAGCAAGCCCCGCTGAGGGATAACCTCAGACTCTTGCTCATAGCTCTCGGCCTAACCTAGTGCCTGCCATGACGGGAGTCCCACGCTTGTTTACTGGTCGGAAAAGAGAAGCGGGGAATAGTGGATCCTCTGTACACAGCCCTTCACAGCTGTGTGCTGGAGTGTGCAGAATCCTCTAATCTTCTAACTTCCCAGACTCTACTGACACAAGGAGAGTTAAGGATAATTAAAATGATGGGGTGTGCTTACAAGAGCATCACTCTGTGATGCCCTCACCACACACTTTGTGTTCAACAAGGGAAGGAACAGCGCAAGATCGTGCAGAAGGAACACGGTGTGCAAACGGAGGAGGGAATTAAGATAAATGAGACTCTTTCCTGGCACGAAGGCCTGTGCTCTAAATGTTGTTGTTTATTATGAATGTTGGATGTACCAACTGCATTATCCAACTTTCAAAATGAATAATTTACGGTGGGCTCGCTCTCTGCACAGGGTTTGGAGGCAGCAGTGTGATCCTGGAAAACGGGCCTCGGAATGGATCCTGGGCTGCTGAGTGAAGGGGGTGGGGCTCATTGTCGGTGTGAGTCGGCTGGCGCAGACCCTGGCTATGAACACTCTAGAAGTCAGAAAGCCCCCACGGGGCATCCTTTTGAAGTTAGAAGCCCAGTCAAAATTATACTTCTGCAGTTCTCGACATGGTCAGAACAAGTTCTGAAACCTGTGTGGGCTTTAACTGCTTCATCTGGAAAATGGAGCTAAACCCCTGGCTGGTTTGAGGAGCTTAAGAAGCCACAGATGTAAAACACTGAAAGGAGAAGAGAGGTGGAGTGATGCTCGCTGAACAGCTGCTCCGTGTTGTGTTTCTGGTTTGGATGAGTGATACAATACACTCCGGATGCTGTGTGTTCCATCCAGGTGTGCAGGCAGATGTGACCTTGGGCCAGACACCCTGAAGTCAGGAGCCAAGATGTCCTTTCTCCCTTAAATAGATTCAGATAGACAGCGGTTTGTAATAACATACACTGTTACCCTATGAGAACCCCACAATACTTCAGCTAGCCACAGAAAAATTTAGGACAATTTAAATGAATTTTCTTAACTTTTTAAATGATTTAATTTTGTTAATAGTTTATGTTTTGTGTGGAGGGATAATACATGTGCATGGTATATGCTGTGGATATTGCTCTGTATAAATAAAATGCTGATTGGCCAGTAGCCAGGCAGGAAGTATAGGTGGGACAAGCAGAGAAGATAAGTCTGGAAAAAGGAAGGCTGTGTTGGGAGACACTGCCAGCTGCCACCATGAGTACCCACATGTAAGATACTGGTAAGCCACGAGCCATGTGGCAAGGTATAGATCTATAGAAATGAGTTAATTTAAGATGTAAGAACTAGATAGCTAGAAGCCTGAGCCATTAGGCCAAACAGTTTAAATAATATAAGAGTCTGTGTGTTTATTTTGTAAGTGGGCTGTGGGACTGCCGGGGCTTGGCAGGAGCTGGAGAGAAACTCTCCAGCTACAGGTATATGTATGTGCAGTGTATACATAAGCATATGTGCTGAGGCCGGAGCAGAATATTTGGCTCTATCACTCTCCTCCTAACTTCCCTGAGACAGGCTCTCTCACTGAACCTGGAGCTTCTTTGCCTAGGCTGACTGGACAGCAAGCCCCACCTGTCCTCCCATCTCTACCCCCACCAATGCTAGAGCTATAGTAGTGTGTAGCTGGGTCTGGCTATGTTGGCACTTGGGTCCTCATGCATAAGCAGCAGACAGTTTTACATACTAAAACCATCTTCCCGAGTCCATCTTAATACTTTCAGTTTACAAATTTGTAATAGGATCAAATGATCAAAATGCAATGGAAGCTTAACATCGCATGCGCGGTAACATTGGTGTGTGTGGAAAACCAGAATTTACTTAAATTTTATCAGTGTGGGAGGGAAATCACTCATGCAAAATAGAAGAAGTTAAGGAGCTAGAATGCAGCTTGCCTAGCATGCATTGGGCCCTTGGTTTAATGCCTGGCATAAAATGGGCATGGTGGTACATGCCTGTAATCCCAGCATGGAGATGAAGGCAGGTGAAACAGGAGTTCAAAGCCATGCCTAGCTATATAGTGAGCAGCCTAATGAGGTGTTGAAAGGTGAAGATGTTGCAGTAACTGAAAATATTCTTAACAGTGACTATTTAATGAAGGTCTAGTACATGGCAAAAATTCTCATAAGAACTATACAACCAGGACTCCCATTTAACCTTCCCAGGTATTAAGTTATTATTTTAAAAAATTATTGTGTATATGTATGAGTGTTTTGCCTGCATGTATGTCTGTGCACCAGGTGCATGTAGTGTCACTGGAGGCCAGAGGGGTGTCAGATCCCCTGGGACTGGAGTTACAGTCTGTTGCAAGCCTTTGTGCATGTACATGCTGGGGATCTGAGCCGGGTCCTCTGAGTAGCAGCCAGTGCTCTTGGTGGCTGAGCTGTGTCTCTGGCCAGGAAGCTAACCCTTATTAGGAGCTAGGCATTTGAAGTAAAAACCCTGTTAGTGTTTTAGACAGCCCCTCTTCTTCAGAGAGGCCAAAGTTCAGAATCAGGAAGTTCAAGGTCAACTTTCATAGGAACTCAAAGGGCAAAAAACTGCTTGCTAGATCTCATGGCAAAAAATGACTGAGCAGGGCCTTAAACCCAGGTCAGCCTTACTTTAAAAGTCATGCCCTTCTCTCTCTCTCTCTGTATGTGTGTTTGTGTGTGCATATATATATATATGTATATATGTATATATGTATGTATGTATACATGTGTGTATGTGTGTGTATTATTAGTATATGTATGTATATTATTATATTATATCACTATTATATATCCTGAAGATGTCCACCACACTTAACAAAACCATGAGCCCTGGCTGAAGCCATCTGCATTGTTTATTTACTGATCTGTTTTGGAAACATTTAATGAGAATGGAATGATGCACAAAGCTGTACTCTAGCTGTGGTGGAGAACTTCAGAGTGGGCATTTTAAAATTTCTGTCTTCAAAGCAATTTTCAAATATGAAAAGGTATAAAAAGAGATAAAAAACTGGGAACAAAGTGAGATGTGGGCAAGGGGCAGAAGCGCTGAGTAAGATCTAGGCAAACTCTTGTTTCCAAATTGGAACCCTTGGCTCAGGCATGGGCCACTTTTAACTACTGTCTGAGTGTAAAGCTCAAGAAAACTTTTACCAAAAAGTCTGGGGCAGACAGGCTGGATGGACTGCTTTTAAATCCACAAACCCCCATGTCTGGCCCATCAATCCAGGGTGTTGTTTCTTCCCAAGATATCTCAGACACAACTCTGTTGGCAAGCAGCTGCATATCTAAGTTGGAATCAAGGGTTGAGGTGACTGCTATCTCTGGGTGAGCTGGCTTCTCACCTTTGCCCCCCTCTGTCTTTGAAGGCTGCCAGGCTCTCCTCAGCAGCTAATGGGGTGAGCATCTGAGGAAGCTTTCTTCTCACACTTCCCTGCTCACTTTCTTGGGGTATCTGAGCTCTGTGCCTCCTGAGCTGAGGGGGAAGGTCAGAAGAGGCGAGATTGATTTGCAAAGTTCCGTGTCTCTGAGAGTTATCCTTGCAATGCACTTTCCCCACGCCTGCTGAGTATGCAGGAAAGTGAACTTCAGGCTTGTATGCCCTCTTCGTCATGCCTGTTTTTGAAAATTAGTGTATCATGGATGTTTTTCTTGTTTTTGTTTTTACTCAAACACTCAGGAAAAACTTACAGTGAAAAATTTAGTCTCCAATGACTTTGATATAAACACACACAACATATCTTCCACCCAGCAGCAGTGGGCCATGGACTTGGAAGAATACAAAAAATAGGAAGTAAATGGAGAGAAGACTGAGGAGATGGGCCAGTGATTGAATAATTCACCATACAAGCCTGAGTTTGGATTCCCTAGAAACTTACATAAGGGTCAGGTGAGTGTAGCAACCAGATTATAATTCCTGCTTGGGAAGAAGGAGACAGTGGACTCTCCAAGAGCAAGCTGGCTAGCAAGACTAGCCACATCAGTGAGCTATGGGTTTGATAAGAGACTCTGCCTCAATGAATGGGGTGGAAGAACTATGGAGGATGATTTCTGACATCCATTTTGTACCTCTACACTCATCTGCACCCTCCAACATGGAAACATGCATTCGCACATATGTATACACATCCTGTATGCACACACGCACATGCATGCACACACACACATGGGAAAAGAAAAAAGCACAACAACAACAACACAAACCTAGAGGAATAAGAAGCATGCAAAGTACATCTTGTTCTTGAGGAAACTGGAACAATATGAAGGGGGGACTGCAAGGAGACCCAGTGCAAGATGGGTGAGAGACTAAGAGAAACAATCACATGTGCACCCATGGTGACTAGAGAAATACTCAGGAGACCAAATCTGCTTTGTATAGGCGTCAAAGAGTGGAATCAGAATAATAACTATGCATGATATCATAATTAAAACAGTAGGCACTGTTTATTAAATGTTCTCTGGGACAAGAATGGTACTCGGCTGGGCGGTGGTGGTGCACGCCTTTAATCCCAGCACTCGGGAGGCAGAGCCAGGCGGATCTCTGTGAGTTCAAGGCCAGCCTGGGCTACCAAGTGAGTTCCAGGAAAGGCGCAAAGCTACACAGAGAAACCCTGTCTCAAAAAACAAAAAAAAAAAAA
Organism: Peromyscus leucopus; assembly: GCF_004664715.2. NCBI lineage: Eukaryota > Metazoa > Chordata > Mammalia > Rodentia > Cricetidae > Peromyscus > Peromyscus leucopus. Next base: position 11,064,891 of record NC_051076.1, on the reverse strand, counting down.
AAAAAAAAAAAAAAGAATGGTACTGGATTTCTCTAAGCATGTGCTCTGTTACTCTACTCATCATAACCCTGCCTTTGGCATCATTTATATCTCTTTCCTAAAGCTGAGGCTCAGACAGGTTGACTCACCTGTCCACAGCCAACTTGGAAATGGGAGACATTTGTGCTCACGTCTTTGTGTTCACCTTGTTTGAGAGTGTGTCTCACCTATGCCTCATTCAATCGTTTCCCTGGAGGTGACATTTTGGAGGGTGGAGGGGCCCAGCAGCAGCACTGGATATTATTACTAAAGTGGTTACCATGGCCCTTGCTAAGCCTCAGGCACATCAGGTCTTGTCAAGCTAGAACGAGACTGTCAGGCTGAAAAGAACTTTGAAAGTCTCTTGTCCTCTTGTTCACTCTCAGAGACCCAGAGAAGTGAAGAACTCAGGTTCTCCACTGCATGCCTCAGGCCCTTTCTACTTTCCAGAATGATCTTTACCAATAACAGCTGCACTTTATTGAGTATTTATTACTTACGTTCTGCACAAAGTAAATTACATACTTCATTTCTTTAAGTGAATGTGCAATTGTTATTATTAGCCACATTTTATTGATTGGAAAAATAAGTCTTTGAGAAAACTTCCTCCTTGTTTGATGCTTAAAATAATCAAAATAAATAGCTCAGTGAGTGACTATAAAATCTTCTGAATCTTCCAGAGTTTTGCAAACTCAATACTTGCTTAAAATCTACTCAGGCCCCTGTCATATTACACCATCCTGGACCCATGGTCCTTTATAAATTTAACATTTAAATGCAACTTTATGAGACCATAAACCCAACTCACTATATGATTATATGTTCCTAGAACCTACCCCACACACTTTGCATGCTTCTTATCCCTCTAGGTTTGTGTTGTTGTTGTTGTTGTGCTTTTTGTGCTTATGTTGGGAAGACACATCAAAAGGCATTCAGGACTTTTCCACATGCTAAGTGTGAATCATTGACAACATACTTCTTCCTTTAACTATGGGGAAAGATAAAGTCAGCGGCTCATCACTGTAGCTCCTCCATCTGCTCAGAGAAGTTTCCGCAAGTCGAGTCCGTCCTTCCAAATGCCACCAGTTCACAGCTGACCTCTTTATGCTTTGAGTTAGTTCCCTCCTCAGAAGTGTCTTCCATGTAAATAGGTCATGGACCAAAGCCATGAGACTAATGCTGCTTTGGTTGTTAATGTTGGTTGTCAACTTATTTGTGAGTGAGTTTCTAGTTCAGGTTAGTTGAGATTGGGAGACTGATCTTAACTGTGAGTGGCACTGTCCCATGGCCTGGGGTCCTGGTTCGAGGGAAAAGAAGAAAGTGGGCTGATTACAAGCTTTTCTCTCCACTTCGTGATAGTGGATGGAACTTGACCAACCGCCAACCTGCTGACATTATTCTCCATCAGGATAGACTGCAAACCCTTGGACTGTGAGCCGAGATGAACCTTCCCTCTCAAGTTGCCGGTATTTTGTCACAGACAACCACTAAAGATTTGCTGTTTCCCAGCCCTCGAGCATTGTCTTTAGACTCCTCTCACATAGTCATCCCAACAACCGTATAAAGATTTAGTAGCTGACTTTACCAGAGATCTTACAGTTTTCAAAATAAGGAACAATAGACTAATTTCCATCCACAGTAAGTTCCCTACTCTTTTCAAGTTACTAAATTGCTAGAGATGTGTGCCTATTAAGAACACCCCTGGGGGCTGGAACAATGGTGCAGTGGTTAAGGGTATTGGCTGCTCTTCCAAAGGATCTGGGTTCAATTCCAAGCACCCACATAGCAGCTTACAAGTGTCTATAACTCCATTTGCAGGGAATCTGACACTCTCACACAGACAAATGCACACACAAATAAAATACTGAAAAAAAAGAACACCCCCTTCCATTCTTCATCAAAGGAACTCAAAGCTCCAGGTTGATGGAACATATGCAATCATGATAATCATGATGCTGGGTTTCCTAGCCTCACTTGCAGCTAGAAATGATCACATGACACAATCAGAACTGTGCTTAGGAAAGATTATGTTTCTCCCACAAAAGATGTGGCTGGCTGGTATAGTTCTGTCTTCCTAAATGGCTTCATCCTATCTTAGATGCTAGCATATGGCTGAGTCTGAAAAAGTAATCTTGGAAGAGTGAGAAAAAGCAGTCAGTGGAACTGGAGAAATATAAACTCTACAATTGTTGAGTTATTGGACCACCACCAGAAACTGCTTACTTCTTAAATAAGAAAAATATGCAGTTGTAAGTCAGGACTTCCTTACTTTCTGCCAAATACATCCTGATGTGATAACCATTGTCGTGTGACTAGACTCTTCTATCCTGGATCTTAGACTTGTTTCTGTACACTTCAATCAGATGTTGTCCCTTCTGTCCCATAATACGAAGAAGAATTACAGATAATGGGTTAATATTGTGACTCACGAATATGGAAGGGACAAACAGCTTGCCATTTTTGTCTTCAAATTTGGCTTCACATAGAAGTTGTTTAGTTGAAGGAAACCCAGGTCTGCTTTCTGTAAATCTGTAAATCTAAGAATGGCCACCATGTACTTGGTTGCCACTGCATTTTGTTTTCTTCTGTTCCAGATTAAATGAGTTTCCCTGCAATTAAGCAAATTCACATTGCAGGCTGTGTCTTCATCAAGGAAGACCCCTCCCTGACAAACCCGTGGGTTCTCAGAATGGACCTTCTCTTTCTTAAAATTACAAAACATGGGTTCAGAAATAGCCTTGGAAGTCATCTAGGTCAATCTCACACTTTACATAAATTAAAATTCAAATCAGGCTACCTGTTTTTTAAAAAATGCCTGGAAGGGAGATATCACAGTTGTCTTTGGCAGGATTTGATCAAACTTGTAGCCAGTATTCTTCTATTGGCCTAATTGAACCACCTTAATTCAATTAAAAACATAAAAATAGATAAAGAAAGGGAAAACATCCAGAGTACTATTTATTCTCAAAATAATATTTTATGGATCCACAAATAATGAGTAATTTCATCAGTTTGCTTCTCTTTCCAAGATGGAACACAACCAAAAGGAAGTTTACAAGAATCTTCATTTTCCATCTTTCCATTTTCATCTTTTAGAGCTAGATCATGGGGTGTGGTAAGGCCTGGAGTCCATCCCCCTCTGGGTACTCATTTCAATGTCCTTCTCACTTGCTCTGTGGCTCTGTGACTCTTCCCCTGCCCTCATACCCAAGCACATGTAGGCAGACCTCTTGCAGGGCTGTTAGCACTAACCAGCTCCTGCCCCCCCGCCCCCAGTTCCCACTGAGACTCTCAACGCCCCTCACAGCTGCCATACTCTGCTTCGCCCTTTGTCTGGCTTCAGTTCCTTCCTTTAATGACTTTCTTTGCTATTTGACTTATTCCCATAAAATACAGATATTTAAAAATTGTCACAATCCAAATGAGACAGGAGGCTAAACTCTGGAGAACTCCTAAGTAGAATGACTTGTTTCCTTTTCCTGATTTCTCATTACTTCTCCCCCTCAGGCCTCAGTTGAGGTCTTGTGCTCCCCTCTACCAGGCTCTGTGTAGTCAGAGATGAGGGAAGCCTCACAGTACCCTCTTTTCAGAATCCAGTGTTATGTTTGGGACCTCCCAGGAGCTGCAGAGGAGAGCTGCCGGCCAGCCACTGCTCTTGGAGCTACAGGATGATGCTACCATTTGTCATCCCCAGACCATACAGAAGCTGTGAAACGTATGACCTTCATCTCAAGGTCCCATAGGAAATTCTTCCTTAAATGTAGACTGAGCTTCCTTTGTATCTTGTAGAACAACAAGAATGGACTGGCCACTTGTCTCTGAATAATACTGTTTTTAAATTTTATATTCTCCCAATACACTGACCCTCTACAGGTTCTGTTATCACTTCTCTTTTTTACCCCCCACCCCCATAAAATCTCCACTGCATGATGACAAAGAACACTATACAGGTCACTGATTTTTATCTTTTCTGTTTTTCCCTCTTCTGGAACCTCTTTATTATGGTACTGTACGTAAGGATTTCCACAATCTTATCAATATAACATATATTGTTACTCTCTTGAGGCCCCACTGGGGCATATGCATCTCCTTGCAAGGTTTATTGTTACCTTTGGTGATTAAGATTCTCAATGCCATGCCTAACACTTAGAAAAAAGAAAAACTCCTTTCTTCTCCATATTAAGTTTTGGGACAGAAGGAAGGCATGGTGGACAAGAAGGTTATTGATAATTTGCTAAGTGGGAAACCAAAATTTTCCATGAAAAATTCATCTCCGTCCCACTTTTAAGTTTCTCATGATGTTCCTCAAAACACAGACTTTGATTAATGGGAAACTTCAGCTCTGTAACTCCACGTGGTCTTTTGAGCCAAGTTTGTCCTTCAACTATGTATGGCACATAATAATTTGAGATTGATTTACTGACCCATTAGACAGAAAAAAATGATTTCTAATATTAAGTGTCCATTAATGTGTGCGTTAAAATGCCTTGGCTATGTGGTACCCTGTCTCAAAAACAATGAAAAGAATTTTTCCAGTTGTATCCTGAAGACATTAGCATGATTTGAAGCATTACTTGAATAATGCTATTCTTTTCAAGTAAATACACCAGGTAGAAGAAAAAAAAAAGAAAATGTTTGTGATTCACTAAAAGACATAAATTGGCAGATCTCACTTAGAAATATTTTGTTGGCTTAAATTGGAAACCTCAGACTCCAAAGACAGATGTTGAATGTATCTATTTTCCAATACTGAGTCTATAATATTTCAAATTAGAGATTCACCTAACTACTGCTTTGGCTCCAGCCCTGCAATTAAAGATTGAGTTTGCTCTAAGTATGTGCAATTCAACAAACGCATCTGAGCATGGGTGGCAGACAAGCCTCACGTTTGTACTGCCTCTTGACTTCTTGTGTACAACAAGCATTCAGCCTCTTTAGAATGGTCAACTAGTTGGCGGCAGGGGAGATGCCTCAGATGGGGAACATGCTTGCTGCACAAGTGTGAGGGCTGGGTGCAGAGCCTCCGAATCGGTGTCGACCCACTGAGACTCTGTGCTGCAGCCCCAGCTTTCCTGTGGTGCCACGAGAGGAGGAGACAGAGAATCGTGGAGGCTCAAGAGTCAACTCGTCTGCTGTCCACAGTGAAAAATCAACAGAGCTGCCCTGGTTCTTTGGAAGCAGGTGGAAACTAAGAACAACATTCAGGCTTGTCTTCTGAGCTCTACACTTGTGCTGTGGCATGCACAAGTCTACACACACACACACACACACACACACACACACACACACACACACACTTATCCAGTATAAGATCAAGAAAGGTAGCTGTATTTATTAGGTATAACTGTGTTGACTAACTTACAGTGTGGCAGCTGGTAGTTGCTCATGATGATGGATAGGAATATTCTTGTATGTGTCAGATCACCTTGGCCACATACCTGAGTCCTCTACAGATCCACATTATATCACAACCAAGTGTTGGTAGCAATTTCTTCCACATCAGAGGTCAGAATCAAATTTCCATGAGTTTAATAAAATAATGGGCATTCTAACTAGTATCCTGTTGCTTTATGAAAGGGACCTACCATTTCTGCTTTTTAAGATGTGCTGTCTTTGGTTTCTTCGGATCATTTTAATGAATGAGTATTTTACTTCCAATTACCCACCATGTAATTCAGAAGAAGGCCCTCCGCATTTGCTTCCTTTACATCTTACTATTCTGTGTCTGCTTTAATCTGACTAGGCCGGCTGCTTCATTTTTCCTTGCTATGGTCTGAATGTTGAAATGTCTCACACCGGAGAGAGAAGGCTCAGCGGGTAAAGGGACTGGCGTCTAGGCCTGATAACCCTTCAATCTGGATCCCACATGGAGGCAGGGAAAGAACCCACTCCAGATAGCTGTACTTTGACCTTTCCACGAAGCCTGCCCACACACACACCTCCCAAATAAGTGAACAAATAAATAAATAAATACTTGCAATACCCCGAAGACTAATGTGTACTTGGTCCTGAGCTGGTGACAGTTTGGGGAAGCTATAGACCCTCTGAGAAGTGAAGTCTCACAGGAGGAGGTAAGTCACCGAGGAAGGAGAGGTAGAGGTTTAGAGTCCAACCCAGATTCCTGTCTACTTTCTACTTCCTGGTTTCCTGAGATCTGAGTATCACCTCAGGGTCCTGCGGCACAGCTCGGAGCCACACCGACTTCTGTACCTTCCCTGCTACCATGGACTGCACCCTCACACTGTGAGATGGGAACCAGATTGTACCCCCTCTTCCCCCAAGTTTTAACTTGGCAACAAGACAAGAACCTGTACACTCCTCCCTTTGAAGATATTTAAAATAAACTGTCCCACCCCAAGAATTGCCTGACAGATCTGTATGAATTTTTAAACAAGCAGGAAGTGTGAGAAAATACTGACTTTTCTTCATAACCATTACTCATTACATGCTTATAAATATCAAAAGCCCCAGAGGTTGCTTGATCCACTTGGCAAAGTTTACCCAGATTTCAAAGGGCAGAGCGAAGGATCACCACAGAATAAACCAAACCTTGAGTTTTACTTTGCCAGAATTGGCCTGTCTAGTCTCCTCCAATCAAGCTACCTTTCAGATTTCCTCACTGGAGATTCTATCTCTACAGATGTAAGGTGCCCCAGGGGAGTGAAGTAGCACGATCCTGCCAGTGTCCCACCATTTCCAATAAACATTCAGATGGGAACCCAGGGTTTCCCAAGAATTCGCCTTATTTACACATTTCCCTAAAGGAGTCTGTGGGAAAGGGCCTGAAACTAGTATTCATTTCTTACTCTCCTTAGTTTACAAAAGCTTGGGACTGGGTGTGTAAACTGTGTGCCTTGCATGCCCAAAGCCTTAGACTTAATCTCTAGGATTGCCTAAGCCTGAGTGTGCTGGTACATGCCTGTACTTGGGAAGTGGAGGCTGAAGGATTGAGAGATTAAAGATAATCCATCCTCAGCTACATAGTGAGTTCATGGCCAGCCTGGGCTACCTGAAATCCTGTTTCAAAAATAAACAACACCTCCCCCGCCTGTGAAAACTAAGCTAATTAGAATATGATCATTATCAATAATAATTATTACAGTTATTTAATTTAATATTATATTAATTTAATATAGTTATTTAATAAGTTACTCTGCATATGACTATAAGAAACAGGAAGATTTTAATTGCGTTGTACATTATTAAGTGTTCTTGTACACTAATTATCAATCACGTGCTTTGCAAATATTTCCTCTCTCCCAGTCTGGGGCTTATCTTTTGATTTCTTAACAGGTCTTTCAATAGAGTAGAAGTTTCACCTTTTAAGTGGTCAGTTTACATTTTTTCTGTTGTAGATTATGATTTTGCATTTAGATTTTAAAATTCAATGCCATAACTGAAGTAACCTAGATTTCTCCCTATGTTATCATCTATTTTTATACTTTCATATAACATTTATGTCTATCACTTAGAGTAGATTTTTAAAAATACCATGCTGGTCTATGCTTAGAATCTTTAAGATAATAATAATAATAATTACTATCATTGCTATGTATTATTATGTGTGCTCTTATTTTACATGAGAATGCCCAGAGGCTCCCACTGCCCCTTCTCCTTTGACAAAGGAAAGGTGGCAAATCTTGCACAATTAAGAAAGCAACTGACTTCTCTACTTCAGATACGATTTTGAAGTCCAGGTTTATTATTGAGTAAAGCCAAATTGGAGGCTGTGGGTAGAGTCACGACTCTCCGATATTACATAGTCGTGGGAACACTTTCACCTAGCCGTTAGAGACAAAGTTGAGCAGCAATGCACATTTTGTGGACAGCTTTTGGGGACATTGCTACAGGGAGGAAGTCAGGATGTGCCCTGATGAGCGGGAAAGGCTGCCTAGAGAGAGGAGCAGAGCTGGCATAGCGGTCAGGTCAGCCACCCCTCTCATGACCAGAGCACGGGCTGAGAGAGTGTGGCAACACGACCTAAGCAGGAGCACTTCCTCCGGGAAACACAAGCCAAGCAACAGAAACTCCCCCAGCGTTCCACATCGATCACTCCAACTCACTAGCACTTTAAATTTTCAATGGAAGGGCTGGGGAGATAGCTCGGTGGTTAAGAACACTGGCTGCTCTTCCAGAGGACCCGGGTTCAATTCCCAGCACCCACATGGCGGCTCACCGCCATCTGTAAACCCATGGCTAGTATACGACATCTGCTTCTGGCTTCCATGGGTGTCAAGCACAGTTGGTACACAGACATATGTGCAGGCAACATGTATATAACATTCATAACACACACACACACACACACACACACACACACACACACACCAATAAATCTAAATCAGTCCTATTAAAAATGTTGTCTCTTCTTGTGTGATGCTCCACCAAGAATTCTGGGTTTTTTTGTTAAAGTAATTCACTATTTAATAATAAATTTTTAATTATAAAATGTTGAAAGTACAAAAACCATAAAAAGCATATTAAAACTTCTATATCACCACTCAGAATTCAATACTCTCCCGTGTGTGTGTGTGCGTGTGTGTGTGTGTGTGTGTGTGTGTGTGTGTGCCAGTTTTCCTCATATGGTTTAAAGATCCATGTATCTTGACATTTTCTCTGTTATGTAAGCAGGCTTTACTTTAATGCCTGCCTCTTCATCACAGGTCAACACATATATGTATGAGCCATAATTTGTTCAATGTGCTCCTTATTGGACCATTTGGTTGTTTATGAGATTTTTTATCATAAACAATACTATAATGAACATTTATGTGTGTAAGTCTGTATACAGTTATTTCACCAACTCCTGAAGTTTTAACAAATGAACTGCCTCCGTCCACTATGAACCTGCATCTATTTTTTTTTTTTTTTAACATTTGAAGCATATTGTCAAAAAGTGTTCTTACCTGAAACATTTTTGTGAGTGGATTCTCCTAGTTTCTCAGTTCACCACCTGTGGGAATTGTCCATGTTCATGTGAGTCATGTCAACATCATAAGCATGGGGAAATATTGAGACTTTGCTGGAACAATCGTGGAATTAACACAGGGTGTCACTGGGATACAGGACTGGGTATTGTGAGCACACAGGGCTGTGCTTTCCTCTAACTGTCTGAACTGAGCTGGCTACTTTGAATGAAATCCTTATAGGGAGAGAAATTCCTTAAGCTCTGAAAAACCATTTTACCTAGATCCCGACAGACAGCAAAATCTGTGGTGTGATAAATGGCATCTGACACCCAGGAAGGAACATACCCTGAAAAAGAAGCTCATATCACTCACTGATCTCTAATTCCAGGAAACAGGTGCCCGTGTGAGATGCATATCTGCCTCTGCCATCCACAAACACCAGCTCAAGAGGTCTGGCCTCATAATCAACTTAACTGAAGCACAGCTCCCAACTAGTGTGAGTTAAAACTTTGTTCCCATAAAGAGCCCGGACACATTACTTGCCTGCAATTGACTTCTGAGGAGAAAAATAAAGGTAAATAAGCTATCCTTCAATATACGGATATTTTAATTGGTTAAAATATATTTAAAGAATCCATATTTTTACATTTATATATACATATCCACCAGTGTGTTGGGACTGCTTAAGAAGAATATTCATAATATGCAATAGCTGTTTAGGACCTTTTGTTAAAGGGCTTAAAGGGCTGGTGGTGGTGGTGCACGCCTTTAATCCTAGCACTTGAGAGGCAGAGGCAGGTGGATCTCTGTGAGTTTGAGGCCAGCCTGGGCTACAGAGTGAGTTCCAGGACAGGCTCCAAAGCTACACAGAGAAACCCCCTCCCCCGCAAAAAAGGCTTAAAGGATAATATTGCAAAAAACCACATGTGTATCCATTCTTTCTATATCATTGCATCCCTACTATGTGCTAGCTTACATCTAGAGAGATGTAGACTATAAAATAAACAATGTTTGAAACACATCAAAGAGTCACCCAGAATATATGTGAAATGCTTATTATAAATATGTTGAGCAAATTATTGGTCAGAGAAATTAAATCAAACAAGAGACAAGAATAGATATGAAGGCCTGAAATCTCAGCACTAAAGAGGCAGAGACAGGAAGACTGAGAGCTTGAGGCTGCTCTCAGCTACACAACAAAATCCTGCCTGAATAATATAACAATAAGAAACTGCTCATATTTACTAGGATGGTTATAATTAAAAGTACGAACACCTATTACTAAAGCTATGGAGAAATTGGAACCTGTCCAAATCACGGGTAATGATGTAAAGTGGTATGTGATGGCTGGCTTTAACTGTCAACTTGAATCACCTAAGGAAGAGTCTCATATGGACTTGTCTGTAGGGCATTATCTTCATTATGTTAAGTGATGTGTGAGAACCCAGCCCACTGTGGGCAGCCGCATTCCCTGGGCAGGGGCTTGAACTCTATGGTTAGAGAATAGAGCTGAGCACTAGCAAGCAGCATGCATGCATTTGCTTTTCTCTACTCTTGACAGTGGGTGGGGTGTGGCTAGCTGCCTCAAGTTCCTGCCACCTTGATTTCCCCACAATAATGGACTATAAACTGGAATAGTGGACTAACACCAGCATTTTCTCCCCTAAGTTGCTTTCTGTTGGGGTATTTTTATCACAGCAACAGGATTGAAACTAGTACAGTATGTAAAGTGGTTTGGACACGTTGACAGTTCCTAAAAATGCGAGGGAGTCACCATAAGGCCCAGTAGTTCCGCTTCTAAGTATACACACAAGAGAACTGCAAGCATATGTCCATTCAGAGTGCACATATGGACTGTTCGTGGAAGATTATTCATAAGAACTAGAAAATGGAAACAACTCTAGGAAGTATCACTGGTAGATGGACAAACCTAGTGCAGTACACTTACAAAGTGGAATGGAATTTGACATTAAAGGGATGAAATGGGCTGGGGAGATGTCTCAGCTGGTAAAGGTGCTTGCCTCAGACCTTATGAGCTGAATTCAATTCCTGGAGCCAACATAGTGGAAGAACACCGACTCCTAAACATTGTCCTTTGATCTCCACACACATGTCTCCGCATGTATGTGTATGCACACACACACACTAAATAAATAAATGCAAAAGCCTAAATGGAGACGATCTAGCATGCAGACAATCAAACATGTTAAGTGAAAAAAGCCAGAAATAAGAGACATATATTGTGACGCCATTATGGGAAATGATCACAGTAGGTAGATTAATATGACAGAAAGTCAAGTACTTGTGGCCAAGTACTGGCAAACAGGGAGAGGAGAGTGATGGGAGGGGTATAGGGTTTCTTTTTGAAGAGACAAAGAACATATATTACTAATACACTAAACCCCACTAAATATGGCACTTTAAAACAGTGAAATCTATAGTTATTATATCACAATAAATACGTTTTTGACAAAAGGTATGAATCCAATGCTTATATTCACTAGAAAGGTCGGTTAGAAGAAGATGGGGGTCCAGACATTGTGGTGCATAGACGTAAGCCTAGCACTCTCCATGCAGCAGGAGGACTGTGAGTTTGAGTCCATCTCAGGATTCACAGAGAGACCCTGTCTTGAAACAGGTTGGCAGGACTTCCATGGATGCAGAATACCAGTGCCTAGGATACATCGAATAAATATTTTTGAATGAATTAATGATTTCTAAAGAATTATTTAAGCTGATTGTTTCATGAAACCCTCTCTCTCTCCAACTGCCAAGATAATTAGGGGTGGTTCCAAACACCACAGACAATGAGGGTGGAGAAGCACCAAGATTGGCTTCATTCAATGACTGCCTTACAGTCTCATTGGCTTTCTCTACTATAAAACACCTAGAACTTTCTTCTCTCAGACCTTCTGAGCAGATTGATCTTGGATATGTTCTCAAAGTATAGCTTTCTTATTCCAGGCAGTGTCTGCATGTTATAGGCACAAAGCCCAGAAGACTAACCAACAGGCCAGATCAACTCAGAAATGGAGATGCTTCAAAAGAAAAGCATTGATAATCATGCAATCAGTTTCTTTTTATTAAAATACATCTTAAACAACCCCTTTGGAATAAAGTACTAGGTTCATTTCTACTTTTCTTGTTCTTTTACTTAACTTCAATGCATTTTTCTAAATTACAAGTAACAATTCTCAAACCTGCAATACTTTTCCATCTCTAAATTTAAAAAAAATTAAAGAAGCCCAATATTAAACATATATTAAAATCACCTCCTCCCTTGGGCTTCATACTCCAGCCCACAGCATAGTCAGACTTACTGGAGACCAGACTGGTCCGAGAGACCCCAGCACTCATCCCCCCAAGCTCTATATACTGGTCTAACAATTTTGGGAGAAGACTTCAGCCTTACCAGAGGCCAGGCCAGATCTAGGGATCCAAGGCTCAAAAAAAAAGCCCAGCAGAGACACCCTACTGGACCTGAAGACTAGCTAGTTACCAGAATCGTTGATCACTTAGGCCAAAAGACCAGAGAGGAAACAGAAATTGAGGATAAAAAACACCCACCCAACAAAGACAAATGCAGGAATCAACACCTATACCTATAACCATCCCAAATCCAGATGCCTAAATGCCAGTGTAAGAATATAATCAGTCACAGAAAGGGCAATATGATACTACTAGAACCAAGCTATCCTATGAGAGCAAGCTGTGATCATTGCAACACAGCTGAAGCAAGAGAAAACAACCTTAAAAATAACTTTATGAAGATGATAGAGGTCTTAAAGAGGAAGTGAAAAAAATCCCTTCAAAAATTCAGGAAAAGACAAACAAAAAATTTGAGGAAATCAATAAATCCCTTAAAGAATGCCAAGAAAAAAACAGACAAACAGGTAAAAGAAATGGTTCAAGACCTGAAAATCAAAATAGAAGCAATAAAAAAGCATACATTGAGGGAATTCTGGAAATGGAAAATCTGGGTAAGTGACAGGAACTACATATTCAAGCATTACCAACAGAATATAAGAGTTGGAGGAGAGACTCTCAGGCTTTGAAGACATGATAGAGGAATGGATTGGTCGGTTAGAGAAATGTTAAGTCTAAATTTTTTTTTTTTAACACAAAACATCCAGGAAATCTGGGACACTATGAAAAGACCAAACTTAAGAATAGTAGGAATAGAAAAAGAAGAATCCCAGATCAAAGGCTCAGAAAATATATTCAACAAAATCATAAAAGAAAACTTTCTCAACCTAAAGAAGAGCATGTCTATGCTTATAAAGGTTCACGAAGCTTACAAAACACTAAATAGACTGGATCAGAAAAAAGTCACCTTGCCACATAATAATCAAAATAGCAAACATACAGAATAAAGAAATAATTTTTAAAGCTGCAAAGGAAAAAGGCCAAGTAACATATAAAGGCAGACCTATCAGAATTATACCAGACTTCTGAATGGAGACTAAAAAGGCAGAAGGGCCTGGACAGACATCCTACAGACTCAAAGAGACCACAGATGCCAGCCCAGACTACTATATCTAGCAAAACTTTCAATCATTATAGATGGAGAAAACAAGATATTTTATGACAAAGTCAAATTCATACAGTATTTATCCATAAATTCAGCCCTACAGAAGGTACTAGAAGAAAACTCCAACCCAAGGAAGTTAGCTACACTCACAAAAACACAGGCAGTAGATTATCTTACCCTAGCAAAACAAAAAGAAAGGGAACTCTCTCTCTCTCTGTCTCTCTCTCTCTCTCTCTCTCTCTCTCTCTCACACACACACACACACACATCACTACCAACAACAACAAAAAATAACAAGAATTAACAATCACTGGTCATTAATATTTCTTAATATCATGGACTCAATTCACCAATAAAAAGACATAGGCTAACAGAATGGATATGAAAACAGGATCCATTCTTCTGCTTTATACAAGAAATATACCTCAACATCAAAGATAGACATTCCCTCAGAGTAAAGGTTTGGAAAAAGATTTTCCAATCAAATGGACCTAAGAAGCAAGCTGGTGTAGCTATCCTAATATCTAAAAAAAAAATAAATAAATAAATAAATAAATAAATAAATAAATAAATAAAATAGAATTCAAACCAAAATTAATCAAAAGAAACTTTGAGAAGGACATTTCATTAAAAGAAAAAAAAATCCATCAAGAAGATGTCTCAATTCTGAACATCTATGCCCCAAATGCAATGGTACTCACATTATAAAAGAAACATTACTAAAGCTTAAATCACACATCAAACCCCACACATTAATCATGTGAGATTTCAATACCCCACTCTCACCAATAAACAGGTCATCCAGACAGGAACTAAATAGAGAAATAACAGAACTAATAGATGCTTGGACTCAAATGGACCTAACAGATATCTACAAAACATTCCACCTAAACACAAAAGAATATACATTCTTCTCAGCACCTCGCAGAACCTTCTTCAAAACTGACCACATACTCAGTCACAAAGCAAGTCTCAACAGATATAAGAAAATTGAAATTACACCCTATGTATCCTATCAGATCACCATGGATTAAACTGGAGTTCAACAACAGAAACTATAGAAAGGCTATTGCTGTGGAATATCTTTCTGTATGCTCTGAAATATGTGTTGTTATGATTGGTTGATAAATAAAGCTGTTTTGCCAATGGTGAGGCAGAGTAAGGTTAGGCGGTACATTCAAACAGAAGAGAGAGGAAGAAAAAGGTCAGGGAAGTAACTGCAAACTGCCACAAGGAGAAGTAAGATGTGAAAGTACTGGTAAGCCATGAAGCCATGTGGCAAGAAATAGAATAATAGGTATGGGTTGAATTAATTTATAAGAGTTAGTTAATAATGTGCCAGAGCCATAGGCCATACAGTTTGCAATTAACTTTAAGCCTCTGAGTGATTATTTTATAAGCAACTGTGGGACTGTGGGGCCAGGTGGGACCAGAAAAACTTCCAACTACAGCTTACAAACTCATGGAAACTGAACAACTCTCAACTGAATCACCACTGGGTTAAGGAAGAAATAAAGAAATACATAAAAGACTTCCTAGAATTAAATGAAAATGAATGCACAACATATCCAAACTTGTGGAACACAATGAAAGTAGTGCTAAGAGGAAAGTTCATAGCACTAAATGCCTGTATAAAGAATTTGGAGAGATCTCATACTAGTGACCTAACAGCACACCTGAAAGTTCTAGAACAAAAAGAAGCAAACACACCCAAGAGAAGTAGAAGGCAGGAAATAATCAAACGGAGAGCAGAAATCAATAAAATAGAAACTATGAGAACAACACAAAGAAGCAATGAAACAAGAGTTGGTTCTTTGAGAAAATGAATGAGATATACAAACCCTTATCCAAACTAACTAAAAGGTAGAGAGAAAATATCCAAATTAACAAAATCAGAAATGAAAAGGGGCATATAACAGGAAATTCAGAGAATCATTAGGTCATACTTCAAAAACCTGTACTCCACAAAATTGGAAAATCTAAAAGAAATGGACAATTTCCTGATAGGTACCACATACCATTTAAATATAGGCCCATAATCCCTAAGGAAATAGAAGCCATTATTGAAAGTCTCCCAACCAAAACAAACAAACAAACAAACAAAAAACCCTAGGGCCAGATGGTTTTAGTGCACAATTCTCCTAGACTTTTAAAGAAGGGATAATACCAATACTTCTTTAGTTTTCCACAAAATAGAAACAGAAAGAACATTGCCAAATTCCTTTTATTATCCTTTTATTAGGCCACAATCAGCCTGATATTCAAACCATACAATGAAAGAATTACAGATCAATTTCTCTCATGAATATTGATGTAAAAAATACTCCATGAAATACAGGTTAATTTGAGTTGTAAGAGCTAGTTAGTGGCAAGCCTAAGCTATTGGCCGATCATTTATAATTAATATTAAGTCTCTGTGTAGTTATTTGGGAATAGGTTGATAGGACAGAGCCAGTTGGTAGTCCCAACAAAACACTCTACCTACAAATAGTACCCACTATCGGACAATGTGGATCTACATAAATCCTGAAAAAGCTTTAAAATAGATCATCTCATTAGATGCTGAAAAAGTCTTTGACAAAATCCAACACACCTTCATGATAAAAGTCCTAGTGAGATCAAGGATACAAGGAACATACCTAAACATAATAAAAAGCAATATACAGTAAGCCAGCAGCCACCATCAAATTAAATGGAGAGAAACTCAAGGCAATTCCACTAAAATCAGAAGAAGACAAGACTGTCCACTCTCTCCATATCTATTCAATAGAGTACTTTAAGTTCTAGCTACAGCATTAAGACAACTAAAGGAGGCCAAAGAATACAAACTGCAAAGGAAGAATTCAAAGTATGGCTATTTGCAGATATGATAGTATACATATACATATTCAAAAATTATACCAGGGAACTCTTACAGCTGATAAACATCTTTAGTGAAGTGGCTAGATACAAGATTAACTTTAAAAAAGTATTCCTTTTATGTACAAACAATGAATGGGATGAGAAAGAAATCAGGAAAACAACACCTTTCACAATAGCCACAAATATATAAAATAAAATATCTTGAGGTTACTCTAACCAAGTAAGTGAAAGATCTGTATGACAGAAATTTAAGCCTTTGAAGAAAGAAATTGGAGAAGATAGCAGAAGATGGAAAGATCTCCCATACTCATGCGTTGGTAGAATTAATACAGTAAAAAATGGCCATCTTAGCAAAAACTATCTGCAGATTTAACACAATCTCCATTAAAATCCTAACACAATTCTTTATAGATCTTGAAGTAATAAAACTCAACTTCATATGGAAAAACAAAAAACCCAGGATAGCTAAAAAAAAAATCCTGTACAATAAAAGAACTTCTGTAAGTATCAACATCCCTGATTTCAAGCTCTCCTTCAGAGTTATAGTAATGAAAACGGCATGGTACTGATATAAAAATAGACAGGTGAATCAATAGAATTGAATCGAAGCATAAGGCATAAATCCACATACCTTTGGACACTTTATTTTTGACAAAGAAGCCAAAATTATACAATAAAAAAGAAAGCATCTTCAACAAATGGTGCTAGCATAACTGGGTGTCAGCATGTAGAAGAAAGCAAATAGATCCATATCTATCACCCTGCACAAAACTCAAGTCCGAATGGATAATAGACCTCAACATAAATCCAGTTACATTGAACCTGACAGAAGATAAAGTGGGAAATAGCACTGAACACATGGCACAGGAGACAACTTCCTGAGTAGAACACCAATAGCAAAGACACTAAGACTGACAATTAATAAATGGGACCTCATGAAACTGAAAACCTTCTGTAAGGCAAAGGACACTGTCAAGAGGAAAAAATGGTATCCTACAGAATGGCAAAAATCTTCAACTTCACATCCGACGACAGAAGGTTGGTTTCCAAAATACATAAAGAACTCAAGAAACTAGATATCAAAACAAATAATCCAATTAAAAAATGGCATATAAATTGAAACGGAGAATTCTCAACAGAAGAATCTCAAATGGCCAAGAAACACTAAGAAATGTTCAACACTTAGCCATCAAGGAAATGCAAATCAAAATGACTCTTGAGATTCCATCTTACACCTGTCAAAATAGCTAAAAAAACACTGATGACAGCTTATGCTGAAGATGATGTGGAGGGAGTGCAAACTTGTACAGCCTCTTTGGAAAGCAATATAACTGTTTCTCAGAAAATTAGGAATTGATCTACCTCAAGATCCAGTTATACCACTCTTGGGCATATACTCAAAGGATGCTCAATTATACCACAAGGAAACTTGCTCAACTATGTTCATAGTAGCTTCATTTGTAATAGCCAGAACCTGGAAACAACCTAGATGTCCCTCAACCAAAGAATAGATTAAGAAAGTGTGGT
Organism: Peromyscus leucopus; assembly: GCF_004664715.2. Lineage (NCBI taxonomy): Eukaryota > Metazoa > Chordata > Mammalia > Rodentia > Cricetidae > Peromyscus > Peromyscus leucopus. The sequence continues at coordinate 11,047,044 of NC_051076.1, read as the reverse complement.
ACATTTACACAATGGAGTATTACTCAGCTGTTAAAAACAATGACATCAGGAAATTTGCTGGCAAATGGATGGAACTAGAAAAGATCATCCTGAGTGAGGTAACCCAGACTCAGGAAGACAAACATGGTATGTACTCACTTATAAGTGGATATTAGCTGTAAAGTAAAAGATAACCATGCTATAATCCACAGACCCAGAGAGGCTGTGTAACAAGGAGGACTCAAGGTGTGTGAATCTCCCTGGGAAGGAAAAATATAAGTGATCTTGTAGGTGGACTGGGAGTGGGTAGGGATGGGAACATAAGGGATCAGTTTGAGGCATGGAGAGGGAGAGTATTGAAAGAGATGACTGGAAAGGGGGGGTCATTTCTGGGTCATGTAGAAACAAGGGAAACTCCCAGGAATCTACAAGGATGACCACAGATAAGACTCAGAACAATAGCAGATGCATAGCCTAAACTGGCCATATCCTGTGTCCAGGCAAGACTTCCAGTGGAGAGATTGGTACACCAACCCAGCCATATAAACTTTGACCTATAGTCTGTCCTGCTTATGGGATGTGCTGGGGTAAGGGTGAGACAGAGATTGTGGGAGTGGCCAACCAATGACTTGTCCAGCTTGAGACCCATACCATAAGAGTAAGCCCACTCCTGACGCTGCCTGGAGTGGCTGGACTCCAAGGCTGTATGGCCCAGAGACCCAGGATAAAACCAAACATGATTGGAGAAAAAAAATCAATGCAATGATGCTTAACAACATTCTGCTATATTCATTGATTCGTGACTACCCCAATTGCCATCTGAGAGGCTTCATCCAGTAAATGATAGAAACAGATACAGAGACCCATAGCCAAACATTAGGCTGAGTTTGGAGAATCCTGCTGAAGAGAGGGAGGAAGGATTGTAGAAGCCAGAGGGGTCAAGGACATTACAAGAAAACCACAGAATCAACTAATCTGGGCTCATAGGGGCTAACAGAGCCTGAACTGACAATCAGGGAGCCTTCATGGGACTGACCTAGGTGCTGGTCTACCTGTGAGACTCCTAACAGTGGGAACAGGAGCTGTCTCTAATGCTTTTGCTGGCTTTTGGTAACCCACTCCCATACTGGATTGCTTTGACTAGCCTTAATACAAGGGGAAATGCTTAGTCCTACAGCAACTTGATATGCCATGTTTTGTTGATATTCATGGGAGGCCTGTCCCTTTCTGAGCAGAAATAGATGAGAAGTGGTTTGGATTGTGGCAGAGGGGATGTGGTGGGAAGGGATGGGAGAAGAGGAAGAAGGGGAAACTGCAGTTGGGATGTAAAATAAATAAATAAATTTAATTAATAAAAAGCTAAAAATATATTAAAATAAAACATTTAAAACTGAATTTGGAGGCTGCGCTGTACTTCAGTGGGAGAGTACTTGTTTTATATACACAAAGTCCTGAGTTGGATCCAGAGTGGGTGTAAGTATACAAACACACATATATACAGAGAGAGAGAGAGAGAGAGAGAGAGAGAGAGAGAGAGAGAGAGAGAGAAACAGAGAGAGAGACAGAGAGAGAGACAGAGAGAGAGACAGAGAGAGAGACAGAGAGAGAGACAGAGAGAGAGAGACAGAGAGAGAGAAGGGAGGGAGGGAGGGAGGAAGGAAGGGAGGAAGGTAGACAGTGGATCTCAGCAAGGTTCAGTTGTGGAAATATTTAGTTAAACCAGCAAAGGCAATTTACACAAAGGATTTATTTTTATTTTATGCATATAAATATTTGCTTTGTGTTTGTATATGCACCACATGCATGCAGTATCTGTGGAGGCCAGAAGGGGGCGCAGAATCCACTGGAACTAGAATTACAGAAGACCCTTGTGAGCTACCAAATGGATGCTGGGAATTGGACCTCTACTCTCTTTAAGGGCAGCAAGCAATATTAACTCTCCAGCCCCCATCCATAGTAATTTAATGAAGTTGAGAATTACAAAATTGACCTTTAAGAAAAACATCATAAATCTGCAAATACTTTTTCTTTTTTTGCAACTACTTCAGTTTAATATGAAGATTTGGGGAAAAAGGTGGTCATAAGAAGCAGCCTGAATCAGAAGCCATTTTCCTCGGAGATACTACCAACAGCTTATGAAGGAGGAAGAAGAGAACAGACATCTAAGAAGTATGTGAGGAGGGGTCTTGGCCACTGTTCTACGTATATGAAGAGACACAATGATCACAGCAACTCTTACAAAATAAAGCATTTAACTGGGCCTTGCTTACAGTTTCAGAAGTTTAGTCCATTATCAGCATGGTGGGAAGCATGGGGGCACACAGGAAAACACGCTAGCTGAGAGTTCTACATCCAGATCCTCCAGCAACAGGAAGAGCGTGCCGCTGGGCCTGGCTTCAGCTTTTGAAGCCCCAAAGCCTATCCCTAATGAAACACTTCTTCCAAAAAGCCCACACCTACTCTAACAAGGCCACACCTCTGAATCCTTCTCAAGTAGGGTCACTCCCTAATGTCCAAGCATTCAAATATATGAGCCTATGGGGGTCATTCCTATTCTAACCACCACAGGAGGTAAAACAGATTTTCCCTTTCTGTGGAAACTGAAGCTGCAGATTAGAAAGCTTTTGTGGCTATTACCTCTTGAGTGACAACTGCTAATAGTTAACAATGGCCAGGCCAACATTGCTCTGTTTTTTTTTTCCTTCTTGCTTCTATGGACCATTGTGAGTTATTGTTTTCAAATCACTTACACAAATGAAGTTACTTTACTGCACTGGTATGCAGAAAGTTGCAGGAGTAAAAAATGATTTGCTTCAAAAATTCGCTTCAGTGTTGAGCAAATGCTCTGAATGAACACACACACACACACACACATCAAAAGGATTTTTGCTTTAAAACAAAAGGTCAATAATTTGTCATTTTCAGTGAAGACTCAGATAATTCAATCTTATAGTATATTTATGTTTCCTTTAATCAATGGAAGATTATTTTTGTTTTGAAGACTTTCATTTTCTCCATTGTACATTTTTCATCTGGTATAGGGAAAAGTCAATTATTCCAAGAGTTAAGTTTTTTCCCCCAGCTTACTTAAGTAAATCTCACTAAGTTAAATGAACATCAAGACCTTCTCCTTTATCAACTCCAGGAAGTGTCGTGAGGAGCAGGGGCAGAGTATAATTTGCAGCTTGGGAAATGGCATCGATTTCCCTCTTGTCCAGGGTTGCTAGTTAGGAAACAAGAATAGTATGCTAATGTCTACTTGACGAAACTTCCTTGATGGTCTCTGTAGCCACCAGAAACATTAGCTTGGGTAGAGATAGTGGAAGGGGGTCCCATTTGAAGTAACTAAAATCAAAACGAGAGCTCACAGTTTATATGTACACAGTGCTTTGCAATACACAAACATTTTATGTGAATGGTATGATGTGATTACTAGTACAGGGTTTCTTTCACAGTTCAGTCATTGGGTGTGAAAGAAAACACCAGTTTCCTGGCATAAATGAAATCATCTTGAATGTCTTATGGTGGGCCTGCACTTGATCAACTTGTTTGTTTAATAGGCCCATATCTTTTTTAGTTCATGAAGTACTAACATTTGATTAGCTTTTCACCAAGCTGTCAAAATATATGTTATCCAAATATAAAAACTAGCAAAATATATCCATTTCTCTGAGGTAAAAATATAACTGAGCCAGGCATGCACTAGCATGCCTTTAATCCCAGCACTTGGGAGGTAGAGGCAGGTAGATGTGAGTTTGAGGCCAGCCTGGTCTATAAAATGAGTTTAGGCTAGTCAGGCTATACAGTAAGACTGAAAATTCTGACTTTTAAAATATTTTGTGTGTTTTGATTTTAAAGTGGCAGGACCAGTGACTATCTTGTATGTTATTTCCTCCAAGAGGCATGATATAATAAAGACATATTAGTTTGATTTTATGGGTCTCCAAAAATCTCCCCTAGTCTTCAGTTGGATTCAGAACCAGACAATAGGCACAGTGTGAGGTCACAGAAATGCCAGGAGAATGTGGCTCACTTTTGCAGCAACTGTGAATTCGTAACATCCTTGTTCATCTTCAGAGGCCTAAGGACCACCATCCACTCCCCAGAATTCAAGAGGAGCTAGGCCAGTCCCAAGCACTACAGGAAGAAGGAAGGAAGGAAGGAAGGGAGGGAAGAAGGAAGGAAGGAAGGGAGGAAAGAAAGAAGGAAAGAAGGAAAGTAAAAAGGAAGGAAGGAGGTTGGGAGAGAGGAAGCAAGGGAGATGGGGAGGATCTGCTTGACTTAATATTCAATGCACAAATATTGGCTTATACCATATTTTTAATAACTATGTTATTGCTTTAAATTGAAAAGAAACAACAATATGCAGTACACTCTTTAGTAGTAAATAAAGTCAACATTAGTTTCTACAGATGGGCTCTTAATATTTTTTTATCACTAGTATGAAAGCTGCTACATGCTTACCGAGATGCAAGCATTGGTTACTATAAATAATCACTAGAGAGCAGTAATACATTCCTTTAGAAATTATCAGAAAGGAAAGAATCAGAAAAACACAGGTTCCTGTCCTTCCCGTCCTTCTTTATTTCTCCCTCCCCCATCCTCTCCCCTTTCAGCTTCCTCCTCTCCCTCTGTCTCCAGCCAACAGTAGGTGTAGATTTTTCCATCTTTTGGCAACCCCCGTGTCTCTCAGCTTTTCTCTTCTCTCTCCACCTTTCTCCTGTGTGTCATCTTTTACTCCCACTTCTTCAAATACAAACCAATTGTGACAACTTAGAATCTGTTTCTTCAAATCAGAGTGTGTTTTGAGTTTGTCTATTTGATGACCAACTTCACAACTGTAAATAGTAGGCTCCTCAAACATATGGATAATCTAGAAATAAATTAAGGGTTATTGTTCTGACCAAAGTTCATTTCCTAGCTCTTCCACCCAACATAGAATATAATTTAGCATATTTCTCCTTTATTCTTTCTCAAAGACCAAGTCCAATCACATCTATGTCATTGACATATTTTAGGTCCACTCAGCTCTCTCAGTCTCTGTTGCATGACATGGACTTTGATATAGGACCTGCATCCATCCCCTGCTGCCTCCCTCTATTCACCCTGCCCTCTTGCAGTACAAGAGTGAGTACTTCACAGTGATTGTAATCCTACTAGGCTCCTCAAAAATGGTTCAGCAGATCTGTGGTTGCCACTAAGATAGTAATCAGATCATAATCAGAACCTGAAAAGTCTTATTATATATCATCCATGGTTTCAGGACCTGTGTTACTTTGTGCCACTGATCTTCTAACTATTATGGTCCATCTAAGCCCCCTCATAGCTCAGAGCTTGGAGACTTCCCTCAGAGTTCCAGCTTCCCTTTCCTGGCATCCTTTACAGCATCCACAGTTCTACACATTCAGACAGTATTGCTCACAGTCTGCCTTTGGGGAACGAGCTCTCAAATCCTTAAATTCCACCCACCTATGTACCCTTTAACCATGGTATGGATAGTGTATTTGCTCCAAATCTGTCTTAGTCATTACTACAGACCCAGTCAGAGTCTGACAGACCTCGGTAGATAGTTAATGACTACTGCATGAAAAACATGCAGCCGGCATGAGCCTCCTGTAGCCGCTATAATAGACTGCTTCACACTTGCACTTAAAACAATAAAACTTGACATTTTAGAGACTTGGAGGTCAAAACCCAGGGGTAGGCAAGACCTCCCTTCCCGTGCAGGCTCTGGAGAGAAATCGCCTTACCTCTTCCGGCTCCTGGCCCTGTGTGCCCATTGGCTTGAGAGGCACAGTTCCAAACTCAGCTTTCTTTATATGGCTGCCTGCTGTGTTCCCCCTTTTAAACACAGTTGTGATTGCATTTGCAGCACCTGCCAAGTCAAGAATGATTTCATTTGGGAATCTTTAATGAATTACATGTGCAAATATTTTTTTTTAAAAAAAACTGCATTCTAAAGTTCTATGTGGACACGAATGGGGGGAAGACATTACCTTCCTCACTGTACAACCATCCCACACCACCGCTTTCTTGCCGCCTGCCCCCTCACCAGCTACACAGTTCATTAGAAAAGCTGGCTTCATCATTAACATTTATAGCAGAATCTTTCTCAGCTGCTCAATTACAGCTTAATTCCCAAGATCAAAATAACACCTTAGGGGGGAGAGTCCTCAGTGATTATTCTTATTGGTGAAACAGGGAATATCTTTAGAAAATAGTTATACTCGGGAGAATAGGGAGAACCGGTTAGCCTCCTGAGACTCTGAGCCTGTGTAAACTACCATTCAGTGCCTTGCTTCCAAACTTGAACATGATATTGGCTTCAATTCTATGTATGAATGTGAAAATGAAATTTTGAAATTTGTAATCATGTAATCAACTGTGAGTTATTTTTGTGGGTAAAAAGCCCTCACTTGGACCAACAATGAACTTTATCACATATAACTGTTCACTTTGCAAAGATGTCTTGGAAGAACAGTCTACTACATGGATCTTCTTATTTGTAGTATCTGGTCGATTCCAGAAGCACTCAGGGTATCGAGTGCCTGAGGCCGACTCTTTCTCTTCCCACTTTAATTCCCAAAAGATATATGGTATAGTGTTTCATGTCTCTAATGGTTATATTTTTCAGAATATTCCACGGCCCACATTTCCCTTGGTCCTTACCATAAGCCCAACCATTGCCAGTCAGATGTAACCAAGAGATGAAGCTGTGGTCCAATTTTTCTGCTTTTTTTCTTTTGTTTTGGTGGTGATATACACAAATATAAATGCTCTGTAAAAATGCCCGATGGAGAAGTTTACACATTCTGAGAAGGCAGCATGTCTAGCCCTGGCAGAGGGTAGGCAGAGGTTAGTAGTCATGGAGCTTGCCATCAAGGAGCTCGAGTTTCAGAGGGGAGACAGACATGTAAATAAATAATTACCATATAGAGGGAAAGCTTAGATAATAGAACTTTGTGTTTGGTTCAGAAATAGTACCCCAAATCCCTCAAAACAATAACAAAAAGCAGCATGCTGGATCTATTTGCACACTAAACAGGGAAGGTCTCCAAGATAATCAGAGCAGAATTTTGAAGGGTAAATGGGGATTTTTCAGATAACTGGGTTTTGGTGGAGCATTTGGGGAAAGATGTAATGATGGCAAGTGTTCACAGGAGAAAAGACTGACAGGGTTTTTCTTGGATTCTATGAATTATTTGCAAATGCTAGGACAGAAACGTTAGTCTGGTGGCCAGAGATTAGGCTCCAGAGCTAGACAAAACAAGACAGACATCTGTGGAGATCCACAGAGGTTTCCTAGTGAGAACTTACTCAGGGTCTGAGAATCTGAGCTTGTTTTAGCTAGCAGGGCTGCATAAGGAGATGATTTGGTCACGGGCATGGTTACCAGGAGTTTGGAAGGGACTGCATTTGGCTGTGTGGTGTGCTTTGATCTTGCAAGGGGGAGGTCTTTTGCCCCATCCCTTGACATTGTTATAAAAAGTCCTTTTGAATAAATGGAAAAGGCCATTGTGTAGTGATCCAGACCCTCCCTAAGCTATCCTGTGTTTCTGTCTTTCTTCTCTTTGACTAAGTCTCTCTATCTAGTATTATCTTATCCCTCTCCCCTCTACCTAAGTACCCTTCAAAAGGTGGGAGCTGGCCTCTCACAGACATCAAAGGACCTTAGACTGAGACCAATGATATGGTTGAATAAGTTTTCCCCAGAAGTCCCTGGGCTAAAGCCTCGATTGCGAACTTGTGGCATGTTTGGGGAGGTTGTATGATTATCTGGACAGTGGCCTGGTAGGAGGAAGTTGGGTCATTGTGCATATACTCACAATGAGAACCACGGGAACTTGATTCCTTCTTCTTGTTTTTCACTTTGCAGCCATGAGGTGAAGGGTTTTGCACAGAAACCAATCCCACCATGACGTGTTGCTCACGTCCAATGCTGTGGTTGTCACAGCTTCTGAAGCTGTGAGCCCAAGGAAATCTTTTCTCTTTGCAAGTTGACTGTCTTGGATATTTACAGTATTGAGATCTAAGGCTTAAAATTAATGAGGATTTACCAGACAGACTTAAACCCTTGTGTGGGGTGTTGGTAGTAGTGGTAGAGGGTATATAGTCAGATGTTCTATAAACTTACTAATCTCATTCTTGGAATATTGAAATAATATTAGATAGGTTCCCAGAAACACAAACAGTAGCTTATTATATTTCTTCACATCAAAGAAAGTTTGTTAAATTCTGAACATAATAAAAGAATTCATATCCACATAGAAAAGTGACATATCCTTAAGTACATCTCAGCAGAACAAATGTGAAATAGTACTTAAAGATTGTGAAATTACTGTTTTATTCAATTCTTTGATTTTTCTATTGAATTTCTGATGGTCTATAAAAACTTTGCAATGAACATAAAAGGTTGAATAAAAGTTAAAATAACATGTATTGATGACCTTTAGTATCAGCGTCGTTTATGAGAAAACTTAAAAACTCACATCTTTAAAAAAGTTTTCAATGATTCACCATATTCTTATCCAGCAAATTGCATTTAGACATTGTCTCCCAATATTGGTGCCAAAGTGAAATCATGTGACTGACTGGAGATGTCAGCCCAGGAAAAATTAGTGAGTATAAACCAGTGCTCAGTCTCTCTGTCATGTACTTTTCTGGAATTCACAGAGGATTCTAACATGTATTATTTAAACAGGAGCCAGATGCACACGCATTGCTGCAAGAACAAGCCGCTTAATAAACAAGTTTAGCTCTTGTTTCGGGTATTAAGAACTATTGGAAAACAGAAATCCATTTCTCTGAGTTCAACCTTTAAAGCCTTCTGAAGTGTCATTTGCCCACTTTCCAGCTGTCTCCTCACTGTACCAGGTTTCCTTTTAGGCCATCAACCAGTCCCCAAATCATGACACAGAGACTTAATATTAGTTATGAAGGCTGGGTCTTAGCTTCTGCTTGTTTCTTGCTAGCTCTGATAACTTAATCTGTTTCTCTTTATTTACATTTTGCCTCAGGGCTTTACTTTTCTTTCCTTCTGTACATCTTACTTTCCCTGCTTCTCGTGTCAGGCTGGTGGCTGCCTGGCTTCTGGTCATGTCCATCTCTTTCTCCCTTGTTCTCTCCTCCTATTTATTCTCTCTCCCTGCCAGTCCCCGCCAACCCTCTCCTGCCTAGCTATTGGCCGTTCAGCTTTTTATGAGACCATTCAGGTACCTTATGCAGGCAAGGTGAAACAAACATAAACAAACATCTTTACATAATTAAACACACATCCTTACATTGTTAAACAGATGCAGCATAAACAAAAGTAACACACCTTTACACAGTTAAAGTAATACTCTGCAGCATAAACAAATATAACACATCTTTACATAGTTAAAGTAATTTCCACAAAACCTCAGTGTCTAAATTCAACATATAAGAAGAGCAGTAGCTTCCACCCTTCAGTTTCATGTCCTGTGGGTTTGGCTTTTGAACAGTAGATCTAGTGAATCACTTATGGTAAGGCTTCTAACAAAACATCTCTCTCTCTCTCTCTCTCTCTCTCTCTATATATATATATATATATATATATATATATATATACACATACAACTAATTCATTCTCTCATTTCATTGGTTTGCTATCAGTGAATAGCACTACATTTAGGTGGGGGTAGGGGACTGAATGAGGTTTAAGAAATTCTTTAAATGGAGCAGGAATTGTTGAATGTCAGCTTACAATGGGTAAATTTCATGGTATGATGATTATGATTTAGTAAAGCTGTTAAAGAAGGCAGGGGAGGAAAGGGTAGAAGAGAGAGAAGTATGACTCAAAATTAACAAATGTCATGGCTATAGTACACAACTACAAAACTTTGCTATGACATGAGACAACTGTGGCTGAAGCAGGTACATCCAGTGAAGAGGTAAGAGGCCCCATACAAGCACTCTTCACACGTGCATACTCATGTATAGGCACATTTGTGCACACACAGCCGCTGGAGAGCATCTGACTTAAATTTTGTATAGTATTTATTTATCCCTTCATTTGTTCATTTTGTAGGGATAGAGATTAGATCTAGACCTTTCCACATGCTAGGCAGTTGCTCTACCACAGAACTGCATCACCAGCCCAGTATAGGATTTTAATTTTTTTAATCTTTGCATGCACAAGCACATGCATGTTATGGCACACTGGTAGAGGTCAGAAAACACATTTGGACATTGGTCCTCACCCTCCACCTTGCATGTTTGGTGGAAGCAGAGTCTGTGGTTCATGACCCAGTCTTGTAGCCCAGGCTAGCCTTATAGTCCAGGCTAGCTGTCCTTTGAGTTTCCAGGGATTCTCCTGTCTCTTCCTCTTGCTAGGGTAGGGATGGAGTTACAGTTCTGCCCTCCCCTGATTCCTGCTATAAGTGCAAACAATGCACCCAGGCGCTGAGACTCTGAGCTCAGGTACTTCCACTCGTGGCAAGCATTTACACCCTGAGTCATCTGCCCAGCCCCATATATGATTCTTAAATAATACTTTTAGTTTTGTATGTAAATGTTATAATCTTCACTGTAAAATGAGGAAATATAGAAAGGCACTAAGAAAATAGTGACACTCACTGACAGATCACTACATTAATATCCGGTTGATACATCCACTTATCTAAGAGTAGGCACCGGCAGACTGCAGTCTGCAGGCCTAGCGTTCTGCTGCTGTCTTTGTGCAACTACAAGATGAGAAAGGTTTGTAGACTTCTAAAGAGTTATTAATAACAAATGAAGATGAATATGCAGAAGAAAGCCTCAGCTATCCTATGAATGCTGAAATATTTCCTGTCTGGACCTATGCAGGAACCATTTGCCAAATCTGATTTAGGGTGATTGCAGGCGAAGTTTTAAAAATAAAATTACAGACATCTTTAAAAGTCAACCTTTAATGAAAACATATGTAGGCATTGTGGAAGTCTGTTGGAGTCCAGCTCCAACCTGCTCCCACCTTTCAAAGGGTTCTTGGGTGGAGGAGAGAAGAATGAGGAAATGATAGAAAGATAGAAACAGACAATTAAAAAGAGAGTCACAGGATAGCTTCAGGAGGGTCTGGGTCAATAACTAGCTGCCCAGAGCTTTATTCAAAGGGGCTTTTTTTTTTCACATTTTTTTAAAATTTTATTTTATAATACTATTCAGTTCTACATAATAGCCACAGATTCCTTTGTTCTCTCCCTTCCTGCCCCCTCCCCTTCCCCCCAAGCCATCCCCCATTCCCACCTCCTCCAGATCAAGGTCTACCCCGAGGACTGGGATCGACCTGATAGACTCAGTCCAGGCAGGTCCAGTCCCCTCCTCCCAGATTGAGCCAAGCGTCCCTGCATAAGCCCCAGGTTTCAAACAGCTAACTCATGCAATGAGCCCAGGACCTGGTACCACTGCCTAGATGCCTGCCAAACAGATCAAGCCAATCAACTGTCTCACCTATTCAGAAGGCCTGATCCAGTTGGGGGCCCCTCAGCCTTTGGTTCATAGTTCATGTGTTTCCATTCATTTGGTTATTTGTCCCTGTGCTTTATCCAAGCTTGGTTTCAACAATTCTCGCTCATATAAACCCTCCTCTTTCTCACTAATTAGACTCCCAGCACTCCACCGGGGCCTAGCCATGGATGTCTGCATCCAGATTCCTCAGTCCAAAGGGGCGTTTTATAATATGCCAAGAGGAGAGGAAAAGACCTCCCCCTTGCAAGATCAAAGCACACCATACAGCCAGGTTTAGACCCTTCAAAACACCTAGTAAACACACTCCTGGCCAAATCATCTCCTTATGTAGCCCTGCTGGGTAAAGCAAGCTTAGATTCTCTGATCTTGAGTACAGTCTCACTAGGAAGCCTCTGTGGGCCACCACAAGGCATGTCCTCCAATCTTTGCTAAAACCATGTTTTACTGAGCACATAAAATTCCTTTATAAGATTCATGGGGGAAGGACTCAGTGTGTCCCTCACTGCTCATGTTCACTCTGTTGCTAATTTTTGCTTACGTAACTCTTAGGTAAAAATCTCTGTGTTACAGTAACTCTGAGTGTCTTTTTCTTTTCTAGGGAAAAAAAATCTTTGATATATAATTGCTGGGTGAACTGGTGTCAAATATTTTTTTGCTCTTTTTCTTTTTTTTTTATTAAGAAAACTTTTCCATTTTTATACACTAAAGATCCCCCTCTTCCTTCCTCCCTCCCCCAGCCTTCCCCTCCCAACCCACCCCCCACTCTTCCCCACAACAAGGCAAGGCCTCCCATTGGGAGGCACATCCAGTAGAGGCAAGTCCAAGCACCCCCCCCCCACACACACACACCTCAAGGCTGTGCAAGGTGTCCCATCATAAAGCTCACTTCAAGCACCGGGGATGGATTCTGATCCATTCTGATTGTGAGCCCCCCAATCAGATCAGGCTACATAACTGTCTTGCCATGCAGAGGGCCTAGCCCAATCCTATGCAGGCACCACAGCCGTTGATCCAACTTTCATGAGTTCCCACTAGTTTGGTTTGGTTTCATAATCCAACTTTCATGAGTTCCCACTAGTTTGCATGTTTCCTCATCATGATCTTGATGCACTTGCTCATAGAATCCCTCTTCTCTCTCTTTGACTGGACTCTTGGAGCTCTGCCTGGTGTTTGGCTGTGAATCTCTGCATCTGCTTCCATCAGTCATTGGAGAACAGTTCTGTGATGACAGTTAGGGTATTCACCAATCTGGTCACTGGGGTAAGAAAGTTCAGTACAGATACCCTCTTCACTATTTCTAGTAGTCCAAGCTAGGGTCATTCTTGGGGATTGCTGGGCAACTTCCTTAGCACCCATTTTTCCTCTATCCCCATGATGTCTCTCTCTATCATGATATCTCTTTCATTGTTTTCCCCTCCCTCCCTGTTTCAGCTCGACTATCTCATCCCTTATGTTCTCATACCCTATCCCCTACCCTCCATTGCCCTCCCCTCACCCCCAGTTTACTTGTGGAGATCCCATCTATTTCCCCTTCCCAGGGGGATCCATGTGTCCCTCTTTGAATCTTCCTTGTTAGCTAGCTTCTCTGTAATTGTGGTTTGTAGCCTGCTTATCCTTTGTATTTTTCAGCCTCTATATTCATACTCCATTGGAAAGCTTCTACCATTTTGTATTCTGGGGAGGTTCTTGACAGTACAACTCCAGGTCAACTCCCAGCCCAAGTTCTACAGGTTAAATTTTCCACACATTGTATTTATTCATTGATTTGTAACCCAGTTGACATTTTGTTTACCAACTATCCTTACTCCTTAGTAAATTACTTTGAAAACAATTATTGAATATTTTCTCACAAGTTGTAAAAATTATCTTATTTTTGTCTCTTTGTATAAATCAAACTCTGTTATATGTATTGTAGATGTTTATTTTTCTAAGTTTCCTGATTTCTTTAACATCACACCTCAGGATTGGATGTAGAATATCAGTCTTTTAATTTACGGCATCTTCCTTTATTTAATGGTCAGAAAGGGCTGCCAAAGCAGATGGTTTTATTCTAAAATTTAATTAATAAATGTTATATATATACATATACACACACACACACACACACACACACACACACACACACACACACACACGGAAAAGACACCATTACACGAGTCCCATTCAAGTCAATATTTTCCCCACAAATCTGGAAAACACCCATACACAAATACATTTCTCAATTCTCTCTTTCCTGTCATTTCTTTCTATAGGTCAGTTGTATAGATGCTAATGAGAAGTCCAATGATAACTAAATTATCTTTGCATGATCATTGAAAAATACATTTGTCTTGATCAACTGTAAAATCCTTCTGTGGATTTCCTTTGCTCCTTCAATATAAAAACATTATCGCTATTTAACTACTTTCAACTTGTCAGGACTACCCCTTCATACAAATGTTTTATTCATGCCCCTTAACATGGTTGTGGGGTGTTTACCCACCACCCCCACAGCTTCCCAGAGTTTTCTTGAGTGCAGTCAGCAAGAAATATTAGATAGAAGGATTTATAGCGGAGAATCTTGTGGAGATAAACAGATAGAAATAAAGATAGCCTCGAGAGGCCTAGAACTATTCAACGGCCCGGACTGTCTCTGGTCAGGTTTTAATAGAGACGCAAGGGTGGAAAAGACTCCTCCCCAGCACAGCCAAGTGCAGGCATCTCAGACACTTGCATCAGGCCTGGTCTGATCATCTTATTCGGACTGCTGGTAAAGCACAAGAACCCAGAATGGCTCCACACATGGTCTTATATATTTTATGTGTAGGATAAACCTTGTGTAGTTGTTTTCACAAAATTTAATTTTAGGTGTATGTGTTTACTTTTTCTTAACTAATTAATTTACTTATTTTGTAAAATGCTACCTTGATTTATTAACTTTCATGTCATTCTAATAATCTGTGGTTAGAGTTTCTGAATTTTCTAACTGTCTGAATACAATATCTTTAGTATTTTGGCATTTCTTTCCTTAGCTTTTCCTGCACCTGCCTTGTCTCCCATTGCTGGAAATCCCGGAACAAAAGACAACAATAGGGGCCATGGTTTATTGTCTCAGCTTTACTCCAGTCCCATAGAACCACTTCAAGTAAGAACAGCTACCATTTGTTGCGCTCTTATATTTCATCCACAATAAATTATTTAATACTACAATCAAAACAATTCTTTGAGATAGGTCAATAATTGCCTTCACTTCATAGGATAATAAACTGGTTTGAGACATCAACCTGCTTAGGATTCCAAAGACTTCTGAGTAGCACCTTTTAGGGCAGCTCTTCCCTGATTATGAGGGAGATAGTGGGGGGATGGGCTTGCCCCCCTCTGTCTAAGGCTGGGTAGTCAAGTCTGCCAGACTCTTGTTTGGTGGGGCTGTAATGCTGTACTGTGCAATGTCACATGATCACCAATGAAAGTAACAGACTTATTTCATTTCCTCTATGGCACAAAATTCATTTTCCTTTTTTCATCAGTAACAGAATCAGCTGTTTGTATTGTCATTGTTGTCCTGGCTTTTTTTTTCTTCTTCTTCTTTTGAGTCTTCCTTTCATGGGATCAAAGGCAAAATTCCATTTGTATAAAAAAGAAATTGCTGTATAAGAAATATCCTATTATACTTCTGCTTCTCCAGAGCCTATCCTCAGAATTGATGAGATTTTATGATGCCTTTCTTAATGTGGTAAATACATACTCCTTAATTCAACTCAATTCAACTCATTTTTCACCCATTTCTCCAACATTGTCCACAGTGCTGTGGCAGTGCGTCACCAGTGTGTTCTGTCCCTATGGGGAAGACTTGGAGTTTGCAAGCCATGTTCCCTTCTCATAAGAGTTTGTCACTCGGTATTACAAGCTGGAGTGATCGCCAGAGAGAGTGTGTAAAGAGAAGTTGTGTTTATCATTTCAGTTGTCCGTTACCTGTAGGTCCTCAACTAGGGGTGGGACTTCATGCCCACCTCCCTGCTCCATGCTGGGATGTTTTTCCAGTTTGAGCTTGTGCATGTTCTGTGCATGCTGTCACACCCTCTGTGAGTTCACATACACATCTGCCCTGCTGTGTCTGGAAGCCAAGGCTTCCTTGTAGTCACCTATCACCTCTGGCTCTTACTACCTTTCTGTTTCTACTCTACAATGGTCTCTGAGCCTTGGGAAGCGGAGGTGTGTTATAGAGGTCCCATTTAGAGCTTAGCATTCCACAGTCTCTTACTTTCTGTCCATTGATCTGTTGTAGGTCTCTGTGTTAATGCTTACTACAAATATAAGCTTCTCTTACGAGGTTTATGAGATTTGCTAATCTATAGCTATAATAATAAGTCATTGGGAATAAGTTTAATATCATATGCATTTAGAAGAATGGTAGTCATAGGTTCTTTGCTGGGAGTCTAGACACAGGTTCTTGGCCCCAACATGTGAGATAGTTGGATGAATTTATCTACTAAGATAATGTGGTGGTTTGAAATAAAATGGCCCCCATAGGGAGTGGCATCATTAGTAGGTATGGCTTTGTTGGAGTAGATGTGGCCTTTTGGAGGAGCTGAGTCAATGTGGGGGTAAGCTTTGAGTTCTCCTATGCTCAAGCTATGCCCAATATGGCACATAGCTCCCTTCCTGTTGCCTGCAGATCAAGATGTAGAACTCTCCACTCCTTCTCCAGCACCATGTCTACCTGCATGCTGCCATTTTCCATCATGATGATAATGGACTGAACACCTTAACTGTAAGCAAGCCACAATTACATGTTCCTTTATAAGAGTTTCCATAGTGGTCATGGTATCTCTTCAAAGCAATAGAAAACCTAACTAAGAGCTGGGCAGTGGTGGTACACATCTTTAATCACAGTACTAGAGAAGTAGAGGCAGGCAGGTCTCAGAGTTCAAGGCCAGCCTGGTCTACGGTGCCAGTTCTAGGACAGCCAGGGCTGTTACACAGAGAAACCTTGTCTCAAGAAACTAAACCAAAAAAATAAAAAAAAAACTAAACAAACAAACAAAAACAGAAATAAAAAAAAGAAACCCTAAGATGTGTCATTTAGAGAAGAGTGGAATATCAATTTTATCTCATAATGAATGCAATACAAAATCTATAGATCTCAAATGTGAGAACATTTAGTTCACTGTGGTGTGTGCTGTATCTTTTCACATCAGCAAGAAGTCCATGCAGGGATACAGGGATTTTTCCCTTGCTGCCACTGTCCGCACTGATGTTTCTTAAGTCTCTGTTGCAGTCTGTCTTCATGTATGCAGACAGAGATTGAACCCAGAGCTCCACGCACACCTCTCCAGCTAAGCCACACCCCAACCTTCTCCATGAACAGAGGGCATCACCTTTGGTGCTCTCTTTCCTTCCCTGTGTTTCTCTAACAATACAGCATTTCTTTGGCCTGCCACAGAGAAGTTGCTCTTTGAAAGTTCATCACCATGAATGAATTCTAATGACTGATTCGACCAGTTGTGTCGGAAACACTGATTTCCAAATGGAATTACTGCACAGGTGATCCTGTTTGCTCAGGGAAATGATTGAATAGCCAAAATGGTGCCAGTGTTGAGACTGGCTGAGTGCAGTTGCCCCAGTTCAACCCTTTAGTTAAAGAGCACGCTGTTTAGCACATGCCGGCCAAGTGTCAGGCTGGAAACAAGTATTCATTTCATTCAAGCACAGGACTGCATCTGAGGCAGTTTGCTTTGTGGGATTCTAAAGCATGCTTTCATCCCTTTACAATTGGTTCTCTGCCTCATGCAAACTAGACATACATATTATGCTGCTAAATGTCTATTTGAAGTATTTCTAAGTGGTGAATAGGGTGAGATCAGTTTCTAAGGCTGCCCTGACACCCATGACAAGGAATACCCCTCATGAGTAAAATGGGGACTGAAGGTTTAAGGAAATGAAAAAAGTTTTGATTTCAAACAAAAGCAAGCCCGACTTTGGATACAGACTCCACTACCTTATTTTTCATGGAAATTCCAGTTAGGGAAATGGAGATAGGTTTAAAGCTAGCAAGAGCCAGGGAGACATCTTGTCTCAGGAAGTTTGATGATAACAGCCAAGAGACAAGGGAGGAGGTGAGTGCAAGTCCTGGTTCGTGTCACACAGGCACACACACACACACACACACACACACACACACACACACACAGAGAGACACACACATAAACATAAACACTACACACACACACACACACACACACACACACACACACACACACACACCTCATTCCATCCTATGGAAATAAAAAAGGTGAATTCTAAAGAAGATATGAAACAAAAAATACTAGTATGAAGGAAAAGGTCCATAAATAATCCTTTCAAAATACTCTTCATGGGGTTGTCAAGATGGCTCAGAATGTCAAAGTGCTTGCCCGAACTCCCAAGTTCAAACCCCAGAACCCCAGCTCTAGAAGGTTGTTCTCTACTATCCACACACACATGCTTGCACACAAGCACACACACACATGTAAATGAACAAATAAACAAATAAATGACTCTCTATGGCTTTAAATCCCACATCAACTTCTCGAATGTTCTTTTCAAACACAGTGTAATTATCTGGTACGTGTCTCATTATTCAATAAGCAGCACCCTAGTTTTTGTGTTTTTCTATAAATAGTAGAAATTATTTACTTATTAATTAATCTTAAAATATTTTCTAATGCCTAATATACACCAGACTTTATGAAAAGGTCTACAAATAGAGTCAATAAAAGAATTTCAGTTTCTAGCCTTGAGGGTTAAGAGAAATTGTCTACTGAAATCCACTAAATAGTTTCCTATAATATATTCTATAAATACAGGTACTAGCATCAATTTAAACAGTAAAAAAAATCACTTTTAAATTATGAATCAAGAGCAATGAAAGAGATACCATGATAGAGGGAGCTATCATGGGATAGGGAGAAACTGGGTGCTAGGGAAGTTCCCAGGAATCCACAAGGATGACTCCAGCTTAGACTACTAGCAATAGCGGAGAGGGTCCCTTGACTGGCCTACCTCAGTAGTCAGATCGGTGACTACCCTAACTGTCTTCATAGAGCCTTCATCCAGTAACTGATGGAAGCAGATGCAGAGATCCACAGCCAAGCAGCAGGCCGAGCTCCAGGAGCCCAGTAGAAGAGAGAGAAGAGAGGGTCTATGAGCAAGGGGCTTCGAGATCCTAATGGGGAAATCTACAGAGACAACCAAACCAAGCTAGTGGGAACTCAAGAACTTTAGACCAACAGCTGTGGAGCCTCCACAGGAGTGGACTAGGCCCTCTTCATAAGTGAGATAGTTGTGTACCTTGATCTGCTTAAGGGGCTCCCTGGCAGTAGGATCAGGATCCATCCCTGGTGCAAGAGCTGGCTTTTTGGAGCCCACTACCTGTGGTGGGACAGCTTGCACAGCCTTGATTCAGGGGGAGGGGCTTAGATCTGCCTCAACTGAATGACCAGGCTCTGCTGACTCCCATGGGAGACCTTACCTTGTTGGAGAGGAAATGGGGGTGGGTGGGTAGGGGAAGGATGGAGGGGGTGGGAGGAGGGAAAAGAGGGGGATCTGTGGTTAGTATGTGAAATGAATAAAAAATTTCTTAATAAAAAAATTATGGATCAAAAAGACCAGTCAAGAATTGGTCATGGCGGAGCCTGTCTGTCATCTCAGCACTTAGGAGGCTAAGGTAGGAGAATTAAGAATTAAGAATCTGAAGGGAGCAGTGGACAGAGGGCCATCACTGAGAACTTTGTTTCTTATGAACAAGAAGATCTGAGAAGCCCAGCAGTCCCTAGGTGTGGCCTGTGGTCAGGTAATATCATGGAAATCCTAGTTGTCAACACAGGTGACTCCCTTTGGACGAGGCCCCCTGTCCAGAACCTGCGTGTCCAGCATGCAGGAGGCAGAGCCTCTCCCTTTACTCTCCAATAACGTCTGTTGACTCCGGCTTTAAATGAGGACTTTTTTTTTTTTTAAGTAGCTGGTTCAGAGGGAGAAATCTAATGAAAAGCTTCAGTCCTCCGAAACAGATTGTTTCTTATAATACCCCAAACAGGGCCCAGGATGCGTTCTGAGTTCTGCTGTGAGATCTGAAAATGAGTCTGGGTGGTAGGCCTATTTATAAAGTAAAGTTTTGGGTAAAAATGTGTCTTGCAGCACATCTGGTTTGATTTAGCAAAGTCTACAGAATCGGTGTCTTTGCCTTAGAAGCTTCATCTCTGGGGGTTTGGGTGTACTGAATTATCCATGAATATCATTTAGACATGAATAATACAATGTGCTTGCCTTTATTAGCTACCTAAATCAGTAGTCATGAACCTTTATTTCTGATGTGTCATGTTGCTTTTCTGATGAGTCATGTTACATTACATTCTGCTTGGCAGGGAAGAGACATGTCGTTTTGCTAAAATGAGTTAGGGCCGGACATTGACACAACTCATAAAGTAAAGTACCTAGTCAGAAAAATCACCTGATCAATAGGTCTAAAATATCAACGCGCTACAGTGGAAGGTACAGAGTGCTCACACTGTACAGGAGAAAGCACCTTCAGGCAATGTGCTCTCTGTTCTGTCACTCCACGGAGCTGAAGAGAAGCAAGCTTCCAGTTCCCTATACCAGCTTTCAATGTATCAATCTACTTTAAAAACAAAACTCACCTTCAACTCCCCAAATGCTACATAGCACATCATGCTGAAAAGGACCCGGCTTTGAGACAGAAAACCCTGGTTTAGAATCCCTAAGAGCTATTTGCTACTTCTGTGACTTCAGATAGGTTGGTGGAGTTTTATCAGAGTCTCATGTAAAACTATAGGGTGCTGTGTACACTGAAAGCATTAATGGTACAAAATGCCTATCATAGGTCCAACCTGGTGTCATAGCCTTTCATCTGAGCTGTTGGGGAACATTATTTTAACTGGGCAAATATGTGTTACATTTGTTTATGCTGTGGAATATTACTTTAGTGGTGTAAAGGTGTGTTACATTTGGTTATCCTACATTTGTTTAATGACATAAGGATGTGTTATATTTGTTAATGCTACATTTGTTTAATTATGAAAAGATGTGCTGCTCTTTTACTTTGCCTGCCTATGGCACCTGATTGGTCTAATAAAAAGCTGAATGGCCAATAGCTAGGCAGGAGAGGGACAGGCGGGACTGGCAGGCAATGAGAATAAATAGGAGGAGGAATCTAGAGAAGAGGAGAGGACAGAGAAGAGAATGAGGAGAAAGAGGGGGACACACTTGAGGTCACCAGCCAGGTAGCTGCCAGCCAGCCAGACACAGAGACAGCAGGAGAGTGAGATACAGAAAGAAAGGTAGATAAAGAGAAACAGATTAAAGTAAGAGCTAAGATAAGGCCAAGCATCCATAACTAATAATACGTCTCTGTGTCATGATTTGGGAGCTGGTTGATGGCCTCAAAAGAAAAAAAAAAACTGCTGCATCAAGCTACTTAGGAAGCTGAGGCTGGAGAATAACAAGTTGAAATCCAGCCTGGGCAACTTAGTGAAATCCTGTTTCAAAATAAAAAGTAAAATGGAGGAGAGGAATGCAGACCTGTGGTAGACAGTTTATCTTGCACACAAAGGGCCTGGGTTCAATTCCCACTATTGAAATCATCGTTGTCATCATCATCTAATTAAGATGCCTAGCACAAGATCTGTGGAGTCATCAAATAATTGTGGGCTATGCTAGGCCTGGCTTATTTACCCTGGCACAGATTGATAGGCAGGATCCAGACCTTGTGCCTTGCATTCATTCAATTCCATCAACCTTAATCCCTCTTCAGAATATCAGTCATGAGATTGTGGATTAGTGGTACCAGCCATAGACTAGGAGTCTGAACTACTAACTGAGGATGACCAGGGACAAGTCAGTCAGTCTCTCTAGAATTCTGTTTTCTCTCTGGCTTATGAGAATTGGAGATCATCCTTATGTTTCCTTCCAAATCTGACTGTGGGTTCTTGCCAGTTTAGAAAATCTTTTAGACATATTGAAAAGAAAGATGTGTCCTGTATAGACAAATTGGAGCCACCCATAGTGATATCTAGTTGATATTTGTCACGAAAAGCTTAATATGAGTAACTGGAAACTGTGTGAGTTAAGACTAAAGCAAGGCCTTATTATTTATCCTTATAATAAACAATAATCATAAATATTTGGTAACTATCAATAGCATTCAACGTTGAGGATATTCTATGACTGGTATATTTTATATACAAACCACAATGTTCACTCTTTAAGGCCAAGACACTAATTCCGATTGGATGACGACCCTGTCTTCTAGATAAATCACATTCTTAAACCATCAGCTCCCCTAAGCACTCAGAAAATGCTGCACTATTTTAAGACTATGTAGGTGGTAGATCGTGTGAAACTCTAGAGGACCTATTCCAGTTTCAGCTTCTGGAGACAAGATGACTTGCTAATGGATGCTTGCAGTCTTGGTAATGATGTGCTTAGCAGAGTGCTGGAAGCCTGCTTCTCCCTGTAAAATAAAAGATCGTCAGAGGACCTACTTCATACACTTGGCAAAAGATATGACTTTGGACAGAGTAGGTTCTCAGTACATATAAGTTGTTTCTAGTTGTGATAACAGGCTACTGAAGAGTACATGGAATTTTCTAAAAATCAAAGTTGCAAAATCCAGGAGTCTAAATAAGATAAATAGAACCATAATCATAGAATAGTCTTTTGCTAACACTAAAGAAGCAATTTGCCCTTTGAAAACATTTCTGTATGCAGGCTACAATCAAGGATACTCTTGATGCAATATAAGTACTGACATTTTTCTCTCTTGAGAATTTATAAGTTGGAAAGGAGCAGAAAGGGAGCATATTGAAGTATGTTAAGTGCTGGACAGATGAAGAATATGCTCAGACTTTTTGGAGTCCATTGCCTGATGGAAATACAAGGAAGACCATTAACTAACTATTGGTCATCTTACTGAAGTCTAGAACTGGGGGCTGAGCCAAACTAACAATGAAGAAATTATTTAGAGAAAAATAGAGAATCTTTAACATCTCCTGTGTTATGACCAAGGAGTCAGCCCTAGTTAAAAAGGAAGAAGGAACTAGGGAGATGGCTCAGTTTCTGCAGCTATGAAGAGCTGGGCTCTTATCTCTAGCACCTGTGTAAAAGGGTGGACCTAGTTGCATCACATGTATATAATTCTAGTACCAGGAAAGTGGAAGCTGTAGGGTACTGGGGATCTGTTAAGCAGCCTGTCCACCCTAACTGGTGAACTCTGGAGTCAATGAGAAGCTTTGTATCAAAAAATGAGGTGGTGAGAAGTTGAGGAGCACATCCTACATCAATATCTGCCTTCCATACACGTGGGCACACATGCACACACACAAACATATATATGCAGGAAGCAGACTTTTATGTTTAAAAGACTATTATTGATTAATCTTGGCAGGTTTTTTTTTTTTTTGTTCCTGTGATAAAACCATCTGATCAAAAGGAATGTAAGAGAGAAAAGGGCTTATGGCTTATTTTACTTTACAGGTCACAGTTGATCACTGAGAGAAGTCAGGGCAGGAACTCAAGTGGAAACTTGAAGCAGAAAGCATGAAGGAATGCTGTTTGTTGTCTCACTCGGGGTTGTGCTTAACTAGCTTTCTGATTCAGCCAGGGACAATCTGCCCAGGGAATGGCACTGCCCACGGTGGGCTGTACCCTACTACATTGATTGTCAATCAAGACAATCCTCCATTGACATGCTCACAAGCCAATCTGAACTGGGAAACTTCTAAGCTGAGGCTCCCTGCTTAGGTGATCCTAAGCTGTGTCAAGCAGACTCTTGAAACCTAGCTTTACAGCAGGTCATTCACCCGTAAGGTTGGCTTCTGGAAATTCAGGTGACATGAGTAACCTGTTTGGAAATTTCTGCTCCATAAGAGGGAAGTAAAACTCTCACCTCTGTGCATTTGATGACACTATCCCTTGAGAACACCAAACACCAATCTTCACCAAGTGCCACATAGACATTCCACCATGTTTATCATTCACACAGGCAAACTGATGTGTACTTTTAAAGTACATGCTTGAGGCAGGGGTGCGGCTCAGCTGGTAAAGCATAAGGCCCTGCATTCCAGTCCTCAGAACTCATATAAAGATGCTGGGTGTGGTGGCATGCACTTGTAATCTCAGCACTAGAGTGGCAGATCCCTGGGCCTTGTGGGCCAGCCAGTTTAGCCCAACAGATCAGCTCCAGGCTGATGGGAAACCCTGTCTCCAAGAAAGTGGATTGCATTCCTGAGGATTGTTGTTGGTTGTTTTGGCTCTATTGGGAGGCCCGCCACCCAGCTCCCAAATAGATCACACGTGGAGGCTTATTCTTAATTATAAATGCCTGGTCTTATCTTGGCTTGTTTCTTGCCAGCTTTTCTTAATGTTAATTTATCCCATCTACCTTTTGCCTCTGAGCTTTTTCCTTTTCTTTCTTCTGTAAATCTTACTTTTACTCTTACTTACTTTAACTTATTCCATGGCTGGCCCCTAACATCCTCCTCTCCTTGTTTTCTTGCTCTTTCTTCCTCCTTCTCAGAATGCTCCTTTATTTATTATTCTCTCTGCCTGCCAGCCCTGCCTATCCTTTCTCCTGCCTCACTATTGACTGTTCAGCTCTTTATTAGACCATCAGGTGTTTTAGACAGGCAAAGTAACACAGCTTCTCAGAATCAAACAAATGCAACATAAAGGAATGCAACACATTTTCGCATCATTAAAACAAATGTTCCACAGCATAAACAAATGCAACACATCTTAAAATAATATTCTACAACAGAGGATTGTATCTGAGGTTGTGCTCTGGCCTACACACACACACACACACACACACACACAGATGCAGTTGCACACACATGCACCTATACACACACAAACACACACTGCACAAACGTATATAAACAAATAATGCACAAACACATAAATAAGTTAGAGAGTAATTTATAATTTATAAATAAATAAATTAGAGAGTAAGTTGGTGCTTACTAAACAAATGTCTTCACATTCAGCCACTGGGATATGTAGAGATTACCTTTCACTGTTTCGAGATGACTCAGTGACTTCTTAAGATCAGATTCCCTGAATCAGAGCCTGTTGTTATCCTGACAAGATCCCAGAGTTGGAAAAATTAATTATTAAAATATTATCTGGTATGGTGGTTTGAAAGAATATGGCCACCAAAGAAAGTGGCACTATTAGGAGGTATGGCCTTTTTGGAGTGTGTATGACCTCATTGGAGGAAGTGTGTCACCATGGGGGCGGACTTTGAGGTCTCATATATGCTCAAGCCATGCCAGTGAGACAGACCACTTCCTATTGCCTACGTATCAAGATGCAAGACTCTCACTCAGCTTCTTCTCCAGCACTGTGTCTGCCGGCATGCAGCCATGTCTCACCATGATGATAATGGACTGAACCTCTGAACTGTAAGTGAGCCACCCCAATTAAAGGTTTTCCTTTATAAGAGTTACTGTGGTCATGGTGTCTGTAGCAATAGAATCTCTAAGACATTGGGTATCTTTTAAATGTTATATAGCTCCTATAACTGTCAAGCATTAGTGTCTTTCCTCACACAAGTGATTACGCACAGTGTACAGGAGAAGACAGAACTGGGCTTCCATGAGAATCCTAGCTCAGGGTTTCTAAATGGGATTATCTAAGCAGTCAGTGGAGACAGCAGACTGAAAGATCAAAAAGACTTACACTGTGCTGTGAGTCAAGTTTAGGAGAGAGTGTGCTTTGGAGGAATGCAAGCATATGGTTTCCTGGTGAGGCTTTAAATCAAGGCTGTATATATATGGCTTGTGGGTCCTATGTTTCTCCTGTATTCATTGTTGAAGTCCAGATCAGTAGACAGAGTGAGGGGAGAGGTGAGGGCAGGCAGGGGATGGTGTATGCTTTCTTCTAAGCTCAGAACAGTAGACTGAATATGGTTGAAAATGAACCTTACAAGATTGGGGATCAGAAGAGGAGGAGCCCTTCATGCTGCTGTGTAGAATCTGGATTTGATTTCAACAGCAAATGGGACTCACTGAAGGCTTGGTGTGGTAGCACACATCTTTAACACAAGATCTTGAGAGGCAAAGGCAAGCTGATATCTGTGACTTTGAGGTCAGAGCTATATAGTAAGACCTTGTCTCCAAGGAGGAGAGGTATTCATTGAAAGATTTCATTCTAGAGAGTAATATCACTAGTCTGTTTAGCAGGCTTTCTTAGACAACAATAAGAACTTATTAGAATAGGTAGGTGATATTTGGGTTAAGGTGTTGGTTAAGAAGCACAATCATGTGGAGATAGAAAGAGAACAGGAGAGAGATGAGGGGTCATAAAACATGTGAGACCTCATGGCTGAGAATGTGGGGGAAAGGAGGACAGAGGAGTCACAGGGGCAAGCCATGGTTTTTATTTCAAGTACTGGCTACAATGTTCATGGAGCCATGGAATCTGAGCAGAAAGAGGAGTTGGCAGGGTAGCATGGCCTGAGGGGTGTAAAGCAGCAGGGTAGCATGGGCTGAGGAGTGTATAAGCAGCAGGGTAGCATGGGTTGAAGTGTGTATAAGCAGCAGGGTACCATGGGCTGAGGAGTGTATAAGCAGTAGGGTACCATGGGCTGAGGAGTGTATAAGCAGCAGGGTACCATGGGCTGAGGAGTGTATAAGCAGCAGGGTACCATGGGCTGAGGAGTGTATAAGCAGCAGGGTACCATGGGCTGAGGAGTGTATAAGCAGCAGGGTAGCATGGGTCGAAGTGTGTATAAGCATTAGACACCTAGAAGAGGTGATTGGAAGGAGCTGAGATTTAGATTTGAAACTAAGCTGAGTAGCATATGATCCACCACACACTGCATGGTATTGGCTCACATACCCTTTTCTTATTTAAATTGAATATTGTTTCTGTCTCATTTTCTAGATAAGTCATTCCATAAGTGCCTTCAGCTGGCATGGAATGACATATGCTGCTAACATCTGGGTGTTGTGAGGTACTTTAGATGTCTTCAGACCACAGCAGCCAGGTAAAAATACTCATTAATTTCCCAACGATGTCATTATGTGCCTGTGGTTTGATAGAATGCCTTTTAAGTTAGGAAAAAGCATCTTTGCATACCTTCCAGGTATAGCTGTCTTTATATCCCAACCTTCATTTTCTGGATTGGATTTAGGACTGAGTTTTGAATTAGACTCAAAATCTAATTCAATTCCTTGCTAAGGAAGCCAGATCCACTCAGTGTCCTTCCAAAAGACCAATTCCTGGGTAGACTTACTTTCCTCCTTTGTCAACTCATCTCCAGTGTGTTGGCTCCATGTCTATGTCCACCAAGCCACTGATCTTTTCTTTCAATGTTTTTCAAACATTCTGCCAAACAAGCTCTCATCCAATGAAAAAATAGGGTGAAGAAAATTGTCACCAAAATACTTGGTCTCTTTACACTGAAAATATGTATCCTCTCAGGATTGTAAGAAGAATTACAATACTTGGTATCTTTTAAATGTTTTTCAACCTTTGCCGTGGCATATCTCTGCATGTACATTCTTATGCACCAAAAGAGTTTAATGAATGTTTTTATATCTACAAGATGGTGTTGAAGTTAGGTCTAGATGATGTATAGTGGTACTGATATATTTTTTATGCTTCATGTACTAAATTTTTAAAAAGTTACACCTGCAGATTTTTATCTGTGTTCCATCAGCATAAACGCTCCGGGATCAGCACTTTCCAGATCTCCCATGAAAAGTGATGAGGTCTTGCAAGGGCTGAGGTCATATGATCTGTCTCAGAGCTGTCTTAAACGGTTGCCAGAAGCTAGGGCATAAAGTGAGTGCTATCTTGGCCACACTTTATTGAATTCCCTCTCCAGATGCTCCGCATATTTCACAGCAGAATTAGCAATAGCAATCATTGTGGAAGATCATAAATGGCCCAGCTCTTCTCTCAATCCCCAAGTCAGTTCACAGCTACTAAGGGCTGAGGATGATGACAGACTTACTCCATCCACCTGACTGTGCAAAACATTCATGTGTTTGAGGGCCGTGGAGTTCCAAAGGGGACGGGAGAAAGGTTACGAGGAGCACCACGGGAGTGCAAAGAGTGTGGCTTTGAAGACTAGGGCCTCCCCTTACTCGACATGTTGTATATTTTATGAGGCCTGAGAGGGCAGCCAATAACCCTCAACCATGTTTCAGACCCAGCCCCAACCTTGGCTTGTCATTTTCACTCCAAGTTCACATAATCTTCTGCATGCCTTTGCGTCCAACTCCATTACGGCAGGCAATTTGCATAGCCAAACATTACTCCATAACTCTCTCTGGGCTGAGCCTGGGACTTTCTCTGGTGTCATCTGAAATAAAGTGACCAGCATTTCAGTTTTCACTTAAAATTGCATTCCTGCTCAGCAGTTCTGTCAAAGCAATGTTAATTCCTACTAATATTCGTACACACTCAGTCCCATGGAACGTATACTTACAGGTTTTGCTGTTGGTGCAACTATTAAGGGCATGCAGATGCATCTGCTAGGCATGGCGACCCCTTAAAATACAGCGACTGTCAGTAAATAAGTGTCAAAGTCAAACCAAATCTTTATTTTGCTCCACGGTGAGAATGAAGTATGACCTATAAGCTCAAGGCTCTGCAGCAGCCTTCATTATTGGGTGTCTATATGGTCACATGATCTGGTGAAAACATTCTATCAGATTTCTAACACATGTATCTTTCTTAGCAAGTACTGTGAACGTTTTAAGTGGAACTACTCATCATCCCCGTGTCCATCAATATTTTTCTTTAACTTTTTTTTTTAATGGACCTAGTATAAACGTGCTTGCATGCAGAAGGACAACTGCATATGCACATGTGAAGGCCAGAGACCGACAGTGAGTATCTTCCTTGATCACCTTCCTTTTTGTTTATAAGACAGTGTCTTTGACCAAATCAAGAGCTTGCTGAGTGGGCAATCCCAGCTCCCCATCCTATGAGGATCCCCTGTGTCTGCTGCATGTTTGGGGACCTGAACTCTGTCTTTATGCTTGTGTGGATAAAGATGCTCTGAGTCGTCTTTCCAGCCCTCCTTAAATAATTTTGTTGACCCGCCTAATACTGTCCTCTGAAGAATTAGAAATGTTAGAGTTGTCATTTATGTGAATGATACATGCATTGTATGCTTTTTTTTTTTTTAAAAAAAAACACCTATGTTATTTCACATTAAACACCCTAGTGTTTAGACTTTTAAAATCAGACTGTAATCTTAGGTCAAATGTATCAGATAATCTAATAACTGTAAGTAGCATCTACTCATTTTTCTGGTTTTCAGGTTTTAAGGATATAAAAGTCCTAGACATTAGTCCTGATAAAAGTAATCACCTGCAAAAATAGTTTTGAAGAGTTTATGCAATGAATTTAACTCTGTGTGTTTGAACCAACTAATTAAATGACTTCCACTGCTGATAGCAGTGAACTGGAAAAGAACAGCCCACCAGTGGCTTCTTCTGGAATTGTTGCTTTGTTCTTTAACTGATTTTGGTTCATTTGCTGAAATTTTTGACTTACATGTTTTCTTTAACTACAGAGAAAATATGTTCTTTCATCCTTAAATTACCTGTAAGAAAAGTCATACATTTCTCAGCTTGGAAATTATCTTGAGAAATTACTCAGCCTGTAAACTATAGTTGAATGTGAAATGTCCTTCATAGGCTTGTGTGTTTGAATACTTAGCCCCCAGATGGTGAAAAATGGACAAGACTGTGGAGCCTTTGGGAGGTGCAGACTTGCCTGAGGAAGTGAGCCATGGGGGTGGGCCTCAAGGCTTCCTAGCCCAGCCCCACTTCCTGTTCATACTTGGCTTTCTGATTGCAGATGCAGTGAGCCCAACTGGTCTTCAGCTCACATTTTCCCCATCATGGTGGAAAACATCCACACAAACTGCAAGCCAGAATAAACCCTTCCTCCCCTAAATTATTTCCGTTGGGATACTTTATCACAGCATCAGAAAGAAACTAATACATCTTCATTAGGTAAAAATGTACCCATATCAATCTACATGATTCTTTGATGCTTCAGAAATAAACAAACATAAAAACTTCACCTCTAAATCATATAGATGCTCTATGTTCTTTCTTCTACATCCAGAGTTTGTATGGCCTCTGCTTCCCCTCAACACCTACAAATGTATACCTATGCATGCAGGCATGTACACGCCACATACTCTGTGCTGCACCATTGTACCCTTTCGGAAGTGCTGTCCTTTGCAAGCACCTCAAACGGTAAGAGGTGGATCCTGGCTTTCTTACCCTGCCTTCTCCTTTGGCTGTGTTTGTGAGGATGTTAATGGTGAAGGCTGGGGGTGGTGTGAGGCCCCTGTTATCATGCAAGCAATTGCTAACTGTGGACCTCTGACTTTGTAATTTGTTCTTTATGGACTTGCCTGCAGCCAATAAGCAAAATCAATAGTCTCTGCTGAAATGTAAGCAAGCGCTGGTGTGTTATGTGACAGGTGAAGATGCATGTGCTTTCCAGGGGTCATGGGGCCACATCAAATTTCTCTCTGACTTGGTTTCAAAAAGCCCAATCCATTTAGGGAACATTCGTCACTGGAAAATGTTGCAGTAGGGAGTAAGAAAGGCTGCCTCTCCTCGTCCGTCTCTTAACGATGTTTGTTTTCAACCGCCTGTTCAATAATGTCACCGGGAAGAAATTATGTGAGGAGAATAAAGTGCCTACAGTCTATTTATTTATTCATTCATTCATTTCTGTAGAATAACACTAGCTGTTGCTTGCTCATGTATATTAATACAGCTGTGGTCCTCTGAACATTTACTCTTTCTATTCCCTTCCAAGAAATAGGTAAGTCTCTCTCCATGGGATTGAGTGCCTGGCCTTGGAACCAGAGGTAAAGTTAGATGAGCTAAAGGAGAGACATATATATCTCTATCCGTCATGCGTATCTCAAGCCGTCATTATGGTATGGTGTAAATCTACTCTATAATTTGGCTTCTGATAAGATGCCAAGAACGATCTAATTTTTTTCCCCTCAAAACCATCAGGCATCAGGCAGTTTTGGAGAAGGATATAAAATAAAGGGCTAATGAGTAAGATTCGATTCAAAAGAACTAAAATTAAATGGGCTTTTAATCTTTGATATTTTATCACTGCAGTTTCTCCATTTGGCTCCTCATAGTCTGATTTGTGTGAGGGTTGAGCTCAGAAAGTAGAGGACGGTCAGAGTAGAATTCCGGGGTAGGGTAAAGTGAGAGCAAGCCAATGGACAAGGGAACTCCCTTTTCTTTGCTCAGGGATTTGAGGTGCCTGCAAAACTCCACCAGCCTGTCTGGCCCTGATCAGGCAGGGGCATCAAAGAAGATAAAACCAATCAGTGCCAGGTGACTGGCCACTGCCAGGATCTGAGAACATGGTTCTGTGGGGCAGGGAGTCTGCTACCTTGATTTGGGAATGGGTCTGAAGGGAAAATTAAATTTAGGACATATTCGTGTGACATCAGCTTGGCTTCGATGACTTGCTTTTCTTGTTCTTCATAATAAATTTGATCTGGAGAGTAGGGTGTGTACTTTGCAGCTGTAACTAGTCTGAACACTTCAGTGTTGTCATTCTGTGAACAAATGCATATGTTCTATTAAGAACCACTATAAAACTACAATGGCCCCAGCCAGGGCCATCTTAGTGTAACCCCAACTGCTTGGAAAATTTTCCCGAATCTCATGTCCTATGGTATCATTGGTGCTCAGTAACATTACAGGTCATCTTGCTATACAAACTCATTCCATTGAAAATTCCTACCTGCCACAAGAATATGTAAAATCTTATGTCCTACCTATTTCCTGTCATACTTAACACCACAGAATTATAGTCTGTGAAAGCAATTTGGGCAGAATTGTAGAACATATTGGAGTACAGACACTTCTCCAACTGCAATGTAAATTCTTCAGGAATAAGGATCGCATCTTAATGGACACTGAATACCTATATTTTGGCTGAATTTTGACACATATGAGAAAAATACAAATCAGAATTTGAGGCTGATATTTGAATTTATCTATTTGCTATTTCTATATGTAATAAATGCATGGGTGCATGAGATACATAAGGCTGTGCTTGTCAAAGTAACAGAATTTATCTCTGAATTTGAACAAATGGCATTTCCATGAGCTTATTATCATGCGTATCTTATACTCAGTGTGTGTGTGTGTGTGTGTGTGTGTGTGTGTGTGTGTGTGTGTGTGTGGTGCGCATGTGTAAGTGTAGGCACATGCTTGCCACTGTGCGCATGTGGAGGCCAGAGGCCAGTCTTTAGGCTTGGTCCTTGCCTTTCACCTTGCTGGAGACAGGGTCTCTTGTTTCTGTGCATACAGCATGCCAGCTGGCCTTCCAAGCCCTGGGATTTCCCTGTGTTTACCTACTATCTTATCACAGAGGAGCGGGGATTGCCAAAGCACACTGCCACCACATCCAACTTGATGTGGGTTTAAGGGGTTCAAACTCAGGTCCTCTGTCTTGTCCAGCATGTGCTTTATATACCGCATCATCTCCCTAGCTCCATTACACTTTTCTTTATAGAAAACTATAGTAACAGGAATTGGGACAGAAGCCTTTTAAGAGATTTTAAACACCCAATCTAGTACATTTCTCCATTATACTGATTAAAAGAAGTCACAGAGGCTCAAGAGCTCTACTAATTTATATAAATATAAATAGCTACAGAATATAAAGCTTTGTTATTTAATATTCTAATCACATGTGCCCACTAGGAACTCACAATATGACTAGTCAAACCTGATGCATGATTATATATATACCAAAGCTGGAAAATTCATGAAAAATAAAACTATCTTCTTAGTATTATTTTATTTATTATATATTGAAATAGTTTGGGTATGTTATACTATCTAAAATAATCATTAAGCAATTATGATTAAAGCAATTATCTCTTTTAATTGTTTGGTTATTGGAAGATTTAGTGGCAGTCATGGTTCATGTTATTTTTCTATTGGACAGGGCTAATAAAGGACACTTTTCCAGGGTAACACAGACTGTCCAAAGCAAAGTGTTTACACAGCTCTGCATAAATGATCACTCAGTTCCCACAGGCTATAATTTTATGATCATCATATTTGTATGCTATTTTTCTTTAAAAATCATC
The DNA here is from genome assembly GCF_004664715.2 of Peromyscus leucopus. Taxonomy (NCBI): domain Eukaryota; kingdom Metazoa; phylum Chordata; class Mammalia; order Rodentia; family Cricetidae; genus Peromyscus; species Peromyscus leucopus. Next base: position 11,014,448 of record NC_051076.1, on the reverse strand, counting down.
TCAGTGAACAATAACATATGGTTGTGTTTTATTTTTTTTATGATTCTTACAAAAGTGAATTTATTTATGAAACCAAAACTGTTTTTGGCCTAGTGTTCTCGGTTTGGGGGTGTAAACAAACAGGTTCACACTGGTGAGTTATAGCTTGCTTTTCCTTCCCTCCCCCATTTTGACTCCCTCCCTCCCTCCTTCCTAAACTCAAGTGTCGTTCCTCAGATATTGACTGCCTAGATATTTCAATACAGAGCATCTCACTGGTTGGCCAGTGAGTCCCAGAGACCTGCCTCTCCCCATGTTCCTGGTACTAGGATTACAAGCATGCGTCCCATGCCTACCTTTTATCCATGGGTGATGGTGACGTGTGCTGCAAGCGCTTTCCCTGTGGAGTTACCTCCTGCTCCCATAGTCTTGTTTGTTGTTAGACAGAAACTGCCTGCAGGCTTTTCTCATGATAGCACTCTACATTAAGCTGCCTGCTCTCTCTGTTCTCCCTCTGACCTATGTGCTGTCCTTTCTTGACATACCTGGACTCCTCACACTCAAGCCAACTCCAGACCCTCCCGATCAAGGCCTTCACAGCCTGAGAACCTTCATATCTGGATTTTACTCACAATGACAGTATAAATGCCACAGAACAGTTTGACTTGCATTTTTTTTCTTTCTTAGGTAAAACGATTTTTCATCCATGATTGATAGCTTTTTAGATTTGACTAAATACAGAAAATTATGCAAAGAACCATTACTGAATATAGCTTTCAGGGATTCTCTCCTATATAGTGACCTTTGAGCTTTGCAGGGGATGTGGGGACAGCTGGATAGCTTACTTGTTAAACAGTATGGGTAATCTCAATGGCAACTTAGCCTGCCATTTCTTAAAACCCTGGTCTTACTTTGTCTCTAACACTGTGGACATCCTGACCCATGCTGACAATTCAGTCCATCTACAAAATGGCCAGATGACCACAGATCAGCTGTTACCCATTATAGCAAGTACTCGTCTCTGAGCAGGCATGATGGAGTCCTTTCCTAGGGATTTACAACTGGTCCTGAAGACTAAATAACATATCCCTCTGCTTCTGTACATTATCAAAACTGAAGCATTGGGGATGGGAAAATACTGTTTTTCCTCAGTTGGCCAAGTGCTTTCCATGAGAGAACGAGGCCCTGAGTTTTAACCCTAGTATCCACAAAAAATGCTGGGAATGGTGGCATTTGTAGTCCCAGTGCTCAGGAAGTGGAAACTGGTGGATACCTGGGGATCTTAGTCAGGATGTATTTCAGATTCAATGAGAGACCCTTTATTATAAAAGGTGAAAGGGAGTTCATATAAAAGGAATGACATCCAGGATTACCTTCTGACCTCCACGTATTCATGCACATAGATCCATGTGCAAATACAAATATACATCCAGACCCCCCCCCACACACACACAACACACACATACACATGAAAGGAACTATCTCATGACTTGGTGATTGACCTCATGTATCTATGAAGAGCAGAGATTTCTGATTATCATTCTGAAGCCAGAGACATTGTGGTTAGAAGCAGGGGCTGCAGGTCCCAGCCCATAGCAATGATGTAATTGGAAAGCTAGATCCCAAGCTGCACAGGAGGTAATGAGTTCCCATTTTTGACTTAATTAAGACTTTAATGGTTATAAGGACAAAAGTCTCTCCTTAATTCCATACCAACCAAGGACAGCAATTTCAATCACTCTCAGAATGTTGACCCTGAGGTATGTAATGAGAGAGGAGTAGGTCTGACAGTCCTAAAGGTCTTGTGCTATCCAGGTCACTCAAAGCCCTAGGCCAGGAGAACATTTGCTATCCCATTGCTTAAGTTATCTCCTCATCTAGCCCGGCTGTTTGATGCAGACCCATCAACCTGCCCGGGCCACCATGGGGCCATTGGAAAGAGGGTAAGAGTTCACATTCACAGGAGTGGAGCAGAAGATGTAGTGCTCTGAGAACACAGATGATCATCCTGGGCAGCTTACTGAGGGACTGGAGTGCACTAGATGGTACCCAGGAAGAAGGACAGGAAGGAGGAAACAGCATCACTTCCTCCCTAGGAGTTGTCACCATTCTGCTGCAGGTGATAAACCTTTCCCATGCAGGTGCCTTGGGGTCTAG